>NC_138497.1:94497786-95137434 GCF_964252035.2 Podarcis erhardii | reverse complement strand
TGTTTAGCTGGTAGAAATTGAAGTTCAATAACATCTGGAGGGCACCACATTGCCATCCCTGGTCATGAATGTGCAACATGAAGCCGCAGGCACATGCAGTCCCACTTTTCCTTTCTCTGCCCCCAGTACAGTGGTACCTTGGTTCTCAAACGCCTTGGTTCTCAAACGCCTTGGTTCCCAAACACTGAAATCTCAGAAGTAAGTGTTCCAGCTTTAGAACGTTTTTCAGAAGCCAAACATCCAATGTGGTTGACAGCTATTGTTTCTGGGGCGCCTGCACCAATCAGAAGCTGCGCCTTGGTTTTCGAACATTTTGGAAGTCAAACAGACTTCCGGAATGGATTAAGTTTGGTGCTTTTGTTTTTGCTATTTATTTTGTGTTTTTGTTTTTGAGGCTTTTTCAGTTAATTTGTTTTTGTGACTGTCTGGAACCCAGTTCAGCTACTGATGGATTGATTGTGTGACTGCAGAAATAGATAAAATCCTCCCATCCAAACAATGACTATCATCAGTAAAGGTAATAAAAAAAATTTAATTTAAATTTTTATTATCTACAATACTGTCTTATTTATTTTATAGTACAGTACATTGATTACTGCTTCCACTTTATGGATCAATGGTCTCATTAGATAGTAAAATTAATGTTAAATTTCTGTTTTGGGGGTTGTTTTTAAAAGTCTGGAACGGATTAATCTGTTTTGCATTACTTTCTATGGGGAAGCGTGCCTTGGTTTTGGAGTGCTTTGGTTTTGGAATGAACTTCCGGAACGGATTAAGTTTGAGAACCAAGGTACTACTGTACAGTGAAGGAAGAGGAGGTTGAAAGCATCCAGTCCCTGAGTTAAATAAAATCATTTTTATTTCTTTTGCTAGAATCCACACTGAGGAAAAGATGGAGTTTTCCCAGTCCCGGGCATAAAATGGTATTTGTTTGAAGCAGAAGGTGGCTTCTCACAAATCATGCCACAGAAGAGAAAAGTGGAGGGGTGGATACCTAGCAAGATCAAGACTCACTGCTACCTGAGTTTACTTCACACACTGCTTATTGGGACTAACTTCACCGTTAGAGTCATGGCCAGGATTCCAAAGAGCTGCTTTAGGGTCACACAAGATGCTTGTAGTAGCCCAGTGGAACCTGTGAGCTTTTCCTGTTCTAAGGGCTATCCCACAACATATCACAAAAGTACTTTTTGAGCGTCCCATTTCAAAATGCAGTTGTGACATGGCACACGGGATGAAAAATATGCACATACGACTAGCTCTGCTGCTATTTGGCTACTGGCCTATGTAGAGAGAATAAATATATACTGGCTCTTCTTCTCCCTTATTTTACATGAAAACCTTGATCTTCAACTGTTTTCTGCAGCTTCCTCAGCTCTTCCAGCTTTTCTTCCTCATTAGAAGATTCCAGAATTCCCAATATTTCTGGGTCAAGCTCCAAACGCTTTGTTTTTTGTTTTTGCAGGGGCTGGTGGGATTTTCTGAAAACAACAAGATTTACCTTGACCTAGCTGTTGGGAGCTGCCAGGTACTATATTTGTTTGGCTGGGATTCAGCCTGTTGTTTAATTCATCTGTAAACGCCTAGAGGAGGGGAAAAAATCCACAATAAAAACAGGCTAAAACTTCAAGCAGGCTTTTAGGGTTTCATTACAATTAACACATTATCAGGAAAAGAGACAAGAAGGGTGCCATGTGGTATTTCTTCTGGAACATCACTGCCTTTGCAGTCATTCTGTTGAAATTATGAAACCATGTTTACCTTTTAACTGTTTAGATTAGAGGTTTGAAAGAGTATCGGCACTGCCTGTAAAGTTTAAGTCTCTTTCATGAAGGTGAGTAGGACTTGGGGTGTGCGTTTAACACATTCTTGTCGTCTGCATGACTAGCAGAAGCAGAAATATTGTGCCAAATAAACATAGGCACATTTGATAACTCACTATGAATCACTGATGATCAGCTATGACAGCAACCTCAAGCCCTGCATGGAACAGGAGGGTAACCCTTCCCAGCAGGGCTTGAAATTACTGCAGTGTCTGCTTTCCACATGACTTGGCTACACTCCACAGAGTTCCTGATCAGAAACTCCCATTTGGTGTCAAAATTCAAAAGGCACTGCATACAAGCCCCACTTGCCAAGGAACGATCAGGAGCACAACTATTCCTTTGAAGCTGCATATTTACTTGACATCAGGAAAGGGGGTGGATGGGAGAAAGAGACTTCGTATTAGGCAAAATTGGGAAACCTGCTAGGATTAATTTACACCAGTCAGCCAGAGGTTCCTTTCCAGTGATTTATGGTGCAAAAGAACCAGCTTTTGTAAAGCAGAAAAGCTGTTTGCAAATACTACTCAAGCAAGACCCGTTTTTGACAATACACTAGACGTGGGCTGTAGCATCTAACACTAAGCAGAGGGTATCAAATGGTCCAAACAAGCAAGTTGCATAGCTTCAGTGCCCATTTGCTTCACTTCCCAACCAATCCAGCACTGAGAAATAACTGACTGACATCAAATTTGTTATGCTTTCTGACAGCTGCCTCTGCCAACCTGGTGTTGTCCAGATGTTCTGAACTACAGCTCTAATCAGTTGTGGTCCAAAATATCTGAAGGGCACCAGTTGACAATTGCTATCCTGCAGTTTGAGTGAAATTCTCCTCCCCTCCATTTTCCTAGGACAAGAGTAGCTCATGTGCTGTTCTTCAGATGTTATTGGACTACAACTCTCATCATCCCTAACCATTGGTCATGACGGCTGGGGCTGATGGGAGTTGGAGTCCAACAACATCATGAGGACACTGCACTGGTTACCCCCGTCTAAGGAGAAGAAGCCACAAAAAAGACATTTGGTGGGCAGGGGGTCACATTTCTATGCGGCACGAGTATTTGTGATCTAGCCTATATCACCTAGTTGAGAAAAGTAGACTAGGTAGGATGATGTTAGGGGTATCATCAAACTGGAAGAGTATTTTTTCTTGCACTGATGCAGTAATTTCATTGATGCAGATTGTCCCAGCCAGCTTTTCTGCCTCACTGTCCATGTGTCAATGTACAATATAGGAGCAAGATAACACATTGGCCATACAATAAGGAAAAGATTCATATTTTGACGGACATGCTAGATCTGATTTTTTTTGGGGGGGGGAGAAACTGCTCCTGTAACACTTAGGATCTTCTAAAGCTATCTTTAATATCAAATAGCTGTCTTTAACAAAAGGGATGCTGCAAAAATGATAGTTACCTTGATGGTATCCGTATCACTCGGATGCAGAACAAAATGAACTTCTTTAAGAGAGCGAGGATTCGCTTTCCGGCTGAATTTGAACACCTCGTCGAACATTGCTTTAGCAACAAACTGCTTGGGAAATAGCAAGTTACCCGTCCCAATGGCTGGGATCGCGATGGAATTCAGAGAAAGCTGCTCAGTGGTTTCCAGACATTCTTCAACAATCTCTCCCAGGATCTGGAGGCCGGAAAAGGAAACATTTTAGAACCTGCAGTTTAAGCGTTTCTTGACAGGTGGCATTGTCTAGATATCTGCAATTAAATGGTTCCCAAGACAATTCAAATTAGTTGTATGAATGCAACTATGCCAGCACAGCTGAACTAATCCAGATAAAAGGAAATGCGTGAGAGTTGAATAGGTCGGTGCTGAACTTCCTCAAACCAGCAAGATGAAAAACATCTAAATCTGGATGGGCTAAAGGCAGCTATCCAACTGAAATTGGAGCATAACACATCTCTGGTCAGTTTTTCTGAACACTTGACTAGTGGAAGCTGGTCCATTGGGGAAAATGGCGGTAGTGCCCTCCAACCTCAGTCTGCTTGCAGCCAGCTCCCCACCTGCCTGCCTTCTCCCTCACAAGCAACCCCTAGTGCCACCACCTGTCAGTTTCCCCCTCTTCAGCCTTAGTGCTGCCCTTGTAGAACCCAGAAGGCAGGAGGGTGGGCTCGGCCTGCCATTGACTCCAGCTCCACTTTCCGTCGGCTTGCCCACATTCTGCCCCAGCACTCCCAATGGAAACCAGCCACCACTGCATTGGGCGGTAGTATAAAGCCATACCTTAGATTTTTTACCCTGATTCCAAGAAGGCAAATGGGCATGCAGTACATGAAAGCAACCCAGAGCATAGCCATTTGTTTTCAACACACATCCCTCTTTGATGTCCTTTCCTTGGCCTTCTTTGGTCAATTGCTCCTGGAGTTCCATTCCTGCTCGGGCAAGCAGAGCCTTGGAGAGCGGGCCTTTGTCCAGCTGCAGGTCTCTGGAAACGCTGTTGACAATTACATTCGCCTAAAAAAAGAAAAGGGAGAAAGACAAACCAGGAATAGCACATGATGGCAGAGGACACCACCCCAGCCCTCGTTGCCAATGCCACCAGAGCGACCCCCACCCCCAATGCAGCAAAGCTTATCTGCCTGCCCGTCTGTGCAGAGGTGGAAAACCTGCAACCCTCCAGATGTTCTTAGACTTCCAACACAGAGAGAAAATGTTAGAAGTTGCAAAGAGTTCTACCAGCTTTAACTATCATTAAGAACTGACATACTCAAAATCAAGAAGTTGCAAAAGCCATTAACTATTGTAGGGGATGGGAAAGAAGACATTTGTGGAGATTCTGTAATTTTACTCTGTGGCACCTAGGCCAATAATGGTGTAAGCAAGCTTCAATTCGTACATATTGCAGCACAGACACATTGCTACTGTGCAGGTCACTAAGAACACAAGAGTCCCTCCCAACTTCACAATTCTTTGAGTCTATGTTTCTACAATCTCCTTTGTTTTTTCACCTTTGTGCTTTTCTAACTAACTGCACTGAAGCAGATTTTATTTTAATTGCATTGACCATTTAGTCCACTCTACACTATTTAAAAAGGAGTTTGAAAAAACTGCAGCAACAACTTACTGTGGAGTCTTCAATTCCCTTTTTCTGTAGTACTATTTTCACTCCTTCAGCCGTAGTTACTTCTTGAGGTTCTCTCCTACTCTTTGTAGTGTGGCTCTTAGTTTTGGAGGTTAAGGAAGACTTAGATGGGATCAATGTGTCTGCGAATATTTCATTCAAGGCTTCTGACAGTGCCCGAACAGTATTTTCATTAGAGTCCACAAGGAGTATCTCTTTTAGGCAGCCACTCTCAGAGGTTTCTTCCAAGTGTTCCTTAATGGATGTTACAATGGTATGGGCACACTCTTCTAATGGAAATCCAAAAATCCCAGAGCTTATGGCAGGGATGGCTATGGAGCGATGGTTATCTGTTTCTGCCAGCTTTAAGCTTTGCTTCACAGCCTCCTTTAAGTGTTGGGTACATTTCTCTTTTTCTGAACTGTTCCACCTCGGCCCAACTGCATGGATCAATTCTTTACATGGCAGATTCCAAGCACGTGTTCTAACTGCACGGCCAGGCTTCAAACATCCATACTTCCTGACTAGGTCATCGCACTCACTTTGTAGCTGTGGGCCGGCTGCTTTTAACAGTGCATATGCAAGGCCACCAATGTGCTTCAGGTCTTCATTGGATGCATTGACCACAACATCAACCGAGTAACGGGTCAAGTCACCCTTATGAACTGCTACTACGATGCCATCATTTAGCTTAACTTCGCAGCTTGGCAGTCTCTTTTCTTCAGGTCTATTCACATCTCTGCCCTCCTCTTCACTTTCTTCCGAGCTTTCCTGAATCCTGATCAAACAGTTAAATTGTTGTTTGGCACCAGCAACATATAAATGTTCTTGTTCCTTGAAGAATTCTTTGGCTCCTGGTTTATCTATTACCATTTTAGTACAATACAGAGAGGACAGGGTGTTTTGAAAGAGCTCAAGTCCCTTCAGGACTTCTACCCGGGGTCCTTCCAGGGAAATCAGCCTGCGATTTGCCTGCGTGCCAAAACGGATCGTTATGCCTTGCTGCTCCAATTTAAGCCAACTATTACGCTTCTCCTCTTCCACATACATTGTGACTGCTGTACATTTAGTCTTGATGGTTTTTTGTATTTTTGTGTTTCTGTCGACAAAATCAAAGATCTTCTGATAGGCACTGCCTACATCTTCGAAATAGCCTGCAATCACTATTTGATTCTCCATCGCCTGAATTCTGATGGTTTCACTTGAACAATTATTCAGTTGTACAATCTTGCACAAACTGTTGGTCAGTTCTTTCCACTCTCTCTTCCCAAGAATCGAGTTGTCCTCCAGTTCAACACATTTGCAGGTCAGCTTCGTCTTCATTTCTTCCTCAGCCCGTTGAAGGTCCTGGCGAGCTGCCCCAATCAGTAGAACTGCCTTCTCCTCAAGCTCATAGAATGCATTGATCTTTTTGGACCAAAATAAGAGTTGTGATAGATGTTCATTATCTACATGTTGCATAAAAAGAACAATGTAAGGATGAACATCAACATATTGTTGCTCCATGCGGGATATCCTTTCGAAGATGTCGCTTTTTATTTTAAAAACTTCAGCAGCTACACCATGCAGTGTTATAAGTCCTTTGGAAGCATCATATGCAATCTTTAGATCTGGGTACTCCATGTGGATACTATCCTGTAGTCCAGCATTGTTTAAAATAGTGTATTTTCCAGCAACAACAGGAACAGTTGCCTCTATTGTTTGCTTCTCTCTTTCAATCTTTTTAGCAGCTTTTTCAATGAGCACCTGCATTTCCTCCTCCAAGCACCTGACAGCTTCTGGTGCCCCAACCAAAACAACCATCCCCTTTGCAATATCGGGCAAGATCCAAATGTCATCTTTTACTATGTTATTTCTTATGGCTTCCCAGATTTCAGCATTCAATACACACTTGGCAACCTTCTGCTTGGACAGGAACTGTGTCAAACGGGTAGAAACATTTTCTTGCCAGGTCCTGACCAGGAAGCTTTTCTGCTTAGATAAAGCAAGAGAAGGACGCAGGGTAATTTCTGGGTGTGAACAATACCTAGCAGGCCACTCAACCTCACAATAGCAACCTGCCATTGCATGGCTGATTTCCTGAAGTCCCTGTGGATTCTGCTGTAAAAATTGCCAGTGGTAGGGATCTATCGGCAGTCCGATTGGGTCCGGCATCCTAATTTGTGATCTCTCTTTCCCGTAGAGAGCTGCTCCCAAAGAGGCATAGTATGGATGGACAAGAACTGGCACGCTGTTAAAAGAATGCTTCTGCTTCAAGACGGTAGTTACATCTTTAAAAAAGAGAGAAAGAAGAGACACAAGTACCATAAATACAACACGATCAAGTCCAGATTAGTGTGCAACTCCCTCCACGTAACCCAACACTTACTGCTCTGCACTGCATAGCTTCCTCCACACCACATTAGACTTGGACACAGTTCAATATTGTAATCTAATTGTCACCCCACATGGCCAGTGGGTTTCTCTTCCCTCCTTCAGATGCCAAGACTGCTCAGGATCACTTCCAGTTGCCTTCCCTGTGACCATTTCACTTTCTGGAAGAGTTTCTGATTTCTGGCAGAAGGGTCAAATATCCACCTGTTTGTTCCTTCAGCCACACCTAGTTGTGTCAGTACACCACTCCAGCCTGCTTTCCTCCACCAGCCCTGCCAACACCCTCATCACTATTGCTTTCAAATTTCCTATCTTCTCCAGGTTCTCTCAAACTAAAACTGGTGTAGTTTCCAAAGCAGAGGGTTGTATTTTGTTTTGTGCCCCCGCTTTGCAATCAAAACAATTACACTCAAGACTAAACTGTGTTTCTCCTAATACATCAGTTCCTCAAACAAATACAGTATAGCCTAGAATAAATTATTACAATGCAATCCTAGGTATGTTTACTTAGAAGCGTTCAATAGGGCTTAGTGGCTTTTGCATGGACAGGCCATCTTGGCAACTCTGGCTGTTTTCCTATATTATATTCAGCAGAGGCCTAGAACAGCCTCTCAAACCTCATTGCAAAAGAGGTTGGAGAAGCAACTGTGGCTTGTTTGCTCATGAGAGAAAATTCATGAAACCGTGGCTTAGTGAGATGCATAACCACAGCCAATGTCAGCTTGGCAACCTTTTTTCTTCTAAGAATTACAAAAACAACAGAAAGACCCACAAATATGAAAATACTGTACCTTTGATGTGCTCAAGTATTTATTTTATTTGTTCATACCATGACATTATTAATAGGTTTTTATATACAAGAAAGCTGCTCAGTTAAGAGACTTATTCTGCCGCTGATGCACATGAGCAATTTGTTGAACATACTCTTCCCAAAATTTTAAGATTATTGGGTCATATGTGAAAATGACTTATTCATAAAAACAGATCCGTAACCAGTTGTTCCATGGTGTGTTGTTAATTGTCCCATTTGCATTAATGTTAATTTACTTTTTCATAAGCTTATGGAATACATTACAAGTATACTTGCATATTGTTTGGTTTTTTTCTGATGTTTGTATTTTGGTACTTAGGGACTCTTGCTGCATATTGTACATCATTCTCTTCCCAAAAGTCAGAAAGCTAGTCAAGTTGATGTTTTCTTGTTCTTCCTACCTTCTCTGCCTACAAGCCACCTGATTACCACCAAAATACATTGATCACAATGATTATTACTCTGCTTTTTGCAATAATCCAGGATTATGAGCCCACCTTATCTAATAGTACAAATTACCTTTGCTATCCTGAAAAGTAACCACAGCTGAGTTCTCTTCCTGAAGGTAGCTGACATCTGACACTGGTCCACCTCCATGCTTCTTACTTTCAAAATAGACACTGATGAAGTCCTGAGAGATGCGAGGCGGGATGTCTTCTACCAGAATGCTTTTCGTCACCTCCAGAGAATGTGCAGAAATGTGTAATTGCTTAGCCCTATGGTACTGATTGAAGTCTTTGATAAACTGGTCTATTTCTAAAAGAGAATTTAAAGAAATAGCAGTAAGCAACACAATTAACTATGTGTACTGAGTATTCACCAAGCTGCCCCAAGGTGCAGTCACTCACATCTTCAATCTATTCCCATTATTTCTCTCCACTGCACAGGATTTCACCTTGTCTTCCCCATCTCCTCTTCTTGTATCTCACTCCAGTTCCAAATTCACATCCCCAAGGAACAATTCTGATTAGGTTCACTGTATCTTCCTTCAATTACCCTTCTGTTCATACGGCCAGGATGACTGTAGCGACAGAACCTTTCCCTGCTCTGCTGCCTTTGTGATGGCAATACAGTGGTGCCTCGCAAGACGAAAAGAATCCGTTCCGCGAGTCTCTTCGTCTTGCGGTTTTTTCGTCTTGCGAAGCAAGCCCATTAGCGGATTAGCGGATTAGCGCTATTAGAGGCTTAGGGGCTTAGCGGATCAGCTGATAAGCGGCTTAGCGGATCAGCTGTTAAGCGGCTTAAAAGGGGGGCAGGGAGGAGACCTTTTATCCATTCTCTCTCTTACCTATAGGTTTGATGAAACTGAGTACAGCAGCACTGAGCTCCGGCAAAATTTCCACAGTGAAATCCTTGTCTGATTCTGATAAGCCACTGGTGTTCTCTACCAACAGAACTAGCATGCATTCTTCTACGGCCTCTTGCAAATCGTTCTGAACAACAACGAGAGAAGCCGACATTTGTGACGCAGCTTGGGCAGCCTCCTGCTGGGGCTGTCTGACTTGAAGTGCAGTTTTATTTACTACATGACTCTCTCTTTTCAAAACTTCCTGAGCATCTAGTTGGAAAGAAGCACAAAGAATAATGACAACCTCATATTCCAGATACCTGAACAAAACATCACCCACTAGAAAAACCTTATTATTCTGGACAGTGTCAGCATATTCCTGGTGTGTACACATTCCCTGCCTCCTCACACCATGCTCCTTCAGCTCAAGATCCCATTTCAAGCTTCTGGCCCAGCATGTGGAGAAAATATTTAAGGTGGTTATTGTATTTTCGCACCCTCTCATCACCAAGGCTCATGGTAAAAAGGTAAAGGTACCCCTGCCCGTACGGGCCAGTCTTGACAGACTCTAGGGTTGTGCGCTCATCTCACTTCCGGGTCACGTGGCCAGCGTGACAAGCTGCATCTGGCGAGCCAGCGCAGCACAAGGAACGCCGTTTACCTTCCCGCTGGTAAGCGGTCCCTATTTATCTACTTGCACCTGGGGGTGCTTTCGAACTGCTAGGTTGGCAGGTGCTGGGACCGAATGACGGGAGCGCACCCCGCCACGGGGATTCGAACCGCCGACCATGCGATCAGCAAGTGCTAGGCACTGAGGTTTTACCCACAGCGCCACCCACATCCCTATAAGGCTCATGGTAGGTGATGGTTTAAAATGGAGAATAAACACTTGCTTAATTTATTCATTATTCATACTAGTACGTAGCTTGTTGAGCCCAGGGCAGGTTACATAAAATATCAGTGTTGTTGTTATTACTATTATAATTTATTACCAGCCCTTCCACCTAAGATCTCAAGGCATATCACAACAACTGAAATACAGTACAGTTGTACCTTGGTTTTCGAACAGCTTAGTTCTCAAACATTTTGGCTCCCAAACGCCGCAAACCCGGAAGTGACTGTTCCGGAACGGATTCTGTTCGACTTCCAAGGTACGAATGTATTAAAAACAACTGAAAATAAAGTGAGTCCTCCAAATATACATCTCAAGTGTCAAAGGCCAGGGTAAAAAAGTGAATCTTCAGCATTTGCCAGAATGGTGGTGCCAGATACAGCTCGGTGGGGAGTTCAACAACTTAGGGGCCACCACCGAGAATGCCCTCTCCCATGTCACCACTGCTGGCATGAAATTCTGAGGGTGGTAGAACAACCAGGAGGTTTCCCTTTGTCAAATTTAGCGCCCAATAGGGTCTGTAGGGAAGGAGGCAGTCTTTCAGGTATCTGAGGACCAAGTCTTTTAGGGCTTTAAACACTAACACCTTGAACTGAACCCAGAAATGAACTGGCAACCAGTGTAGCTGTTCTAAAACAAGGGTTATGAGATCTAAATGGATTTCCAGCCAGTAACCTGGCTGCTGTGTTTTCACAGAATTGTAGAGTTGGAAGGGATCTAGAGGGTCATCTAGTCCCGGCAATGCAGGACCAATTGAAGTTTCCAAGTAGTCTTCAAGGGCAGCCCCACATAAAGCACACTGCAGGGGCAAGCAGGACCAGAGGCAAAAGTGAGCAGGGGAGTAGAGGCAATTTATTCCTTTGTTCCGTAGGCTACATTCCAGCCAACCAAAAATGGCCTGGGGAGAGGAAGCGATCTGGGAAAAGTCCAAGGCCGGGGGGCACGTTTGGCTCATGGGTCTGAGGTTCCCCACCCGTTGTAATATATGCAACAAGCCCTGTCTAAAGATACCTTCTTTGTTTGCAAAGGTGATGATGAATTGTTCTCCATCTTTAATGCAGGACTTAATGGGGCCCCCGCCAGAGTGCTTCTTACTTTCAAAGTACATCTCTACAGTCTCCAGCTCAACCTCTTTCCCCACAGGTGTCACTACCACTTCATTGAACTCTTCCTGGGTCACCAACTTTTCTGGCACATCTTTTGGAAGTTCTAGAATCAAAAGGCAAAGAAATACAACGTTTCCTACACTGACTACAAACCAGCCAAACCCATCCCATTTTTTTTTTTAAAGTTCTCCAAATAGCAGAATTTGAATATCCTTTCTCAGAAAGAAGCATACTTACAAGGCTTGTATAAAAGCAAAAAGTAATTCATTGTTGCTTCCCAGGATATTTTTAAAAGTAACTTACCCAGATCTTTGGGTTCTTTAGCTGTAACAGGCTTCTGAAAGCAAGACAAAAGTAAGGCATCAGAAAGCAGACCCTCTGGCCCAGAGGCACAGACTAAAACAATGAAATATTCCTCCATATGGTCTGTCCTACCAAGCCAAGAAACCCAAGTGAGTTGAAAACACAGAATGTCAGCCTTAGTCATGTGCTCTGCACACCTGCATGTCTCACTAAATAGTGGGATTTACTTTTGAGTAAGTATGGATATGATTTAAAGCTGCTGTTTTAATGTCCCACACTTCAGGGAACTCTTTCCATACTGACTGATGTTGATAAATTCCAGACTACCTGCCACAGACCCCTGAATGCTGCTGCAAAAGGATTTCGGGACCTATTCTAGGGCCTAGAGTTTACACAGGGCATTTGCGAGGCCTGCTGAGCCTCACTATCACCCCAACCAACTGATAACGCACCCAATGCATCCCTAAAAACCGAAGGAGGACAGTAGTGGGAACACAAGCTACCTTTCAGGAAACTTTCCTGCTACTCCTGATATTCACGGAACTCTTGATAAGGTTCCAGGGAATCCTAGAGTTCTCGGGGACAGAGTTTGAACATCACATTACAGTAATACCTCAGGTTAAGAACTTAATTCGTTCTGGAGTTCCGTTCTTAACCTGAAACTGTTCTTAACCTGAGGTAACACTTTAGCTAATGGGGCCTCCCGCTGCCACTGCCACGTGATTTCTGTTCTCATCCTGAAGCAAAGTTCTTAACCCAAGGTATTATTTCTGGGTTAGCAGAGTCTGTAACCTGAAGCATCTGTAACTGTACTTGGGGACCCTCAACAAATACACCCCTTCTTAGTCATGGTCTCCATCACTGTGTCATGTTTCAGCCTCTGTAGCTACTGGAATTGCTTCTGCATGGAAGATGAAATATACACTGTATTCCCCAAGTGCAAATTCACTCCTAGGGTGATCAGTATGCAGAGTGGCAAAAAAGATTTTTGGCTATGCAAATAGTTTCTGCATGTAACATTTACCAAACTTGCATTTGGTTCTTGCCGGGACTCATTGTCAGCTGCTGCCTCAGGAGGCAAGGAGACGGCCAGCTTCAATTTCTTTTTTTCAGGCACATCAAGTTCATGGTGGCTCATGTTAAGGACTCTCTGCCTCACTAAAACGGAAAACAGGAAAGCCGTCATTGTATCAAAATAACCTTAGCTTGTAGCCTTATGATACCATCACAAACCTGCCTCATACCTTCAGACCATTGGGCCACCTAATCCACACATAAAACAAAGTCAAACTGTGAGCAAGCAATTACATGGGCATTCAAGAGGGGAAATGGCAAGTGATTAGCTTCTTCCCCAATCCTGCAAACCACAGATTGCATTAGCATTACATCCAAACCCAGGCTTATGGGTTGTCTCCTTCAGACAAACCATGAGTCATAAGCCACAGAACAAGCATTGACTACAGCTCATGATTTACCTGGAGCGAGGCAACACAAGAGTCTGGGTTCAGACACAATGCTAAGCCAAGATACCCATACACTTACTTGTTCACACTTAACCATGATTTAGCTTGTCTGAGAACCAGGCCTCTGACTGGTAGAGGCATTCTGATGGGAATCTTTACCAGCCCTACACCTATATTAGCAGAAATGAATGGGAGGTACATAATCCTGATACATGTTGTTCAATGGCACATCTTAGAAATCTAAGTATTTTAAACAGGGAAAGGAAGTTTAGATGCATTTATTTGCCTTAACCCAAAACCACAAACTCCATGCAACTCAAATAAATAAGTCTACACTGCTGTGTAGACACAGCTGCAGCTATGCCATTCTTTTTCTCAATTCAGATTGAAGCTGGTTTGGGAAGAAACGCATCCAAATGATGCTGAGGTAAATCAACAGTTGAGGTAACTGTAATCTCAATAAAAGTTAAAATTGTGGTATTTTGAGTTGCATTTTTTTCTTGATTTTACTGCTTTATCTTTTGTAAACCACTTTGAAGGTGTGTGTTTTTTACAATCAAGCAGTGTACGCGTTATGAAATAAATAAATATAAAATGTAGCATTTTGTAAGACACAACAGGACAGTGGCTGCACCTCTTCCCAAACTAGTGGAGGGAAACCTCAGGATGCAAAGTAAATGGGAGGCTGTAAACAGCCTTACATTGTTAGTAAAATAAGGGGCTGCACCCCCTCACTATGAAATACTACATTTTATATTCACTTCAGGTTTAAGAAGTGAACACTGCTAGCCACAAGCAAAGAAAGAACTAGCATGTAAGAGGGTCCCAAGTTTAGAAACCAGACGTGAAACTGAACATTTATGGATTCCTGGAAAAGAAAGCTGAGAAGCAATCACAAATAGAATATGCAAGCAAACAAAAAGTTCAGCCTCTCTTTCGAGGCAAACCTATAGATGTCTATGCAGAAGCCCCATTAAGAACAATGGAAATTACTCCCCCGTAAGCATGTATAAGCTTACTCTACCATGTACTGGTATCTGTTTGCCTCCTGGTTTTTCTTTCATACTTTAAAAAAACAAACAACTGTGCTGGGGTTGCTGCTATTCTCTCCGTTTCCGCTGCAAGGCCACCATTTCTGCAACTGGAAGGGTCGACTTGTATACAGTATTAACTAAAACAAAGTCGAAGAATATTCATCTTTCGCAGTGAGTCATCAAAACTCCTTTTAAGGTGAACCATCCTCAATCAGTGGGCGCAGGCAGTGGACACGTCAAAGTAAAAGAACGCCATGCATTTTATTTGTTACAGAAAACACTTTCACTGAGGCTTACTTCTGAGTAGACGCATACTACGCAGCGCCCTAGCAGACGGATTTCTACACCCACAAAGCACCGTCCCACCTTGGGGGCTGATTTATTTCCTTTCCCCAATAAATATATTGAGTTCCTCCCATATACTGTCAACAAGTCGGGAACCAAACAAGCTCCCCCCAACCCACCTTCTTCCTCTGCGAAACAGACCACTACCCGCTCCTCCTTGCCGGCTTCCACATGGATCTTGCACTCTCCACCTCCTGATCTCTTCGAACTCTGGAAGTAGAGCAAAAGCTTATTCTTCAGACTTTTGGAAATCTTGCAGCCCCAATTCGCTTCCACCAAGACTGGGAAAATGTAGACCTCCTCCCTCTCAGCCATCTTGGGAAATGGCTGAGCTTAGAAGTAGTTTCTCGCTCAAATGCCAAAAGAGAGAGCAGCAGACTCGTTTTACTTTCGATTTTCGTTCCCACTTATAACCCCTCCTTTCCGTTTCAAGCCTTCCCATTTTGCTCTGAGCACAGACAGCTCAGCCTTAGAAGCTGTTTCTCGCGTCCCGGCTGACTTCTGAAAAGTTTCACGTTATCTTAAGGGACGGGGGGTATCTGAACGTGTGCAGAGTGCACATACTAAATAACGTCGTAAAGGGTCTACAAGGGGGACGCTCCTTTTTCTAGTAGTCTTGTGGAGCTTCGGCACCTTTTATTTTGGAGATTAATCTACCTTACCGTCTTATCTTCCTTACCTAAACGTTCGAACATCCTGTCTTTTTATCAGACTAGTCCTTATTAACAGAATAACCGGGGGGGGGGACTACAACGGGGCGGAGCGAAACCGAGAATCATCCATTTCTAAAAAGCATTCAGTGATATTTGCCAATCATGTCTACTTAGAAGTAAGTCCCACGGAATGCAATGGGACTTGCTCCCGTGTAAGTGTATCTCTAGGATCAGATTATTCTTCTGGGAAAAGATACGGGGACAATTCAAACTTCATCGACATCCTTGAACTAACTGTTCAGTGGATGCTCATCCGCTGTTTTATTTCCGCGAAGCGTTAGCTCGCTGGAAAGCCGAATGAGGAAATGAAAATAATTCAGTTTGGAAAGCCCCAGATGGCGTCAGAGATTTCAGAGTACTGTTTGTTGTGAGCCTTTCTGAAGAAGAGGAAAATTAGAAGCAGATCCAAGGCTATTCCTTGGCTAATCTGATGGAGCTTTTATTTATCATGTGGTAGTGCCTTTTTCTTTTCTTTTTTAAGAAAAGCACTTTATTAAGAGCGATTTTTATTTTACTAAATGCTGTGTCATTAATAGGTCAAGTAATGGGGTCATTAATGGGTCATTAATGACACTAATGCTGTGTCATTAATGGGTCAAGGAGATACAGTATAGGATTCCAGCCTGAAAGGTCAGGAGAAATAATCTATTTTAGTTGTTCAGATCTGGAAAATATTTGTGATGAACAGACAACACTAGTCGGATTTAAAGAGGCTTTGTGAATGAGAAAGGGTATTGTAAAAGAAAAAGGAGCTGTATAGATTTATAAACTGGCAATATAATTATAAAGGAAATGCGGAACAAATATAAAAGTATGAGGATTGCGGGGGGAGCGGGTGGAAGTCAAAAAACTGTAATATGTGGAATATGAATGTGTTTAAATAATTTGTAAATGAAAAATTTTCTTTAAAAAATAATAAAAAATAATAATATATATTTTAGTTGTTCAGTGCATGAGTGCAATAATCTTGCCAAATTTTCAATTTTGAACCCAAAGCATCAAAATTGTCATTGGACCTCAGAATCGGGAAGTGGGAGGCAGAAAGGAGGATGTCCCCCCCCCCAAGGGATGAGGAATATGTGCCCCTCCACATCCTGTTGGGAGCCAGCTCCCATCAACCCCAACCAGCAATGACAACTGGCACTAGGCATAATGATGGCAGTAGGGTTCCCAGTCATAAACACCATCCTTCACAACCCCAACATAAATGACAAGGGTGAGGGTGTGTTGCAAAAATATTTCAGGCATTCAAGCAGCAAACAATACTCCAGTTTAGGCCAATTGAGAGGAAAGTCATGGGAGGATCTTGGATAAGCTGCCTTCAGGGGATTCCCTCACCCTTCTTGGCTGGAGTCCATTTGTTCATCCTCTCCATCTAGGCCAGCATGGTTTAAAGGTGCCTTGGGTCAGGGCTGGTGCAAAATCCAATCACCTCTAGCGCATGGGCACAGAAAACCAAGCAGCAGAGTACCCAGACATGTGCAGTTGTTGTTGTTTTTGTTTAGTCGTTTAGTCGTGTCCGATTCTTCGTGACCCCATGGACCAGAGCACGCCAGGCACTCCTGTCTTCCACTGCCTCCCACAGTTTGGTCAAACTCATGCTGGCAGCATGTGCAGTAGGCAAAGAAAATCTATTGCTGTGTCCAACTAAACACACGCACAGGCAGCAAAGTTCATCAGTTTACTGAGGTTCAACAGCTTAAGACAGTGGTTTTCAACCAGTGTGCCGTGGCACCCTGGGGTGCCTTGAATGATGGTCAGGGGTGCTGTGGGCAACACTGGCCTCTGTCCCTCTTTCCTTCCCTCCCTGTTCTGATGCCCTCTTGTGTCTCTGCCTCCCAAAGGTGTGCACAGCTGTTTGTTGCAGCAGTCGTGGCTACAGGGGGTGCTGGTTGTCAGGAGCTGAGGCGGCCTTGGAATAAGCAAGCAAGAGGGCGAGTAAGCCCAGCCAGCTAGTCTGCCGGCCCTTGCTATTGGGAATGGACAGCCAAGTGGGAGGCCAGGCAGGCAGGCAGGTGCTGCATTGGTCTGTTTTGTGCTTGCTGTGTGCAATGCCTAGCCTGGGAGCTGAGTGCCCGGTGCTGAAGGAGAGCCATTTTGCCATACCGGCCCAGTAGCGGCCACTGCTGCCTCTCATGGTAACGTGCTGGCCTCACATTCACCTTTGGCCTGTCTCTGTTGGACTACAAAGGCTGAGGGCATCTTCTTCCCAGGCCTCTGTGAGGCAATGTGAAGAGGCACCTCTCTTTGGGGCAAGGGGAGGAAACTCAGAGACCAGGGGCAGCAGCAGCGGCTGCCCAGAGGATTCACAAGGAGAAGAGATGAGGCTGAGGGAAGACTCCACAAGGAAGGGTGTTTGAAAAAGAGTGAGAGGCTGCCAGCTCTGCAGGGGTGATGTAACAGGGGTGCCGCAGAAAGAATGTACCGTGGTTGGTCAAGGGGGCCATGGACTCAAAAAGGTTGAAAACCTCTGGGTCCCCAGTGAGCTTCAAAACTTCAAAATGTAGAACCATAACTAAAGAAAGACAAAGAAAGATGATGAATGAAAACTCCTGCCTAGAGGTCCAAATATATCTCAGATCTGTGACCTTAACACTTTACAGACTCAGAAGAATAAATTCACAAGCAAAACCTCCTCCCAAATATGGCAGCTTCCACCCCCTTTATTCCTGATGACACCGCTCTTATGGGACACACTGCTAAGTAAAATACAAGAGTATTGAAGTTACAGATAGGTAGCCGTGTTGGTCTGCCATGGTCAAAACAAAATAAAAAAATTCCTTCCAGTAGCACCTTAAAGACCAACTGAGTTAGTTCTAGGTATGAGCTTTCGTGTGCATGCACACTTCTTCAGATACACTGAAACAGAAGTCACCGGACCTTTCTATATAGTGAGAAGGTGGGGAGGGGTATTACTCAGAAGGGTGGTGGGAATGGGTGATTGGCAGATAGCTGCGATGAGCCTGTTGACGACTCTTAACGACTGCAATAGGTCTAACAGGAAAAAGCAAGGGGTGAGAAGGTGAAAAATGGCTTTGTCATGTATAATGAGATAAGAATCCAATGTCTTTATTCAAACCAGGTCTCTCCATAGTTTTAAGTTTGGTGATAAGTTGCAATTCAGCAGCTTCTCTTTCCAGTCTATTTCTGAAATTCCTTTGTAATAGAACAGCTACTTTGAGATCTTGTATAGAATGTCCTGGGAGACTGAAGTGTTCTCCTACTGGTTTTTCTGTCTTGTGGTTCCTGATGTCGGATTTATGTCCATTTATTCTTTGGCGTAAGGTCTGGCCTGTTTGTCCAATATAGAGAGCTGAAGGACACTGTTGGCATTTTATGGCATACACAATGTTAGACGATGAGCAATTAAATAGTCCCGAGATGGTATGTGTGATGTTGTTGGGGCCAGTAATGGTGTTGTCCGGGTGTATGTGGCAGCAAAGTTGGCATCTGGGTTTATTGCAGGCTCTGGTGCCAGTGTCCGTGTTAAGTCTGGTTATAGTATTATTGTGGGTTAGGAGTTGTTTAAGATTGGGGGGCTGTCTGGAGGCAATGAAAGGTCTTCCTCCCAGAGCTTGAGAAAGAGAACTGTCATTGTCCAGGAGAGGTTGTAGATCTCTGATGATGCGTTGTACTGTTTTAACTTGGGAGCTGTATGTGATGACTAGAGGTGTTCTGTTATTTTCTTTTTTGGGTCTGTCTTGCAGCAAGTTCTCTCTGGGTATCAGTCTGGCTCTGTTGATCTGTTGTCTAACTTCATCTGCTGGGTATTTTAGTTCTAAAAAGGTTTGCTGTAGATCTCTTAGGTGAGAGTCTCTGTCTGTAGAATTGGAGCAGATGCGGCTGTAACGTAGTGCCTGGCTATATACAATGGACTGTTTGGTATGTTTGGGATGGTAGCTAGAGGCATGTAGATATGTTTGTCGGTCAGTTGGTTTACGGTATAAGGTGGTGTCTATGCGCCCATCCTGTATTTTTATAGTAGTGTCCAAAAAATGTATTTCTTGCATAGATTGATTCATTGTTAGGTTGATGGTGGGGTGAAAATCATTGAATTTCTGGTGGAAGGTGTCCAGGGTCTGTTGACCATGTGTCCAGATGATAAAAATATCATCAATGTATCGCAGGTACAAGAGAGGTTTGAGTGGGTAGGAGTTTAGGAAACGTTGTTCTAAATCCGCCATGAAGATGTTGGCATACTGTGGGGCCATGCGGGTGCCCATTGCTGTGCCGCTGATCTGAAGGAACAGGTCATCACCGAATTTGAAGTTGTTGTGGGTAAGGACAAATTGGCAGAGTTTGGTAGCAAAGTCCGCTGTGGTTTTATCTGAAATGGTATTCCTTATAGCTTGTAAACCATCGTTGTGTGGGATATTGGTATACAGAGATTCCACATCCATAGTAGCTAGTATAGTATTGTTGGGAAGATTATTTAAAGATTGTATTTTCCTCAGAAAATCTGTGGTGTCACGTACATAGCTGGGAGCACTGATGGCATATGGTTTCAGAACAGAGTCCATATAACCGGAGACACCCACTGTAATAGTGCCAATACCTGAAATGATGGGGCGTCCTGGATTTCCTGGTTTGTGTATTTTAGGTAGAAGATAGAAAGTTCCTGGTCGAGGTTCTGTTGGTGTGTTTGTGAGGATCTGTTCTTGGATGTGTGGGGGTAGCTCCTTAACAATCTTGTTCAGTTCTTTTTTGTATTCTTGTGTGGGGTCTGAGTCCAATTTTATGTAAAAGGCGGTATTGGAAAGTTGTCTGTGAGCCTCCTGAATGTAGTCAGTTTTGTTCATGATGACGACCGCTCCACCTTTGTCCGCTTCTTTAATTATAATGTCTGGGTTGTTTCTGAGATTATCTATGGCTCTCCTTTCGGCATGGTTTAGATTTTGTTGTAAGCGATGGTGTTTTCTGGTCACATCTGTTTGGATTCTGTGGCGGAAGCAGTCAATGTACAAGTCCAGTGTGGTGTTGCGTCCATCAGGAGGGGTCCATGTGGACCCCTTTCCTACTGGAAAGAGTATTGAAGGTATGCCTGTTTACACCTGCATGCACCCAAATCTCCTGCTTTAATTACTGCATTTTCATAATGGGGTTGCTTTATTGCCTATTTTAATTGTGCTTGGTTATAATTAAATGCTCGTGTCATGGAAATCCAGTTATAAGCCTATCTTTGAAATTAAAAAATA
This sequence comes from Podarcis erhardii, assembly GCF_964252035.2. NCBI lineage: Eukaryota > Metazoa > Chordata > Lepidosauria > Squamata > Lacertidae > Podarcis > Podarcis erhardii. The sequence goes on along the minus strand of NC_138497.1, from coordinate 95,117,012 downwards.
AAAATAAAAGCAATCCTGTAATTGACGTTCAGGGTGACGAATGAGTTTTACTCTTTTTTCCCCCCTTCCACAGTTCGAATTTGAGAGATGAGGCACTGACTACTTCATAGCCTCGTTAAATTCGAATTCCCCGTCTCAGAAAACCACGGGGCACCCCAGACGCGCCTCACATCTCTAGCTCTGCTTTCACCTAATTTCTCCAAACCCCTGCGAATATTTATGCCTCATTCCACCTCCCAGCCAGTTTACGTCCTACCCTTTGGAGTGACATCCAATCAGGCTGCGGCGGCAGGGTTTCCCCCCCCCCTCCTTCTTCTTAATTGGCTGGGCTTGCAGTACTGGGCGTCACGTCACGGACTCCCCCCCCCCGCCCTTTCTCCTTTCCTCTCTTGATGCCGTCGCCCCGCCCCGTAAAGAGGTGCGACCAATAGGACCGCGCTCCTCTCAGCTCCGCGCTCTCTTACTGGTTCGCGGGGAAGGGGGAACCGACCTTGCCCGTGGAGAGGCGGCGGTAGCGAAGGCCGCTGTCAAGATGGCGGCCGGAGCGAAGAGGCGGCGGGCTCTGCAAGCTTCTCCCCGGCCGTTCTCCGCTTTCCCCGCCGCCCTCGCGGTGCTGCTTCTGCTTGGCTGCGGCCCAGCTTCTGCTGCTTCTGCCCCTGTGTGTCACCACCGCATCCCCAGCGCCAGGGAGGTGAGGCGGGTCTTTGGAAGCGGGGGGGGGGGGGGGGCTAAGAGGGCGACACGGGATCTCCGCCTGGAGCCGCGGATGCCAATGATGGTTAGGACTCGCCTTTGGCTTCCGCGCATCTTTCCGTCGGTTGCCGCGTTTGCAGCGTTGTCGGCCGCCTGTTTTGCCTGTTTTTCGCATTTGTGCTCGTAAAAGTTCCTGCTTTGAATGCAAGTGAGGATGGTGGGGACCGGTTTCGGAAATCTGATTTAAAACTCTCCGCTCCTCCACTTCCTTGGGATCCTTCGTTTGGGAATGCCGATGCGTGTCGCGGTTTGCAGCAAAGCAGTAACCTGTTGGTTGGTGCCGGTTGTCTCTTCCACGCATCCCAGCAACTTATTTTTTCCTAAGGAGGACCGCGAAACGCTGTGGGAAAATAGCTTTAAGCCGTGCCGCTCCGATATTTTTTGTCATTATGTTAAACTAAAGACAGGGAAATGGCTCTACAGTTTTGGTATTTACCTCGCGGGGTAGGTACGTCCTTTTCCCGTTGTTTTGGGCGACTCAGCCTATTCTGCTGCTTTATTGTAGAAAGCCAAGGTGATCCAATTGACAAAATACTGAGATTAGAAGCTAGGCTTAGTTTTCTTTCTGAAGGAAGCCGCTATCCTCTGTTCTTTAATTCTTCTCAGTACTATTGCCACCATTTATGGCACAAATGATTCTCTTGACGTCTAAACTAATGATGCACTTAAAAAGAAAACCACCCCATAAAAACCACCCCATAGCACAAGTTAAAAATGGAAATAATCGTATTATTTATTTTGTTATTACCCACCCATTAAGATCCCATGGTCATTACTTTTCTCTAACAGAAAACTTGGTTTGTAAAAATGCTTGTTATTTTCAGTGGTAATGGATTTAATAGAAAATCTTATCCTGTTTATGTGATTTTATTTTAGTGTGCAATCGGACTTGGCTCCTAATTAAGCGTACATAGGATTATGGCCTAACAGAGAAGTTTAAGCTGTAAGACTCCTAGCAACAAGACAAATAGTTGCTTCCAATGGGGGGGTGACTCCCTCCCACCATAGAAACTTGGACGCAATATGTGTGGAATATAGCACTTATGTAATGCTCAGCTCATCATTGGAGGGTGATAAGAGGAATAAAAAAAAATGGATTTGACTCCATATGGTCTGAATTTATATTGTTTATTAACAGTACTGTACGGGAATCTCTTTTCCATCTCAATCACAGCAGCCTGTATTACTGTTTCACAAAATGATTCAAAACTGAATTCCTGTTTCACGAAATGGTGCATGTCTAAAAAGTGTGTCACCAACATGAAAAGTTTGGAAAGCTCTGTTTTAGATAGACGTATAGCCTGTGGATGTGAGCTTAATCTGTAAAGGAAAATATGTTTAAAGTCTGCTTTGATGCCATGTAGATGGCTCCATACATGACTTAACATCTGTACATGCATTTGTCCTGGAAGACAACAGATTGTTTGGTAATAGTTCTAAAAGTTTTCAGTAAAGTTTGTAAAAATAATAATAATCCGAAACAAGTTCCAGACTCTGCCATGTGTTGTGGCCACCAGTGATCTGCTGGTGATGTAAAAACTTCTTCATCCAACTGTCCCGTCGCCCCCCCTACCAGAGAGGCTGTGGCCTACATGCCAGGTGACACGGCATCTATAATAACCCTGCCAGCACCAGCCAAACCTGCCAGCTTCTACCAGGCATACACAACCTGCTCTACTTGTTCATGACCAGTCATCAACACATATGCACCAAAAGCCTGCCCCAGCATGAAACTGTAAACAAACACACAGGCACGCACTGGCACTCCCAAACAGTGATTACAACCCCACACTTGCAGCTGGCAGCCACCTATGCCAAGGAAAAACGGCTACAGGGGCACAGCAATATGCAACAGTGACAAGCAACACACCGCCCCAAGGACGCATACACACTCCCCAAAGTGGGGAGGGGAGCAAGCCACATCCTCCCCCTCATAGGCAGGAGTTGAGCTTTAATATGTTACAACCGTGGCATGAACAAAATTACCAATTAGCACATAAACTACATAGATTTATAGTGCCTACTGGCATTATTTTGGATTTTGACTGATTAACAACTAGCCAGAAATTTCACCAAAATTAATAATTTTTATTAATTCTTATATATATTATTCAGACCCAATTTTTTTTTTAAAAAAAAACCATAATCTGTATATGTAGTCATTTTTAAATTCTACTTGTCCACGTACAAAACCATGAATTGGTCTTTTCTGCCTAATGGCACAAATCACCAGTTCTAGACACAAACTGAATATCAAGAAAAGACTTGTTCCTCTCTCTTAATCAAATGAAATAATCTATTTCATAAGCTCTTGTGGGAACCCAAACTTTTCCAAAGCAACAAAAAGAACCCAGCAATATATTTTGTGAAATGCTTTCCCAGCATCAAGCAAAATGATTGCAGCCGTGTCATTTCTATTACTATTTTATATTGTTATAACCTTGGAACTTTATAGTAAAGGGGGGGGGGTGCAAAGGAAACTAGTAAATAAATCTGATAGATGCATCTGTTTTTTATATTTTTTGAAGAAAAAGTTATACATGTTATTTGTTGAGTCAAATCTATTTATTCTTTATTTAGGTTATCTATAAAGTTTATCTTAAGGAAAATCGTGTTATAAAGAGAAATGTGGATGAACAACTAAGAATTAAGACAGTATATGACAAAAGTATTGAGGAGTAAGTATAATGGCAGCCTTCTAAAATTCTTATTCTGAGTGGGAAGGGGCTGTTGGTCCTACCTGAGAGGTATTTCTGCGCACATGTGGAGATGCCTTCAGTTTTTAGTTCCTGCATTCAAGCACTAGGGAGAGCTCATGTCCAACCTGAGGACATCTTACCTGTACTGGAGAATTAGCTGATAGCTAGGAAGACCTGTCCACCTTCTACTTTCCTCACCAAACAAGTAGGCAAGGCAATAGGGAATACGTAGCTAAGGGGGACAGATTTGTGTTGCAGGACTGAGTCTGGAGTAACTGGTTTTATAGGTGGAAAGGGATTGGTTGCTGATAGTATTTCATACAAATAGAAAAGAAACAATTCCCTCCCCTTATTGTTTTCTTTCTTCATAGATTGCCACCTGAAAAAAAGCACCTTATAAAGGTATGTGACTCTTCCTTCTTGCATGTATATCAGTCATGCCTATTGCTGAATGGAGTTCTAGTTTAATTGCGCCAATCCACTGGTCTGCATGATCCGTGACTGTAAGTGGTATTCTAACTTTTCTAAACAGCTTTCCTGCTCCATATCTGAAACTGCTTTTGAAATTTGTGCAGACCTAACATTGTGTGTGTTCTCCTAACCGTGGTTATGTGATCAGGAGCAAACTGACTTTTCTCCCTCCTCCTCCCTCTTTGGTGCAATTTCCACTCTCCCTTATCTTGGCAACTTTAACTAAAAGCAGCATTAAGAACTACAGAAATGATAAATGTGGTTTTAGCACTAGCCAGAGTTTGTGTGTGAACCAAGTTCTGAAGTATGCTACAAATCTTAATTTGTATCACGTTGCTGCAGATTTTGTTAAAGTTCAGGATACATGAGTATTGTCTGATAATACAATAAAATCAGCATCTCTTTATGCTTATCTCATTCAGTTCAAAGCTGTGAAAATATGCTTAGTAAGTGGAACTTCATTCTTTAGAATCTAGTTTCATCTCTCTCCTTTTTTTTGGTGTAAAGAGACTTTTCTTTTCTGCACATTTAGAATAAGCTTTTCCCGCAAGCTATTTCCTATTTAGAGGAGACATTTCAAGTACGGAAACCTACTGGTACCATTCTATTAAGCAGGTATGTACATGGTTTAGTGTTGTTTAATAGTAAGTGTCAACATAAATCTGTATATAAGATTATATTCTGCCTGTAGATCAGAATTGTTCCCACCCACCCACCCAAAAAACCCCACTAAGAGTAATTCCATTCTGATAAGTAAATTAACTTGGTTACATTGGTATACCTAGCTTCTCTGTTATGTGGGTTTATTCTATGCATCCATTTCATTGATAACTAAATCTGTAATTCTGATTTGTTTTAAGACAGTGTGTAACAAATGAATATTTAAGGAAGAAAGATGACCCTCACCGATACTGCCGAAAAGCATGTGCAGAATATACAAAGTGTGGTCCAGTCACAGTTCCTGAGGAACACCTGCAGGTAATTATGTCCTCGGCGGCCCAGGTGTGGGGAACTTCCAGTTCATGGTTCAAAGATGGCCTTCCAGGCATCCTTCATTTTCAGTAAGCCATGCCTACCTGCCCTGCACCTGATATCATACATGAGGGGCAGGTAAGGGCAGGACTTTAAAGGAACAACTGGGACATGTTCCTTTGAGCAATGTTTGCTTTGATTTGCTTTGATCTGATTGATCTACACCCTAGCCTTTGTAAAAAATGGAGCACAGGGCAGCTTACAACAACAATTATATAATACTATAATCATAATAAAACCACTCCTAAACCCAACAAATGAAAATGTAATGGACAGCAGCAATAAAGCTGTGTAGCACAAATAACACTTCATGATCCATATTCCTGGACAAATTAAAATATCTTAATTCTTAGAACATGTCTTATGAGAATGGTTGCACTATATATCCACAGTTAACATCCCTGGCCGGAAAAACATAGCAGCTCTTATAAGTAGCAAATTTCTGAACAGAAGTTATGAGTCAACTGTGCCAGTCGTCGCTTGCAAGGGTATAATCTTAAATCTCGTTATAGTATCACAATGAGAAGATTCCATTTCTTTGGTACTTAACTGTGGTATCAAGGCAAATCAATCAGTGGCATCAAGCAAAGTGAAGTTAAGAAGAGCAAATAATGTTGCGAATCAACAGGGAAGAGAGGACTAGGAGCTGAGTTCAACAGATTGGTGAGAGGATTGAATTTTCAGCTTGAGTGTAGAGAAATTGTGGGGTTCAGTAACACTCAAAAGTATATTATGTTGATGGACCTTGGCTACTTTAAAAAATTGTTTTCAGTTTTTAATGTCTTGTTTTTAAATGGACTTGAATGGTTTTTTCAGTTTCATTAAATAAAATAAGTTTTGGGCAGTCCCTGTGTTACACTTTTCAGTGTTTACTTCCTTAGTTTTCCTTGAGTTAACAAAACAGCTGGATAAACCGGATGAAAGCTGCATTTTTAAAAACCTTGAACAGATCAAAAGTGATCATATATCTCGTCCCAGTGTTAAATTCTCTGGCACCAGATATTAAGGCTAAGCACAGTGCATGTAGACCATAGCAGACGATATGCTTTGTACAGTCTACATATGGGCAATGATAATAAGATGTCACAATATAATGTACTACAGCCTCTTCAGATGCTACACCATAGCTGTCAAGTTTTCCCTTTTCTTGCAAGGAATCCTATTCGGAATAAGGGAATTTCCCTTTTAAAAAGGGAAACTTTGACAGCTATGTACTACACACACACACACCCCACACCTCACTTTCACAATCTGAAGGATGTCTCTGGATTGGAAGACAGTGTAGTAGGCATGAGAGCTTTCCAAAAGAAAAGCTGGAAGAAATGATTATGCATTCATTAATGTCATTCTCTATTTCTATATCATTTGGTCCTAACACACCTTGCCATTTTCTGAACTTTGGGCTCTTAAAAAGCATTTGTGGATTCCGGGAGGGTATAGCTTTCAAAAGCTATTTAAAAAAATAATCAGGTGCAACTATACCCTTTGGATATTGGCTGTGAGCAGTATTACAAAATCAATATAAGTGTGGCAAATCATTGTCTTAATATCTTTCTTCCATCAGATAAAGAAAAATAGAAAGGAGGATGGGTTGTATCTAAGTCATGCTCAAAGCAGGCCTATTAAATGGCTGGCTAGCTCAGTTGGTAGAGCATGAGACTCTTAATCTTAGAGTTGTGGGTTTGAGCCCCCTGTTGGGCAAAATAATCCTGCCTTGCAGGGGGTTGGATTAGATCACTCTTGTGGTCCCTTCAAAATGCACAATTCTGTGATTCTATAAATTAGTCATGGCCATTGATTTCAGTGCCTCAACTCTGAGCAGTTGGTTACCCAATTTCTTCTGTTAGACTGAAGACAGTTGTTAAATTATGTCTGTTTGAAACTAATTTCCTCTAAATTTATTGTCTTAGCAATGCAGGGCGTGTAATGAAATGCTGGATTGTGGACCTGTTGGTGTAAGAGACCAAGAAGGGGTTCGAGATGCTGATTTTGTGTTATATGTTAGTGCTCTGACTACTGAAAGGTGTGGCCAAGAAAATATTATTGCATATGCAGCATACTGTCAACTAGAAGCTGATATGGACAGGTAACATTTTCCCCCTCCAAATTAACTTTCATTTATAAGTGTACTGGTGTAATGACTTCCAAAGGTGGCTTTAACTGACCAGTTTACTAGATGAACTGCGCTGCTCAAATTAATGACTAATTCTTAATGGTACTAGAATTGTCTATTCTAAGTTCCTTTTTTGAGCAGTAGATGCCTGTGTTTGTAGCCTGAATCATGAAATTAGAAGAATCGCCTACTAAAGTAGATGTTGCACTCTTCATCTCTATTGTTTGCAGAGAAATCCAACATCTCTTTATTACGAGATTTTACTAGCAATACCATTATCAAAATCTGTTTAATTTGTGGTCAGATGCGGGTTGAGTGAAAATATGTTTCACTCTGCTGCCCGTTGTGTAAATGGTGAAACTACAATTGCTTACGCGCTTTAGCATTCTAAATTTAGATTTTTGGTTGTTGTTGGGTGCATATTGTTTGTATTAATTTATTAAGCTTAGCATGTTCCTAAGACGGTGAAGTTTTTATTCTATAGAAATATATTTTTCATTATTTCCCAGACCAATTGCAGGGTATGCTAATCTTTGTCCGAATATGATTTCAACCCAAGCACAAGAATTTGCTGGCATGCTGTCTACTGTGAAACATGAAATCATTCATGCACTGGTAAGATATGTTATTTGTTGCATTCATTTAAAATACTAGCAACATCTTTGTGTTGCACCATGCAAAAAATTATTTGTTTTTGTTTCTCTTCTAAAAGACATAGATGTGAACTTAGCCTACACTGTATGTTTATTTTACTTTCAGACAACTTTTTTTGTTGTTTTGAGGTTTGTTAACTTCTAGGCAAAACATGCTTTCTTATGTTGATGATAAATAATATAAATGACTTTGCATTGCCTTAAAGGGTTTTTCTGCTGGGCTGTTTGCATTTTATCGTGATGATGATGGAAATCCTTTGACTGCCCCATCTCAAAATGGATTGCCACCCTTTAATGAAAGGTATATATTGAAATCTATGTTGGACTTTATGAATCTGTGAAGTTTTGTTGAAGGAAGTGATGTGACTTAGTTGTGAAATAATTCTTTTGTCAACATTTTAATACCTTGTGACTCAGTGGGTTTGTTTCCTTGGGTGATTTTTCTTCCATGTCCTCTTTCATAGCCAGCTGTCATGAGCTTCACAGTTATCATGTTTAATATTATTTTTTTTGAAATGCATTTAACATTTGCTGATGTCAGCCTGTTGATCATATTTAGAATTGATCCTGCTTGCCAGTCGAGTTAATTCAGTCTGCCTTCCTTACAGCCTTGGTGTATATCAATGGAGCAATAAAGTAGTAAATAGCGCTGTGCGGTTATGGGATGTACGGGGCAATAAGAAACTGCTTCACAATGTATTCCTTCTGATAACTCCTAAAGTAGTTGTAAGTATCATTTTCACTTTTTATCAGAATAAATCTAACTAACTTCCTCAGATAAGGACATCTACACAATTTACCTTGCCTTCTTTAGGAGGTTTATCTAACACTTTGAGAATTATAGGAATAGCTTACTCCCAGTATCCCTGGCAAGCTGCTTACTGGTAAAATAGTGCATGTCAAAAGGAATAATTCTCATTAGAAAAATGATCAATCCTTGTAATAGTAAAGTGGCTGGCCCTTTTCCAACTACTAGAGCACCAGAACAAGGCCACCCACAGACATGGGAATGGGGTTGGTTCCGGATATCGCAGGTGTGCCAAAGATATCAGTTCAAAGAAATGAGAGACCTAAAGGAAAGATCTCAAGCTGTGCATGGAAGCTGCCATCATGCCGCCATAGAACCTGAGTGGCATGAAGCCACAGCAGAGACACAAAACTTCAGCACTGGGTTGCTGCTTGTATTCCTTCAGCCTACTAAAGCGGAAGGAAGTTGGGCAAAAGCCTGTTCACATTGTGGCTTGCATAGCTACCTGTTAGATATGCTTTTTCTCCTCCAAGTGATTCAAATAACCGAATCATTCTGAAGACTTTAAATTATGGGTATTATGAGATCAGAACGTGTTATGTTTTTCATATAGGTGAATTAATTTTTAAACTTTTTAATTATTATTACTCTCAGGTTCATGAACTTTAAATAGTATTTCTTACTAGCAGCTTCCATCTCCGGCTCGTTCCATTCACTAACCTCACCTACCCACCAACCCCTTTGACAATCCTCCCTTCTCCATGTATATGTAACCCCTTCTCCCTTTACACCTTGCCCTTCCCCTCACCCCAAGCTTTAAAGGAGGGGCTTTTTTTTGCCCAATACCACTCTCTGAAGTGCCTCCTCCCTCCATTAACAATTGTTGCAGCTGTATTTAACAGGGGAAGCACTTCAGGGAGCTGCTGGGCAAATCACTCTATGAAGTGCCTCTCTTCCCAAACATCTTGCCTGGGGCACCTGCCACCCACACTGCTTGCTTGCCTGCCTGTTCTGCCGTCCAGCATGGCTGCCTATTGCCAGTCATGTGAACCACATTATGATAGCAGCCTCACATTTCAACACATGTAGGAAGAAGAATTGAGGGACCCTTTTCATTGGAAATCTGTGCAAGATGAAGGAAGCCCCTCCTGGGAACTTAAAATATGGGGGGGGGGTTAGTTTTGATTCTCAAGGAAGGGTATTGCTAATTATTTTGACAGCGGTCTTCTGGTGCATCTTTTTGAAGGAGGAGGCCCGAAAACACTTTGGATGTCAATTTCTAGAGGGGATGGAACTTGAAAATCAAGGTGGCATGGGTACAGAGCTCAATCATTGGGAAAAGAGATTGTTGGAGGTCAGTACAGTTAATTATAATACAGTAGCTATTGGGTTTTTTGCGAGGTGATCATAGACTGAAATACAGGTTTTTGTGATATCGGATACTTTGTCTCCAGGATGGCAGATTGATGAAAGTTTAAAAGTAGGCTTTATCACTGGAAAGATTCCTTCCCCCATCATCAGATTTTATTTAATCTTTCCCTTAGAACTTGTTAATTGGACAGTCACTGCAATCTAGATAAAATGGGATTATATAAAGCAGTTTTTAAAAGAGGAGCAGCACAGCTTGCTTTGTGAAAGAATACCATGCATTATAAAGAATATATATTGAATATATAAAGAAGATATATTGTAATTATTACCTTTGTCTTCATTTGTCTTTACCTTTCCACTCTGCCATTTCTTACTATTTGTTTTAAATGAGCAGTACCAGAGGAGCAATTTAGGGCAGTCCCCTAGTGTTTGACTACATGCAACTCCTCATTCTGTGGTCAGCTTATACACTTATACCGTGATGAGAGGGCCTCCTACAGATATCAGCTCATCAGGAAGCCTGTCCCATACAGTGTGGGAATTAGACGTCTAGTGTGGCATGGCAGTGCCTACCCTTTGGAAACCACACCTTTATAAACCTGGGAGGTGCCATCTTCACTGGCTTTAAACACCTATTGAATCCTCTACCATCAGGCCTCCTAAGTGGAGATGAAGACTATCTCAGACTTTATCCGAATTGGCTTAGGAATAGCACTTACATGTAAATCACTTCAGACCATTTCATGGGGAGGGATCATAAATGAAATAACCAAGAAAATGTTAGAAACAATTAATGGGCCTATGTAATAAGTGCTTATGCCCAAAGGTACACATTCTTTCTTCTCCCCAACCCCAAAACGAGGAATGAGTTGCTGTTCTGTCACGAAGCTTACGGGTTTTTTGGGTGGTTACTTTCAGAATGAAGCTATGACTGGATCGCACACTCAGAACAGGGTCTTCTCCCGCATCACTTTGGCATTAATGGAAGACACTGGGTAAGGATGTATAGTTGGTTTTGGTTTTCTCATAAATATGCCTTGTTTGGACAGATCTTAAATACATAGTTAAGAAACTTATGTAGTTGGAGGTGTTTGAATTTTAGGCTTTGGAAACAATGCAACATTTCTATGCAAATCATTTTGTTGATATTGTTGCCGCTCCCTGTTCTTGTAAATATTGGGGTTTCATGTGAGGTTTTGTCTTAAGATTAATCTTTCCATTCTGGATTTGCATGTTCCAGTCAGCTATTTTTAATGCACGTGAAAAGCCTATACCTTGAGTTGAATAACTTAAATTCTAACATGAAATTGAAATCAAAATTTCTCCATTCATTTTCCATTTATCTGCTAGTGCAATGTGAAATTGTATAATCAAATTAAGGTTAAAAGGTAAAGGACCCCTGACCATTAGGTCCAGTCACAGACTACTCTGGGGTTGCGGTGCTCATCTCGCTTTACTGGCCGAGGGAGCCGGTGTACAGCTTCCGGGTCACGTGGCCAGCATGACTAAGCCGCATTTGGCGAACCAGAGCAGTGCACGGAAATGTCGTTTACCTTCCCGCTGGAGCGGTACCTATTTCTCTACTTACATTTCGTGCTTTCGAACTGCTAGGTTGGCAGGAGCAGGGACCAAGCAACAGGCGCTCACCCCGTCGCGAGGATTCGAACCGCTGCCCTTCTGATCAGAAAGCCCTAGGCTCTGTGGTTTAACCCAAAGCGCCACCCACGTCCCTCAAATTAAGGATACTCCTGAACTAATCGTAATTCTTGAGCATTTCCCTCCAGTTGAAAGTGGATAATGGGGGGTGGAAAAGGCTGGCAATAACTAGTCAGAGTTGAATTCCCTTAGAGTGGCATTAGCGCTAACTGTTGAAATCTCTCCCCCCCCCCCCCCCCGCCTTCATTGTTTATTCCTTCATTGAAAGAGAAGAGCAATTCCATTTTTTGGCGTCATTTCTTAAGCCAAAAGAGGAGCAGCAATCTTGGAGGCGACAATACGTGTGCCTGTTTGTAGAAATGCATTTGCCTTTTCTTGCTCTACCTGCATTAGGAAATGGTTCATATTGGGTAGCTTGATTAACACATGCAAGAGTTTTGAAATGACTTTTTGCTGACTGTTCAGAAGTGCAATAATAGCATTTCTGTTTCAACATATGTTTACAGCTGGTATAAAGCCAATTACAACATGGCAGAAAAGCTTGATTGGGGCCGAGATAAAGGCTGTGACTTTGTGATGAAAAGCTGTAAGTTTTGGATTGATCACAAGAGGAGAAGGTAAGAATATGTTTCTTTAGATTGCATGTTCTGTGATGCCAGTGGCATTGCAATAGCCTATTAATGTTTGTCTGGTTAGTAGTGATTTTTTTTGTTAAGTGTTGTATAAAAAGATTTTAAGTTCCCTTATTGTGGTTTTCAACTTTATTCACAGGAAAGAATTGGTGGATCCATATTGTGACACTCTGCGGACTAATCCATTGCAGCTAACCTGCAGACAGGACCAAAGAGCAGTGGCAGTGTGCAATTTACAGAAATTCCCACAGCAGCTTCCTCAGGAATATCAGGTATAAAGGGTGTGACTCTATGTGAGTTCTATGAACCACCAGTCTCATTCAGACATGAGAACAAGCAGAGGGGCTGGACACTTCCTCCTTCTCTTCCAGTGCAACCACAAGGAAGAATTTGGAAGCTTTTGCTTCCATTTTAGATTCAGCTTGATTTGTTGTTGAATCACTTACAAACTGTAGTTTGTTGAAACAAGTCAACTTTAAATCATAGTTTAAGCAGCTGGTTTGTTTCCACTCACCATAGTTAAGATTAACCGTCGTTTAGGGTTCAGACAACACACAGTCAAAAGAGAATGCATTTCTTGTGCTTAACAGACTTGTATGTGCAGTACCTAGCAATACTGTTGGTCCTAAAATAAAAATTATTAATGGCAGTAGCAACTATAGCTTTGTGCTTTGGTTCTCTTTAACATGTTGTTAAAGTTTGCTATTACTACCAGGTGATGGTGATGATATTACTGTGCTTCTTCTACCTTCATAGCTGCCTCTGTCACTGTATCTTTTGCAGTATTTTGACCGTCTTTATGGGGTACCATCAGAAGATTTGCCTTATTATGGTGGGTCTGTTGAAATTGCGGACTTCTGTCCATTCAGTCAGGAATTTAGCTGGCACTTAAGTGGTGAATTTCAGCGAAGTTCAGACTGTAGAATACTCGAAAATCAACCAGGTCAGTTGGTTTTGTGTTTATTTTTTCCTTTAATATCTTTCAGAAATTTTGGGTTCCAATATAAGGGAAACCCATAGCTTCTTTAGCTTAACCCATGGTTGTCATGTTGCATCTGTATCTGAGTCTACCCAGGTTTGTTTCAGGCTCAGAAACTAGGATCTGAAATCATAGTCTGAAGCTGGTTAGCAGTCCACAGTATGTGTTAACAGTGCTTTCCTGGTTTTTTTAGATCCTTTCAAAAACTATGGTGCAGAGAAATATGGACCAAATTCTGTGTGTCTCATTCAGAAGTCAGCTTTTGTTATGGAACAATGCAGAAAGAAACTCAGTTACCCTGACTGGGGCAGTGGCTGTTACCAGGTAACTGCAGGAGCTCTTAATTTAAGGTTGCATTTTGTAAAGTTGTGCTGTTTAGAAATCATTATTGCTCTTAATTAGTCATTACATGTTTCTATATTTGTATCTAATTGTATTAGACCAGATAGTCATGTGGAAGTCAAAATATCTCCCTACCTCATGCCCATTAGTTTTATGCCAACAGTATAAGTCTCTAAAGTGAGCATATACCCTCTTACACGGCCTGAACAACAATCTGTCATCTTCCAAATCTGCATGCAAACAAGTGAAGGTACACACAAATTGTTCTAGCTTTTCCTTTTGACAGCTCGACTACAAGCAACATGTCTCTTAAAAGACTTGGTTTAAAAATTAAATAAATGCTTGCAATAATCTAGCTAGTCCAATTTTATTTCTTAGGTTTCTTGTTCTCCCCGTGGGCTGACTGTTTGGGTCAAGGATGAGTCATATTTGTGCAGTCGCTCAGGTCAAATCCTAACAGTGAATATTCAGATGAATGGATGGGTACATATTGGGAACCTAATTTGCCCAGCGTGTTCAGACTTCTGCGATTTCTGCCCACCTGAGCAGGATCCTCCTCCAGTTGCTAATTTAACAAGACTCACATCTATTGGTAAGCAACCCTTCAAAAGTCATTAAGTGAAATAGAGAGTTCTTGTTTTGTTTTGCTGTGATGTTCTTTGTAGCATTTTCAGAATTATATTCCTAGCAAACCGGAGAACTAGTTCACTTTTTTACACTACAGTGGTTTTAGAGGAGGAGAGCAGGACGAAAACAGACAATTCAATTAGGCTTTGGAAAACTCTTTCCCCCTCCTTCTCTTCCTTTAGTTTGGAAAAATGATGAATTAAGGTTTAGACTCTCAAAGAGCATCTGCCTCTATTCCTGTTTGTCAAGGACTATTTTGAACAGCATCTGCAAAAGTACCTAAACTATGCTAATACCATTTTAACATTTGTTTTAGATTTGTGTTCCTGTTCCCCTAGCCTGGTAGTAACCCTATGGCTATTGATGGCGAACTTGCTTCCGCTACTGGCTGGATTTCTTCTTTGTGCATGGAGTTAAACTGGGCTCCCAGGTTACCCCATAGACTACGTCTAGAGTACACTCCATTTGAGTTCTTCTCAAAGGCAGCTATCCAGAAGAGCAAACACATCTCCACCTGCCTTGTGGCAAGAAGGCCGGCTGATCACAGGCAGAAGGTGCAGGAGAAACAGCCTCCATCCCAAGAGAGGCGAAGTTTACAGCGTCATCTCAATAAGTGCCAGTATTAAAGTTTTGTTTTTACATTGGTAACAAATTGTGGGGAACAAAATCGCCAGTAGTGTTATGTTGCCACTGGTCTGGAGCACTCTTGATAGGCAGAATTCTCTGAGACTGGTAGCAGAATTTTTGGCATCCTTAGAGATATACCTCAGAGTTTCCTTTAATTTAAAAGCCATGAAAATAAGTCGCCATCATTGCTAATAACTTGAGCCGAGTGTGGCTTTATGGATTCTTGCAGATGTATCCAAAGAATTAGCCTTTTGGTACAGCTTTAGGATGCTTCCAGAACTGTTATTTGCTTTGTACACTCTGGTGATTTGAAGATACAGTGGTACCTCAGGTTAAGTACTTAATTCATTCCAGAGGTCCGTTCTTAACCTGAAACTGTTCTTAACCTGAAGCAACACTTTAGCTAATGGGGCCTCCTGCTGCTGCTGCGCCGCCGGAGCACGATTTCTGTTCTCATCCTGAAGCAAAGTTCTTAACCTGAAGCACTATTTCTGGGTTAGCGGGGTCTGTAACCTGAAGTGTATGTAACCTGAAGCGTATGTAACCTGAGGTACCACTGTATTCTCTGAAGTATCTGCTGCTCAGAATATGGAGGAACTTTTCAATAGCTGCACATCATGCACTTTTGATATTCTAAATAATGAAAATATTTAATCTCCCCTTAACTTGTTGAAGACCAACCACTAAACTAGAGTATTATGCTGTAATTTCGATGGACTTAAGCCTTCAGTCCTAAGCATACTTACTAGGAAGATTTGCATCCTAGCAAGCATGTTTAGGATTGAACATTCCTAAGTAAACTTGTTTTGGGTTAGGTTACTCATGTTCAGTTTCTTACAAGGTAATTTGAAGAAAGGAGTAGCCCTCGTTCATTTCACTGCATTGGCCTTCTTCAAATGCTGGTATACAGCCAGTCCTTGGGGGGGGGGTTCACACACTTAGGTGAGTAGGCCAGAGGAAGAGTGAATTAAGTTTGAGGGGGCTTTAAAAAACAACAACACCAAACTGTGATACTTACAGATTCCATACTGACACCTTTGGGGCCAAAATGTGGGTTTCTATTATCAGGGGCCCTATTCTGGTTCTTGGGTGAAAGAATTGCTGAGCTCAATTATGTTGGGTACATGAAGACTTGTAAACTTCCTTTTTTTTTTTTTAAAGTATGCTGCTTGTGCCACGAATAAATTGCTAAAAGTCAGTCAGTGAGCAACTTGTAGATGAAGAATCTGTTCCCATGAGACTGAAAAACCCTCAGGGATCATAGTTCTGATAACTTTCCTTTCTTGCAACTGGCACAAATTGGTTTTTGCCTTGGGACTGGAGGGGTTCACACCTGGTCCTGCTGAGCATTCTGATCCATTGAAAGCAGTGCTGCAGTAGGAGAAGCAAATGTTTACCTAAATCTTCCAGTCCTCTCAAAAAGTGTGCAGTGGTAGCAGGCTGATCAGCATAGTGAGATCAGAAACTTGAGTGGAATCAGGTGAACTCTTCCATTAACAAGAAATGCAGTCTCTTTGAAGAAAGTACATTGGGAGTGGCTAACCTGTGGCTAACCAGATGTTGGACCATAACTTGGATGGTCAACGGTCCAAATACAGCTAAAGGTTGGCCACCCCTGCTCTAATAGTGCCTGCTAGATTTCTTTTCTTAAAATAAACCTTATTTTTACAAAGAGGGTTTGTGTGAATACAGCTAGTCAGTAAACTGCTTCCTACCTGAAGCATGAGAAAGCTGACTGAAGCATTTGAGAGGGGATTTCCTCCAATGATGTGAATATGTGTACAGTGGTGCCTCGCAAGACGAAATTAATCCGTTCCGCGAGTCTCTTCGTCTTGCGGTTTTTTCGTCTTGCGAAGCAAGCCCATTGACGGCTTAGCGGATTAGCGCTATTAGCGGCTTAGCTGCTTAGCGGCTTAGAAAAAGGGGAAAAAAGGGAAAAAACTTGCAAGAACTCGCAATACGTTTCGTCTTGCGAAGCAAGCCCATAGGGAAATTCGTCTTGCGAAGCACCTCAAAAGACGGAAAACTCTTTCGTCTAGCGAGTTTTTCGTCTTGCGGGGCACCACTGTACACTACTATAAATATACTATTTATATTACACACAACATTAGCCTTAAATAAGCGGGGGGCGGGGGAGGGAAGGCATGG
The DNA here is from genome assembly GCF_964252035.2 of Podarcis erhardii. Classification (NCBI taxonomy): domain Eukaryota; kingdom Metazoa; phylum Chordata; class Lepidosauria; order Squamata; family Lacertidae; genus Podarcis; species Podarcis erhardii. The sequence goes on along the minus strand of NC_138497.1, from coordinate 95,100,161 downwards.
AAATAGCAATAAAATATTAGGGTTAAGAAATGCTTTAAATATGTCCAATTTGAATATGAATGAGAATTCTCTAAATAGATCTATAGCTCAACTAATAGGAAATGGCTCCATGGAACATGGAGTAAAGACTAATTCTTATCTGTGCAATAATAATAGAACTTAAATAGCATCTTGTAAGGATGCTTTTATATACTTGAACATTTTTCTCATTGTTTGTCTTGAAGCAAAACAATTGCACTGTATCAACTTTTTGGCTAACTTTGTGTATAGGCATTTTTACCAATGTTAATGAATTTGTGTCATAAAAATAGAACATTGTCCTGTTTGAGAAACGGTTTTTCTTCTGCTAGGCATTGTCCATCTGAGAATGTAATGAAATGGAGAAATATCTAAAGGTCCCCGTAAAAGTTGCAAGTTTGTAAATATGTTAGCCCAAAACTTAAGAGAGCATTTGGCTGTGTTACCTTCCAGCTCCTTTGCATGCAGCTATTAGTTGCTTTTATGCATCTTGTGAAAGCAAAATACAGTTTTAATATGAGATTCTAGTTATATCTGAGAACATGGTAGCAATTTATAATCCACAGCCCTAACCGATGTGACTGGTATTGATTATTGTGTTTAAAGAAATGCTCCTCAGTTAAAATAGAAGTAGTCTATTCTCCTCTATGAGTTAGACAAATTCTGGTTGATTAGCAAAGGTAAACACATCTAAAACATATTTTACTGTTATAGAACAATCTCATGTGCAGGAAGCAAGATCTGCTACCACTGCTGTTACCGTTGCAGATATCTCAACTGCTTCTGGACATTTTTCTGAGCAGGGGTCACAAGTCCTTGGGCACATTTGCCAACCAGAGAAGCTGTTATGGGCAGCACACTCGCCCTTCCTCCTAAAATTAGGCTTGGCAAAAAGCATGTTTGCTGCCCTGCCTCACCCAAGCATTGTGACAGGGAGAACAAGCAACCAACCTTCCTGTAGAGGGCAGCTGGAGAAACAAGAGCTATCTATTTATATATCACCTACAAGCCAAAATGGCATCAACCTTCATTTGCAATTGCAGTCTGCAGAAAGAAAAGCCTTCTATTGGAGTGGCATTTTTGGAAAGGGAGCATCATGCCTGGGAGGAAAAAGGATAATCCTTCCCTCTCCAAATAATTTCCCATGGTACAATGTACATGTGTATGTACACGTGTATGTATGCATGTGTGTCATGTTAGCAACTCCAAGATGCAAGAGGGTAGCTCATCATGGGAGGATCATTGGGAGTTGATCCTATGCTTGAGGCATTCATAAAATGTATTAACTGCTTCTCGTCTCAGATTAGATTCTGCAGTAGAATAATGTTTCCCACACTGGAACAAATAATTTCATAAAACTGCCTCTCTGTTTCAGGTACGTTTTGTTCTTTGGGGATGCATTGAGATTTCAAGTTTATTAGAATGAGATTGAGTGTTTCATCAAAAATGGGTCAGGGTGGTGTTTGTTTGTTTTTTAAAGAGAGCAAAAGTAGCAGTAGGAAGCCATAGACTATTTCAAAACACAGAATATAAGAGCACATCCCTGACTCAGGACAGAAATCAGTAGATGCAGTTGAGTTAAACTGTATTTACATTTCAACTATTACTATCATTAATTAATTCTGTATACCGCCCTTCCTCCGAAGATTACAGGGTGGCTCACAACAGAAACCTGTTGTGTCCAGTTAAATACCCACAATTTTTCTAAATACAGTCGTACCTTGGATCCTGAACGCCTAGGTACTCAGACATTTTGGCTCCCGAACGCCACAACCCCGGAAGTGAGTGCTCCTGTTTGCGAACATTCTTTAGAATCTGAAGGTCTGACGGGGCTTCTGCAGCTTCCGATTGGCTGCAGGAGCTTCCTGCAGCCAATCAGAAGCCGTGCTTTGGAAGTCGAACGGGCTTCCGAAATGGATTCCATTCGACTTCCAAGGTACGACTGTACAAAATAACACTGCCACCATTCTTCTTCTTCTTGGCAAGCACACAAACAATAGACGCATTACTGTATTTAGCCTGACAAGACTCCTCACCATGTTGGCATTCACTAGCCTACCAGTCATTCTGATGAAATGTCATAAGGAAACATGACCTATGTTTTACTCGATACTATAGAATGCTGCATATCTTGGTTATGAGGAAGGAAATGAATGTTAAAGCGATCTCCTACATAAAGCTGCTCATTTTAAATGTTTTCATTGTGTTAGGTCCCAGTTATTGTACAGATATGCTCAAAATAAACCTACTTGAAATATTAATTTTATCTAGACAAGTTTCTCCATGCCAGTGAGCTGTTTTCTATTTCAGGTTCACAACTTGAACTCGTGGGAGGGTTTTATGAGAGCATACTTACATTTTATCTTATTATTTTATTTTGTGTAGCTTGAATAAGGTATAGATTGTTTTTTTTTTGTGGGGGGGGGGAATCTTACCTATCTCTGCATATGTGGGCCAAAGCAGACGCTATGCTTATCTGAATTAATTTCTATGAATGTTATACAGTTTATAGCTGGGTAGTTTAAAATCCAGTATAAGCTGTGGATGAGCAGTAGAGAACTGTCTGTGGATGCACATCTCTTGAGAACCAGGATCATGACTCAGAACAGTAATACAGTTAGAGTCCGTATATATGTGCAGTCTGTCACTCCGTAGTACAAAATGTCAACATAGATTTTTACATGTAAATTGTACTTTGCCGATTGATACAACATACTATTTATGCAGAACTATTCTTTTCCACTTGTCATGAGTGGACTTCAGGCTGGATTATGTATGGTGTTTATATGTGCAATTGATTTATTTTTAAAATATGTGGAAGATTCTTTTAGCATAAGCACTTTGAGCATTAGTGTCAAATTAAAGAACCTTGTCTTAAAAAAAAAATCTTTGGTCCTTTTTGTTTACAGAAAACACACACTTTCTAGAAAGAAATTGAGTTCTGTAGCGAGAAATGTAGAATACATTGCAACTGCTCCGAAAAAACTGAATTATGTCATTATTTTAAACTTTTCAGTACTGTTCTACTTTGTTTTGATATCACTTTGGGATACCTCATGGGAATTATTTCATTCATAAATGAAATTGTAAACAAAAGATATTAAATGCCTCAGGGGAATTTGACCTAGCTTTTATGTGTGTTTAAGCTCCATATAACTGCATTTTCCTCCATGAGCTTACAAATTTTCCCTCAGGACTGTGAGGGAAAGCAGTTTGTCACTGATGGCATAGCTTTGTGGGGAAGCTACCAATAGGTATGCAGCTGAAAGAAGAGCTGAGAGTCAGCAGTGGACTGAGAAAGAGAAATCTAAGATGAGGGTGGGCAGAGGTGAAGTAGGATTTGAAGAACAGGGCAGAGGAAGTGGAGCTGGTGGGGCAGATCTCCCCCATCCCTGCTGGAATCAGGGGAAAGACAGGAATCCAAGGAGGCCAACAAAGAACAAGGCAGGCAGTGGGCAGGAAAGCATGGGACAAGATGTGGAGACATTGAAGGGAAGCGGAGACTGGCAAAACATCATACGATACCTAGAGCGTTTTGACTTGACAGTAACCTCCCTGCCAAGTTCTACCCCATTCAATTTCACAAGTTGATTTCCACTACCGAGCCAGGCTTTTTTGGCTTCAGTAGATCCAAGTTGAAACGTGTCACTCAGGGGAAAGAAAGCTTCAGAAATTAAAGACACTGCCTCAGGAGGTTCTTCACTCTTTCACTGGAGGTCTTTAACAAAAGGCTCAACAAGCGCACCTGAACAAGAACACACTCTTCTGTTCCATGTCCAAATTCTCATGAGTGACTTTGAGATTACACCCTCATTTTCAACTTACGAGCCCTATGTAATATCCTCCACTTCCCTGGCTTCTGAAGTTTATACTGAGATGTAGTATCTAGCGGACTTCACTTTCTGTGGAAATTGTTTTTCTGTATAGCCTGTGACAATGAACACGTAGTACAGATGATATCGTTTTGCTTGCTTTTATTCAGCATGGTCAAACTGACAGAATCCTCATGCAGAGAGGCAAGTCACAACACTATCTTACATGTGTTCCGGATGACTTTGCAAACAAGTGATGAACTCTTTGATAGACTTCCCTTCATAGCAGATCAGGTAGACGTTCACAAATAATGGAAACCTGGGAGAAATGCAATTGCTAAAGTAAATTTTCATGCAAAATACAACCAATTTAAGTTTTTACCAGCAAGGTCATTTTTAGCTGGCTTTTCTGTACATGGCTGATGCATGATGTAAACTTTATGATTAGATACAGGACAGAATACTATTGAAATATTTTAAAGCACTGTAGCAAGTATGAATGGGAGAATATCAACTTCTGTTTCTCTGTGTCTCAAGTCCAGTTCTCAACATTTCCACGTCAATTTGCAATTTTTTTAATAAGAAGCCTCATGAAAATTCACCGGCATTTTAAAGCTGATTTCTCATTATACATGTTATTTACAAATCAGTTTTCCATAATTTAATGCATTTTGTATGTTATTTTCACTTAGATGTGCACTTTATCCTACTATGTGCATTTTGTAAACATTGCTTGGCCATAGAACTACATGCAAAATTCAGAGAAGTGTGATGTTTGAATGATGAGTGTGTTTTGGTTCCCATACCTTCTCAGAAAGCGTGAATTATGTAAATTTACCTTTAAATACAAACTAATCCCCCAACCCTAGTGATGGCTCACAACAGAGACACCCAAGGGTTTTTCCATGGCCAAAGGAGCCAGCAAAGTGCAGAGAATACTCTGACTTCTCAGACAGGATATTTACTAGAAAGTCAAGCTACGTACTTGTCAACCATTTTCTTCTGCTTCAGGATTTTGTAGACTTCAGCAGATGTTTGAGGCCCTTGTAGCTTTTGCCCATTCAGCATTTCTTTTTCTAGCTGTTCAATTGTCTGGAAATTATTTTTAAAGAGTGTTAGATCATTTGTATTTGGTTTAAAGGAAACTGCATCACTAAACTCCATTTAAAACTAAGTAATAAATGTGAAAGTGCTGAAGCTGGAACTCCCTTTGTTCTCTTTTGCAAAGAATAGAGTCTGCACAAAATTATTATTTCCAATCTAAGCAATACCCAAGATTTACTTATACATACTAAAAACGTATGTGTTTTTAAATTAGGACAGGCATCTCTCATTTGGTATTATTTCCAGCTAAACTCTGTGTGACACTAGAAAGCCGAAACAGCTATAATGTTGAGTAGTGGCAGATACCCACCACTGATTTGTCTAATCTTCTAAAGCCATCTAAGTTGAAGACCATCACATCATTTTCTGGGAATGGATACCACAGTTACATGGTGTGAATATGTCCCTTTCTTTTTCTGAATCTCCCACCATTCTTTTTTCCTGGATGGTGCCTGGTTATATTATGAAAGGAGGAAAGAGAAGAGCTTCTTTCTATCTACTTTCTCCATATTATGCCCATTTTAGAAAGTTTAACATCACACAAAGTCAGTTATTAGCAAGGGGCCTTGGTCACTACCACTGGTCTCATCCACAAACAAATGCATACTGTAATATACTAGTTAGATATGCCCCCTGTCCTCATAAGTAAATGCAGAATACTATTGGGAAAGGGCTGATAAGACAAAAGTGTACCCATTACAGCAATTAATCTTGGGGCGAAATACTTACTTTTCCACCACGTGCAAAAGCTTCAGCCACCTTCCTGTTGCGTCCCCCGTAGCATGTGGTAATCAGATCAGCAACACCACAACTTTCCAGAAATGTATTTATTACTACAGGGCCTTTGCAAAAGAGTTTAGCAAAGGCAATCATTTCCATTAGGCCCAGACGAATCACAGCTGCCTTGGTATTGTCACCTTGGCCCAACCCATCACAAAAACCAGCCCCTACTGCAACGATATTCTAAATCCAGTTGGAACAGAGGGAGAAAAGGAGAGTGAAGAAAAAAATCACATGAGACAAAGGCATCGTGTTTAATGACTTCAGAAAGCATGAATGCTTAGCAAAAGGTGCCATTCGCAAATGCATTCCAACAGCTGCATTTCTCTATTCAGTTGCTCCTAAATGCCCCCAAGAGCAAAACTGCATGCAGTTCAGTGGTCTATTCAGATATATTCAGCAAGTGGTGTCTGCAAGTCTGGTCACTATAAGAAGTGCTGCTGCAGTTGAAGAATATGCTGCTAAAATATGTCTTGGTAGTAACAAGCCACACTTCTTGTTTATCTCCACAGAATCAAAGCAGCTGGTGAGACATTTCCATAGGATCAAAGCAGCTAATGAGGTGTATCCTTGTACTGAATGTTTTTAAGTGAGATAGTGATATGAGGGAGGGATCATAGCTCTGTAGCACATGGTTTTTAGGCGGAAGATCCCAAATTCCCTTGCATCTCAAATTAAAAGCGTCAGGTAGAGAGTGATATTAAAGGGCCTCTACTAATGACAGCAGTAGACAGCACAGAGCTGATCTACAAATAGTCTGACCTAGAAGAAAACAACTTTGGATGTGTTATAGAGTAATGCCTATGGTGTTGTGTGGACGCTGGTTTTTCTTCCTCTATCAGAAACCTGAAGAGAAGTATTTCACAACTCCTCATAGTGGACAAAAGTATGTGTATGTTGTCCCACCTTCAACAAATCTCTAAAAAGTACTTTATCATATGTCCTACAAACTCCAGTGCAGACGTTGCCTAGAAAGTCATCTAAAAAGAGCCCAACATAAAACTAACAGATCTCGCTTTAAAAAAGAAGTCATTGGACATATTTCCCCACTGCCTACATCAAAGCCAAGAAAATTCACTTGAGAATAGTATGTCCAAAGGATTACATTTTTTCTGAGGTGACAAGTCACATATATTTGCTTCCTAATTGGTGGCAGCGATTTAACAACCAGCTATTGTCCAACCTATATCAAGGCCATTTTTAATTAGTATAGCAAGTGGGATGTAAGTACAGTTCTCCCATTTTACAGATTTGTAAAACCAGTGAACAAATGAATGAGAAAACCTGTGAAAAAATTTTTGAAAGCTTAGCTGGCCACACAGCTTGCAAAAAACTTTAATTGGCCTCACAATATTTGATTTGGAATGACTCACTTTTAAGGCTCCACAGAGCTCCACGGTGTCACAGTCATCTACCACAGTAATTCTGAAATTTGGGGTTTGCAACAACTCTTTATAGATCTTCCCACTTTCAGGATTTTTGCAACCTATGAAAAGAAGCACAGTAAATTAGGACTGAGGTAATGGCCAAGTAACAGCATATCATATGACTTTAACTTAAATGGAAGCATCTCTTCTAATCTCAGCTATGCTTGTGACTCACCATTAGACTCACCATACCCAAACCCAGTAAGCTTTCTATAGGGAGAGATGCTCAATAATGATTTGTAAATACGCTTTCAGTGCTGTGTTACCGAAAACACAAGAATGCCTGTATTCAAATGCTACAAACATTCCCATTTGCAAAAGCATGGGCAATAATAATAAAAACCACCTAGGTCAGCTGTGAGTGTCAGTGAGATGTAGAGGATAAGAGTGTTGGACTAGGGAGACGCAAATTCAAATTCCCACTCATCCATGAATCTCATTGGGTGACCTTTGACCAGCTGCTACCTTTCATTCTTACAGGGTTGTGCAGAACACTGCAACAACAAACAAAGTTGGCAAGGGTTTTTTGGGGTGGGGGTGGGGGGAAGTCTCATCACAGCAGCTATAGATCCACAGATATATCTTCTAGATCACCACAAAGTGGAGCAGGAGAAACATTCTGGATCTATATTTTGAGTAAGTGGACTGAACTGATCCCTCGTTTAGTCATTAGTCTTGAACACAGAATTACCAATGGTGGTTTCACAGAACTTTTCATCTGCCACTTCATTTGCGATGTTGGCTCCCATGAGTACACTGACTTCTATGCCCAGCTTCTCTCGAATGATGTCCGATATGAGTTTCAGTCCTTTAGGGCCTTCGTCTATGCCCTGTTTAACAGGAAGGCAGTGAATAAAAGTAAGACTAGCCTTCCTTGCACTTCAGTAGATGAAACATAGATCTGATCCTGTTGTACTCTATGAAATTGAGCCTGTGCAGAAGTTGTTTACAACAAAGGATAATGGGAACAGACAGCACGTTGTTGGGTTGATAAATATCTTGGTTATGACCCACACAGTACATTTCTCTTAAGATTGTTTGATGTGTGTTACATAGCCAACTTTTTATATAATAACATAAGCTTTAGAAAATAAAATAATATATTGTGGGGAAATGACTAGTCCTTTCCAAATATGGCACTTTTGCCTTCTGTTCTGCATCTCGGGGTGTCCATAGCTCTTGAAACCAACCCAGAGGCATGGTTCATTCCGACTGTAGGCAGAGAGGAAGTGTGCTCTAGAGTTAATATTATTTATCACCCAAGGCAGGTTATAACAATTAAAACACAATGTTAGAAACAATTTTGTCTTCACCCCATAGGAGCCAACTCCTAGGGACAATGGGGGCTTCAGCCTTCCCAATAAAATTGGTTTCTCACTTAGCTCAATTTCTGAGTCTGACTCTTCCCCTGCGCTCAGGTGAGCCACGTTCGTGACACATGTTATTGATTATGTGGGGTGGGGCTTACCTGGGCCCCCACAATATTTTATTCAGGTTGGTGCCCCTGCTGCACCCTATATGCAGTCAAGACCCTGGAAATTTCACTGTTCCATTTTCTCCCTAACCAGTCCTACCCCTTGGGAAAGGTTCACAAACTACCTTGATTAGCGAAATTCCAATGGCTCCTTGTTTTACATGGCCAGTTAGCTGCTGACAGATTTTAGGAATGAACTGATGAGGTATAACAAATATTATAATGTCTGCACCATTTACTGTTTCTGCTGGGTCTGCTACAGCAACCTGAAACAAAAAAGAAGAAGAAAATTTACACATTCTATTATTGAAAAACAAACAAGGACAGCTATCCAGCAGCATTTCCCATAGCGGCAAGAGTGGATCGAGATGACATTCACATATATACACATTTTGAGCATGCAATGTGTATTTCCTGGGGTTGTGCATTCAGGAAGGCACATCCATATATGCAACACAAGTATTTTTTGCAGCAGTCTTAATAGGGCCAGCTGTCCTGAATTGAGGTCCGTACAAAATAACATTAATCTACTAACTCACATGAAAACACAATGTTCAACTGCAAATGAATATTTGGAGAGAGAGAAACCACTCTTTTACATTTATATTATATATAAGTAAACATAGATTTAAGCTTTGCATCTGAAAAACTTCTTGAAGTGTCTTAGCTCAGTTCTCTTAGCAACCTAATTCTATCAATGTTTGCTCAGAAGTAAGTCCAGTGGTGTGAGGCTTGCTTTCAAGTAAGTGTGTATAGGATTAGAGCCTCAAGCTTGGCAGCCACTTGGGGGGGGGGATCAACCTCGTGTCCTGTCTTTGTTGTGCACATTCTACAATTTGGGACACAATGGTCTGCAGGTCCTCAGAGTATTCTGGAATACCGAGTAGGTTTGAAGACAAATAATGTATCTAAGCCTAACCAGTTGCAAAACTCACAAGGTTCTTGCATTGTTCTGTCAGCTGTGCCAGGATTTCTTCTCTAGTTTAGATAACACACAACTCATATCAATGTCTGTGTGTACCTATGCTGCTCTTTAATCAATTGCATTATCCTTCTGATAGATTTTGAGTACCATTCCCTTCTCAGTCTGCTCCTGGGAAAGCTGCACAGCTGTTCTGCTATGTTTTTTTAAAGAAAGGGCAGATTTTTCTAAGCTTGAGGAATGGGGTGGGGGTGGAAGAAAGCCAAAAAGGAGAAGCATGGGAGTAGGGTGTTTAGCTCACATGAGCCTCATAAAAAGTGAGCGACCCAAAATGCAGCTATTGTACACTAAATTCCCAGCATGGAAGCAGCCTTTGTTACATTGAATTGCATTCCATTATGGCCCAACTACACTACCTTTAAAACTTGAAACTACAGTTAAGGAGTTACATTGAACTTACCACGTTAGGAGGTAACTTATGCCCTGGGAGATACTTCACATTCTCATGGTCTTGGTTAATTATTTCTGTGAGTTTTCGCCCATCGATTTGCTCTTCAAATACCCACATATTTACAGTAGGGTGAAATTTGAGGGATTTCTGGGTATTTTTGCCTATGATTTTTGCAATGGCACTTCCCCTTTAAAAAAAGAAAAGTGGGGGAGGGGGAGGAAAAGAAGGCAAATAATTAAAGGCAGTGTTAATTGCATCCCCACTCACCAGAAGCGTATGGTTGCACAAGCACTATATCTCAAGAATTTGGACACAAGCAAAATTGGCATAGTAATTTGGATTTAGCAAACTTTATAAAGCTTTACCTCCTATAGTAAATTTCACAAATGGCTGCCAATGTATACAACATATGTACTGTACATATGCACTGCTTGTGCACTTTGGATGGTCACTTTGGTGCTGCTAACATAGCAGTTTGACTTCATCCCTGGAGGTGCCCTCCACTGTCTTTCAAGACAGACGGATGCCAAAACCAACACCCCACATCAAAATTCCATGTGGGGTTTTTTTAGCAAAGAAAATTGGCAGTTTAGATACCTATGTCATATTTAGACCTTAAAGATTTTAACTGAGGAGGAAGTATGGTTTCCCCTTTAAAGAGTTGTGTGCACAGTTAGTCTAGAACTGCTTCTCCACCTAGTGCAGAATTCAGGGCAAGAAGGTCTGCGCATTACATTGATCCTGGCCCAACTGGCTACCAATCAATTTCCAGGCCCAGGTTTTGACCAATAAAACCTTATGGCTTAGGACCACAATACCCCCAAGGACCACCTCTCTCCATATGAGCCTATCTCAACCCTGAGATCATAATCTGAGGCCCTTTCCTCATGTGAGTCCATGAAAGGTCCAGAGGGTGGCAACATGAGAATGGGCCTTTTCTGCAACAGTTCCCCGTTTGTAGAAAGTGTTCCTCTTCAACCAGGCCTCAGGCTGATTGATATCCAATGCCCTTTTAAATGTGATGTGGGATTTCTGGCTTGTTTTTGTTCTTATTTTTAGTCTGTATTTTGTGTTTTTTATATTGCAAATTGTTGTGAACCACCATGAGATCTACAAGGGCAATATTAAACTTAACAAATAATGAAAATAAAAATGGGGAGAAATGTCGGGGAACATACTTCTGTACACAAAAGAGTACATGAACCTTACTTAAATTATCATACCATCTTGCCTAATCTCTATAACAATAATTCCTAATGCTTTTCTCCTTGTTCCATGCAAATAGAAAGGAGACCAGGACTTCTGTCCCCCAGAGGCATTGCAAGGGGGGTGTGGGGGAGTGCGGTTTGCCTCAGGTGTCATGCCTAGGGGGGTGACAAACTCCCCCGGGTGGATTGGAGTGGCAGCGCTCGCACCCCCAGTGGGTGGATTTTCATGACTGGCACGATCACTGTCGTGAAAATCCGCCCGCTGATCGTGCAAATATGCCCTGTGATCAGCCTGGCACCCCCTGGCGGGTGGTGTTTGCTCCGCTCGGCGGGCGGCACTCACATCCCCAGCGGGTGGTATTACGCGATCGGCGGGCTGATTTTCATGACGACAATCGTGCCAATCGCGAAAATCTGCCCACCAGGGATGCAAATGCCGCCTGCCATGGCGTGCCAGCCTGGGAGGCTCCCACCGCTGGAGCACCCCCTGTGAGACTTGCCGCCACTGCTGTTCCCTCAATGGCTTCCTTGGGGCAACATCAGAGTGTCACCATTGCAGATCCAGTGAAGTTACACTGTGTTTTTCTAAGTCAGATTAATGGTATTCAAGGTCATTCAAGCAAACACAACTTCCTCAGGAGAGCTATATCTGAACGCCTTGTGTTGTGACCGAACAAGTGAAAGTAAAACAGAACCTGGGAGTCCCAAAATTCTGTCAGCAAAATTGTATCTCTAGCTGCTCCACAGCAATGTAAGCAACATACAGCTACAGCCGAGAGACCAGTTGAAAAGCTTTTCAAATTAATTGTACAAATAAAGTTGGGTTTTCAGGTGGTCTGAGTGTGTTGAGCTACCACAGACTTCACACATAAAACTCACCCCTCTGAAGTTAGAACTTAAATAAATCTTTAAAATGCTGGCAATACCTTTTTGCATATGTCTGTGTCAAGCATATCTAAGCCAAAGGTCATCTCAGCTAAGAGAAGGCTGCTATATCAGCATTGGATCTCTCTGCCTCACTGAGCCATGTCCTAGCAGCTGCCTTCATCAGAAGGCAAAAAGCTTTTGACAGCTTGTACGTTTCTTTATTAATATATTTATATTCTCCTAATGACTCTACAAGATAGCTTGTGGTACCTATTGAATTCAGGTTCACAAGTTACTGTATATACAACAATCTAGAAGAGCTCCTAACCCACAGGTCACCAGAAATGAGCAGACAAACTACTTCTTAAGACTCTTCAAGCAAAACTTTTGCACATGGGTTAGTTAGTCACACTGATGAAAGAAAAGTAAACATTTGCATAAGGTGGGGGATGCAAGTCCACATTTGTGATTGTGGATATTGAACAAGAACATTGGTTGTTCAAGAGTTCAGGCCAACTAATCTGAAACAGGAAGGTGTGGTATTGAGCTGTCTGAGAATCAGGTTCGCATATGTCATGCCTGACATCAGTTTGATGGCCACATTTTCAAAATGTTGATTTTGTTTGTCAATTTAACAGCTAATAATAACAATAAAACCAAACCAGCAGCAAATCAGAAACCATTGTGGAAAATAAATATTTCAAGGCCTGACTATGAAACTTCCAAAAACAACAACTGAGAAGTGGGTGTTTAGTATGCAAGTGGTTGTTTAGATGTTTTTGAAAGTACAGTATTGCTGACCATTGAACTTTCACATCTATTTTGGTAGCTTAAAGGAATGCAACCCTGACTGCAAATCTTACAGATAAGCTTGGAGGTTAGTGTCTCTGACTCAACTCACAGACAAAAAAGCTCAAAATTTCCCCCCACCTCTGAAGGACTCTGACTTGCAGCCTATCACATGAGAGCTGCATCTGCATTTTGGGGTGCTGGTGGGATGTGAGGTGGGTTGCAAGACCAAATGTCTAACCTCTGTTAGACACAACCATTCTGCATGTGTACATGAAAGGCACAATTCTTATTTCTTGTAGGGGAGACAGACATCTTTTCTGAAGGTAGTTCCTATGTAGCCAGGATATCACCAAAAAGTTGGTATTTCAAGCTACCCATGCTATGCTGTTGTGTCCGGGGACAGCTTTCATTGTGGCTCATTTTGTGTTTGGGTGCAAATAAGAGGCCTTTTCCAGGATTGGTGCCATGTTTGAGGGAGCTTGCCAGGGGTCACCTTGCCCAGGGCTCCATCAAACCTAACAATGACCCTCTGGTGCCCCCACCCCAGTGCTGCCTTTAGCCTTTCAAAGCTTACCAAGGGACTAGTGGAGATGCTCTGGGCACCAGAGGGGTGGAGTTCCATGAGCACAGCACAGCTCCAGCTATCCAGTATACCCTTGGACCAGCAACAAAGCAGTTGTAACAGCCACCATTTTCCATATCTCCAGTGCTTCAGTGTAGGATCTGCTACTGCCAATCTACATGCAGCTAGAGCTTCCAATCCAACAAAGGAACTGTAGCTATGCAACTGGGAGTGGGAAAATTGCAAGTAGCAGGCAAAGCACAAGGAGCAGAACATCCATATTTTATCTGTCATGGTACATTTCTGGTGCATTGTGGGTTGAGGCTTAAGGAACCTGCCTACCTTTCTGCAGGGCTTGCCTTCGTAGGTGCACTTAAGGTGCAGATTTAAGGTGTGAACTTTTCCTGTGAAAGTATCCAACAGCTTGTACCTTGAATGTGGAGTTGGTACAGTTCATCCATGCTACACTCTGTGTCATCTGTCACTGCTTTCCTCCCTTTGCTCCACCCACTCCCTTTTCACTCCTGAAAGAGGTATAATCTCTGCCTAACTATCCGGACAGGAATCTTGTGCTGCCCTTGGCTGTTGTGTCCCATCTCACATGATCAGCCTTTTCTTTCTTCATACAAACAATGGTGAATTTGCACCAAACTACCAACTGAGACATCATTCGAGTATGCCACAAAGAGAGAAAATATAAGAATAAAATACACAAATCCTCCCTGTTATTTTCAAGCTCAACCTCCACCCTGCTTAACATAAATTCTGAAACTTGCCCAGGGTTTACATTATGGAGTATGCATCTCTAAGGTCAAGGAGTTCTATAGCTCACCAGAAAAGGTCGCTGAGGTGTACAGCCATAATGAAATTTCTGTAGTTGCAGGTTCTATTTATTTATTTAGTGGTGTTACTGTGGAATAAGAACAATTGGTGTGGATTTCTAGGTGAGTGCCCAAACTGGATGTTAAGATAACAAAGACCTGTCTCTGAATGCCCTATTCTTTTAAAGAATGGAAAGGTAAGCATAAATCTTTATGCAAATCTGAGCATAGTAATCTGAGAACGTACATGAAAAGGACAAGGGTGGGGAAGACAGGGAGAAATAGGTATGACTGTAATTACCGTATTTTTTGCACCATAACACTCACTTTTTTCCTCCTAGAAAGTAAGGGGAAATGTCTGTGCGTGTTATGGAGCGAATGCCTGCGGGTGGCGGGGGGGAATCTGCTGCAGTCATGAGCAGAGGATCCATGGTTCCCCTTCCTTCCCTCCTCCGTGGTTACAAAGCATGGATCCACATGGATCCTCAGGATTTTTGCATTGGGCTACTCCAAACTCACTGTCAGATCACATGTCTGCGGCCACAGCATGAACCACAAAAATCATATATCCACTATTTCGTTTAGAATATTTTTTTTCTTGTTTTCCTCCTCTAAAAACTACGTGCGTGTTATGGTCTGGTGCGTGTTATAGAGCGAAAAATACGGTAAGTCTCGGCCTGTCGGTCAGGGTGTGTGCAACATTTCTCTCTCTTGAGAGACCAGTAACTCCTGCAAATAAACTAACATTCAATTTCATAGATGGTATCAAAGTATTCCACGCTGCGAGGACATGACTGCAAAAAAATGCAGGTTTCTCTGCTGGTCTAGGAAATAAATTTTAAAAATCCAAAGTGTCCTTCTTGGTCAGTGTTAGTAAATTTTTCATTTTGGTCCTATTAACTGTGCTGGTTGGTCCTAATGACTTTCACTTAGACCTACATGAAGCTACTATGGAAAGAAAACGCTTGAGAAGAATAAACAAAAACCTCCCCTTTCTGATGCACAACCACCATCTTGCTCTGCAAGTACACATTATGAAATAGTACCCATGCTGACTTTCAATGTAGGGCTGATATTATGAAAGCACAGGAATAATTCCACATCTAAAACAAATTTGGGAAATTAATCCCAAACTGATTTCAAAGGGGGGGGGGTATAAAATGTACGACACTTTCATGCCCGTTTCCCCTAGCACTTTTTCTCCCAGGGGAACTCAGCCTGTCACTGGATATATTCCCTTTGAGGCCAATGTTCTAGTCTGATCTGCAGGTGCTATAGAAACACATGAAGCATGGTTCAGACTGGAGGTGGAAACGCTGCAAAACAACAAACGATTCCCTCTCGCAAAGCTCTGGGAGGCTGTGGTCCGAAACATGTCTTAGGGAAACCTGTGGGGCATTTTTCCCGAGTAAACTGGTACAAGTCTGTGTCGGTCAGGGATTTCTAGCCTGTCCGACTGTCTACAGCGGACAGACTGTAGTCTATCGGTCTACAGCGTTTCTGCTTGGATTACAGAGCTGCTCTGCGCTTGTCCCTTATTTTATAGCAGAGGTGGCCAACCAGTAGCCTCCCGCTGCTGCGGAACTACAGTTCCCACCACCCCTGAACATCGGTCCTGCAGCCTGGGACTGATGGACCGTCCAACAACCATTGGAGCGCCAGAGGCTCCTCATTCCTGTTTTTATAAGGTACTGACATTTCAGGGGAGCATATGCAGCCGCATAGAACATAACAGATGCGTCCTCAGCACTAGCATGCCTGCTCAGCAGGAAGCCCTATTGGATTCAGTGGGGCTTACTCCCAGGTAAATGGGATGGGATTGCAGCCTAAGCAACCTCGTCTGCTGGTTTCCTCTGGACTCTCGTAGGGAACGATCGGGGCAATCCAAAGGCGATTAAATTTTCTAAGGTGAAGCGGGGGCGGGGGGACCTGGCATTTTTGCGCAGGTGTCCAAGAGAGGAAAGGTCCGGAGAGGGATGGCTGTCTCTCTCCGCGCTCCCTCGCCCTCTCTCTGGATAGCCCGTCGGCCACCCTCGGCTTTTGTTGCAAGGGCGCACATGCACCCAGCTCGTGGGTGGCTGGGTGGCTGGGTGGGTAGGGGGCTCTTCGTCCTCTGCCCCCCTGCGATTCCCCCTCGGCTCCGTCCGAGTCGTACTCACCAGTTCCCGGAACCGACAATGCAGACTCTGAGCGCAGACATGGTGTCTGGGCTCCCCACGTCGTCTCTGGGTCCCTTCGCGCCCGGCGGCGTCAAGTTCGGCGCTCGTCCGCTTTAAGTATCCCGGAGGCTGGGAAAGACGCTTGACACACCCCGGCCTGCATGCGCAGCCTTGTCTGCCGGGATCCAGCCCGCGGTGGAAGGAGGTCAGCCCCTAAAGACCAGTCAGAGAAGATCGGGGTCAGGGAGCCCAGCGGGCTGGCGTTCGAAGTAAAGGAGTAGCTCTCTTCCTGCTGGGTCAGCCATTGGGGCAAACGAGCCCGGCCCCACCAACCTCAGTGGTGGCTGGTGCTCGCTGGGCAGAAGGCAGGGAGGCCAACGGTAGGGGGGGGGGGGCCAGAGCCAAGGTCAGGCAGAAGCCAACCTATCCTCCTCCCTGGTGAGCTCAACAAGGATAACACTAAGAGTAAGGAGACTAAGGAAGCTGATTGCCAGTGTCACCCCCTGGACTGATTGACTGGAAGAAAAAAGGCTGGCAGCTGCTGTGGGGCAGGCTGAGCTTGGTGGGGCAGTGCCCCATTTGCCCTAATGGAGCAGCTTCCACAGCTTCTGCCAGACCCCCTCCCCACCTACCTGTCTTCTTTCTTATAACCAGTCCAGGTTCTGGCACGGGCTAATAGCTCCCTCTTCTTCCTCAGTGTTGCCTTCATGGCACTCAACAGGGAAAAGGACAAAACTAGAGTGTGTTGGCTCCTTTCAGCCCAGGGGCAGGCTTTGCTAATCTTTTATAATATGGCGCTCTGTGCAAGACCAAAATTTGGCATCCCCACATGGGTCTTCTCAATTTTGCACCCCCTCGGCTCAGGGCCTGTGGGGGGGGGGACCGCTCACACTAGCCTAAATCCAGTGCTGTTTCTGCTTTACCACTCCTAATAGGCACCAGCTAATGCAGAACATTTTTCTTCTTTGGGCTGTGTTCTTGTACCATTTCTGAGCAAACAATGTCTGGAAGGACCCACATGTATTAAATATGAATTAATAGGTGTTTTAATTTGAATTCAACTTAAACATTCTGAGAAAACTGTCACATTTTATGATTGAAGGAAATATAAATTTTAAGACCAATATCTTCAGTATTAGCATATTCCCTAATCACTATCTGGACCACAAAACAAACATCTGTTTTATGGCTACTGAACTTTGATTCATTGATTAACAGTGGCGTAGCGTGGGGGGTGCAGGGGGGGCCGGCCACACTGGGCACAACATCTGGGGGTTAGGGTTAGGGGGCGCAAATCCACGGGTTAGGGGGTGCAAATTACTTGCCTTGCCCTGGGTGCTGACAACCCATGCTACGCCACTGTTGATTAATTAAGAATGAGTGGATGTGGTGATGATATACAGAGTGCACAATGCCTGTACCTGCTCTGAGAGCCTTCTTGACTAAGGCTGGAGTATAGATGCCATAAAGTAATCTCTGGGTCTGTTATTTCAGGGTCTATTATTACAAAACAGAAATAATAGGTCACACTGGAGAAGCAGAAAACTGATCCCATTCACCTATGAGCAAGCACCATTGAACATGTGCTTTAAATATATGGTGCACACACAAGCCATATATTAACTGAAGCCAGGCTAGGATTTACAATGCCAATAGTGTTCCATGTGGCATAAAGAATCCTAGTTTGGTGTGGGTAGGTGGGCAATGTATGTTGTTTTATCAGATCTAGACCCCAGCCCAGCCCTGATCCAGAACTACCAGTCCTGCTTCACAGATCCCTAGCTCCAGGGAAACACAGCTTTGCCCTTTTTGCCAGGCAAAGATTGCTCTTCCCCCGCAGTCATGAGCTAATCCATAAAACTGAGTATCAGGACCACAATTAAGCCAAGGGAAACACAATTTAAGCGAGAGTGGGTGGCATGTGCAGATGCAGAGATTGCCATGTTGCCATAGGAACTGAAGCACAAAAAAACCCAGTAGAAGTAATGGTAATGTAGCTTTTAGGAAGTAAAGTCCCATGACTGAGAAAGCAAAATTAACTCAGCACATTTGATGCAGCTATTAATATAATTGTGTTAAGATACAAATAGACCAAGAGGGAATTGAAGTATCAAAGCTGAAGAAAATGATGTGGTTGGTGAAACAAGATTCTTTCTTTCTTTCTTTCTTTCTTTCTTTCTTTCTCTTGTAGCCTCTCTGGTTGTAAATACATGCTTGCTAAGCTAACCCTACTTAAAGTATAAAGGTGACCTCAAGCAACACAATGGATATAGAAGTACTTTCTAAATATGTCGAAAAGCAGGACTAAAGGTGTGATGTTGCAGCTTTTATCTTAGCATCAGATGGGAATATGACCTCCCTCCTTACTGTTCTTTTACAGCAGCAAATGCTACATTGAACATGGCCATGCCAGAAGCGCATAGCTTCCTTGTCACCACATGAAGGCCAGCCTCATAAAGGTCTGAAGTGAGTCACTGGGGCCGTGAACTGATTGCACAGATTTAAGTTCAGTGGAACTGATCCCATTTCATCTCCAAGTTTTCCCTCAATCTCAAGTATTTCTGATAAATACCCAGAGATCCACTAATCCAAAGGCTGAGACAGCACGATAAGGTTAATAATGCAAATCCTTCAAACTCTTTTAGCGGTAGAAACCAGGGAAGCAGGATTGAGGGAAGTTGTAGGAAAGGGAGAACAGGGATGCAGTCTGGTCAGCAACAAAGAACAGAAGAGAAATGATGATATATGGGTCAGAGTTTGGGGAAGGGCTGAAGCTCAGTGATTGAGCACATGTTTTGTATACAAAGGGTCCCAGATTCAGTCTTTGGTGCCCCCAGGTAGGTGCCCTGAGAGAGACTGCTGTGTGGCACTCTGGAGAGCCAGCCAGCATGGACAAGACTGAAATAAGCAGACTGATGGTTTTACTTAGGGCAACTTTCTGTGTTTCTTGGGTACTTTAAATTGGCTTTGTTCTGAACAGATAGTTAGCACCCCAACCCCAGTATAATGAGTCATTTATTCTGCTCCTTCTGACAGCATGCCTCTAGCCGAAACTGGGCCATTCCCTTCCCCTATTCCTTTGAGGCAAAAGTCATGCATGCTTGAGCTGCATTAATAAATATGTGATTTCACCCCTCAGATAGCTTGATGGTTGTCAGGGGAACATATTTTAGGCTCTTTGAAGCACAAACAGGTTGCTTTTGTTCACATTAGGCATGTGAGCTGTTGACTTTTGTGGGTGTGTTAAGTTTGCTACCTACACTTTCAAAGCTACATGTGGTTTGTTTGAGGCACCCAGCTGTCTGCTGTTTGTTTAAAGCTTCAGCGAACCCATTCGGAATAAACCTGAATTGACTACCTGATACAAATTACTAACATACATTTTAAAGAGAAAGATTGCAAGTATGACCTGTACATAATCAGGACCAGCATATGCGCTTGGTTTTCCAGTGATCAAGAAAATCAGAATCCATCTAGTAGATATTACTATGTACTGTAGAACACCAGGAGCCATGGAGGGAGCTGAATATTTGTGGCCACTAACCATTCAGTTAAGGTCAGTATTTTCAATGTATTTTTATGTTTCCCTGGATTATAAAGTGTTGTGAATGAATAATAAGGGGAGGGGGTGCATGCAACTGAATGCACTCCCTGAAAGATGATAGGGCAAAGTTGACTGAACCTATTATAAGACTGGCATCACATGTCATCCAAGATGGCCTGACCTTATTCATCTTGTGTGTGGTAGAAGATATTAAAAACATAATTCTCTGCCAAAGTTCGAGTGCCCAGCTGTGCTGG
This sequence comes from Podarcis erhardii, assembly GCF_964252035.2. NCBI lineage: Eukaryota > Metazoa > Chordata > Lepidosauria > Squamata > Lacertidae > Podarcis > Podarcis erhardii. The sequence goes on along the minus strand of NC_138497.1, from coordinate 95,079,963 downwards.
AAAGAGGTAACCCTCTTTTTATGTTTCCTATGTGAATAGAAGGCAGGAGCACTAATGAAAACCCTTCCCAACAGCTGAACAATCCCTTTGGCTGCAGCATTTCAGGGCATAAACTACGTATGTTAACCAACTAGTATCAAGTGTCATGTAAATCAATACTTTGTAACCCAGCCACATCCTCCGCTTGAAACATGTAACCTGTCACATCATATGGTAGAGGTGTGGTGGTTCACCTATCTCTTAACGTGAGAATTATGTGAATTTTGTGTATCATAATTTGGTAAAACTTAAGATAAGAAAGACGTTTCATCATCACCATTAAAAAACAGGTGTTTGACATTGTACTGGCTTCTCTTCTTTCACATGTAGTATTTAGTTTGGTCACTAGAGGGAAACAGCAGCTAAATACTGTAAAATCAATCTACAATTCTCTTTTGGTTTTAGTGTGTTTCAGGTGTAAGACTTGATTCATTTTATGTTATTGTGTTTGCCTAAATATTAATGCTGGGGAACTATTAAAGAACAGACCGCACCTATTGCTGGAAGATTTGAAAGTAGCCTGTTAGGGAAGACACATACTATGCATATGCAAAGAAATAACTTAATTTTTGTAATCAAGAAGCCCTTACGTGAACATATAATTACAGATAGTTATTTCACTTTTTATATTAAAAGTTCAAAGTTTTCTAATGCCTTGTCTATTAGAATCTGTTAGCCAATCTAGTATACTGTATATTATATTATATTATATTATATTATATTATATTATATTATATTATATTATATTATATTATATTATATTATATTATATTATATTATATTATATTATATTATATTATAATGTACATCAATATTATATATTGCACATATATAATATTTGAAACCTGAAAGGCAAAGAATGTTAACAACCATCATATGGAAAGCAGCTGTCATGCTCACAATGGAAACTGTCGGTATCCAGCCAGGACTCTTCTCTTGCTGCCTTGTGAAAGAGCCTTTATTTCTAGTGTATTGCAAGCCAAAAGTATGCATATTTTTATAGGAGGAAAATCACTAGATGCAGGGTAGGGAACCTGTGACCTTCCAGGTGTTGGATACAGATGCATTCAGCTCCCAGAATCCCTTATTATTGACAACCCGGACTGGGGCTGATAGGAAACTGAAATGCAATAATGCCTGAATGCCTATAGGTTCCCCACTCCTATACTAGGACATCACAGAGACTAACAGCACAACTGTGTGCATTTTACTAGGAAGTAAGCTCCATTGTCTATAAACAGGCTTACTCTCTAGGGAGTATGTTTAGTATAGCAGTCTCAGTTGGTTTAGATCTCATAGGGAACAACCTATTTCATCAAGTATAGCAGGCATTGTGCGTAATGAAAAGCCATGCAGTGTGACACAGGGATGAATGATGAATACTTATCCATCTGTGACTGTCCACTGTGTTTTTGCAGCATAGGTAGCATCCCAAGGCAGCAAGATCCATGGCTTTGTCTTACTGAGTAGCATATAGGAATGGCTGAACTTTTAGGGCAATATAAGAGTGTAGACAAAGGTCCGTATAGTTAAAGTTTTGGTTTTTCCAGTAGTGATGTATGGAAGTGAGAGCTGGACCGTAAAGAAGGATGATCATCAAATAATTGATGCTTTTGAATTATGGTGCTGGAGAAGACTCTTGAGAGTCCCATGGACTGCAAGAAGATCAAACCTATCCATTCTTAAAGAAATCAGCCCTGAGTGCTCACTGGAAGGACAGATCCTGAAGCTGAGGCTTCAATACTTTGGCCACCACATGAGAAGACTCGACTCTCTGGAAAAGACCCTGATGTTGGGAAATATTGAGGGCACAAGGAGAAGGGGACGTCAGAGGACGAGATGGTTGGACAGTGTTCTCGAAGCTACCAACATGTGTTTGACCAAACTGCGGGAGACAGTGGAAGACAGGAGTGCCTGGCGTGCTCTGGTCCATGGGGTCACTAAGAGTCAGACACGACTAAACGACTAAACAACAAGAGTGTAGACACTGGTGGTACCTTCCAGATGGCTTAGACAACTTCCACCAACTCTATGGGCCCAGAAAATATCAATAGGCTCTTCTACGCTTGTCTTTCATATTTAAATTGGCTTTATCTTTAGCTGAAAAGAACAGAATAATTTGGCTTTTTAAAATATAAGTTTAGCTTCAATCAAGCATGTTCTGGTCCAAAAAGTCTTATATGTCACAATTGGCTAGCCTTTTTCCCCCCTCTTATTCTTTTTTATTAGTTATTTCCAAAAAAACACACAAGGTAACACACAAATACAAAGAAAATACACAGAAAAGAAAAATTAAAAATAATAAACAGCAATTATCATTTCCATATCATCCATATAACATAGTCGTCTCTTACGGGACTTCCTTCAGCCTGTCCGTAAATCATTCGAAGCAATAAATAAAATTACACGTTTCATTACTTATATTGTCATTATACCGATTCCTAATTCCTGTTTGCTTTGCACAATAACTCTTAGTCTTTCACAGTGCGTCTCTAAATCCCTTTAGCGTTATTTGCCCTTCACTAATACATTCCAGATAATCTACATACTTTTCCCAATCTTTGGTGAACACTTGGTCTCTTATGTATCTAACTTTTCCTGTTAATCTATCCAACTCTGCGTAATCCGACAACTTAGATCTCCACTCCTCCACCGTTGGGGTTTCCCGTAGTTTCCACTTCTGGGCTAATACTACCCTTGCTGCCGTAACCGCATAGTATACCAATCTGCGATCTTCCTTTTTTATCTCTTGTCCTAATATCCCTAGAAGAAAGATTTCTGGTTTCTTTATGAACGTGTACTTTAATATCTTCTTCAATTCAGTGTGTACTTTCTCCCAAAATTGTTTCACCCTTCTGCACTCCCACCACATATGGTAGAAGGAGCCCTCTATGTCTTTACATCTCCAGCACTTATTATCCACCTTATACATTTTTGATAATTTCATGGGTGTCAAGTACCACCTATAAAACATCTTCATAACGTTTTCCCTTATCGAAGTACACGCCGTAAAGTTTACCCCCTCCTTCCAAAGTTTCTCCCAATCCTCAAACTGTATACTATGACCTATATCCCTTGACCAATGGATCATCACCGATTTGACTTCCTCGTCGCCTAAATTCCAGTCCAACAGCATCCTATATATCTTAGATATAATTTTCACTTTATTATTTATTATTTCTGTCTGGAATTTTGAGTCTTTATCTGCATAACCTCTTTCTTTGATATCTTTACTAAACATCTGATTCACCTGATGGTGATGTAGCCAATCGTAAACATGTTCCTTTGTTTGCTCATACGGTTTTAGCTTCCATTTCCCTTCAACCTTAGTTAGTAGCTGATCATAAGTTGCCCAATTGCTTCTCATATTAGTGGTTTTTATACTCATTACTTCGAGAGGTGAAAGCCAATGTGGTGTTTTCGGCTCTAACAGATTTTGATATCTTTCCCAAACTTCGATTAGCGGCCCTCTAAAAATGTGATTTGCAAACCCCTTGTGTACTTTCCTTTTGTTCTTCCATAAATACGCGTGCCACCCGAATCTATTATCGAAGCCCTCTAATTGGCTAGCCTTTTTAGATGCCACAAAATCCATTGGGTTGCAGCCAGCTAAGTTAGAGCACGCTATTTAAACGAATGGACTTAAGTTAGCCATGCCCATTAATTTCAACGGGTTTAGTCTGGTTCGGGCTAAAAAGTGGTCACAAGCCCTTTGTTTTTATTTTGCTGCAGCAGACTGGAGCTGCTGGGGCTGCAAAGAACGTCGTGAACAATACGGAGCAGACGAGAACTAAAATATAAGAGGCTGTGTGAAAATAGATAGATCTCCACACACCCAGAAGTGGACTCAGAGGGCGCGCTGGCGTGCAGCTGAGTCACACCCTTGCTCCAAGTTCGGTTTCTTCCACAGAAATAAGAGGACAACAAACAAACAAACAAACAAACAAGCAAACAGTGTTTGATTTAAAGGCCCTTTATGTTTGCCTTCTGGTGTTTTAGGCAGGTATTATTATCATTGTTCGTTATTATTTATTAATTATTGTTATTATTACTGCCAGCTCCTCCTTCCTGTCAGGGCATCCCTCCCCCGTTTCCCTTAACAAAGATGGCGCCGCCAGCGCTCACGCCCGCCCTCGGCCTTCACGGGGCGGAGAAACAGGGACGAAGGCGGCGGGGAGCGGCTAAGCCTGACCCGGAAGGGGTGGGAGCGGCTCCGCCACTGCTGCTGCTGCTGCTGCTGCTGCCCTCGGTTCGTGTGGGCTGCGAGCCGCCGCCGCCAACCCTGGAAGACGGAGCCTGGCCGAGTGAGGGAGGGGGCTGCAGGAGGGGCGTTTGCGGTTCATGGTGAGAGACCAGCCCCAGGCAGGCAGGCAGGCAGGCAGCCTCTGGGGGAAGGAGGTACAAACCCCAGGCGGCCGCCCTCCTTTCGGCGCCAGCATCCCGCCTCTCTGAACAATTGAGGAATTTCCCGCTGCCTCCCCACCACCCCACTTCTGCCCTCCCATGGGATACTGAGGTGCGCGGAGCTGCTCCCCCGGTTTAAACACGCCTTGGGAGCGGGTGCCTGGACGTTGCCAACGCAGCTGGCTGCCCTGCTCCCGATTCATTCTCTGGGTGTTCAGGAAACTCTTCTGTTGGATCCCTGGCCTTTTCCCCAGACCTGGCTCTTTCCCCCTCCATATTCTCCCTTTCCCCCCTTCAAAGCTGTCATTCGAGCTTATTTCCACAGACGTGCTCCATCTCTGGCCCACATTTGGCCCCATTCACAAAAGTTCTACTCCAGAGTGACCCCTCGTTTTTTTCTAAGGATACTTGACAGCCTTGATAACAAAAGTTTTCCTCAAGCCCTTGTTGACTTGGCTTGTTGCACTCTCCCACCCTTGGGTGGGCAGGGGCCCAACAGGCTCCACCATGCAAAGTGCGGAGCCTGTGTCTACGGCTCCGGCAGCGCCACCGACAGCGATGAAAGTGTCTGAAAGTGAAGGCAAGCTGGAGATTTTGATCCCAGCCCAGAACTGCACAAGCAAGAGCAGCAGTAGTAGTGGCATCAGCAGTGGTGGGATCAGCAGTAGCAGAGGAGGAAGCACTACCAAAAGCTGGCAGTATAGGTGAGTATCTCTGCTGAAGCCTAGTGGGGACTGACTTGTTGGTATCTTAAGTGGGTGGTGGTTCTTTCTTTAGGGGGGAGGGGGGAGTATTGAGAAATGGGAAGCATACACCTAAAACCATCCGATGTGCATCTGGTAAAGTTTCTGGTGCAGCTGAACTTTTCACCACAGAGGCCTAACCCTAAAGTTGCAAGTGTTTTATTTTGTATTCTGAAGGGCTTTGGAATGATAACACAGTAAAATGTGATGTGCTGGAATTTACGTTTCTAAATATGCCGGAATACTCAGTGGACACATGTGGTGGAACTGCGTTCTTCTGCCTGTTTACCATTGCGCTCCTTTGGGTTGTACTTTAAAGCATTTAGTGCTTTGACAAATGTTTAAATTGTCCCTTGGCAAGAGCTGCTTACATATTTGGGTATACAGGTAACTCACAAATTACATGCTTTTAACTAGTGTGCATTCAGCTTCACTCATTTACCAATTAAAAAAAATGGAAAGGGGGCGGGCATCTGAGATTAAAAACACTGGGTTCAATGGCGGGTGGAACTGCCAGTGTGTTTGACTATATATGATTTTGATTTTAGGCGCTATTCCCGGAACATAACCCCAGAGTTAGTTGAGAGTTGCCTACATACCTAAAAATAGCAGCTTTGTACCCAGGGTTGCTTGGGAATTCTAAGAAGCCCCCCCAAATCAGTACAATTTTGAAATCAGTAATTAAAATCAGTGCAGTTTTGAAAGATTCAGTCTCCCATTCTGATTCAAAGTGGCATCAGTTATATCCAAACATAGAGAAACCCTGCTCCTTGATATCAGAAATGGTTATGCAAAATTTGGTTATGATATCTTAAGAGGTGTCCAAATGCAAGGAACTTTCCAAAATATATAGTAGATAAATGTAGAAATGCTTCCACTGATGGAACAGTCAGGAAAGGAAAGCGTAACACTGAATTTCTCCCAGTGTGTGAAATAACACTGAGGCTTGTGCAAAATAGCTATTTTGTTTCTTTCTAGATATTACTATATGTCCTGTTCCTTGATGTAAGGAAACAAAAATGAATACACATCATCCCCATACAGGCATTTCATTATTTCACATTCAGTTGATTTTTAATATTTACAGTCAGTTAATATCTGGTCTAGTCAACAATGCTGAGCTCAATAGACCTGGTATAAGGCAGTTTCCCATAAGATTGATTTGTGAATTGCAGGCGTTCTATACATCAATTGTGTAATCATATCCGTTCGTACTAGAAAATAAACCCCAATGAATTCACTAAATGTATCTACTTTGATGCTCCTTAAATACCTTGTCATTGTGTTTTCTTTTTAAAGCAATTGTGAGAAAGTATGTTTAGGGAATGTTGTTGTTTTTTTAAAATGTCAGGACATTGCTAAGCACCAGCTTCAACTCCCCTAAAGCATGTCACTTCGAATTTTCACTTCTAATGTTACATTACACTTTCTCCTCCTAAGTTGCCAGCACGTTACTCCTTGAAGCTATTAGAATTTTCTTTGAACATGGTAAATGATTTCATACATGACAAAATGAAACCAATGACTTAGTTCTTGGCATTCACCTGGTTCAGACAGATTATAGTTTAGAATTCCATACACAAACCTGCTTCCTCCTCCCCTCCCCTCCTCAATTGAACATGAAGCTATAAGCAGGAAATTGGAAGTATCCACTTTCATTTTAAACCAACTGTGTTTCATCCAAAGCAGGGACTGCTGATTTAACTATGGTTTGCTCCAACAAGTCAGGATCACAAACCACAACTTGATCTTGACTTGTTTTGACAAACTGAAATTCAAACCAGGGGGGCTAACTTTTGTAACTCCAGATGTTAGACTCCCACTCCCATCAACCCCAGCCATGACCAGTAGTCAGAGCTGATTTGAGTTCAACAAAATCTGGGGTGCTGGTTTAAACTAACCACAGTTTGGACAAAATTACAAACTGCAATTAGTTTAAAATCGAAACACTGCTTCCCAACTTCTCATGGTTGCATTGGAGGAGAAGAGTAAAAATGGTAGATACATGAACCTGAGACTGAGCAATTCTAGTAAGTTTAAGCAAACCAAACTATGATCTCCCACTTTAGACATAATACTAAGCCATGGATTGTGTTTTGTTGCTCCCACACTTACAGAGGGAGGAAACAAAGCAGGAGAAATCTCCCAAGTAAATAATGAGCTATGTAAAATCAGCCTACTTAAAGAGTCTACTCTTGGATTCAGGCTTGGTCCTATCTGTAAACTACAACTTTTCATTATCATGAGCCTCATCTGGGAGTCCAGGTTGCTCCAATTCTGCTAGTTTATAATGTTTTGGAAATCAGCTTTCTTTGAAAGGTAACTTTTATACCAGCTTTGAAGATAACGTTTGCCTTTTTCGGACAAATAATGGTAGTCAGAAATTTTCTTTCACTGTCCAGTTTTGACTTGGAACATCCCAGAAGGATACAATGCATGAGGGAACAGTGGTTACAAAATAGGAAATAAGCCATGCAGATAGATCACATAGCAAGTAATGTTTCTTAATCTTGACTTCATACACTGCAGCCCACACACTGCAGCACTAAAGCTTCAAAAACTTTATAAAGTTGTGCTAAACTAGACACATTTCCTTACTTGCTGTACCTTCTTGACTGCAGAACTTTGGTTTCTTTGCAACCTCTGGATTTTTTTATTTATTTTAGATGCTAGAATAGGGGAAGGGGGGGAGAGAGTGGTGTAGAGCTAATTTAATTAGGGCTGGGAAGTGGTTAATTCACTATGTATTTCATTTGTATAGCACTCAAATCCATCCCACACTGGGTCTGTAACACAGCTACGTGTTTGTTGTTGTTTGATTGCCATCAAATGGAGCCAATAATGGAGAGAGAGAGAGAGAGAGAGAGAGATGTATTTTGCTGTTTTGATGATAGGCAGGAACGAGGGATCCTTGCTGTTCAGTCCCATAGGAGTATCACACTCTTAATTTAGGAGCAGGTATGTGGTGTCACGTTCTGCATTTATAATCACAGATACATTTTAAAACTAACTGCACTGGGGTGGGAAACGTTTCCAGCCTGAGGGCCACATTCCCTTTCGGGGCCCCAGACTAATGATGAGTGGGGCCAGAGGGGAAAGTGGGCAGAGCAATAAATGTGGATGTTACATTTGTACAGTAGGCTAGTTTGTTCGCATGCACACACCCTCTGTCCTCCACCCAGGTAAGCAAGAAGCATTATCAGAGTTCAAGGACACATTCATCCAGGAAAAGACACTTCAGAAGGGTGCTAATCAGGGCTGGTGAGGGGTATGGCTCAGGAGGGTGTGATGCCTAGCCAGATAGGGAGGCTTCGACAGTCATACCGTATTGGCCTGAATATAAGCCTCCCTTTTCCCCCAAATTCCGACCGTGAAAGGTTAAAGTGCATCTTAAGTTTGCGACCTTACAAAAATGGGCTTTTACGATATCACTGTTGAAACAGGCATACGGTAAAACGGAATGGGTGTGAGTGCCTGCGGAATTTTAAGGGAGCGGCTTATATTTGGGTATTGTCTTTTTTTTCTCCCCCCCCCTTTGAATTTTAAAGGTGCGGCTTATATTCGGGAGTGGCTTATATGTTGGCCAATACGGTATTTAAGTCAGGTTCCCCATACCTGAACCAAATGTGTGCCATTGTGGATATGCACATATCCTTTGTTACTTAAACAAGAAATTTGTTTTTAGACAATACATTACAATGCTTCCAAAGTTTCTCCAGGTATGGTGGGATAGGGAAAGGGGATATTTTTCATGGGCATCTACTGTCACAATAAAAAATGCATATATCTGTTGCAGTTGTGGTAGCTACACTGCGGAGGGCTAGTTACAGCTTTTGCCATGTATCTCCTTGAAATGTTACAGAAAGCAGTAAAATCGCGACTGGTGATAGAGAGGGGTAGAGTGTGGCAATGATAGCTCTACAATACCATATCCAGCTCTTTAAAAAGCCATTGGTTGTGCACAGCCCACATGCTTTGCATTTGTAAGCTTTTTATTTGCAACGAGAAGGGCTATGCATTTACTACTTTAAAAGAATGGACTATGAGAATTTGGGTGTGGAGCTAGGTACACCCTGCTCAGGTGTAAAACCTAGATCTATAACGCATAAGCAGGGATTTTAGGGATGTGTTGCTAGTTCCACCCACTGCCACCCACGTGCTTTTCCTCTCATAGGCTCCCCACATTTCCCAAGGTTCTACATTGCATGTGATCATCAGTGAGCACAGAACACAAGAAAATCCTTGCATCATCAGGCCAAAGACTCATCTAGCCCAGTATCCTGTTCTTTCAGTGGTCAGCCAGGTGTCTGTGGCAAGCCTGCAAACAGGACATGGGTGCATCAGCACTCTTTCTGCTTGTGTTTCCCTGCAGCTGGGGTTTAGAAGCATATAGGAGTTTCCCCGCTTCAGATAAGGATGAAGCTAATATGCTTGTCTCCCCACTAATGTGTTCTGTTTCCAGATATGCATGATACTTGAATAGGGCTGCTTTAATGGTAATTTCCATTATTTTTAAAAAAATAATCTAAATCGTCTTATTTGGACTTGCTTGATCATATGTTGAAAACTAGCTGTACTGACCTTGACAAAGAGATCTTTCAACTGCAAAGGTTCTTAAGGAAATGATGTAGCTTGTGACTGAAAAGCAAAGCGTAACACATTAACATGCTACCTCTTAATATGCTCATCCAGTCCTTTTTCGAGAAATGTAACACACATACTGAAGGCACCAGGCACCAGAAGCTTTGCTCAGAGACCTATAGTTCAGCTGTAGGGCATATGCTAAGGATGGAGGAACTGTTTTCAACCTGAAGGTCGGTGGTGCACAGGGCCAGAAGCAAAACGTGGTGGAGCAATGGTTGTAAATCTTACCTTTGTACAGTAGGTTGCATTCCAGTCATGCAAAAATCAGAACTTTTTGCATACCTACAGCCACACAGCTCTGCATGCATTACAAGCAGGAGACATTGTCAGGGTTAAAGGGCACATTATAGAGAGACAAGTGCGCTTACGGAAGGTGTGGAGCATGGCCCTATGGGGACATGAGCCACAGGGAGTGTGTCAAGGCTGGACAAAGAGGCATGGAGGGCTACCTGAGGCTTCCCCACCCTTATACTATGCTTTCCGCATGGAGGATCCCAGGTTCAATTTATGGGATATTTGGATAGGTAAGGGAAATGCCTTGAATACCAACTGCCATTTCAGTGCAAGGCATGGATAGGATAGGGAATACGTTGCACTCCAGTTCTTGTTGGAATCCATTCCCATTGGCCGCAGCCAGCATGTTTGGGAATCAAGGATGATGCAGGTATTCATGCACTCGAGGGCTGTATTATATTTAAAAAATGGATCAAATTAAAAAGTAACAGGCAAAGATCTCTCAGATCTGGATGTCTTTTTCTTTTCAGATTTGGCTAGACTGAAATGCTTGCTACTGAAAGGTGCAAGCGAACCTTATAGGTATCAGATAAGCCATAATTGCTGTCTGTGCTTCTATGACATATCCATTGTAGAGCCCTTAATGAATTACATCTACATTGGATTTGTATGTGATATGATGTGCTGTTTGGCAGTGTTGCATACAAGTTTACAAAAGTTACTGGCTTGCATGCCCATGCCTGCCTGTCTTAGTTTAGGCACATTGACAGCCAGAAATAAAAGGATAGAGACTTTTCTAATGTACTAAAGCTTCTGCAGGCGTGGGAGCACATGAGGAGAAAACAAAATGATAATCTGTTTTTTATTTCTTCCCCATTTTCTTTTGAAATGATAAACAAAGCTCACTTAACCCCACTGTACATAGTTACAACAAATACACATATATGTACCACTCCCCCAATATGCTGCAGAGATATGAAAAATAATCTCATAGGTTATATAGAAAGTTTCTAGGTTTACATTACAGTGGCCATTTTTTAAGTCCTCTAGGATGGAAGTGAGAAGAGCTCATAAAAATTAATGGAGAAATTCAGGATTTTAGTGTAGGTATGATTTGGCAACTGGATGCCCACCCCCTGCTACCCCCCCCCAAAAAAGCTGAAAACTAATAGTAAAGAGAGGCATTAATTCCCACTCTTTCCCACACAAGTCTTACTTCTGCCCTGGGAGACAATGAAAAAAAAGGCAATTGAAAATGGAAAGTGGTCTTGCTTTAGTCTAGCCATTAGAGCTATGTAATCTACATGCCATTTAACAGCTTTCCCCTTATTCTGGTGGCAGCCATCTTTGCTTAGGGAAAAGGCTCCACCCTAAAGACTCGAATCAGGGACTTACTGTGTCTTTCAAGATGATTGACCCTTAACTGATGGATTTAAAGTAGTAATTTAAAAAGTAATATACTCATAAAGGCACAATGCATTTTGACAAAAGAAGGAAGGACCCCTGCAATTTTCTTAAATTTAGAATTCCTTCGAAGAGACAAGGAAAAAACAGATATTATGAGGGAGCACAACAATTATTAAGAAGGGAAACTTGTATATTTCAACCATCTTTGTAATGGATCCGTCTGAAATCTGGTCATATGGTACTCAGTGTATAGATAGATACTCCATGCCAAATTTCAGGCAACTTGGACAAATATTCTGGAATTTATTAATGTTTAGAACATTCCAGTTTTCTCATGATAGATTGCAGATTAGACAGGTTGGTCTAATTTAACTGTGCATGCAGTCTTCTTGTGCCTTTTGTATTTTTAGGCAGGTTCAGATTATTTATTAGTTTAGATGGGAGAAGATAGCCCTCTAAGTAGAATAATAGAATCATAGAATTTTTGAATTGGAAGGGATCACAAGGGTCATCTAGTCCAACCCCCTGCAGCCTTTTGCCCAGCATGTGGCTCAAATCAATGACCTAAGATTAAGTGTCTCATGCTGTACCAACTGAGCTATCCCAGGGATAATGCACTACAGTTCTGTTTGTCTATGAGGAATGGGAAAGGGACAGATGACAGGACATGTGTAAGATTGCTGGCTGCTTTTTAAATTATCAATATGACTCCTAGATTAAAGAAAAGACTCTTCATTCCTGATGCTGAGTCTTAACAGTGTTGTTATAACAGTGTTGTTATATAGCCACAAATGCTATAATACTCTCTCTGTTCTGGCATTTCATCACATACCAGGTTAGATTATCTTCCCTAAACCTGTACTTCACAGGTTATGTGGGTGTGAAAGCTAGATGCTGTACACACCAACTTAAGCCATTTCAAACTCTTGATTAAAAAAATCCCTAAATTGTAGGCATCTTCTTTGGCAAGTAAAATGGGAGTGCCAGGAGATTGCACAAAGAAATAGTTAAGTTCTAAACATTCACTATGTACCAAATATCAAAGGATGTCATCTTTAACTTGACCAGGCGAATACTGTGTGCATGTAACATGATTTTCAACTTTTGTTTCATTTTGAACTTGGGACTAATTTGTCATCCTGTGGCATCATCTTAGATCTGCGGTGTGACTCCATAGTGCCACTATTTTTGGACAGTACTTTTCATCAGAATCCCCCTTCTACAGAACACTCAGAAACTTCAATGAGCTAAATGAAGTTAGAAGCACATAGGCATGGGTAGTTTAAAAATGTTTGGAAATTCTAGGCACCAACATAACTACATAGCATAACATTTGTCTGTTGGGGCAGTAAAAAGAGAGGCAATGTTAAGGTCGTTAAGAGTCCTGCTGGGTTGCACGGCTAGGCCAGTCAGAAGCTTCTAGGAATGCTGCAAGGAGGACATGAAGGCAATACCTGTTCCCCACTCCTGTTGTATCTATGCCCTCTTGCAACTTGGTATATTGTTTCTAAACCTGGAAGTTCAGTTGCGCTACAGGCAGTAGCTTGGTAATGGGCTGGTCCTCCATGAATCCGTCTAAGCCAGAGGCCGTGAGCACATCTTGAGAGCGAATTCCAAAGGTTTATACTGTAAACGTTACATGAATAAGTACTTGTTTCTCTCTGTCCGGAACCTACTGCCTATCAATCTCATTGACTTCCCATGTGTTCCAGTATTATGAAAGATGAAGAAAGATTTATCTCTCCCCATTTTCTCTATATCATTAATTATTTGATACATTTCTTGAGTGCTCCTCCTTGCCCTTGCTTGTCTTTCTTCCCTAAACTAAAAAGCCCCCAATGCTTTAGTGTTTCTTCTTAGCAAAGCCATTTTTCAGCTCTACACTGTCCATTTTGGGAAATGGGGTGACTACAGCGGTACATGGTTTTCCCAATCTGACTGCACCATAGATTTATATTGGGGCATTATGATACTAAGTGTTGTATTTTCAGACTTTTTCCTAATGATGCCTAGATACTTTGCCTCTTTTACTGCCCCACAGCTGGTGCTATCATTGCACTATCCATCTGAACCCAATTATCTCTTTCTCAGTTCAGATCCCATCAGTTAGTGTAAATTTAAAAATGTGATTGTTTGCCCCACTGTGTATCAACTTGCAGTTTAAGTTGATACAGTTGGATTCTTGCAAACCTGGCTCAAAAGTAAAATAGGGAAAGGCAGACTGGGTACATTAGCTCACTTTAAAGTGATTGGACTACTGGAAATGACTATGGGACCAAAGAGTGAATTTGTATAATACTTACAATGTTCTCTGGGCAAAATCACATGTGTGGTTTAGCCCTTCATAAGCGGGTGGCACTGTTGCAAGTCATGAAAATGAAAATCGGGATATTGGTTTCCTTAACACAGTTGTTGAATGTTTCCCAGTTTTTAACCCTGCGTTTTTTCATATTAGGGTATTGGACGGTGCATTAGAATTCTATAGGTAGTAATAATTGACCTAATGGAGATTAGACTGTTGACACTTTGCCAGAGCTTCCATTAAATTGAAAGTGTCTGCTGTTCTGATGAGTAAGGTGGTTTGTTTGCGTAATTTGTTGATGGCTAGTTTTCTCTGATGCTTTCAAAAATCCCAGCCTTTCCTTTCCTCCTTTCCTATTTTATTTTGTATCTCTTCCCTCACGTACAATGTTCTGTTCTGATTTTTATTTTGACAAACTCCTCTTGGCTTCCACTTGCGAAAGACATTTGATTCTGACTGGTTCCCCAAATTCAGTTTGTAGGCACCTCATGTTCCAGTTAATAAAGAATTTTTAGTTGTTTGAGCTGCTGAGACTGATCTTGTTAGGCCACAGAGCCTGTAGCATATTAGTTTATCTGATGTAGATAGTGTCCTACCTAGTGTACTTTAACCTTTGCACCAGTTTCTCATTCTCAGCTGGGAGCTTCAAAATGAGCTTGAACCTATTACCATGACCTGTTTATTTTTTCCATGGTGTTTCTTAAGATGATTGCTTTAACAATCTGACCAAGTGGGCTCTGGCAAACGAAAGCTTATGCCACAATCTGTGTAAGTCTTTAAGGTTTCTTATTCCTTGTTCTTTCTGTTTTAAGACCCTTACCTGGTGATTCTGTGCTGAGCCAGGCATGTTTGCTTTTCCTCTGCTGCCTTTCTTCTGGCTAGCTCTTCAGCTTATTTATTCATTTTGTCCTATATCTCTGAAAACAGCTCATAATTGGGTAGTGGGGTGGATTGTGACATCAGTAAGTGAGCTGCTAATCACTGGGATACCCCCACCCACCTTTTTCTTATGTTTCCATCTTGTGGATTTTTTGGTTGCAGTGCTTCTGTAATGATTTATGGGTGCCCTACTTAAGATCCTACTTCCTGAAAATCAAGTTTCCGTTTAGTTGCTTTAAAGTGACACAGCTAGAACCAATATTGGTATTTTAAAATTAGAGGCTAACTTTTCTCAAATAACTTTTATCTGAATCTTAGCTTCATAAGAAGAAGACAGCTGTCATTTGAGGGAGGCTTCCTCCAGTGCTTTAATGTATGGAGTCCAAGTTGTTCATATGAGCTTTTCCAACCCCTTTCCATGTTACCGTGTGTGCTTTTACATTACCTAACATTCCTTTTCTCCCTCTCTCTCTCTCTCTCTCTCTCTCTCTCTCTCTCTCCATTTAACTCCCCTGTTCTATTTTTATGTCTGTGTTCCTTCAGACTTGCCCTTCCAAAGCAGTGACCTCTCCTCCTTTCATGTCTCTGAGTATTTACATCTTTCTACCATTCCAAGCCTCCACAGAAACACTATTTCTTACTGCATTGTACTAAATTCATGAGAACCTTTTTGGGTTAGTGGGGTATAAACTTTAATAAATTGACTTGTGTGTTCAACGATGTGAATATATATATTTTTCTGACAAGGCTGCAGCCTGCTTTTAAGTAGCAAAACAAGGGGAACTGTCTGTGAAGCATGATGTGAATGTACACTGTCATATAAATAATGAGTAATGCACACCTGCAGATGAGGACCCCCTGAGATTTGTAATGCTCTGACTGACAGTTGCTGGGATGACCTTCGGGGCTTGAAAATCTGAACTGATAGACAAGATCTGTCACACTGGCATCTGATCAGACAGCCATGAGTTAGCCGAAAAGATTGCGCAGTGTTGTTTGTTTGTCTTTTGGACTTGCCTGCACTAGGGAAACAGCATTGTTGCTGATCTGCTTACTTGGTGGCTTCAGACACCTGTTCTAGAGATGAGAAATCCTTGGTGCTGTCTCCTCCAGTATGGACTCAGCAACAAGTACTGTACATGGACGACCCACTTCCCAAAGGCAAGAGACTGAGGCTGAATAGTGAACATCAGTTGCACTTAGAGCCAGATCCTATGCATTTTTACTTTAAAAGTAAATGTCTTTCAGACTGCAGCCTTGGACTAAGTAGTGATTAGTGAGGCACTCTTAGCCACTCAGTGCTGCGGAAATTGGCTGTTGCTCCTGGAGGAAATTTGTAGCTGCCTTGGGTTCTTCTTGGGAAGAAAGGCAGGATATAAATATAAGAAATAAATAGAAGATCCAAACTACTAGCGAGCAAGTAAGTAAGTGGGTGATCTGGCTTCATGATTTTGGAAGCTCATAGGCTTTTGGAATTATGGTTGAAGCCAACCTTTAAGTTACAGTGGTGCTGAACTACAATTCTCTTAGAAATTATACTCAGTAATGGTAACTATAAATGCTGCACATTGTCTTCATGGGTTACCCTGAGCATTGTCCAATTTGTTCTCATCACTCTGAAAAAACCGAATCTTACCAGCTTGTGGTCTCGTACAATACACCTTCTTTATTTCTTTTTCAACTTTCAACCAAATAAAAATAACAAAAATGTGCATATTAATTTGAGCAAGTGGCTTAGGACCCTGCAGAAAGCCCCAGCACACTTGAAGGGTGCCCTAAACAACCCAACTCTCCAGGTAATGAGGACACCTTATTAATTAGTTAGTTAGTTAGTTAGTTAGTTAAATGTATGTACCACCTTTATCTTCCAAGAAGCTCAAGATGGTGTACATAGTTCTCCTCCTCCACATTTCAGCCTCACAACAACCTTGTGACGTAGGTTATGGTAAGTGATGGAGACTGGCCTAAGGTCACACAGCGAGCTTCAGGGCTGAGTGGGGATTTGAACCCTGGTGTCCCAAGTCATGGTCCAATACTCTTACACCACACTGACTCTCTTGGAGCCCCTGATGAGCTGCTGCACCACATGTAAAATGGACCCAGGCTCTTTCCCCTTCATGCCGAACTCCCATGAACTAAGATGAAGGCAAGCCCTGTGGTAGGTAATGAATTGACAAAGGAGTGATTGCAAGGTAGCTTCAGAAGGACAAGCCTACTCAAGAGGAGGAGGCATCAGGTGTATCATGCAGTCAGCTGCTGATCAGGAAGGAGTTTATCTATCTGTACTAGCATCTCAATCTCTGACTGACCTTTGCTGGTACAACAGCTCCCAAAGATCTCTCTTCCTCTATGTACTTTGCCTTGGCTCCTGTTGGTCAACAACTCCAGCTCATGTGCCTGACCTTGACTAGACTCACCTCTGTTCTGGGAGTTGCCTTTGTGCTGGTTCCCTGTGCCATAGTTCCAACTGTGGGATGCAAACAAATTGGTTGGGCTCATTTATAAGATGTGGAAAATTCCATTCCTTCTCTTCCATGTCTTAAGTGCTTAGGATTTCAACAGAATAGTTTCATGGGGGATGGGTGTGTTTCTCTTTAACCATCCCATATGCCTGGAGAACATTGTTTCACAACACGCAAAGTCCTAGTCTCCAAGAGAAGGTGACAGCATCCTGTTTCTTGAAGAAGAACTTTTAGGAACTGAGGGGCTAAGAGCTGACCTGGAGTATCATCCTTAGAATTCATTCTTGTTATTGAACGTCAGTTTAGCTTTATCACTAGCTGGCATTCTTTTCAGTCTCTCTGCAGGAACTACATTTGAATAATCTCTTCTGAATGTGAAATGTGTTTCCTTAGTACAACTTCAGATTTTCAGCTTTTGAAAAATATGGCCACACGGTACAATTGAAAGTAGAAAAAAGGGCTGCTTCACACATTAGTAGTGAAATCCTGTTTATACTTAGAACTAAGTTCCACTGAGTTGCTCCCAAGTAAACATGCATAAGACAGCAGCCTAAATGTTCTGTGTACACACAAAAATGTGGTGTGTGCACTAGAAAGGTGAAACTGTCTGTTCTTTCCCACTGCCTGTACACAGGGTAATAAATGTTCATCTGCCACACATAAGATGTGCTGCAGCCTTTGGAGTTGCCATGTCTGAGAGGTTTCATTCCCTGAGCTGCAGGCATGTACTGATATTGTGTGTGATATGTTTCAGGAGTGAATGCTGTAACTGAGTTCTAGTTCAGATCAAGTCCTGAAACTGCTGCTTCATTGAGCCATTTTGAAGTGGCCTTCGGTTATCTCAACACTTCACGCTGCTCAGTTCAGAATTTAAAACATGCCTTAGATAGCAAGTCAGTGAGGGTTGTTGACTGTTGTGCCAAAGTAAGTGGAAGCATACAAGACTCTTAACTTGGTCATGAGGATGTAGACACATGCTTCTCATCTACAGACACTAACTAACCCATTCTGGGCAGGGCAGGAGGAGTTGGATACTTAAAAGGGGCTAGAAACAGACCTTGAGCACTAAGGCTTACTACCTTCTGCTTAAAAACATGTTTCACTTTCTAGCTGAGAGGAAATGAGCCTTTGTTTATGGGCTTGTTCTGCTTTTCTATGCTTTTTCTTCAAAGACCCTTCAAAGGTAGGTTTCAGAGACTGATAGGAGAGCTACTTTCTAAGTGGTGCACGTTGGCCAGACATGTGAGCGATTTGTTTCAGAACTGCAAATTGATTGTGAACTGTTTGCTTGTTCTAGGCTTCTCAGCAGTGAGTAGGGAGTGTAGCTCCCCATTTTAAGCACTTTAATTTCAGAGAGAGAGCTAGTTCACGTGATTTGATTTTGATGCAGGCTAGGCAGCAGGGTTTAGCAACTGGAACTGCCACAAATAATTAGTTTTGTGTTGCAAAATCATGGTGTTGTGGGCTCTGTTCCCTATCCTCACAGTGCTCTGCAGAGGATCTAATACTGCATTTCCTGCCCGTGATATAAATAAGTTGTACTGTTTTAGAACAGAGCTGTTTTGTAAGGTTCATTGCATTAGATCAATGGGTTTTAAAATGGACAGTTGCCAAGGAAAGCACAAAAGTTTCCCTGATCTCTTCTTCTTGCACCCCTGACTGTTCCTCTCTCAGGACCAGTGACAGAGTTATCTCACGCCCTCATCTCTCCCAGTTAGGTGCAAGTCCTCCCCACTCTTCACACTAAGCTTGGGGCATCAGCACAGCAAAGCAACTTGTTTTTTTTTCCATTATAAGTTTGGTTTTCTACAGATAGATAAGCATCACCCTGGCCAGTGGGCTGTGCTCCTTTCCTTTTCTGGAGCTTCAGTCCACTTTTTTTGGACCTGAAGTAAACAACCTATCTTGTTTTTGCCTGTTACAGTTGGGGATGCTTAAAGGACAGCTTGCCAGTCTTGAGATTTTTCTTACAGCTGTTTTTGAAAATCTGTTTTAGACTGGCCAAATCTTATTTGCTTGTGGTTACTGCCTGTTTTGTACTCCTCTCCCCTCCTGCAGGGGCAAGTTAACAGGAAAAGGAGTGGGCTGAGTGTTTTGGTGAGTGCAGGAAGTACCCTCTTGTCCCTACATGACCTCATGAAAAAAACAATAGGTGGTGTGGGGGGCATTACACATTTGCTGAGATTTTGTGGCGTTGTGTTTACAGGGTAAACAGAAGCAGAATCTAAGCAGAGACTCTTGTTGTGTTTCCCAACATTTCAGGGAGGCAGCAGTGCATTAACTCTTTTAAGTGGTTCTTAAGCTAAATGTTTCTCCTGTAGATGCTGGATAAAAATGACTTTCTTTTCTTCAGATAGTGGGTATTTAACTAAGAAGTGCTCTTGAACAGTAGCACAGAATGATTTGTATTGTGAATGTCAATCAGGATAGTGCTACTTCTTGCTTGCATTTAAAATCAAAGTTTGGGACACATTAACATTCCTGGAGGTGACTTTCATAGCCAGTGCGTTTTCTTCTGATACATACTGTTGTTTGCCTACCTTGCTGGTACATAATTACGGTAAATTAATATAGTATTAGCAAAAGTAATGCTTTTGCTGAACCAGAGGAAGCTGGAACATAATGGGTAACGTTCAACTAATTTTTCCCGTCAAGGATTTCTTCTTCCACATTGGGACCTTCTCCCCTTTCCCCCTCCCATACTGTATGCCTTGTACCCTCCTTAAATTTTTCAGGAGTGTTCAGGGAACCCATGGAACAAATCTAGGGGATGCATGGGAGAAGGTTCCATTGTGCAATTAGAAATCCTTGCACTGATGTAAGGATTAAATGTAGTGCCATGTTGGATAGAATCTCTTGTGTTCCATGTCATTTGGGTTGATTGCAGACAGACAGACAGACAGACAGACAGACAGACAGAGATGCTGTTACAAGTTTAGCTCATTTACTGTGATCAGCAGCCAATCACTCAGCAAAGAATATATGGTTAATTTTTTTTTGTTAGACCTTGATGGCTAGAAATATTTTCTCTAGCCCTTTGGAAAGAGACTTTCTTCAGCAAGTGGGAAGGGCAAAGAAAGAATCTGGTGAAAAACGCCAGAGACAACGATGGAATGAAGCTTTTTGTCATATACAAGGGCCTAATGGACAAGAGTAATGTGTATTTTTATCACACACATACACACACAACTCATTGAAAACCATAGAGGTGTACAACAGAATGATGAAAACACTGTAAAATTATAAAGATAACAAAATATGGAAGAAATGACCAACACTTGGTCAAAATTATTCTCTAAAAGTTTTTGACAAAAGTGTTTTCAGTAGGCAACAAAACTGGTGGCTGTCTGATTTCAATAAAAGTATTGTTCCAAATTACTAGTCTCACTACTCCAGAAGGAAAAACCAGGCTGTAGAATTCTATATTAGCTGCAGTTTCCAAATCAGCCTCATGGGTAGCCCATGCATTTCAATAGTCCAATTCACCAGTTACCAAAGCTTGATTTGGGATACCAAGAGACTTTTTTTGTATTTTCCCTAATGCTTACACCACTATGGCTGATCTATGTCCATATATAAAATGGTCAATTTCATTGACTAAATCATCAAAACTAATATGATTAAATCTTAATCTCCTGTTCCAGAATTATTATGTAGTAAAAGAGAAAAGATGGTCAAAGGAATATCTATCTTTCTCCATGTTGCAACAAGCATTTTATAGGAGCCAGATTTTAATACCATAGCCACCTGATTTATGATATACATGCCTGATTACTGTACTCTGCTGAGGCAGCCACTGATTCACGCACTCATTCATCTTTACTATATTTTCTGTCTGTAACTCGTCAATTTTTTAATCACAGATTTGGCTTAATTCTTTTGTTGCCATAGTTTCTGTTAAAAGAATCAAGCCTCTGAACTACAACTTGCGGCAATTCACCTTTACAAATTGTGGCAAGGTAGTTCTATGTTGATGTAATTTGAGAAAAAGTACTAGACACCACATTCTGTGCCATCCAACACTTTAAAAATATTGGCAGTTTGCGCCACTATAAGATGTGTTGCTCTTTCTCACCCTTGAATTGAGTAACGTTTCTGATTCTTTTATGCTATTTCAATTATTCACACACCCTGTGTCTGCAGTTCTAAAGGAAGGCACTTTGATGTAGGATTCTAAATGAAAAATAGGTCATTATATTTAGTAAATGCTTCAGTTCAGCTTGCATCTAGGGCAGGTTCTGTGTTTTGCACATGAAATAGGCACCCAGCCGTGCTGACTTGCTTAGTAAGGCTGTGCCTAGTAGAATATCGCTGTGCCCTTAGCTGTATGGGATATGCTGATTGTGGATTTTTATAGGTCTTTTAGAGTTTCTATAGGTTTTAAAATATTTATTCCTGGTGTTTAGGCATGCAGGGCTGCTTTTCTCCCAAGTGACCACGGAGAAGCATTGCTTTACCTTGACAACTTCCCAGTACAGCATGAGATTCATTGAATGGTAGATTTTCCAGTTTGATTGTTTGATGTACTTTAACCAGGGCTGGAAATATCACTTCAGAGTTACATCAACTCAACTTGGTGGGCCACTTATAGGATCTGACTGGGGTTAGGAACCCAGAAGTGGAACTCTCCTTTTTGATTGGGCAAGTCTCATAGGTGGATCAGGGATTGTTCTTCCACTCTTCGGTAATTCTGTGCTGGCATGTCAGGGTTTCATTCTGTCCTCTTCTGTTGGGTGTCTATGTGGACCTGCTGGAAGAGATTGCCAAAAGGATGGCAGTAACATGTCCATATACTTGCATTACACAGCAGTATGTTTCCTTTACAGCGGATTCAGTTAGGAACAATGTCTTAGCAGCCCATTGGGCTGAAGAACAAACTATATATAGAATAGATGGTGGAGCTGATACTAACTGGGAATCCAGTGTCTAAAGGGAGGAGGGCGTCTGGTGTAGGTGCTGTGGCCCATTTATTAGTGGCCCAGGCACACTCTTTAACTTGGGGATAACCAATGCAGAATGCCTTCCCTGGTTCTTCCAGGCACCATGGCACCCACGACTGCCATCTTGGTAACCCTCAATATTTGGGGGTGGGGGGCAGGGTTGAGCTGGGAGGGCCTGCCACCTTGGATTTGGTTGGTCTACAAGGATTGTGGAGGGGGGAGAAATGGTAGGGATGACTTCTTTGCTTGCCTAGTGGCCCATCCTCTTTGCTTGTTTGTTGCCTACCTAGAACTGTCAGAATAAAAATAATAATTTCAATAATAATGATATTATTATTTACCGGTATACCCTGCCCATTGGGTGGGTTTTCCCAGCCACTCTGAGTGGCTTACAGAAGGCACTTGCTTCACCCCATGAAAGGACTGTGTGTTTTAAGAATTACACAGTTGGGCACAGAGATGGATATATATGTGTGTAGTGTCTGAGGGGGGAGTTATATTTGAATGTGTGGTTTGTGTGAGGGAGAAATGCACTTAGGCAGAGAGAGGGAGGGAGAGGTGTGTGTGTGAGAGAGAGAGAGACAGAGACAGAGAGAGGTAGCAGCTTTTGACTATTTGCACCTAGTGAACTTACTTTATTAAGCTAAGATATGACTATTTGCACCTAGTGAACTTACTTTATTAAGCTAAGATATGAAGGGTGTTCAGATGTTACATTCAACAAGTGTATGATCTGTATACACAAAGAGTTGATATGTACACTTCTACAGACATCCACATATAACATTTAATGAGTGCACAGCCTATACAGATTAGTTGAGCCATATAGATGGCGCTGTGGGTTAAACCACAGAGCCTAGGACTTGCCGATCAGAAGGTCGGCGGTTCGAATCCCCGCGACGGGGTGAGCTCCCGTTGCTCAGTCTCTGCTCCTGCCAACCTAGCAGTTCGAAAGCACGTCAAAGTGCAAGTAGATAAATAGGTACCGCTCCAGTGGGAAGGTAAACGGCGTTTCCGTGCGCTGCTCTGGTTTGCCAGAAGCGGCTTAGTCATGCTGGCCACATGACCCAGAAGCTGTACGCCAGCTCCCTCAGCCAATAAAGCGAGATGAGTGCCGCAACCCCAGAGTCAGTCACGACTGGACCTAATGGTCAGGGGTCCCTTTACCTTTACCTTTACCTTTATCAATTAGGAAGTGCACACGCTTGCACAAACACTTGCACGTATGTAAAGATTGCTTGCATCTGTGTTCAGTGCAACATGTAAACAAGCCTATGATCTTCTGAACCATGGCAGGGTTTCAGAGCTTTCTTTTAGATTTTTGGAATTGCACCAAATATTCCATTTTCCAATGAGAGTTATAATTTATAATGTGCACTTAGAGGTTCCAAGAACAGTGTGTTTGGAAATGAAAACAACTCTTTCCTTAATTACTAGTGCCCAGTGATGGATTTGCTTAACTCCATTCTGTTAAGCCTGTTCTTTTTAGCCTTAGTTAAGAACAATTTTCATAGTGAAAAGTTGTCCAAGAGCCCAGACGTAATCTTGGGGGAAATTAGAAACCTTAAGTGTGTTGAGTAATTTAATCTTAATGTTGAAGCTTTATAAATGAGAGGTGCCGTGTAATTTTAATGCAGATTCAAAGTGGTTTCTGTGTCAGTAATGCTGGAATTGGCTCCCCTTAATCTGCGTAGTAGGTGTAAAGCATCTCCCGTTCTGAATCCACACTGCAAAGACAAGGAGAAGACCAAGCACTTGCAGCAGTCTCTGTTTCAGAGTCATTTGACATTAATGCTGACTTAGAGTCAGCTTCTAAAAATAAAGTTATTGGAAGAAGATTTAGGCTGCAAATATGAAATTGCAGAACTTCTACGTGAAATGTTTTCATTGTCATTATTACTCTTTTTCTGATGGACTTTGTTCTTATATTTGTCACAGTGACCACATGGAAAATATATCGGGCTATTTAATGAAATACACAAATCTTGTCACAGGCTGGCAGTACCGGTAAGTACGGTTTCTTAAAAATTCACTGTATTACCTAATGATGAAATGAAGTTGTCTTAATCAGTAGGCAGGGATTTGTTTTAAAATGCTGGAAATAGTCAAGGGCTGCTTTTGTTCTGTTTTAGAAAAGGATAAGCAAACTACAGATAAAGGCAGAAGTGTTGCATCAGTAATCTCTTATTTTTGTGCCAGGCATTGATTGCCTGAGCTGTAAATGCCCTCATTTGACTAGTAGGTTTTGTGTGTTTCTGAGGAAAAACTCTGCTATGAAACACATTTGAAAAACCCAGAGCACAGTTAATATTTGGGAGTAAAGTGCAAATAATGAGGCATGCTTTGCTTTCAAATGTTATATTGTACAGTACATTTGAAAAGCATAGTGTTTACAAGAGAAAATACTGCATCCCCGTTGAATATTACAGATGGTATTCTGAGATACTTCTTGGAGAATATTTAGCATACCTAGTATTTGGGGACATTTGAAAAAGGTTTGAAGTGCTTGTTTTTCACAAATCTAAAGAGGCTTTGAGGAATTCAAATTTTGCTGCTGCTCCCAACCCCTGCAGTCTTTCCTTCTACCCCAAAAGCTCAATGTTATTTAGATTTGACAGATTTGGGTATGCCCCTCCTTATTTTTTCCTCCCGGCTCTCTGAAGTATGCTCTCTGAAGTATGCACTATGTTTTGGTTCAGGTTAATCACATCAGTATATTTTTAAAGCCTGTTAAATTCGCTTGGACTTTAGAGCTGGTTAAGGGGAAGAATTAAAAAGTGAACCAAGCACTTCACCTTCCTTTTCTATCCTAATGCCTTAGTTGTATTGCATTGTGTGTTTTGAGCTAAGGGAACAGCATTTCACGATTTCCTCTAAATATCTGCTGTATCAATTTGCTTCTCCCATCTTTATTGTCTGTGCAGTTTGAACTTGAACTCTCAATGTGTCAGCAACTAGTTTTCGTTGCACTGAGGTTTCCCAAATACACATTTTGTTATTGGTGCTATATAGTGATTAAACTAACCCCATAGGAAACCATTGCATTTTTATTGTCCTATAAACAGGCGGTGATGAAGCAGCAGTAGCACAATTTCATCTTTTAATAACGGAAATAGTAGTATATAATTATCATTAGAGTTATTTGGTGTGTGTGAGCCAACAGAGTGCCCCAAAAGTCCTTCACAAAAAATTATCCCACTTCCCCAGCCCTGATGTCTTGGGCAACTTAGCAAGTTTTAAAAATGTTGTACACATAATTTACAAGTACAGCAACAGAAAGGACCAAGCCATGCATGATATGTGACTGGATCTACCAAGCTTTTTTTAGAAACAGCAGCAACCCGTTTTTTTAAACACAGGCATAGAACTATGAATTTGGTCAGAGCATCAGTGCTGGGGAGGAGTCCCTAAGCCCTGTTCCCTAATCTAGATGATTCCATCCTAAATTGCTGCTGTGTTTCCCTCCCCCTATAAAGTATTCAGCAAATATATTGGCTGCAATGCACAATAACCAGTGACTGAGCCATACATCAGCAAAGCCTGTGCAAACAGAAGAGTCATAAGCAGGAATCTGAAACAAAGCACCAATTGTTACTGCTTAATAGTAATAGGGAAGGAGTTCCACAACCTATGCGCAGACAGTCTAAAGGACTTCTATCTTTTGGAAGCAAGGCAAACATCATGTGGCATTCTTAAAAGTTCCTTTCTGGCAAAATAAAAATATTGGGCAGAGGGTCATAAACCTGTTCTCTGGACCCTGCAGATGAGTATTGGAGATAATGCAGTGCAGTCCCTCCTGTACTAATTTCGTAGAGTAATCCAAGAGGATGCCATTGTCAGTACTATCAAAAACCTTAGAAGAAGGAGAATGGTTATACTTTCTGTGTCCTGCTCTTAATAAAGGTAATCCTTTGAATGACCCAAGGGTGATTCATCCCATAACCAGGCCTGAACCTAGACGGGGAAGGGTCTAGAAAATCGGTATCCTCTAGGCATGCCTGCAGTTGCTCCACCATGATTCCACCATGACTTTCCTCCTTTAGAAAGGAAGTTGCCCTATATCAAAGGTCCAGGGCAGGCTGCTTGAGGAGTGGCTACACCTCTGCTGCCTTGAGGACAGCAGGGACCCTCCCCAATGCAGAAATGTCTTGGCTACATTCTGAACCCACCCAGTCACACCCTTTCAGCTAGTTTTTATTAGCCAAGAAGAGCAGGGGTCAAGAGAGCATTGCTGCATGCACCCTGTCAGGCTGCAGCAGCTGGTTAGACATGGCAACGGACAACTCAACAGAGGTGTCCTTCGGGCATCAAGTGAGTTTGTCCTCAAAAGTAGAAAGCACCCTGTCAGGCTGCAGCAGCTGGTTAGACATGGCAACGGACAACTCAACAGAGGTGTCCTTCGGGCATCAAGTGAGTTTGTCCTCAAAAGTAGAAAGCACCCTGTCAGGCTGCAGCAGCTGGTTAGACATGGCAACGGACAACTCAACAGAGGTGTCCTTCGGGCATCAAGTGAGTTTGTCCTCAAAAGTAGAAAGCAAAATGGTCACAAAGGGCTTCCAAGGACACTACAGGTCCACCCACAACAGCAGTTGTGATCAAACTTCAGGCCACATTAGAAAACGCAGTTGGACATTTACTGGAAGGTGCAGTGCATCTGATAAAGTTTTGCCATCTGCACTACTGCATAGTTGGCATGGTTGTGCACTCTAACTAGTGTTTGATCAGCTTCAGGATGAGACATGTGCCATTGGCATTCTAGTCATTATCCAGCCTGCTTCATCTTCTATGCTCCTTAGAGTACCATGGGGCTGCCTGGACTCTGCAGCACCTGAGAGGACACTCAGGGTCAATTGTGTGTTACCTCACTTTTTCTCAATGTGATGAAATCTTCAACAGGTTCGCCTGTGGGAAATCCTCCAGATATCATTCAGGAATCCCTTGGATTCCATAAATCTCAGGGGTAGGCTATCCCTCTTGGTCCTCCATCCCTGTAGAGAGACACTGGCACCAGAAGTCCGCACTTTCCCAGTAAGTGGTCTGTCCGTGACACAGGGGTATTGTGGAATCCCCTCCTTTCAGACTGCTCCTCCCATTGTTCAGAGCAAAAACCACATTCAGGGTATGCTCTGTTCTGTGTGGTTTGCCAACAGTCTGTTGTGGCGTTCCCATCATAGCCATGGAGGCTAGGAAATGCCAAGCTGGACTGACAGTAGACCCCACATGAAAATTGAAATCGCCTAGAATAATTGTCTTTGTTCTTCCAAAATCTTACCAGAGACCACTTCAGCCAGTTCAGTCGCTGAGGTTACTGAGCAGCAAAGGGGGATGGCACAGCAGTGGTATTCCTAGTTTGTTTTTATGGCCCAGCACCAGATGCAGACCCTCTAAGCCAGTTCCAAGTTCAAGAGGTTTTCTGGTGATGAGAGAGTATTCTGATGAACTTTGGTGACCTAATCCCCCAACATTCAGGCCTAACCCTGTGCTGCTCTGAAAAGCCTCACCACCCCCACATCAAAAACATCAGTCTCGGTAGCAGCACAGAGTTACATACCAAGGGGAGAAATAATATTTTTCTAAGGACAAAATGAACATGTACAATTCCTTCGTGGTAGAAGGACTTCCTTGCCAGTCTGGGGAACTGCAGGATCTGAGGTCCTGTCCCTCAGCCTGTACATTTAGCATGGCTGTGGACCCAGAGGCAGCTTATTCACTGAGTGGGGAGTCAATTTATTGAACTAACAGGAAGAAACTGGTTATAGCTGGCAGACTGGTCTTCAAGGCAGACAATGACTGCTCATGACTTCATGGAATATTTGATCAGTCAGTTGATGGGCATTCCAAAACTAATCATTTCTATTATTGACACAACCCAGTTTTCTGTAATCCCAAAATGTATAAATATGGCCATCTGTGTAAAGAATAATTTGTTTAACCTTTAGTCTTGCTTTACTCTTACACGGTTTATTTCCCTCAAAACTTACAGGTATTTTGTCTTGAACAATGAAGCTGGTCTCCTGGAGTATTTTGTGAATGAACAGCTGAGAAACCAGAAGCCCAGGGGTACATTACAGCTGGCTGGAGCTGTGATCTCTCCTAGTGATGAAGATTCTCATACATTCACAGTGAATGCAGCTAGTGGAGAACAATATAAGCTGCGAGGTAAGACTCCGTAGTTCTTGGACTTCCCCACTAGGAGGAAGCCTAGCCTCTTCTTTGCTTGTCTTTGGGTAGCTGTCTTCTTCAAGTCAGTGTCTGCTTGCTGTTTTGTGCATTCTGAAAAATTACTGTGTCTGAATTTGAACAATTTTTTTTTTACAAATTAAACTGCTAGAGGTATAAAGCACTTTCTTTTTACATAAAAAATGCATAGTAGACAAGAGAAATACTAAAGATAAGTGAAATCCTCTAATTTAGGAATAATGACTATAACACAAATATTAGTGAATATAATGTCTCCATGTGGTAAAATATTTATATGCATATTATAGGTATATACAAAACTATTGTAATTACCGTGTGTTCTTGAGATTTATTCAAGTTTTTAAAATATATATATATATTTTAAACAATTGAAATCATGTTAACCATTCCACTTTGATAATTGGCATAAAAACAGTCACATTTTTTCTATATGCATCGTTTGGGGAGAGTGGTGCTTTTAGTCAAAACAAGAGATGTAACCAATCAATGTGCTGTAAATTTTTACTAAAATACATAGTTGCAAAATGTGACTGCTGAAGAATGAGGGTTGATAGGTCTTCACCCTTTTACACAGGCGTTCAGACAAATGCCACATTTCATTGAAGAGGAGTTTTCTGTTGTAGTTCAGACTGGAATGTTTCTTCTGACTCATAGTGAATACTTGCAACACTTAGTATATCTTACAGTTGCACTTATCTGATTCCCATATTTGTCCCAGCCCAATCAGTGGATTGTGAAAAGGTGTGGGTGTGTTAGAACAGTGTTTCCCAACCGGGGGCCACCAGGATATTCTAAGGGGGCCCCAGGTGAAAAATGCATAAATGAGGGCCACAACAAGAGGCCACAGGATCACTGAGGGAAGTGAAAAGTGAAGAATAAAAATCCTGATTGGCTGACTGTCTGTCAGTCACAAGCGGGTAAGGGGGCAGCCCACTAGGGCTTAGCGCTCCTTTTTGACATGTGCACGCTCCTTTTTCAGTATAGCTTCCTCAGAGTGCAGGAGGAGTTGTTTTAGTTCAACATTTGCCATTGTTTGCTGTAGAAAACATTTTCCTCTATTTTTGCTGTGGCCCTGGCATCACCTAAAAGCATACTGTGGACAACCAATGCTACATCGATCACAGAACCATTGCAGTGGGAGGTTAGAGTTATGATATGCCTCAGGATAAGACCCAGTAACCCAAAGCAAGAGGTGCCACAGGTTGTATCTATGCCACATTTTACACACCCTCTCCTTCTGCATTGCTGGAAGTGACATTCCCTAAACAAAACTTAACCTGAAATAAATAATTATATTCTTGCCTTGTTTGCCTCTGAACTTCCTTTTCCTTCTGATGATTTTTTTTTTTAACCCAGCTACTGATGCCAAAGAACGGCAGCATTGGGTCAGCAGGCTTCAGATATGCACACAGCACCACACTGAAGCAATTGGAAAGGTACTGTCTGTAACGTATACTTTAAGTTATGCAGCAGTTATTTAAACTGCCCATCAATTATGTAGCTTAAAGGGTCATAATTACAATTGCTGAAGAAGCGTCAGCCTACCATAGAAAGATGACAGCAATGCCAAGACGAATTAGGTTTTAATGACGTTTTATTTGAAATGTGATGCTGCAAACTTAAGCGTGTATTTGTTGTAATAGTTGAATAGCGGGGACCTCCTCTGATTGCCACTGAAGTAACTTCTCCGTAGCTTCTTATGGCACTGTTCAGTAAAACCTAAATAATCTGACAGGTAGTTAGCTAAACACCCAGAGAAGGAAATTCTACAACTTTCCAACTAGGTTTGGCTTTTTCCATGGACCACTGTCTCTTCTGCACTTGGGATATCTGAAGTCTGTTTCCTGAAATTGTAATGGCAATGCAGTCCTTAAAACTGAAACTGCAGCCCTTTCACTTAGGAGTAATCGTTGTTGAACCCAGTGGGATGGACTTCTGAGGAAGCATGCATGGGATTAGACTGCAAATCTGTTTTTTCTTGTAGATGTAAATTACCGTATTTTTCGCTCATAAGGTGCACCGGACCATAAGGCGCACCTAGTTTTTAGGGGGGGGGAATCAAGAAAAAAAATCTTATGTCCGCTTCTCCCAGAGCTGCTGGGGCTGCCGGGGGAAGCCCGGGTCCCCCCCCCCCCCAGCCCCAAAGAGCAAAGAAGCCAAGACAGCGAGCGGGATGGCTTCACTATCTTGGCTTCCTTTTTAGCCACGGGGCTGGGGCAGGGGAAGCCCGAGCTTCCCCCAACCCCAGCCCCCAAAACAGGTCAGGGAGCGGCGGCAAGGTTGCAGGCAGCCTTGCCACTGCTCCTAGAGCTTGCGGGGCTGGGGGCCACACATTCGCTCCATAAGACGCACAGACATTTCCCCTTAGTTTTTAAGAGGAAAAAAGTGCGTCTTATGGAGCGAAAAATACGGTAGGTGTACAGTGCATACTGCACAACAGGGAAGATGTCTGTTCTCTTTTATGGTGGGGGAGATGGAGCAGCAGCCCCATGGGTGCTAGTTCCGCATTCTGAAGAATATTTAGCATTGGTCAAGGCCTGAATATATGTTGATGATTTAGCCAGTCCTCAGGGTTTTCGAAATTATTGAGTGCATATTCTAATAGTATATCTATGTACTTAATATGTATATAAGTAAAAAAGGTGGAGACTTAAAGATTAGTTTTCAAGTATTCCTAATATGTATGTTTGTTCACCAGAACAATCCTCCTCTGAAATCTCGCAGCTTCTCTCTCGCATCTCAAGGAAGTGGCTCCCCTGGTGTGCAAAGAAGACCCAGCCAAAATGCAGCTTCCTTTTTTAATGTTGGGCATCACAAGCTGCCAGCTGGGAGGAGAATTCCCATTTTGCAGCCAGATCATTTAATTGATGTACGGGAGGTTAGTATAATCTTAACTTTTTTAAAAACCAGTTTCTTGGTTAAGAATAGCTTGCTTTGGGAAGCAAATAGTCCCTGTACTATCTGAAATTCAACACAATAATTGAATTTATGATAATAGTAATTTACACATTGCAGCGTCAATAACTTATTCTGGTTACTTTTCCCTTAATCTACTCAGGTTGAGGTTGGCAGTGAGCATTGAGCTTAACATGTGCTCTCATTCTTCGCTGCCTTAATCATGGGTCGCTAGTACAAAACTAGTAATTGATAAACTGCTATTTCCATTCTCTATACTTCTTTATCTGGGTACCCGGCGGGGTGATAGTTGCGATTTATTCTTGTTTATTTTATTGTTGGCTTCCTTGAGTATTTTGTATGGAAAGGCAAGGTATAAATTTAATAAATAAATAAATAAATAATCCTTTCATGTTGAGAAAGAAAATATTACACATGGAACTAAGGGGTTACAGGTGTTATCTTGACCTAACAGGGGTGGGGAGATACCTTACTCTCTGAACTTGGGATTGGCTCTTTCTTGAAAAGCAAGCTCAGACACTTGGACCATGATTCTTTAAATTAGGAAACTGAGCAGGAAACACATGACTAGTTCCATCATCACTCCTGTAATAAGTCTTGGGGCTGGAATGTAGCACTGGATGGTGATGAAATTCTATCAGTCTCCCTCTCGTAGCCTCCCTTATATTCGTTTGAATAAGCTGTGCAGTGAATTATCTATGTAATCTGCTCTCATTGCTGGCTACAGAAGGTTGAGATCGCCATGCATAATAGATCACATAGCCAAAAAGTAGAGTGACCCAGTTGTGCTCTCAGTACTCTGTCAAGTGATCATGGTCAAGACATCCTGTGCTGCCTGCTCATCATCTGCTTAAAACAAAATCAAAAACGCTGGAGTTTAGGATCCATTGACATCCTTTTACCCTTGGGTTTTGAGGGGTGAGGATATGGTAACTCCTCATTCCTACTGAGCACCAACTATGATGAAAGTCAGAGCGAACCTAGTTCGATTCAAAAGGTGGATTTCTAAAGTCTCAATAAATCCAAAGCAGAGCTATTTCTGCTACTGTGTCTTAACTTCTAGGTTGGTGCTTGGCTTTGCTCCAGCAGTGTTAACCATACCACATTTCTGGCTTTCCTCTGTCTAAAAAGAGCATTAAGAACAAGCAGGACAGAGAACTGGACAGGTTTGAGGCTTCAAGATGGTGAAGAATTGTGATTAATCTTTGACTGTGGTTAAAACCAATGCTGAAGTATTTCATTCAGATAGTGGGGGGGGGGGGGTTAAGACAAGACAAGAGGGAAGGTGCAGGACTCTGGAGATATGTGATATCTTACCTGGTTTCCATCCCATCTGAAGCATCCACAAAAGATAAAACTTGTTTTGAGTAGAGAAAAGAATAGTGCTTCTTTTTAATATAGGGCTGATACTTTTGTGTAGTAGATTATTAGCACGAATGTTTCTTTCCTTCAGGTTCAGCCCAAGATATTTCACAGTAAATGGTTGTCTTCTCCACTTTCCCCCACCCCAACCCACTGGCTCAACCAAGGCTGTGTTATTTTGGAATGCGAGGCAAAAAGCCCCACAATCGCCTCTCCCTGGCAATAAAAATGCAATACTAATAAATTAAATAACTAAAAATTTGCTGCCATAGGTTTCAGCAAAGGAGTGGAATGTGATCATTTATATGGTTATGGTTCTAAAGGAATGGATTGGCACCATCATATGGTGCTTTTAAAAATAGGTTTTTGTGTGTGTGTGTGGTTGCTTATTTAGTCTGAATATGCAATATGTTCTTGCTGGTTTGAATGAGTAGGTTACCCAAAAAAACTGGCTAGGTGAGTTTAGATAGAGTTATTTCCCAAGATAATTTGACTAAAGAACCACCTGAGGTCTCAAGCCATTTCTGCAATGCAAGGCAGGCCCTATAATTAGGCAGAGACCTGGGAGGCAATGGAGGCAGACACACCTACCCCAGATGTTTTTGCTGAGCCCTTGGCTGTTCCTTTTTGCTGGAAGGAAGGCTACGTATGACCTGTCCTGTGCCCCCATAACTAGCCATTAGCTCTTGGGCATGGTTAAGGACATGTTCCACTGCCTCCACTGAAGTAAGAAGTAGCTTCATTTAACCATCTATATAGTTTGGATGTTTGAAGAGTTCAGGGGATTGGATGAAGCCTGTGCTCTTTTCATAATGTTACGTTGGCACACTGAATTTGAATAACAAGGAATTTTAGGTAAATGAGAGTTCAGCTGATGTTTCAGATGACCCAAACCTCAGCCTTTTGTGCATTACTTGCCTGCTAGATGATGTTGCAAGCTGAGGGACAGCAGAGAGACTTGATAAGGAACATAGAATGTCTTCCTTCCTCTGGCCATCTTTCTTCCTTGGACCAAGACCTGCTGATGCTCAAGGCAACCTCTATGGCCACAATGAATTGCTTAAACGATTGTTTCCACATTCTTCAGCTCCAGCATGCATCGCAACAAAAAGGGTCCTTACCTACTGGTGAGTTATATTTGCTCTGTCTTCTTCTTTTAATAAAGCCTTGATTTGATCTTTCTCTTTGGTGCAAAATAGGAAATACATTTAAATGCCTTCAGTACAGTGGTGCCCCGCAAGACGAATGCCTCGCAAGACGGAAAACTCGCTAGACGAAAGAGTTTTCCGTTTTGGAGGTGCTTCGCAAAACGAATTTCCTATGGGCTTGCTTCGCAAGACGAAAATGTCTTGCGAGTTCCTGCGGGTTTTTTTCCCTTCCCCCCCTTTTTCTAAGCCGCTAAACCGCTAATAGCGCTAATCCGCTAAGCCGTCAATGGGCTTGCTTCGCAAGACGAAAAAACCGCTAGACGAAGAGACTCGCGGAACGGATTCTTTTTGTCTTGCGAGGCACCACTGTACTTTGGAATTCTTACGTTCCCACTTTGCTGCTTGCACTTTAGCATTTGCCTATCGTGAGTTTACATCACTCCTTTCATGGAATTCACAATGGTGTACATGGCGTTCCTAAGTGGTCAACATCCAGGCACCAGCCAGTCCCAGACCAGATCTGCTTAGTTTCCAAATGGTGGTGGCCTCATGTGCCTTCAGATCATACCCAAAGGGGAATGTTCAGTCAACCTAGATAGCTGCTGCTGCTGCTGCTGAACTTCCCCAGGGTCCTTGTATGGTGTAACAGCTCAGCTCAGAATCCAGCACTGTGATCGGCAGAAGATGCCAAGTTACCAGTAATGTTTATGTCCCAGATTGACTGTTCTTTTATTCAAGTTTGTGTATGTGTTTCTTTTAATAGGGCATTATTAGAGTCTACACACACTAGCCTTTGAGAACAGAATGGAACATTTTCATTATTGATGAGGAATTGTATCCATTCCGATAGACTAGCTGGGGGGTAATTGGAGACACCAGAATCATTAAACGAACGGGTGACAGTTTTCCAAATGATGCAGCTTTTATTTTCAAGCAACTATTATTTATTCAACAGAGATTTATTCAGTTGTGCAAAACCAAGTATTCCCCCCACCCCGTCAATGCCCCAACAAGACCTCTGGCAAAACGTGTGTTCTTTAGTTTTAGCTTTACTTCCTAGAAATAAATTGCAGTTTGCAATTGTTTTCCCCTAATGGTGTTGCTAGAATGTTGATGCTGCAACCTGTCCAAAGGGATTACGTAACAACCCTGTCTTATTGGGTTCTTTAACTGGTGTCTGATTACAGCTTTCGTAACCCCATCTCCTCCTCCGCCGGAGCAAGTTGTGTGTTTCATCATGGCCCAATCACAGGCATCATTCTAATGACCCGAGGAGGTGGTGTTCTCCTGCACCCATCTTTGTTTTTTTGTAGCTGCTTGAGCAAGCTCAGTTGCTTTTTAGTCATTTTGGGGGGAGGGGGGAGTAAAGCTGCTTAATGACAGTTGCCTTTTTGAAAAACAAAATACGCTTCTAGAATATGAGCAAGTTTCAGCGTAAACTCTCGTTTGCTTCAGGGACAACTATCAGCTGGTTGGAACCAAAGATCTCCCTGCCAAACCACTTCAAAAATGGAGCAGATCAGAATTTCCCAGCAGATCAAAACAAGCCATCATCGATCAGAGAGGAGCAGTCCATTTCAGGTTCCAGTCAGCTAACCAGGGTAAGGTTAACATGAAAGCCCCTGTTGTGTGCTTTGTTTTTGGTTTTTTCCTCCTTTACTTAAGAAATGGGGACGGCTCATGCTTTTAATATACTACTATTTTGAGTAGGCATCATTGAGAAAAATCAGAGTGTAAACAGTTTCTGTGAATGTAAACAGGAAAAAGTAACACAGTATCAATACAAGTATCACTTTTTAAGTTGTAGGTCTTTCCCTTCTGTCATTAACAGGAGGAAATATGGAAAAGCGAGCATTGATGAAAGGAATAATTAAGTAAATTATAATAAATCCCATGCAGTTAAATATAGTTACAAAGCCATAAGCAGATTAAACGGTGAAAACCTTTCCAGGTATATGTCCCCAAATCAGTCAAGATAAAGTGAGAATGCAATTGGATGTTTTTAATATATATTTTTTGTCACTTAATCTATAGATACTTAATCTATAGATACCTTTCTTAAAAATTAACAGCAGATTAGAATTGTAATGGGGCAACAAGCTGTAAGATCTCATTGTAAAACTACATATCTGATCTTAAAATATCTTAAATTGAAAGGATATAATGAAAGCTATAAAAAAATTGTAATATGACCATATTTCAGAAAGCAAACCATGACCCTTGGCACGAATGAAAGTTGTAGTCAATGGATGCTGTCATTTCTTCATTTCCCACATTAAAAATGAAGAAATTTAGTGATTGCCCATTTGATTTAAACTTTACTTAAAGTGTGTGTATGTTTAAGTTTTTTTAATGAGTTGGAAGCCAAAGCTAGCCTTTGAATCATGGTTGCTTCCAAACAAGAAACTGAGTTACAGAAGTGGAATACACTTACCGGAAGAATGTGATGCCAGTATACTTACTGACAGTTCAGCAGCTGTTCGCACCCTGGAGAGACAATGCAAGAAAATAGGTTCCCTTTTTCTGCCTGCCCCGTCATGGCTGCTGCTCCTGTTCTGATGACTGCTGTTTACAGCTTTTCTTTACTTCTCCCTGGTTACCACCATACTTTGCTCTAGGAGATGGCAAATTCCCACTACACACCCTGTTGCTTGCAGCACTTGACGGTGTTACCTAGAAGAGTTACTGAATTGTACCTGAAAAGACCTGGTGCCCAACCCATTCTTCACTGAGGCAGAAATCTCCACACACCCAGGCATTCCTAAATGATGAGTGTATGTAACTGAATAAAATTCGGAGGGCAGTATGCCGTGAGCAGGGAACTTCAAGGCTGGGAGAGGAATACAAGTAAATACAAATACAAGGAAATAAATAAACTCATTTAGTAAGATGAAACTAGATGATTTAAAATGAAATCGCACCTCCCTCATCAGCCATAGGCAAGAGTCAGTTTCATAGCCCACTTCCTATGCTGTTCTTGCTGCCCCCTCAGCCTCTGCTCCTGTATCCCCTGTTCCTTAGTATTCTCTCCCAGTTGCTGGAATGAGCAAGGCCTGTTGCAAAGCTTTTGAGTTTCCACAATAGCAGTAGTAGTGTGAATGTGGCTGTTCTCTCAGCTACTTTTCTGCCCGCCCTGGGATGACTATCCACCATAGTTCCATCCCAGAAAAAAAAGCAAGCAACATTTAAGGTGAGAAGCCAAATAAGAGAGGTGTGTATGCAGAGCTGTGGTGGCTGCTAGTTCTGGCTAAAATGCCTAGGTTAGCAGTTCATCTGTAGACACTAAAGAGTCTGCTAGAGAGAAGAGCAATTTGATAGTCATTTGCTTGCCATGGATGGCACAGGGCAGAATATGGTGTGACATGAACAGAGCAGGTGGATGAGAAATAGTACTTGCTGCCCAAATAAGGCCAAGGCACCTGCCTACAGGAGGGAGTGCTAAACAAACCAGTGGACTAACTGGTCTGAGTTGTGGGGAAATTAATTCAGGTATCCTGGCAGTTCTCAAACTTTCTACCCCCAGGGCCCACTTGAGAGGACTGAAGGCTACCACTTACAAAACTGTTGGGTCTCAGGGCAGGGGCAGAAACAATTACAAAATGGTGGCAGGTAGACAGGCATAATCAGCTGGCAGTTACTGAACATTGCTCTTTATTGATACCGAATTCCACTTCAGAAATCTCTAAATTCCCTGGCAGAGCGATTTCCTTGTGGCAAGAAGTTCCACAGTACAGATACTGGCCCTGAGGTGGTATGACTCAGCCTGCCCGTTTTAGGTAGAATTTGCTGATTCAGAGGCTCTAGATGGAGAAGTCTTTTTATATTATACTCTCCCCCCATTTCAAAGTCTTTATTCATCTCCTGTTGTTTCTTCTCCTTTAATACTTGTGCCTTATCTGCCTAAGCTGCCAGTTTTTCCTTTCCTCCTCCCTTACCCTTTTATGTTCACTTCTTTCTTCTGCAACAGCTTTCCTCTCATCTCCTTTCCATTTCCAGTTGCTACTTATTTTTAAGTACAGTGGTACCTTGGGTTAAGTACTTAATTTGTTCTGGAGGTCCGTTCTTAACTTGAAGCTGTTCTTAACCTGAAGCAGCACTTTAGCTAATGGGCCTCCTGCTGCCGCTGCGTCGCCGGAGCACGATTTCTGTTCTCATCCTGCCGCAAAGTTCTTAACCCGAGGTACTATTTCTGGGTTAGTGGAATCTGTAACCTGAGGTACCACTGTATTAGCCTTTTGCATCTCTAATTTCCTTTCATTCCTCTTGCCCTTTCCTTTCAGAGAAGAGAAAACTCCCTTTCCTCCCCCACCCCAACTCTGACTCCCTCCCATCTTTCTCGGCAAGGAATTGCTGGTACTGGCATCAGTCCAACCAAAATGGCAGGGGCAGGGCAGGCAAGTGAGGCGACACAGTGTGGGCTGTGTCAGTGAGGCCCACTTGAAAGTGCACTGGGACCCACTGGCATTCCCAGACCTTCTGTTGGAGAATTGTCGTCACAGCCTAAAATACTGATGCATTTTGGCGCCTGTAGAGAAAGCAGGGAAGAGCAGGGAAATGTTTTTGCACCTTTCCGAGAACTATTAAAGGAAGATGTCTACTCACTATAGCTTTGAAGGGCACTTCAAATGGGACATGGGAACAATAAGCATTTGCAGTTATTCTGTTCTATAAGCAATCTTTATTAATATCACTGACAAATATTTTGTGGAATATGGAGGGTAACTCCTGGGTCCCTATGTTTGAAAAGGCTTTGCTCATTTTGATAGATACCATAGTGGTCAAGTGGTTAAGACTCCTTATTGTTTATTCAGAATGTTACCTGCCTTTCACCACAAGGATCCAGAGTGGGATACAGCAATTTAAAACACAGTATTAAAATTAGTTAAAAACAAATACTTGGTGTGCCTTATCTGTCTTTGTCTTCAG
This sequence comes from Podarcis erhardii, assembly GCF_964252035.2. Taxonomy (NCBI): domain Eukaryota; kingdom Metazoa; phylum Chordata; class Lepidosauria; order Squamata; family Lacertidae; genus Podarcis; species Podarcis erhardii. The sequence continues at coordinate 95,041,356 of NC_138497.1, read as the reverse complement.
TCTGCCTCTTCCAAGGTGAGACATGATACTGAATATATCATTCCCTCTCTGCCGTTGGAGCTAATAGACCTTTGAGTCTGGCAAGACAGGTCACCTTACTAAATACTTCTGCTATGCCTGGTCTATAGCTGTTTTGTAGTTGGCTATTCCATTTAGGGGGACTCGGGTGGCGCTGTGGGTAAAACCTCAGCGCCTAGGACTTGCTGATCGCATGGTCGGCGGTTCGAATCCCCGCGGCGGGGTGCGCTCCCATCGTTCGGTCCCTGCGCCTGCCAACCTAGCAGTTCGAAAGTACCCCCGGGTGCAAGTAGATAAATAGGGACCGCTTACCAGTGGGAAGGTAAACGGCGTTCCGTGTGCTGCGCTGGCTCGCCAGATGCAGCTTGTCACGCTGGCCACGTGACCTGGAAGTGTTTGCGGACAGCGCTGGCTCCCGGCCTATAGAGTGAGATGAGCGCACAACCCTAGAGTCTGTCAAGACTGGCTCGTACGGGCAGGGGTACCTTTACCTTTACCTATTCCATTTAGGACAAGCAGAAGTTCCTTCTGGGAGAGTAAACTTCATGTCCTGTGATACATGGATACATGCAGGCTATACTTCATTTATTTCTTTTTTTGTGTTGGCACATTTTATATTCAGGGCAAGTCTGCCAGAGAACCTTTACTGTTCCCACTTTTTTCCATCTGTAATACTTGAAGTCATCATTCTACATAGGAGAAACTGAGCATCATTAGCATCAAACATAACATATGCTACTCCTCTTGTTTTTGTTTTACATTTAATTGTTATTAAAATGGGTTTTTTAATTTCCCACTCAGTGATTTTGTCTTGTTCATTTCAGGAAATTGACAGCAATTACTAGAAATATTAAAAAAATGTTCCATCAAAGGCAAAATATGATTATACCTATCTGTTAAGCAGGTCTATCAGCTGAAGTTAAAATGCAATTGATGAAACACCCAGCTTTTAATTAACAGATCAAGTAAATGTACATATTACCAAAACCCTGAGTGTGTTTGAGGTGGGTGTTTGAGATCATTAAAGAATGCGCCTGGACAGCATAAGAACTTGTAAGCAAAGGCTACTATTCATTGCTGAACCATCTTTATTTATTTTTTTATCAATGTAGAAATCCAGATTGTATAATAATTCCTATTTTAGTAGCACCCTAGAGACACAAAAAATGAGCATATTGAAATCCCACCCATATTGCAGAAGAGATACACTGACATTGGTTTAAACTGAGTGCTGTCAGCTTTACTAGCTTGTGTCTCTTATTCCTAGAAGTGAAATCATACATATGGGCTAGTTTTGTAGAGAAACTAAAAATAAAATTTGTGTTTTTTTAAAAAATAAAACTTCCATAGGGAGAAGAGAGCTAGTGTGTCTGTGGAGGATGAACAGTGATATTCTCTTCAGTCAGCCCAAGAAATTAGTTAGGATGTTTAATTGGGACTAAGTCTTTCTTCTGATTAATCATTCTCAGGATCACACTGTTAATTGAAGCTTGCAGCCTTAACTGTTGTTAAGTGGCTTGTTCGGTATCACTCCTACAAATGATGTTGCTTCAGACATGAGTGATTATCTGTGAGGTTTGGGAGGATGACTGAACTGTCGTGCATGGGAGGAAGAGGGATTAAGTTATAAAGCCCAGATATTTAGGGCTGGTGAATTATTTGAAGTGTCATTTGTTTTTGGAATTTACACTAGGAACCAGAGGAAATAAACCCAGATGACGAGATAGAGGATACATGTGAACTTAAAGAGGATGACCTTGGAGCCGTGGAAGAACAGCGTAGCGTTATCTTGCATCTCCTGTCTCAACTCAAACTTGGCATGGACTTAACAAGAGTAAGTGACTGAAACATTAATCTTCTTGAAATTGAGAGGGAAGTGCTTCTGGAACTGAAGGCTGGCCCAGCCACATCTGGATTTGCACAGACAACTTAATTAACTTGGAATTAAGCCTTTGCTCCCCTTCCCACAAAAAAGCCCTCGCTGAAGACATTCCTACCAGCTGAATTTATATCAGCTAGTTGAACTGCGCTCTCAGAATTGTTTATTTAGGAATTCTTTCGGGTAATAAGGAATCTGCTCAGTGTGTGTGTGTGTGTGTACGTACTAGCTCCATCTCACCCCAGGTTGTCGTTCCTATTGACCACCATGGACTGAAATGGGAAGCTTCCTGCACTTGTGGAGGCTTGGTGTACATTTCAGAGCCCTGGAAAATCAGGGTTCTAGAACACTCAGGGAGCCCCAATAAGTATAAGTGATGCCTTAGCTTCAGACAGCCACCCTCCACTGTGTTGGAACACCTAAAGAAGAGGAGAAGGAGGAAGTATTTCATAGCGTTTTAAGAATACACAAAGTAACATGGCTTCCTCTTGTTTGCGCTAGTTAAGGTTGTGCTCTTTGCTTAGAAAAGCGTTATACCCTTATCCCATCACTTGCAATTCGAAGCTTTAGGTGTGCTTCATGCCTTTCTTTCTTTTCAGGTGGTACTCCCCACTTTTATATTAGAGAAACGGTCTTTGCTGGAAATGTATGCTGACTTCATGTCCCACCCAGATCTCTTCATTGCGATTTCCAGCGGCGCCAGCCCCGAGGAGAGGATGATCCGCTTTGTTGAATATTACCTCACTTCCTTTCATGAAGGTCGCAAAGGGGCGATAGCGAAAAAGCCATACAACCCGATCATCGGGGAAACGTTTCACTGCTCGTGGAGGAGCCGAGTACCGTCCGACACGAGTAGCAACTCTTCGTCCCATTCCCTCTCTGAGCAAGGGACTGTCTCAGAAGAGTCACAGGAACAAGCAGAGTCGGACTACCACACAGTCAGATTTGTAGCGGAACAAGTGTCCCATCACCCTCCAGTCTCAGGGTTTTATGCCGAATGTGTAGAAAGGAATATGTGTGTCAATGCTCACGTCTGGACTAAAAGTAAATTCCTAGGAATGTCAATAGGAGTGACTATGGTTGGTGAAGGTAAGTGAAGAACGCTGCAATTAGCCACTTGCCACAATAGGCTCACTCATGGTCAAACCACTTTCTGGTGAAGTATGGTCTAATGGCTTTGATCTACCCCTGCAGGGATGGGGTACTGAATTGGATGGTCCACCCCCACCACTGGAGACTAATGGAATCCAATGGGTGCCTAAATGCCCTGGGCCTTTTTCCCAGCGAGTAGAGCAGACAATCTGTTTGAAACTTAGTTGCGCTGTTGAACAGTGAAGCACAATGAGCTCTTGACATGGCCATCCTTGAGCATCTCTGGCACCATAGAGCCCTGTCTTCACAGGTGACCCTTTCCTCCATCCGGAGCAAAGACCAGATTGAGGGTGTGCCCTGGCCAGTGTGTTGGGTCAATGATAACTTGGGACAGCCCCATGGCTGTCATGGAGGCCATGAAGTCCTGAAAAGGAACACCTGAGGCATCCTCTGCATGGATGTTGACATCATCCAGGACTATTGTTCTGGGTTCCTCCATCACCATGCCCATCAGCTTGGTCAGATAAGCTGGTGAGAAGCAGAGTAGATGGTAAACCAGCAGTGACCCTTGTTGACTGACTTCTTGGCCCAACAACAGGTACAGGCCCTAACAACCAGCTCCAAGACCGGGGGTTTTTTCTGGAGATGGAGATGGAAGTATTGTGGGCCACATCCACTCCATTGCCGCCCTATCCCTGTAGCTTGTGCTGGTGCTGTAGTCAGGTGGGCAGAACTGAGTCAGATCAACTCCCAGCTTGCCCACCCAGGTCTCATATGCACCATGGACAGGCTGATGGCCACAGCAGATGAACCACTAGGAACCCAGCCATGGGAGAGGTGGGAGCAAGAATCAGGCATAAATAGCCTCTCCCTCAACTTCTGTGATAACTTGTCTCCCATACCCATTTCTCTCCCTAACCATGTTCACTGAGATAAAGGCAGCTCATCACAAGCCCATGATATAAATAACAGCCCAACAGCAAAAAATGTACTACTACCCATCAGTTATCCCAGAAGGTATCTAGCTGGTTAAGAACAGCTTTACTAAAAGCATGTACAAACCACCCAGCCCCTGCCACACTCCAGTCCTGCCTCTTATTCACATTGCAGGCTCTTGCCCTGGGAGAATCTGGCAACTTTCTCCAGTCATACAATTCACTGTCCAGGTTCTCACCCTGTGCAGGAAGCACAGACACTTTATGAGAAATGAACCCCTTTAGTTGTCACCCTTTTGGTGGCAAGCCTAAGTGCAGCCTAAAACCACTCAAGTGCAGCTGAGCTTTGATGCCCTCTGTCCCAGCCAGATGCTGATGCAACAGCCTACAGGATTAGGTCTCCTTTCAAGGGCAACCTCTCTTTGGTCTCTTGGTCAGAGAAGAAGACAGGCTCCAGTCCTGTCAGAACTTACAGTGGACCTCAGTTGTTTTGGGAGCAGCTGGGACCAAGTTCGGAAATCTTGTAGCACGTGAAAATGATAAAAAAGTTTGCCTCCAGATGATGCCTTTTGTGTCGTCTTTTATGATGCCTATGTCCTGGCCCTAGTATGCATTCCAGTTTCTTCTTTGCTTCTTTTGCATTGCACATTTCTGTTAATTTCAGACATTGCCTACAGAATTTCAGGTGCACAGACCCCTTTTTCTGAAACTCTTGCTTTGCTCTAGTTCCTTGTGAGAGGTGGTGCTGTCCATCCTGCACCCAAAACTAATCTTCCTCCGTTGCTCAGCATTCTACAGTGGAGACATTTTTTGTAATGTAGGGTGGTTTGACAAGTCACAGTAAGACATAGATACCAGCAAGCCTCAGAAATGTAGAGGAATTGTGATGCGGGGTGGGGGAGAAGGATCATAGGCTTTACTGTTCTAAACTATGTTGGCCTCTTAAGTAGAAAATGCAAATGGAGATGAACCCAATGAATTTTATCACTCACAGGAAAACGGGGTATATCTTCTGTCTTTACAATTAATGATCGTAATTTCCTAACATACTATGGGTTGTATATACAACAAAGTCCTGTTAGAGCAAGGATTTCCACCTATGCAATAGGACTTCTTCCCATCTATTCCAAGGGATCTCCCAACCCTCCAGAGCATATTTGCAGGCATGGGGGGGGGGGAGTGTCGTCTCAGGGGGAAGAAGTTATATTGCACAGGCAAAAGTCCTTGCACTAACGGAACAGCAACTGATTTTAATCTTTCTAATATGGTTTTTGCTGCATGGTTTATGTACTTTTGTTGTAAGCCACTTTGATAACTTTATGAAATAGCAGTATATACATATTTTTATAAACAAACAAGCTTGGCTGGATACAACCCTATACTGTTTGTGCAAGTAGCTCCTCTGTGAGTTAAAAGAAAAGGGCTGTTGTCACCTTAAGTAAGTGATATATCATTGATAATACTAAATGATAAAAAAGTCCTGGGTCTCTGCATCCTCTAATATAAGTACAGGGAGTATGAATTATTTGTTACTGTTATTGTGGAGCTGATGTGAATTTCTCTTGTCTCGCAGGTATTTTAAGTCTCTTGGACCATGGAGAGGAATACACGTTTTCTCTGCCTTGTGCATATGCTCGGTCAATTCTGACTGTCCCTTGGGTAGAACTGGGAGGAAAAGTCAGTGTTAATTGTGCAAAAACGGGATACTCTGCAAGTATTACTTTCCATACCAAACCATTCTATGGTGGCAAGCTTCACCGGTAAGTATTTATGGTTGGCAAGCGTTTTGTGTAATGTAGTGCAGAATCAATTGCAGATAACTTTCTTATGGGAATGGCATCTTTTCATCTTCCTCTTTTGAGCCGGATGTTGCAAAAACGAAGTCCATGTATGCTGCTGCTGCTGCTGCTGCTGCTGATCTAAGCAAGCCACTTCACCACTTTGTTCTGAAAACTTGAGAAGGACATTTAAAAGGAAGCTAACCTTTTCTGAAATACTTTTGGTGCTTGCTGGAATGTCGCTTTCAAGTCAAAGAGTCTCAGTATCTCGAAAAGGATCTTCAGAGAATTGTAGAGTTGGAAGGGGTCCTCAGGGTCATCTAGTCCAACCCCCTGCAATGCAGGAATCTCAACTAGATTTTCAGCATGTAAAACCACCTTGATTTATTTAACTAGTTAAATATTTGCAGAAGATTGATTGAACTCTGGCCCCTGGCAGGGAAGTAGTGGAAAATAATAGCAGAATGTTATGTATTGTGTTGTGCTATTGAAATTGTGCTTCCTGATTTTATGCTTCTATATCAAGTGCCTTGAGAGAGCATTTGCCTTGAAAGATGGCCAATAACTATATCAAATAAATCAAATACATCAAAGCACTCGTCTGTAGTTTCAATTACCAATGAGACTTTGGATTAGTGTTTGTATGAGCTTTTTTGTAGTCATAAGTACAAGAGAGAGAGAATGCTGTCATAGTGACTCTGCTGCTAGTTGATATTATAATGAAAATAATGTTACTATAGATTTTTCAGAGAACTTTACTATTAAATACTTTTTATTGAGCGGAACTGTATTGTGCACAGCTGAATTGCTGAAGCAGAAGTTGGCTTCCATAGTACAATTTGCATTTGCTTAGGATTTAAATAATGCTAGGGAAACATCTGGTTTCAGGGAGTTTTACCTAAAATAGAATATAATATCTAGACACTATTCATATTTAGTACTGGTCGGTATTGGTATTTTTAACAGGATGTTGGGAAAACTGCATATTTCTCTTTAATCCAAAATCTGCAATACTTCTCTGTAATCAGCATGTTAAGGTAGCAGTGGCCAACCAATGGCCTTTCAAGAGGTTGTTGGACTGCGGCTCCCCTTATGCCTGACCATAGGTCATGCTGGTTGGGACTGATGGGAGTTGGAGTCCAGCAACGTCCAGAGGGCTACAGGGTAGCCACCCTTGATGCAGAGGAAGGTTTATCCAGTCTAATGTATTCCTATCTTAGAAAGCTTACAGGAGACCACCAGAAACTCATCTAGCATTGAATTGTAAGCAAAATGCTCCTTTTTTGGTACGCTAGATTTCACAAATTGGGTGAAGTTCCCATTAAACTTTGTTGTTCAGTATTAATTGGCAAGCCACATATTTAAAAGTCGATCTCTCTCTCAACCCTCCATGGCATGAAATTCTTGAGCTGCCATCAATAGAAAACAATGATTTTTAAAGAAGTAAAATGCAAGAGATGAGTGCAAAAATAATTAGTGGGCTCCTAAGTTTACTATTTTGTTTCTTTTGAAAACTGTTTTGAACTAGCTGCACAGTTAAACATTAGAAATGTAGCTTTTTAAAACACATTTGCAAATATGATGACGAGCACTCAAATCTTGCTGTACTAGAACTTGCATGTATTCCTCTGTTTCTAAAAATAAATAACACGATGTGAGCTGTAACCCTACATGAATACAGAGTGTGGGCTAATCCAGCTGTTGTCACATTTTACTTTTTGAATGCTGTTTTTTTAGGGTTACTGGTGAGGTGAAACAGAATGCTACCAACACTGTTGTCTGTAGAGTACAAGGTGAATGGAATAGCATCCTTGAATTCACCTACAGCAATGGAGAGACAAAATGCATGGACTTGACAAAGCTGTCTGTCACAAGAAAACGAGTCCGACCCATTGAGAAACAAGGGGCATTTGAGTCCAGGTAAGAGAAGTTCTTTTATGTTTTCGCAATTAACACTTACTGGGTACACTTAGATGCCTGCATTTCTTTTTCATTCATATTTGTGGGAGCCAAAGTGGTTATTTATTTTTTTAAAAAAATGTGTTAGGAAAACCTAAGGAAAACCAAAATGAGCATAGGAGGCTCTCTCAAAAAATGCCCCAGAGAATTAGAGGTTCTTCACAGAATGGTTTGGCACTTCCGTTAAATGTGGCTGCACTGAGGTTTTCCACTGCTGCCATGCATTTTTATTCTTCAGTTGGGTAACAGCTATTTTCTATATTGCACTGCAAGTTCCTCATATTTTTTTCTGGAGAAAAAGCACTTCCAGGATACGGTGGCAGTTCCTTCTTCCTTTCAGTTCACCTTATTCTTAATCTGAGAGGAGCCAAGATTATAGCTGTGAATTCTGCTCATGTGCTGCAAGTATTGACAACACACTGACCTGCTAAGAGAGCTTGAAGTCAGCTGTACCTTTTTTAATTCAGAAAGCTGTGGCAACATGTGACAGAGTCTCTGAGGGACGGGGACATTGATAAGGCGACAGAGCATAAGAAAGCACTTGAGGAACGGCAGAGAAATGAAGAACGACTCCGAGCTGAGACAGGAGAACCGTGGCAAACTAAGTACTTCGTCAAAGATGTAAGTAACTCAACACAAGTTGAATATTTAAAATGCCAACCTTCCAGCATGTCATAGGGGCTACTGCTTGCCTCTGTAAATATAAAAAAAATTCCTCTGCTTAGTTCTTTGCATTTTTTTTGAAAAGCTCACATATAAACAGAAGATAGTTGAATATAAATAGCCTCTGCTGGAACATTTTTCTTGCCACTTTATTTTATAGATTAATGCCTTCACTTCAGTTTCCCTCCATGCTCAATGTATATGCTTCTTTGTGGAACTGAACTGTAGTTTTGGCTTCATATTAACAAGTCACATTTGCAACAATCCTGTCTAGTAGGTTAGCATTCTTATCCTTATCTTGCAAGCATAAGATATTGTGACTTGTCTGAAGCCACTCCCTGAGTCTGTGGCTGAGATTTGAACAAGGGATCTCCTAACATGAACTATTAGTCGCTATGGTGAAGAATCTCTAGCACCTAGGGAGGCAGTCCAAAATTAGGCTTTCTTGTCTTGTAAGGGCCAGACTGTACACTGACTCAGTTCATCTGTAGTTCAGCATTGGAGCATCTGACTTGTATGCAGAAGGGCCTAAATTCAATCCTTGGCTTCTCCAAGTAGGACTGGGAATGTTCTTATCTGAAACCTTGCAGAGCCACTGCCAAACAATGTGGGCAATATTGAGCTGGATGGATCAATAGTCTGGCATAGTGTAAGGCAGCTCCGTATAAGAACTTAAAAAGAGCCCATACACTCCTTCCTGTTCTCACAGTAGCCAATCAGGTGCCAGGGTGAGAACAATTGTCACCTGTGTTCCTAGATGAATTAGAAAGCTCTGGTTTTCTGGTAAGGGAGTCATAGTGAGCCTCAGGCATATATAGTCCCCTTCCAACTCTCCAGTTTTGTACCTGTAAATTCAGCTTCTGATTTGAAATTTGTGGGTTTCCTGAAGGTATCCAAACTCAGGCAACTGTGGCTTGTTTAAACTGTGGATAGTGAGAAGGATCAAATTGTGGTTTCAGATATTATGGTTATGGTCAGTCTCTGGGCAGTAGTGTACTACTAAGTTCTTAGGACAATTAACATTCGCCATTGAATTTACATGGAGAATTTTTCTTCAACTAAGTAATCTTGTTCTCTGTTTGAATTGCAGGGAGAGGGCTGGGTTTATTATAACCCTCTTTGGAAAAGAATGCCTGCCGTACAAAATCAACCAGCAGACACAAACTAGATGACATTTCTTCAAAATTATTCTTCTTTTTTGTTCTAATCCCTACAACTTCCAAAATGCTGTGTCTCACTAACAGTCCTTTGGGATTTTTATACAATTGCACAAAATTAAGTAAGCATAATGGAATAAACTACTAGGGCACTTTAAAGTTGCAGAAAATCAAAAGATCGCGAGAGAGAACCTTGCCAGGTATGTCTTCTCCCCCCACTTCAAAAAACATTTTATATGGCACTGAAGATTTTATCTGAACTGTGTATTGTATTCTTTCTAAGCACACCTACTGCAAAAGCTGCCTAAGAGATAGATACACACACACACACACACACACACACACACACACACACACACATATATAATCTTCTAGAAACAGTAGCATTCAGAGCTGCTATGCTGTTCTGCCCAAGTGGAATTGCTTCTGGAGTAACAGCTGAACAGTTCTTCCCAATCTGTGCTCCATTTCCCACTTGTTTCTGAACTACTCAGTGCCCGTATAGAGAAACACCTTTTGCTGCTCTGAATTATTATTCCTGCTGAAAACCTTGAAGAGGAAGCTCTTCATGTTGACCTTGGAATCAGTGTTATTGAACTGTCTGGATCAGGACTTGACACTTCTTTTTTTAATTATTCTCCGGAGGCAATGTGTGCATGGCTGTGGAAGAATGAGGGAGTCACGTAAACCTCACCTTTTTAAAAAAAAAAACAACCCCTCCCCCACACAACATTCTAAAGTAGATTAGAATTGTAACTATGGGGTGTTTCCTATATGTGAAAGAGTTGTGGAGAGAAAGGTGGAAGGAGAAGCGTAAAATTCAGAACAATTTTGAGCTCTAGAATTTCCCTTAACCTCCCCCCAGCTTCATTTCCTTAGCAAACTGCTGTAAATACCCTGAAGATGTTCTCTCTCTTTGAAGAGACTGAAACTCAGACCTGACTGATGTGTCCTTTTTTAAATATCTATATATATACTTCATTGCCCCCACTCACTGTTCTCCATGGATCATCTCTGAGACAGAGTCAGTGTTACAGGTTGCCCAGACAAGTGATTTCATTTGTCTTCTGTGTAAGTTCCGAGTCAGACATCTTTGTGTCCCTGCTGAGTACAAAGACCGTCACTTTGGTTTTTCTACAACACCTGAGAAGGCTTGTTTTTTTGCTATGGGACTACATACAAAACCAGTTGCGATCTGATACCGGAAAACCATGTTCAGGTAAAATCGTCCATTGTTTTTTATGATACCAATATTTTATTGAAGTCTAAGAATTGCTGGCAATTAAGAATAGTACTGATTTATGGCTTTCATTCTTGTTACTACAAGCTACCTTAATTTTTCTAAGAGTGGTGCCTTACTCTGTTTCTTCTGATGTAGTCTTCCAATCAGTGTATATACCATTATCTGTCATCTTCTGGTTTGTGTCAACAGTGGGGCCTCTCCCTGCCATCATGAAAACCTTCAAACTCTGTGTGTGCTGGTCAAGTGTGTTTAGTTTTTTTCTTCCATATTAAGGGAAAAGGTTATCCGAATGCACCCGAGAGTGGTTAAGTAATCACCCTCATTTTCCACAAAGTCTGAAAAGTGTTTGGGGGAATTGGAGGGGGGGGGGTTATGCACATGTGTTAAGATTCCCTTGTCCTTTTTTTTTTTTTTTTTTTTTGCTGTGAAATGCACTGAAATCTTAATGCGACTAATGTACAATTCCATGTGTGAGAAAATGGGGAGGGAAGGAAATAAAGCTACCAAACGGAACTGTTTGTTTGTTTTTTGTCTGTGTTCATATCATTGTGGTGCTCAATGCTGACAGCATATTCAGCTTCAAATTGTGGAATAGGATTTTTCAGTTCAGAATTTATGGGCTTTTAAGAATATCTCTGCGCTCTCTCTCTCTCTCTCTGTCTCTCTCTCTCCTGTCCCACACTGCTCTGGTCTATTCAAACACGCAGATGACACAAATGCCACTTCTGAAGCATCCAGATTTCTCTTCATAGAGAGCTTGCACAGCTTTTGCAAGTTAAGATGAGATGGTGCTTTGGCATTGTAGGCAAGCTATATGCTTCCATGAACTTGTTGTATAGTTTTCGTGGAAAGCAGCCCCATTCAAAATAACAGAAGAAATAGAAATCTGCCAGTAGTTGCTACAGAATGCCAGGTTTCCGCACAAGCCAGTGTCTTTCACTGTGAAACATAAATATATATAGTTCAAGTATGTCCTGTTGGTTTCAATAGAACTTAAGTTCCCCAGTATGCTTACAGTTGCAATCTTAGTCCAGAATTCAGAGAGTCCCATGCCTGTGCAGAGATCTTCCTCATCCAGTAGCCAACGCCTTGTCTTGTCCAAAGAGAGCAGTGACTTTCACAAGTGGCTTTTCAGGTGGTGTGCGGTACTCGTGTGGAAAGGGTGGGATGCTGAAAAGCCCTGGCTCTTACTTGGAAGCCCACATTGCATTCCTTTGGAGTTCTAATTTAATAGATGTTCTATTGAAGTGAAAGGACAGCTTAAAGAACAAATAAGCTGGTTAGACAAAATGTGGGTTTTGGCTGAGATGACAATAGTGGAAATTAGGAAGGAAAGTTTGCAGACAGAGTTAGGTGTCAAACCTTAACCTTAGGAATAAACATGGTATCAATATTGGGTTTCTTCAAAGTCTTTGAGAGATGTAACAAATTTTTCAAAACTTTGGAAGCCTGTGTTAATAGAAAAATTTATTTATTTTTTTTAAAAGCAAGCGAATGGAGTTCTTCTCTGATTAACACCTAATGGTTCCAGCAATTTCTTGTGTGATCTAATAACAGGCTAGGGTCAAGACTCTGCCTTACCCCCTCGTAAAGAATGAAGATTGGATGGGGTTTTTTTTAAAAAATGCCTATTAATTGTGAATCTTTTAAAAAATAAAGAATTTTTTGTGTTATACATTTAAAATAAGTATAAAATGATTTATATTGCGTGCTGAACATAATACAGTGACTCTGCCTTTTTGCCTAGTAAATTAAAAGGGCTTATAAATACGTTTTATTCATTCAGAGAACTAAATGGGGTTTGGGGGAGGTATATTTTTTTTCTGAGTGGCATGCCCATTGGTGCTTCTGTCCAGCTTTTATTTCTTTCTCCAGTCATTGGATATTCCTGTCACTCCCTTGATTCTCATCTATTGGGCAACCCATTTTGCTTGCCTCATCACCAAGGCTGCTGCCATGGCTACTGCTGCTGTTGTTGTTGTTGAGGATGTCATCGCAATCCGTCTGCACCATCAGGTTGAACCGCTCTGCCACGCAGTGAGCTGTGAGTCTGGCTTCAGGATCATGGTCCCAGCATTCTGTGATGGTGTCACACAGGAAATGCATTCCCTGAAATTAAGAAGGAAGCTGGGAAGTTAGCAATCTCAAATCTAGGGGGAACGAAACGAACAGGGCATCAAAATAAGGACATGTGTTGTATTTATGATACTGTCCTCCGTGCTCTTCCTTCTGCTTCACTGCAATTATTGCCCACTTTTGAAATAAAAAGAAGAGCAATCAGTGTGCGTTACTGGCTCAGTAACATGATTTTTGGCTTTGTGCATGATTTCCTTTTCCCTATTAAGGGGCACCGTATTCCATTCACCTCCCAAAAAATAAACTTGCTGGGGCAACTAAAAATTGACTGGAAGGGTGTTGGGCAGTGTTATAATGGAAAGTGGGGGGGGGGGCATCTCTCAGGACAATGCCTTAAGAGGAGAAGAGGACTGTTCATGAGAGGACTGTGACTATATGAGGCCATTTTTGTCCACCGAGCACACTTCACTTTGTTTAATACAAAATTATTGATTTCTGCTTTTAGTTTTTTTCCCCCTCTTCAAATTGCAAGAAACTAAGATGAGAAAATGTGCAAGGCAGCATATGGTAGCAGTTGACAGCTTGCTCTCTTCAATACTGGGTGCATTTGCAACGGTGCTTGTACAAAACGTAAAACATTTATTCTTCTGAGACTGTAATCATAGGTACTTTGAGAGTGCCACCAAACAGAATCAGTATTAGTTATGAGTAAATATACAGAGGGTAGCTCTCTGCATTTCAGAAATATTCCAAATATAAAATTGTACTATGCCAAGTTAGGATGCATTTTATGTTAAAACATATTAGGTTTGATAAGAAAGTAAGTATGTTAATTTCAATTTCCCCCAAAGTCTCCATTTTGCCTCAGAAACCTGGGAAGGGGGCAGTGTTTTGGGGGGGCGGGGGAGGGGGCTTCAAGTTTTCTGCAAATGTTGTTTGTGTAGCCACACACATCTAGGTCTGCTGCTCAGAAATATTTATTTAAAGCATTTTTGCCCTGCTCTTCAGAGGAAAGGGCTTCCAGAGATCAATAACATGAGATCAGTAACAAATAAGACTGCCCCTGCCCTCAGGCTTATGATCTAAAAAGAAAAGAAACCAAAACGGATGAGGAGGGAAGAAGAAAACAAACTCGGGCACCAGTTCTCAGTTATAAGCTTGAATGGAAACAGTTCAAGAGGAGGAGTAGGCAAAAGAAAGTGGTCTCGTGGCAAAGCCATAAATTTTACCTTCCTTTTTTTGTACTTGCCTGATGCACCAGCCAATTGCCAGGTATCTCTGGACGCCCTCGACCATGCAATACAACATCTCTCATAACCTCCATGCAGGGTTGCTCCCGGACCTTTGATCCAAATGGTAGCTCATAGTTCTTCACCTCTGCAAGGAAGCAACATTGATGTTAGTTAGATGTGTGTGCAATTTAGATACACATTGACTATGTACTTGTCGGGGCAGTGCTGTGGTGCCACCGAGAACATTCACCAGGAAATGGATTAATAAAACTACCTCTAGTGGTGGCTTGCAGCTGTACCTGGTGAAGAACTGTTCATTGATCACAACCTGGCTGCCAAGCTTTCTTAACAGGGGACACTTTTAAATTCAGACAGCACATTTAAAGATTTGTCGAAATGCCACTGTATGTTTCAGAAAAGAAGTTTGCTTCCTTTAGTATTGGCAGCACGGTATTGGCTGGTTGATGCCCACAGTTTGTTTTAAAACCTGTAAACTGTTAAAAGTAGTAGCACCTACAGCCAAACCGTTGTGTTTGAGATGTGGAGTTGCAGAGGGATGTGTATGTGGAAGTACAACAGGTCCTTCCTTAATGGACCACGCTGTAGGACACAGCAGAGGCCGCTAAGTATTTGTTGCTTGTTGTAGTAGTTAGGGTGGTGGACCTGGGAGACCAGGAGTCCAATCCCCTCTCAGGCATGAAGCGCACGGGGTGACCTTGGGCCAGTCACAGCCTCTCAGCCTAACCTGAGGTTTGTTTTGAGGATAAAAGTGGAAAGGGGGAAAACCTTGCATGCCACCTTGAGTTCCTTGGAGAAAAGGTGGGGTATAAATGTAATGACAGATAAATGAACCTGAATCCATATTGCACCAGTGCTGTATAGCTCCCCATCCCCACCATCCTGTTAACACATTTGCCCATAGATTTCACATACACTGCCCTTGTAGACTGTTCCACATGTTAGCGTCTGGACTTGCATCTCATGAGAATTAGAATGCCCAAATCGCTTTGAATTAGCGGGACAGATTAGCATTGCTGCTACCAGTTCAAAGCCTGATTGTGTAGCGGGAAATGCTAAAGCAATAAATTAATCCCCGTTAATGAATTTTTGTTACTGCTGATGAAATGTGGGTTCCTTTAGTGGCCATTTGCACTCCAATGCTTCCTTCAATCTTCTTTGTATTTTCTTTCATTTTAGCAGGCTCTTAGTGACGCCTCTTTTAACATAATAAAATGGTACAATCATTTCCTAGTGGAGAGGCAATGCAATCTCCACTGGAGCCACACAAATCCCCAAGCTATTGAGATAGGTCATTTGCCCATCTATTCTAGGATTATTTGCCTTGGTTTATGGGCAGTGTCGCTTTTTGAGTCCTGGGGCCAGGAGCCTTTCTCGGTCTTGCTACCCGAGACCCATTTTTGCAAGAGATGCCCTCCTTCCATCTGAGAAATGCATCCTTCTTCTAAGGCAGGAGTGGCTAACCTGTGGCCCTCCAGATGTTTGCTGAACTACAGCTTTCATCAGCCTCTGCCTACATGACTGGCAGTCATAGAGATATTGGGAGTTTTAGTTCATCAACATCTAGGGTGGGGTGGCCATGGGTTAGCTTCTCTGCACTAAGGTTTGCTCCCACCTCCCTCTGGCAACTTCTTGGAACAGCCATGTTTGTTTTGCCCAGTGGACCTGTAAAGCGGGGCTTGGAAGACAGCAGACTCTGCTGGTATAGACTTACCTCCTATGGCGTCACACCTGGAGGCAATCTCCCATAAAACCAGAGCCATGGAATAAACATCCATTTGTTTGAAGGACTCCAGATCTTCGAGATTCACTCGAGATTCCAAAACTTCAGGAGCCATATATCTGGCAGTGCCCACCTGACCATAAATTGAGTAGATGTTAGAAGGGGTGGAGGAGAGAAGTCGTATTGATTCCAAGTTAAAAGGAGGCTGCAATGCATTAGAAGATCTGTGATACAGACTGGACCTTTTGTGCTCCAGAGTTGCTCCACCCCTTTATCTCTAGGTTTTTGTCCAAGTATAGGGTCCAACTATAACGTACACTTGAAACTTAAGAACTTGATGGTGACCGTAAAATCTTCTCTAAACTTACCAACCCTTACTGGGATGGGAACCAAGGCCCAAATTAGATGTGACAATAATTGAGAGCTTCTTTCCTGGGTTTTCTGTTTGTTTCATTCAAACCAAAAGGTGCTGTGGGCAGCTGTGAGTTTGAATGGAGGAAAGTACCACTCTGCTGTCCAGTGGGCAGCTTTCTGCTCAAATCACTCCTCTCCCTGCCGCTTCCCCACCACGAGGGGAAAGACATTGAGTATTGCAGTGGTGTTAGATTTTGAATGCAAAAAGAGCTTGGGAAGATCAAGTAGCCCCAGCCTTTGATTACAAACTAGCTGCCAAAAACAAGATACCCTCTAGAACCCGGAACACAGTAGCTATTTGTCATTCAGCATCAAAGGTGATTCCAAGCCAATTCTGTACCAACAAGCAGGGCGCTCTCTTAAATCATAGTTGCATGTTTGTTTATGGAACATGCCGAATGCCCGCAGCAAATTCCCTAGCTGCGTTGCCTTTTCAGAGCTTTTTCTTACTGCCTGCTGCCCGCTATTGTGGGTTATATTTGCCATTCTGAAGGACCCCCTTCACACGTAGGAGGGCCCTCCATCCATGGAAAGGGCAGCAAGCAGCACTTCTGGCCCCACCCCAAGATTTACACACTGAACAGGCTGTCCAAGGGAAGCTTATGAGCGTCATGCTCTACAGATGCAGCAGGCTTTCATGTGACCTGGATCCCCAGTCACACAGGGTTCTAGATCACATGGAAAAACTATACAGGCAGGCTTTCGCTATGCAAATGTCCATGCTCAACACATGGAAGCTGAGATTGGTAAATCAAATGATGTTTTGGGGTGGGGCCAGTGGCACAGCCCCCACTGCCCCTTGCACAGTGCGCAGAACTCTTTGCAGGGCTAGTGCATGAAAGAAGCTAAGATCTTTCTACTTTCCATCAAGCAGAATGGATTGCTCTGCTGGTTTCATTCTACAGCACTCACCTGTCCGCTGTTTGCAAAATCTTCCACACTTAAGGCTGGATCCAGCCTCAGAGCAATCCCAAAATCACAGAGCACACATTCCTGTTCGTTCTTAATGAGGATGTTGGTGCTTTTGATGTCCCGGTGGGCGATGGGGATCTTTGGACTGCCACAGGCAGTGTAGTCGCTGTGCAAGTGAGCCACACCACTCACTAGGGAGCCAGCCATCTTCTGCAAGTCCCTCCAGCTCAGAACATTCCTGGACAAATAATCCTTGAGGTTTCCCTGGCTATGGTAGGCCGTGATGAGCCAGTATTCTTTCTGGAGTCCAGAGTGCCTCTCCTCCGCCGTGAGGAACTGAAGGATGCTATCATGCTTGAGGTTGGCATCGCTGAAGATCTGGCTTTCGTTTTTCCAGGAAGCATAGTCCTCGCAGGGGAAAATCTTCACTGCCACCGTCTCGTACTGCCCCGAAGAGGCATGCTTCAGCTTTGCTCTCCAGACTTCTGCAAACTGCCCTTTCCCGACTCGCTCATCTAGCTCGATAGGCAACAGTTCGGTGTTGTGGTTGATGTTGTTGGCGCAGGCTGTGCTCAAGGCGACGCGGTGGTCGATCTTGATAGATAGTATCTCATCGTAGCTGGTGGCTCTGCTGGGTTCAGGCAGTGGGCAGTGCTGGACTTGTTTCTGGGGCCATTCCTTAGCTCTCCTCCTCTGCCTGTGGGTTCGGCAGAGATAGAACGTCACCGTTATCATGATGGCAACCAGCAGTGGGGGCAACAGGCTGATAGCTGCCACGGGGATTATTTCTTTGCTTTGTAGCATGGAGTATCCTATGGTGAAAGGAAAGCGAAAAATAATATACAGCAAGAACATCTCCGCATAGGCCAGTTAGTCAACATGAACAGCTTTTCTTAGTGAAGAATGAACATAAAACCAATAACTTGTGGGGAAGAATCACAGCTCAACCCCCAACTACTCCAGGTAGAGCTGGAAATGTTCCTTGTCTAAAAACCCTGGGGAGCTGCTGCCACTCAGTGCAGGCAATTCTCAGCTAGATGGACCAATGGTCTGACTCAGAATAAGGCAGCTTCCTACGTACCTTCTCCTGTATCCTAGGGCTCAACATTTCAAGTGCTAACATTTTCTACCATGGGTTTGCTTGGTTGTCTGTTTTCTTTAATATATACAGTGGTACATTGGGTTACATACGCTTCAGGTTACAGATGCTTCAGGTTACAGACTCCGCTAACCCAGAAATATTACCTCGGGTTAAGAACTTTGCTTCAGGGTGAGAATAGAAAATTGTGCTCCGGTGGCGTGGCAGCAGCAGGAGGCCCCATTAGCTAAAGTGGTGCTTCAGGTTAAGAAAAGTTTCAGGTTAAGAATGGACCTCCAGAACGAATTAAGTACGTAACCAGAGGTACCACTGTAGTGTGATTTTGGAAAAAATAGCCATGCAGTCTAACACGTGGCAAATGTTAATTTATTATTTATTTGTTTATTATTACATGTATATCCCACCATTCCTCCTAGGAGCTCAAGATGGTGTATCAGGTCCCCCTCTGCTTTTCATTTTATTCTCAGCAACTATCGGCAGAGCAGCAGCCACTCAAAGATTACAACCAAGTCAGCCACAGTCATCTGTATCGCAGCACTTTACCACGCATTTAGGAAACAGGCATATTCCCCCCACATTTTACAATTTGGTAAGTTAGTTGTTTTGTTCTCAGACATACTCAGGAGATCTGATCTGGGAAGAAGCCCCAACTCATTGGGTAAAGCACATGCTGGAGACTTTTGAGGTGTGCTGTTAATTAGTATATATGTACTGTAGATCTGACGGCGGTATAAGCAGCTTCATGTGCACTCAAGATGACAGAGCCAAATCTTTCTTGCCGACTAAAATGAATAGTCTTTACAAAAACTCAGCTCTTAGATCATAAACCCAAGAGACCAAGGGCGGAAAATGCTGGTAACTCCTTTGCTCCAGGTCTTTTGAAAATATAAATGGCCCTGCTATCAGTGATCAGATTAATCTAAGGAAGGGATGCTAAATAAAAGCAGTCCATCCAGCAGCAGTGTGGGAGCGTGGTCCAGAGGTTCTGACACCCAAGACTCCTTCCACTCCCCCCCCCCAGATTTTTTTAATTTTATCATGGGGCAGCTAGGTGCAGTGCTGCTGAGACCTCTTAATTTCCCAGAGGCACCTAAACAGGTAAATCTCTGTAGGGGGGAAAACAGAAAGCACCCAGTGGTGGGTGCTGTTAATGCACTCATAAGAAGCACAAAATACATCACGGTGAAAGGAGCCTGCTGGGTGGAGCTGCCATAGATGCTCACTCTCCTCCCCAGCCACACTCAGCAAGGAAGAACCTGTTTCACGCTGCACCCAGGTGGCCCTGGAAGTGCAGCTCTGGTCAGGAAAGAGACCAAGACTGGGCACCACTATCTTGCCTTGTGATTACGGAGCAGATTGATTGCTATTAGGCCAGGTCTGTAAGAGCTGGATTATAACCATGCCAAATGCTTGAAGAACAGGCTGGCTAATCTTTGTGGAAAAGATCCTGTTCTGCAGTTCCTAGTGGCTGAAATCACTTCTAGGATGGGGATGTTTGTAAACCGCACTTGCAGCTATAGCATCTTACAGTACTTGCGCCTCTGATTCGCAGATGCTGCAGACTGTTGCAGGAGCCTCGTTGCTGCCACCTGCTGGTTGTAATGTGAACCTGCTGCTGCCCCATTAGCTGGGAGTACAGTATTTGCAATGAAACAAGCTTTACTGCTGAGTTTACATTGCAACGTTTCTGCATGCTGAGATCCACCTAAGGGATACTCACTGACTGCATCCTTGAATAAACCGTAAGTAAGGTCCATGTGCGTGCATTTGTACACATGCTTAAAGGTGTTGTCGTTTTTTAAAAAATGAAACTCCTAAAAGAAAGCATACAAACTAACACAATGAACTAAAATGGGAACAGTTCATTCAGATAGCTAGTAAAAATGGAAACTATTTTAAGTTTACAAAAAAGAAAGCTACCATTGATGCTAAAGGTTCTTTAAAGTCTGGGGAAAGCATAAATGATTTTGCCTGGCAGCCAAATGAGAGTAATAAGGGTGCTACATGGGTCTCAATAGGAAGGTTGGCATCCCAAAGCTGAGGATCTAGATTAAAAGGGCTCTTTTTGGTCACTGCCCACCACACTTCAGATGGTGAGACCAGCTTAAGGAAGGCCTCAGGCAGTGACCTCAGTGGATGGGCAGATTGATATGGGAGACGATGGCCCATCAGGTATTAGGAAGATAAACCTTGTGGCTTTAAGAGTTAATACTGGCACTTTCAACTGAACTTGGAAACCTGCTGGGAGCCAGGGGAGTTGTTTTCAATACAGGCAAGATATGAGATATGATCTCTTCTCCCTGTTGCAAAGAGATAGGTGCAGTTCCTCACTGCTGCTCATGAAATTCAAATAAAATCTTTGAAAGGATTCTTGGCCAAGTATAATACTGAGGAAGAGAAGTTCAAGAGCCATCCCCTAAGCAAAAAGCCTTTGCTGCATGACCTCAGTGGGTGCAGCCTACAGTTCAGATACTGGAAAAAGAAACTCAAAGCGTTTGGCTGTTTTACTTGGCAGTTTACAAAAAAATAAAAATCTGCCACAGCTAACTTCTGCTAAGCTGTGAATGTTTCTAAAATAGGCATTGAGTTCAAACCACAGGATCAACCTCAAATGATATAATTTGAGTTTGTTTTGGAAAGCGCGAAGCCTGGCTATCTCCTGCTTCTCTAATGGATTTACCTGATGGGTATGACTACATCGCTAAAGGCTGTGAAATCCAATGGAAAGCAGAATGGTTTTCAGAGGATTTTCCAGGACTTCTCTTATGTGCAAACCCTGAAGTAATAACTGTGTACATAATTCCCATCAGCTGCTTAAGTATGTTGCCTCCTGGGCTGCAAAGTCATCAGCTTGTAGCAGGGATCATTAAATGAGCCTGAAGAATTATCAGGCAGGCAGTTGTTTTCTATGAAAACAAATGCTGAAATGTAAAGAAAAGGAAAACCATCGCCTCCTATTTCTCTGTGCCTCCCACTGCTTTTTCTGCCAGAAATGAATTGGTTCTGGAAGAAAGAAAAAAACCCACCTCACGGTCAAATGAAAAAAGAAATGTTGAGGGCATCTAAATATTCCCCAATGGATATATTCTGAATCGAGCAATATAATCTCTATTAGGTAGATTTAGAATTATAATATAGCCTTGGCCACCTTCCTGTGGTCCTTGTCTGCTCTCAAAAGGGTGTAGGAGGATAAATGGCATATAATGAATATGGTATGCTCCTTGCTGAACCCCAAACAATAATGTGCCACTGCTTTAAATGATACAGGGAAGCCAAGAAAATATGAGTTTCTTTGCATACTGCTAACTCTAAACGGCCCGAGGTAAAACTTCACACACAGTATATCTATAATCAGTGCTTTTTTCTTAAAAATTTTTTAGGGATACTCTCATTTTGACTCAAGAAAACCACCATTTTATAGTTCAAATCGGGAAAAAGAAATACAGTAAATGGACAAAAATACAAAGATTCACAAAATGTTTAGGGGTATGTGTATCCCTGCAGCCCCTCCAGGAAAAATGCACTGTCTATAACAGGGGTCAGCAACCTTTTTCAGCTGTGGGCCGGTCCACCGTCCCTCAGACCATGTGGTGGGCCGGACTATATGGGGGGGGGGGAATGGACAAATTCCTATGCCCCACAAATAAACTAGAGATGCATTTTAAATAAAAGCACACATTCTACTCATGTAAAAACACCAGGCAGGCCCCACAAATAACCCAGAGATACATTTTAAATAAAAGGACACATTCTACTCATGTAAAAACATGCTGATTCTTGGACTGTCCGTGGGCCAGATTGAGAAGGCGATTGGGCCTTAGGTTGCCTACCCCGGTCTATAATGAAAAGCAATGATTTTTGTCGCCGCCACTGCAGTGTCCATTTGACCTTGGCACTGGCTGCCATAAGATGTGATCATAATCCGCAGTGTAACTTATTCATAACTAAAATGATAATTCATTTGAGGGCTTCCCTCACACAATACTGGCAAAACTTGGAAGTGATGGCCAGCGACGGCCACATGTTCTTAGTACGCTTTTCCTGTCAAACAGTTTCGTTTTATGTTATGTGGACTTGGTCTGTGTTGAAAAAAGAAAGTGGACAATAGCTTTATCCAGTAAATTGGTTGCTCATATATTCCTTGTTGAGAGAACAGTCACTGGCCCTGTGTGCACATAATGTTAAGCCCAAACCATGGCTAAGCCTGAATAAGTGTGTGTTTTGACAGTAAAAATCAAGCCTGTTTCATTCCAGTCCTCCTGCTGTAAGGTAAGGTATGATTTGGCTTAATGTTATGTCCAAACCCATGCTCAAGTTTCTCTCCCTGGACAGATTTAACATGTCAAACCATTGCTTAACTCAAGGTAGCATGGCTGCAAGAGGACTGAGGGAACAGTGAAGTGGCTGTGATTTTTTCTCTTGGTACCTGAACACTTGCACATTCACACTTAGCCATGGTCTGGGTTAGTGTTATGTGTAAGCCAGACCACAGCAAACAGTATCAACTGTGTGCAATGACAGCAACCACAGAATGCTAAGTTCCTACATGTTCAACTAAAATTCTATTGCTCTCTTGCTTCCAACTACGGTTTGTTATTGCTCCTGTTGCTTTTTTACTTGTTTTTCCATGCAATTAAGATGCAACAGTTCTAACCTTGATTTTTATATGTAATATCACATGACATATAAATAAATATTTGCATTAAATGTTGCATTAAAATAAATAGTCTGCCCATCATGCCTGTGGAATTTTCTGGAGCACCATTTATAATTCAGCTATAGATTCTGAAGCTGATAATGTGACTTAAGGGGCGATTTTCTTCCTAAAGCAGGCTACGTAATCATTGCACATTGGATAAACTCAAGTTTCAGTTTCACAGCTCAAAAACTGCATCAAACTTTACCACAGTTTGGTCCAAACTAAGCAGACCCACAATTAGGGCAGGAGGGAGGGGGAGAGGCATCTCCCTGCTACATTTTGTTCCTTCCCACACATGACCCAGCCTGGTGTTTTATGTTTTTGCCTGACAGGCAAACTTTCAATGGAATGTTTGGGAGGTGGGGAGCTGTGGTTGGGCCATCTCTGTTTTTAGACTGTATAAGCAGGAAACAGATCCCATTCCTCGCAAAACTAACATCTGATAAGGTGAACACTGAAAGCGATGGCTTAGCTTACAAGTCTAAAATAATACTGGCTTGAACATATGCCTACGGAGTCAAACCATCAATCCACCATGGGTCGCCAGTATGCTGCCCTTCCAATGTTATTGGACTGCAATTCCCATCTTCCCTGGCCATCAGCTGCGCTGGCTAAGGCTCACAAGTCTAGCAGCATCTAGAGGTCACCATGTTGGCTACTACTGGTCTACTTTAATGGTCAGTTACGGTACTTTAACTGATCTACTCTGACAGTCAACGAGACCTTAGGCAGAACTCCTTCCCTGCCTTGCAACATAGGCTACTTTCACACTGAACATTTACTGTAGAATATTTACACTGCATTCTCTCACTTTTTCTGGGGAATCTATAATGTTGTGAACAAAAACATCCCCCTCTCATGTTCTGCCCAGCTTCCCTCCCCCCGCCCCACTTCAGAGCTCAGAAAGTGAAGCTTTTTAAAATTCAGTTGAATAGCTGCATCATTTCCCCAGCTGTAAATGGCCAACTGTGTTACTACAGTGGTACCTTGATTCTCTAAATTCAAGAGAATCCGTTCGACTCCCAAAATGGTTCAGAAACCAAGGTGTGGCTTCTGATTGGCTGCAGGAGCTTCCTGCACTCAATCGGAAGCTGCGGAAGTTGCGTTGGACGTCTGGCTTCCGAAAAAACGTTCACAAACAGGAACACTCACTTCCAGGCTTGTGGCGTTCAGATGCTGATTTGTTTGGGAGCCAAGCCGTTCAACTACCAAGGTACCACTGTAATCCGCCAGGTTAGATTGTTCAGTCTAGCCATTTTCTACATTATGCTGGAGTCATTTTTTCTCCTCTCTAGGAATTGACTCAATCATTTCAACCCAAATAACATTGCCTTTATATCAGTCCTCTCCTCCCCCCTTTCACCCCAATTGCAGCAGGGGCAAGAATGACTGGGAATGAAGATGGGGGAGAAAGGATTTAACACACGCACCCCAACGGCAGAGGCGGATTTAGGGGAGCACAATCAGTTTGCCTACACTGGGTGCTACACCGAGAGGGCAACACAGGGGGCATCGCAACAATGACAAACAACAGGGGGGTGGGGTTTTTCTATATGCAAGCACAGCTGCTAGAATAGTGATTGCTGCTAGGTGGAAGTCACAAACTATACCCACAAAGGAGGAATGGATTTGTAAACTAAATGAATATTTTATTTTGGCAAAATTAACTGCTATAATAAAAAATCAGTCAAATCAAAAATTAAAAAAGGAGTGGAAATGTTTTGATGAATATATGGCAAAATATTGCTTTAAAAAGATATGCTAATATGCCTAGATTAAAATGTGAAGTAATTGATGGAAGAAAAATCAGTAAGGAAAGATAATAAGAATATATAGATGATTTGAGAAGGTTGTAGAATGCAAAGATTATTGTAAATTGTATAATATGGAGGAAATTGAGTGGGGACGGAGGGAAGTGGGAGGAAGGAGAAAGGAATAATATGATAGATTGAGGAAATAGAAATGTAAATGTATGGGGGGATGGGGAGGAAATGGTGTTGGCTTTGGTACATCTGTATTGTAAAGTATTATGTGAAAACCAATAAAAAAACAACACACACAATGACAAACAACAGAAGGTGAGAGGTGGGGGCACCACTGAAATTTTAAAGCCAAAAGTCTGCCACTGCCAACAGTCTGAATAAAAATAATCTCCTCTAAGATGAGGAAAGGTGGACTGAAACCAGGAAGAATACTCACCATTGGTGTGCTTTTCAAAAATGAGTTTGTCATTGCATTCCTGTTCATTCACACAGCCACAGATGTAAAATATCCCCTCCTCATTGTGCTGACGGACCATAACACACTGGGATGTGTTATACTCGGGAACCATGACATTTTCCACGGGAAGCTGCGGATTGTGACAAAGAGTACTCACTCTAATGCTCTCGTTGTCTTGTTTCCTGAAATGCATAATTAATCGGAAAAAATGAACACTGTGAAGGTAGAATAATGTAAGCCAACATTTATGTACTTGTTCATAAACAAATAATAAATCAGTCCTGAACATAGTTTCAAGTTACAAGAAAGGAGATTCCAACTAAACATACAGAAAACCTTTCTGACAGTAACGTAAAGGTAAAAGGGCAGAAGATCCCTGGACGGTTAAGTCCAGTCCAAGGGAATTATGGGGCGCGCATCTCACATCAGGCCAAGGGAACCGGTGTTTGTCCGCAGACAGCTTTCTAGGTCATGTGGCCAGCAGGACTAAACCACTTCTGGTGCAACAGGAAACCGTGATGAAAACCAGAGTGCATGGAAACACCGTTTACCTACTGCCACAGCAGTACCTATTTATCTACTTGCACTGGCATGCTTTCAAACTGCTAGGATGGCAGGAACTGGGACAGAGCAATGGGAGCTCACCCCGTCATGGGGATTTGAACCGCCAACCATCTAATTAGCAAGCCCAAGAGGCTCAGTGGTTTATTCCACAGCACCACCCACATCCCTCTCTGACAGTAAGAGCTGTTCGACAGTGGAACAGTCTCCCTCGGGAGGCTGTAGACTCTCCTTCCTTGCAGGATTTTAAGCAGAGGTTGGATGGCCATCTGCCATGGATGCTTTAACTGATATTCCTGTATTGCAGGGGGTTGGACTAGATGACCCTTGGATCCCTTCCAACTCTATGATTCTATAAATGTACCTTGACACAGTAGCCTACGTAGTGCTTTGTACAAGGGGTGGAATTCACCATTGCCTGTTACAAATGTTCTGCGGCTTGCCAGATCCCTTCCTCTCCTCACCCCGCATACTGTTCTGGGGGTTCTCCTGACCATTTTGGGGGGGGGGAGTCTTGTTGCACAACTGGAGGTCCTTGCACAGGGCTTCTGCTGATGGGGCTCATTAGGTGAATGCTGCCCAAGGCTGTTAATATTTCCCAATGCCAACTGGAAGTGTATCCAAAAGTTGTCTTTGGGCTTCTTCACACTGGATCAAAACACAGATTTGCACCTGCCTGCCTCCCCATTGATGTAGTGGTGTCCACATGGCAGCCTCCTCATCATAATGTTGTCTTGAACCTGGAAATGTAAGGTTTTTCCATCCTTGGAAAGTCCAAAATAGACAGGATCAAAACCCCCACATTTAAAGGGGCGGGGGAGGTACAGGACAACACTTTCATTCCTATCAGATGAACTCCCATATAAATTAAAAATGTCAATTGCTTGTCCCCAACTGTGACTTTGTACTTAGCAGAATCCTCAAGATATAATGTGCAGCAGTTGGAAAATGTAACTGCTAGGTGTGGATCTCTCCGTAACTATGTTCTTGCATTTTATTTTACATTTAATATGTAAATGTTTTTATTAACAGAGGTGCCAGAACCCACCTGAGAGGTACCAGAACTGAGTTCTGGTGAGTTACGGCTTTAAAAAAAGCCCTGCTTATAATGTTTATATTTCCTTTTACCCATATTCTAATATTATCTGTGCATTTGATTTCATTGACAGTTTGTTTCATCGCCCATTAGGGATGTGCTTAATGAGGGTTGGTGCTCTTTGCCTGCTTACCATATAGACACACAGATTTCCTCTGACTTTTCACAATAGGAGCTCAGATCACAGTTGCTGTAGCACTCCTGATCTTTACAGACTGGGTACGTGTTATTACACCACTTACATAAATTGCTCTTCACATTCCGCCCTCCTTGGCCGTCATGTGCTGTGAATAAAAAGAAATCAAACAAAAGGAGCATCTTTAGTTGTTTGAATGAACAATTTTGTATATATGTCTCATCTGCTGATTCTGAGTTCACACATGGGTCATTAATTGACATACAGTACTATGATACTGTCATCCACGGGGAGAGAATGCACAGGTTTCACATATTGCAAGCACCATGTGAATGTGTGTGTTTGGTGGAATCTAGATACACATAAAAAAATGTTGTGAAAATGCTTTTTTCAAAAACGTTCTGAAAAATATATTGAATTTGCCATAGCTCACCATCGCCATCTAGTGTCACATTTGTATAATGCACTTGACAACACACTTAAAACATTTAATTTGCAGCTGTATAGCTGAGCCCTTTGTGTGTGTTTGCTGTATGGGATAAGGGGATTCTCTTTCTGTAGCAAACGCTGACCATACTCTGTTTCCCTTTAGGCCTCATTAAAAGTGCACTCATTAATTCTGTGTCTTGCATTCATACATCCACGCACTAACATGCACAGTCACAAGCTTTCTGGGTGTTTCTGCATACGTTAATGTTAATGCATAAAGGGACCCCTGACCTTTACGTCCAGTTGTGACCGACTCTGGAGTAGTGGCACTCATCTCGCTTTATCGGCCGAGGGAGCTGGTGTACAGCTTCCAGGTCATGTGGCCAGCATGAGTAAGCCGCTTCTGGCAAACCAGAGCAGCGCACAGAAACACCGTTTACCTTCCCGCCAGAGCAGTACCTATTTATCTACTTGCACTTTGAGGTGCTTTCGAACTGCTAGGTTGTCAGGAGCAGGGACCCAGCAACGGGAACTCACCCGTTGTGGGGATTTGAACCGCCGACCTTCTGATCGGCAAGCTCTAGGCTCTGTTAATGCATAGGAACATGCTTATAGCAAACTTCATATTCTCTCAAGGTTGCACTTCTGTTATGGGGATATTGTATCCACTGAGCACTCAAAGGGCAATATACTGCAATGGGTTTTGCTGTAAGGTTTTTCTTTTCTTTTCTTTTTGGTGAATAGGACTATCACCATGAGTTGTTTTAAGGCAATATGTGCCAGAGTCTTGACAGAGGAGGCTGTTAATAGTCCTGGGTATTCAGGTGATGTGTTTCCATAGAAACTAATTATCAGACAATCCTCCTTGTGTCTTATGAATCGGGCAAAAGCAGACCTCCTCCCCCTTGATGATGTAATCTAGATGTCTTGTGTGTGAAGAGAAACGATAGGAAATGCAGTTTGAATTCAGAGTATTAGAGGAAATTAAGCCCCTGGTGATTTGATGATCTGGTGATCTGATGTAGACTTTGGCTGTCTTTTGAAGTATTTAAGCTGTGTCTTTACCTATAATCAACCTTCATATCTGTAAATGAACTCACATATTACAAAATGCCATAAGCCTGCCACTGACCTCCTCCCAAAGGAAGCAGAACCCAGTAAGTTCTGTACACTCAAAATGGGCTGAGCATAATAATCTTGTACATCTGGTGCTGGGGTCCGGGGACAAGCCATGTGTGATGCTCTCAGAACCGCTCTGACATTACCTTTTCACATGAACAAGACTAGGAGGGAGGGATCAAGCAAGGGCCAAAATGTGACTGAGACACATTTTTGCTGATCACACAGAAAAGGCCTTCTCTCCCACAAACATTTGTGTTGACCTATCTGGCACAGTTCTGACAGATGGAGAAGACCAAAAGTAGCAGAATAGCAAATTAAGGCAACATGCTAGATTCAAAAATCAAGACAGTACAGAACAAGGGCCTGCCTCCCAAGTCAGTTTCATTGAGGGTCAAGGAAAACACTATTACACTTAATCTCATCCACAGGTGAAATCCTGTGACCATCAGGGTTCCTAACCCTTGCTACTAGAAGCTTGCACAGCTCCCCAATTCTCTGGAATGAGGCAGAGCAATTTTGTTAGATTCAGTACTCAGCAAATTTGTTATAGACGAGAGTCAGTGGATGCTGTTTCAGAAGCTGAAAAGCAGACCTAGATAATCTGGTTCTGATTATCATGATGTTCTTCCAAAGAATATTTTATACCAATATTCAGATTTGACCCTTTATTGTTCTCTAGTTTCTGGCAACCAGCAATAAATCTCCCATCCCATTTCCTGATGCATAAAATGAAATTTTGCATTACAAAAGAGACAGTAATCCTATGACTGATGAATTCTGATGTGTGTGTGTGTGAGAGAGAGAGAGAGAGAGAAAAGAGACAGACAGACAGACTTTGCAACAACGTTGACTAGTACAATCATTATTGACTACCACCAAACCCTTATGTCTTCAATTTATTCTTGGAGACCTCATCCTCATATTTAATTAGTTTATAGTTCGTTCCAAGTTTTGCTTTCCCAAACTTTTTTTTTTTAAAAAAAGTTTTTATTTTGATGCTTTGCATTTGCCTCTGCAACATCTGGAAAGCTTTTTGTAGAAGCTTATTGTTACTTTACTGCCTGTGCAGCTTTATTAAATTATCTGAGTATTAACATTGAAAGCATTCATCTGGGTTTCATTAGGGGTAAGATGAGTGATGTGGCAGTTAAACTACAAGCTAATGGTTCAGGGACACAAAGTTCTAATAGTAGTTTTAGCAAGTTTCTTGCCCTGATTTTCACTAATTAAGAAGCTGGGCTCCTATGCAAAAGCTTGCCTTCCAAAACAGATGGGGGGGGGAATCACATGATGAACCAAGCTAGCAATAACCTCTCACTGAAAGTTTTCGTAACTTGGTGGCAGTGTTTTATCTGCCACCTCTATAGAGGTGGCTGGTACCCATTGAGACTGGTGGGGCAGAAGTTGGGGCAGTGGGGCAGTCCCTCACTTGCCCTAATGGACCAGCCTACCAGCCTTCCCCAACATAGGTCCCCCAAGTTGTATGGGATTACAACTCCCAGCAGCATGATCCAATGGCCAGGGATGATTGGAGCTGTAGTCCAAAACATCTTGAGGACACTAGGTTGGGGGAGACTGGTTAGTACTCCCCACCTCCAACCCTAATTTGCCTTTGCACTTAAGATCCAACCCCCCTCCATTTAGACTGGTCTTGATGCATCTTGTTGCACAGCTGGTGATTATTTTTCTTTCGAGGCAGTGTACCAATCAGAACCAACATTCTTTTGAATGTCTCTTTTTTTTTTTAAGATTACACGTGCAATACTTGGGTGTGTTCCTAGTGTGATTTGGCGATAGCTCCGATTAATGGGCTTGTTTACTGTGGGTCCCATGATTGATAGTAGAATCTCATCAGGGCCAGTTCACACTGCAAATTCCTCAGCATAACTATATAGGCAGCAACGCAACCACATGGTGAAAGGCTAGTAGGGCTCTACGCATGAGGGTGATGGCAAACCTATTTCTGTTAGTAAGTTGTGCAAAAGGTACAGATGTGGCCATATGAAATATCTGCTGGCTCGTTGCACGTATGTACAGTATTGTTTAGCACTAGTCTTTCTTCACAACCCAACACTGCACATCTGCACACAGTGGTGCTGCCAGGGCGGGGCTTTGGGGAAGAGGTCCAGAGCCCCTCTCAGCAGAATGAGCAGGAAAGCTGCCCCAAATGCAGCAGGACTGGCTTGCCATATTTTGAATTGAGTGAATATGGAGGGAGCCCCTGCAAGGCCATGGATTCCAGAGCCCAAAATTAAGAACTGCATCTACATGATCATCTGGAGCAGTGGTTCTCAACCTGTGGGTTCCCAGATGATGTTGGACTACAACTCTCATCATCCCTGAGCTCTGGCCTTGCTAGCTAGGGGTGATGGGACTTGTAGTTCAACAACATCTAGGGACCCACAGGTTGAGAAAGGCTGATCTGGAGGAATGTGACAGTGTCGCCTGGCACCGAGAAAGAAAATATAATTGACAGTAGGAGATAAAAGCAAGAGTGATCCATTCATTTATGCGATGAACCTCAGTTTTTCCATAGAGTGCCTCTTAATGCATATGTTGCCCCTATTTGTGTACTTGCCTGTCTTCAATTTATCTGACAGCTGTGTCTAATGACACATAGGCAAGGCATCTTTCCCTAAAAGAAATATGCTTCTGGGATTGCTAAGGCACCAGTGTTGTTGATTCTACCATGTGTATCCAATAATTTTCAGCCAGCACGCTTCTTCTTAGTGATCCTGTTTGCTGTATCAGTTGCTTTTAGTTCCTCAACGCTTCCTACTTGGAAGCACACAGTTTACACCCTACTGATGAAGGGGTTGATAGGTCTATGAGAGCCTATGGCTCAAGAGGATGGGTTCTCTTCAGCCTAACCTCAAAAGGGCCATTAGCAAGGGTTTCAAAATTTATCAGAGTGAGACTCTTTAAGTCACCTGGGAGGAACACTTTTTCACACTGAGGATGTAATTGCATTTCCAAACACCTTTCACATAGCTTATATTAAGGGAGGAAATCTTGGCTTGTTTTCAAAGGATTTGCCTGACTGGAACTACTGCACATGCAAGAGAATGAGATAGTAGACCCATGAGCTGGTCGAGAGTGCTGGGCCATTTTGGAATGTAGGATGAGAGAATATATATATATATATATAAAATGTTCCCCCAAGAAAATAATTCCATGCAAGCAGGAAACTAGCAAACCAGGGAAGGGTTATAGACCAGTTATTTCCCTGTTCTGCTAGCTTTATATTTTAAGGGAGTTATTTATTTTACATAGGGAAACATAGCCACGCCAATCTGAATGGTTTCAAATGGAACTTTCTCCAAATGATCATGATTAAGAAGAATTGCATTTTAAATTTGTCAAAGACTAGACTTACATGGTGTTTCCAAGATTAGCTATAGGGTGAAAAGAACTTGGCTCTTCATTCGGTTTCTTTTTGTATTCATCATGAAATGTTAAGGAAACACCATTCCTGTTTACATCCAATTATTCAAATCCCCGTGATATGCCCAAAATGCTGAAGATAACTGAACACAAATTATACTTAATGAAGACACATTCACTAGTCTGTTTTCCTTTTACATAGCTCTCATTCTTTCAAAAAATAAACATGCCTACAGTGCTATCCAAGGCTGACCCAATACATTTCGATGCCTGAAATGAAGCAGCAAATGGCACCAAGTCAAGTTATTTCATCACCTGAGACATAAATAAATCCCACAAGTGCCTCTCCCACTTTCTGCCAGTAAAAACACAATAATAAGTTAAGTAACTAATAGTAGGCTGCCCTTTCATGACAACCAAGATATGCTACCTGGGGCAGGCCTCATCCATTATATGGGGAAGATAACAGGATATAATAACATCATGAGGAGCCTACTCCCCATGTTCTTGCATAAGTCCCTGCCCAGGAATTTATCATGGTGTGTTTCAGCCTCTTTTCTCGGTGGATATTCTGGGTTCATAGGAAAGTTTAATTATTTATCTCTTCAGGCCTGCTGGCGATCCCTGCACTGTACTCTAATCTTCACTGGCACACATTTTGAAATTACCGGTAAAGATACTGAAATGAAACAGTTCAAATTAATAACAGCCTTAATTGAAAGTCATTATAAGACTTATTTATGGCCTGTGGAGAAGGGGTGGCGTTCTTTTCAGACACAACTTGGTCAGCACAAATAACCACAGACGCTGAACAGGAAACTTGCACAACCCAAGGGTCTTAATGAGCATTCATGGGGAAATGGCAACAGAAGCAGCACTTAGAAAATATATTTCAAAGACAAATATACGCTGAAAATGCCCGGGGGAATAATCCATTCCTTTGCCCCATTTTTGCTACCTCTGTGTCTATAAAATAATGGTTAAAGCCTCTGCTGGTCATTAATCTGTATTAAATTATTT
Source organism: Podarcis erhardii (assembly GCF_964252035.2). Taxonomy (NCBI): domain Eukaryota; kingdom Metazoa; phylum Chordata; class Lepidosauria; order Squamata; family Lacertidae; genus Podarcis; species Podarcis erhardii. The sequence continues at coordinate 95,008,491 of NC_138497.1, read as the reverse complement.
AAAACAATCCATTAGATTTGTTCTGCATAACGTTTAAGTCATTGTATCTACATAGTCATGTTAGTATAAATATGATTGGGGGGTGAGGTGAAACACAGCAAACTTATAATAAATCAACTCCTATCTTTGAAGACAGTCCAGTTATCCCTGCAAAATGCATATTGCATTGTATTCATTGGCAACAGACAGCACTAGTGTCTAATCCAATAAACTTCAATTCTATATCTGGTGCAAGCAATGAGGAGAAGGCAAAGGTGAATGTCAGTTTAGTGGGAATGGAACAGAGAACAATAGGAGCCCCTGCCTCTAAAGATGTGACTTTGCGGGGAGAAGGCAATACTGTACAGTTTTTGGTTTTGGCAGATGTCCCCTTGGAGCTGCTTTCTGATAGCCGCTATCACACAGGCTCTCTTATTCTCTGGTTGGTATACATTATAAAATTCTACACACTTCTGTCATCAAGCTGGTATGGAGAAAATATGGTGGCCAATATATTTTTGCTTGTGTGTACGTGCAATGGGGATTCGTGGCCAATCCTGCTACCCTGGTACATACACCTGCATGCATGTGTGTGATGGGAAAGTATTTCTTCTCTGCGCCTTTTTACTTGTTACTTTCACAATAAATCTTTTCCTTTTCCCAACTAATCAGACCTCAGGCCCTTGGAAATAAAGTAATGGAGGAGCTGCATGGCGTTCTAAACTACAAAATATGTTGAACGCATATTCTCCATTTGCTCTGGGATTAGAAGATTAAGCAATAAACATTTACAGCTATAAAGCCAATTTTCTCCTCTTTAGGGCTCTCTTTCAAGTTTAATAAAAGAGTTTGCTCTCATAAGCTGATTTACGATCAAGATTTTACTGAAGCACTTTGTAGAAAATTATTCAGATGAGTGAACAAAGAAAATCCTTCAATAAAAGGGGGAAGATGAGAAATTGCATACTAAATTGGTGAATCCAAGAGCGAGTCGTGGCATCTTCTAAAATCCATTGACACCAACAACAAAAATTCCCACTGACTTTGGGGGCTTTGGCCGAAGCCTAGAAAATACTTCAAGAGTGGCAATATGTTTGATATTTTTCTTTTATTGACAGTGTTTTCATAAATGAATGAATGTAGGAACACTGGAAATGGCTTTCCCTCACTGACAACCTGGAGTGGTACAGTCCATTCTCTGTCATCAACAGAATTTGCTACATGTCTATACCAGGCAGATTGGCCTCGGTGCCAGACAAACAGTTCTCACATTCATCCAGGTATTAAGAGTACAAGATCTAACTTGTCTACCCATTTGTACTTGGGCTTGATTCTCGCTGAGGTGGTAATGCCTGAATCTGGGCCTCACTATTTCAAACTGCAGTTTGGGTTAATATGGTGGAATCTTTGGTGTCAGGGAACTGCCATCGGCTCAGGGGTGAGAGGGGAAAAGGTGGATGGATTACAGAGAGCCCCCAAAGATTGTGGGAAGCAGCACTTCCTCAGCAGAGGAAGGCAGCCATGGCTCTAGTGGGGAGGAGCTTCAGGGCTCGGAGGAGGCGAGGCGGTGCCAGGACACCTTGCCTGGGCAAAGCGGGGAGGAGAGAGGTCCTCCGTTACCCACGGCCTCCTTGCGCAGTAGGTTTCCGTGCAGAGAGGGGAGGCACAGGCTGGGGGGTCAAGAAACTACTTTGCTGGGGAAGGTTTAAGGACCGCCCACTCTCAGATTCTGCCAGTGAATGAGCCAGCCACGGAATAGTGGCACTCTGCATGAAGGTTTTTTTGGCACCAATAACAAGGCTTTACAGCCAGCCAGGAAGGCATTTGCCTGATTGCTCTCGAGCAACCCCCTGATACCCTTACATTTGGGTTTTTCTTTTTGTCAATGTATGAGCTGCATTTCAGGTAACAGGACTCTTAGGATGACATGTGAATTTAAAAATTATATCCCTCACATTTCATTTAAAAATAAGGAGATCTGGAAGGATAGGTTAGAATGGTTTCTCCTGGCATCTAATTTTCTGTATGAAGGGAATTTCTTTTTAACACATAAGCTCCCACCTGCATTCTGAAGTGGTTCAGAACAAACAGATTTATTATCTCAGTGACAAATAGCCCATTGATACCCAAGTATCATATTTTGTGTTAAGCCCTCTCCACTTCCTTAAACAGTGAGTTTCCAGGGATAGGGCTACACAGCGTTTGGTTTCCTTTGGCTAAGAGAACCCTTAAATCTTATGGTGTCTTTGTTATTGGGTGGAAATTAGATATAGATCACCTGTGTGGGGTAATTAATAAAAGAATTGGAAGGATTGCTGGATCCAAAAGCACTTGAGAGACCCCAGCAGAGTATTAAAATCACAGGATTATGCAGCACAGTGAAGCATGGGAATAATAGGTTAATAGACCTTTTAAATATCCCGTTGTAGCCACTTACAGCATTTCCCCTCTACTCCTCTTGCAATGAACAGACCACACAGTTACTAAGTTTAAAGGTTTTACTTACAAACTCCAAAGCTCAGATTAATGCCTTATTCCATGCAGCAGCAAGAACACAAGTAGAAAACTTGGGTTTACAAAATACAGAAAAATATTTCTGAGAACATGGTCTGTGCTTGAAGCAGTCAAGCCCAGGCATGTTGCCTGGTCAGCTTCACATAGTGGAAGAGAATGAAGAATCTTCACTCCCTTCTTCACTGGAGATGAGGGGGCATGACCTAACTGAGTCTAAGAAAACAATTTATGTGGTCTTAACCCCTTCGTGCATTAACTAGCCCTGAGTTTAAGAGTTCTATTTGACTGCAGTTTCCCACGTTTGTAATATTTGTTTTATTTACAGACACACAGGTAGAGGACACTGGAAGTAAAGAAGCACCCCAACAGCAGGCAGCAAATCTGCTATCCCTACACCTGATTCTCAGAGAGATCCCATACATTTCCAAGGTTCTTCAATCATCTTGCTTGCAAAAGGTTTATTGCTAATGGGAGTTGTAGTTGTACAACAATTGATGGCCCACCAGTTCCCCATCCCTGCTGTAACATTATAACCAATCCACATCAAGCATGTCCAGAAGGATGCAGGCAACTTTCCCTCTTGAATTAAGCCCCATAACTAAGGATAACTATTGTTCAAATACGCTCCTTCTGTGGAAGAGGGTATGGGCTGATGGTGACTTGTATCCAACAAGTCTACAAAAATGCAGCAAAAGCAAAGAATCTGACATTGGAGCCAAAATTCAGAATCTTAAATCTGCCATCATAAGTGTGCTTGCCCAGGAGTAAGTCCCATTGAACTCAGTGGGGCTTATTCTGAGTAGGCACGCATAGGATTGCACAGGAAGCAGCTCAAATTTCATGTGACAACTCTGTCCTTGAGAATCATGTTTCCTATATTTTGCTTCCCCTGTAGGAATTGTAGACCCATCTAAGTGGATGGGAAGGAACTGGGAAGGGCAGTGTAAAGAAATCTGGTGTTGTCCTTGGAACAGTAAACATGGCAGAAATGTTATCTGTGTCACATTTGAGCAACGGGGGTTTGTGCTCTGTTTTAAGTGCAAATGGTTTACTGGTGATTTAGATGAACTTCCTGGGGAGTGTTTGAAAATTTCTGGCAGGCATTCTGTTTACCATCTGGCAGAAAGACTTTGATGAGCCAACAAAGAGATGTCAGAGCAAAGAAACTGCTATAACTCAGTGACAAACTTCTGTGGTCCACTAAGCTAAGCATTTTCCAGCCTTTTTTGTTATTTTATTGCAATGATGAATCTTGCAAGAGGCTATAAATCATGAGAAGCAAGAAGAAAGGTTTAAAATTTAATGCCACCCCTTTCTTAATCAGACAGTTCCAGTAACCATCTCCTTGCAGCTGATAAAGTTGCCAACTGATACTATTTTTAAAGTCTTAGAAAACTGAAAAGTAATTTTTTTAAAATGTTGCTTTATAATCAATTAGCGAGACTCATATTTCTTGGTCCTCTATTTGCTACTCCTTGCAAGTTACAGCCGCTGGGTTTGCAAAACTCAGCTAATAGCCCTCTATGTGTTACAACAGTAACTATAATGCGAACAGCGCAATAAGACTTCTTTATTTTATGATTAAGTTTATTTATCTATATCCTCCCTTTCCCCCAGAACTGGAACTCAAGGTGGATCACAAATTCCCAAAAGCCTGCTGGAATAAATAAAATTCTAACTCATATGCCAGTCCCTTAGACTTGGTAAGGATTTCAGTTTATACTGAATTGATACAGTATTATGCTTGTGGTAGCAAATCCTCTGATTTATTGAACTGTGTGATGGCATGGAATGCTTATAAACATTCCAGCTGTTGGAGGAAAGCTGCTATAATGCTTTTAGTCCAGATTTGCAAGGGTATTAAAAGGTGGGCTAGGATTAAAACTCGCACAAACCCTGAGGGTAGGGTAAGGTAGGTAGACTCAATGGACAGAGGAGACAGAGAAATGAGGCAAGAAAGAATTAGTGAGAGGTGGCTGAGAGGGAATAAATAGACTTAAAGCAGCTTTTCCCAACCTGGTATGTTGGTTATAACTAATGAGTCAATTTTTGGACTGCAAACTTTTCAATTCAAAGTAGATCTGCAGAACATAGAAAGCTTCATTACACCTGTCAAGTTATTTGAACATCTAGCTCCTGGCACTGCCTACTGTGACTGGGGTGGAATCACCACACATATTAAATAAAACACTGTGAAGATGTGTGTGTTAAAAAAAAAGAGCTTTGAAAAATATATTGAATTTACCATAACTCACTTTCGCCATCTACTGTCTCCTTTGTATATTGAACTTTGCAACACACTTAAAACGTTTCATTTGCAGCTGCATAGCTGAGTCCTGGGTTTCAAGCAGAAATCATGATCCTTTTTAACCAGAAATGGAAGTTGGTATCTTCCGCATGCAACACATGTGTCCTGCCACTGAATTATAGTCTCCCTCAGTCGTACTTCATTTGCCATCCTATTGCCATCATCCCATCCCTGAACTTCCTGAATCCTTTGGATACCTTATGCAATAAAAGGAGGGTTGAGAAAGAACTCTGGAGTGCCATGGCCAGTCTGTGTAGACAATACTGAGCTTGATGAGCCACTGCTCTGACAAAAACAATTTACAGTTGCCTAGTGACTAGAACGCCTAGTGACTGGGACGTGGGTGGCGCTGTGGGTTAAACCACAGAGCCTAGGACTTGCTGATCAGAAGGTCGGTGGTTTGAATCCCTGCGACGGGGTGAGCTCCCATTGCTCGGTCCCTGCTCCTGCCAAACTAGCAGTTCAAAAGCACATCAGAAGTGCAAGTAGATAAAAAGGTACCGCTCTGGCGGGAAGGAAACGGCGTTTCCGTGCTCTGCTCTGGTTCGCCAGAAGCGGCTTAGTCATGCTGGCCACATGACCCGGAAGCTATACATCGGCTCCCTCGGCCAATTAAGCGAGATGAGCGCCACAACCCCAAAGACAGCCACGAATGGACCTAATGGTCAGGGGTCCCCTTTACCCCCTTTACCTAGTGACTAGAAACCAAGGCACATGGTGGTAGGCAAGAAAAGGAAAGATAAAGAATAAAGTACTTATTCATATAGCACATAGTTAAACTATACCATTTATTCCCACAAGAGGGAGTAATGATGGCCACCAACTCAAGACGGCTTTACATGTGGATTTGACAAATTCATGGAGGATAATGTAGCAAGGGCAACTAGCTATGTTCTACCTCCACCGTCAAGAGGCATTCTGCCTCTGTGTACCAGTTGCTGGGAATCACAGGGGGTTGGGGGAGAGCCCTGTGGCCCTCAGCTTCTGCTTGCAGGTTTCCCATGGGGGCATCTGGTTGACCACCATGAGAACAGGACGCTGGACTAGATGGGCGTTTGGCCAGATCCAGCAGGGCTCTTCTTATGTTTATATGCCACCCTTTTCTCCAAGGAGCTCAAGGTCATGTCCATGGTCCTCTCCCACAACCACCCTGTGAAGGGCAGCGAGTGGCCCAGGGTCACCCAGTGAGCTTCATGGCCAAGTGGGGACTTGAACTTTTACCTCCCAGGTCCTAGTCCAACACTAACCACGACACCACACTCAATTCAGTATGCCTACCATTCTCAAAGCCCGTGATAAATTCTGGAGTATAGTCACACTTCATAACTCCAGTAGCCTTGCTTCTTCTAAGACTATTGAAGAAAAATTAACTTTTCACCAATGCAGACATTATGGCTTCAATATGAAGCCAGCTTTTGTTCTCACTCCCCTATGCTTTACTTAACAGTCAGCCTGATGAAGGTTATTCACTATTTTGCTACCTTCTCATCGGTCATAAGAAAGCGATGATTAATGTTACCTCCTTCCTCCGTTTGGCTTATTTGGTGGGTTTCTTTCCGAGAAAAAACACACTTATTTGGCATGCAGGGGACTGGCAAATAGCTTCCCAGGAGATAACATCCTAGTCCCTGCTGCGAAATAAACCGACACTTCTTCCTTGCCTGTGCTTTGCCAAATCACAGCTGAAACCCCTCCCCCTTGGGAGACACCTTTCATCTCCCCCAACTTCAAGTAATCCTTGCATTTCTATAGGAAGGACTAGATCACTCTTTTTGAGAACTATATCCCTAGAGAAACAACAACAACAACAGAATGTGTGATGGAGGATGGCAAGCAACCCCCCAAAACTATCTTCCTGTACATCTGGTGAGAATATCCTACAGAATTTTCCAGCAACCTTGGAAAGATGCCTATTTGCAAATTAAATACAGAAATTAAAAGTTCTGAAGGCTTTGTTGGTCTAACATGTGTGATTGCCTGTTCCATATGTCCAGTTTGAAGAAAGCCAAACTTATTACTTGCTGGCTAGATACACAGTCTTTCTTTCTGTCACGAAGGAGTCTGCCTAAATTCAAGGCACTTGAGGCATATCTGTACTTGCATTGTACCATAGCTTGCATTCTGGACTGAGACCTCAAAGTCATGCATTCTTAGCCCCACTAAACATTCCCCAGTTGCCTTGGGCAAATCAGTTCTCCATCTTAGAAATGAAAACCACAGGGCCCTATCTGACGGGCTGTTGTGGGTAGGAATAAGACAATAGTTATAAAATACTTCGGGAAGTGCTGTTGAAATGATTAAGAATTATTTTCTCAGGGCATTGATACGAGGTATGAAATATTTGCAGAGAGGGTGTCTTTCATATCATATACCCACTGAACGCAGTGGAATTTACTTTAGAGTAGGCATCCATTGGATCAGGATGTTGAATAGGCCCTCCCATAGAAATCAAAGTGCTTCATTTTGACTGTTCGGTGCCCAGTATCTGAACTCAGAGGTCCTGATTCACAGTCTCTGATCCTCACTAACTACTGTACACAATATCTTCACCAATGGAACACTGTTACTACATACTATACACGGGAAGAATTAAGAAATTTGTAAAGGTTGGGGGGGTGTTTTGCAATGGAACATGGAACATGGTATTCCTTCCTATTACTGTATATGTTACTTCGCTTTGCATTCTGCTTTCTGCATTTCTGCTTTAGCACCAAAATGGCAACAGAGGGAGTTTTGATCCAGGCACTCCCTTAAAGGAATCGGGAGTAAAGGAAACTCTTGTTGCTTCCAGTCCTCATTCTTTAGCATACTGTTTGAAAGTGGGGTGGGGGTGGCAAGCAGGAGCTTGCCTGCCTCCCCCCCCCCCGAAAAAAACGGGGAAGAGCCATAACTCAGTTAAAAAGCATAGGCTTTGCATGCAGAATGTTCTGTTCCTGGCTTCTCAAGTTATGAAGTGGTGCAGTTAGGTAATTTCTGATGTAATAACCTTATGGGGTCCTTTTCTTTAGATGATAATGTGAGTTATTTCACTTACTTCAAAGCCATCCAGCCTTTCCAGCTCATTCTAGACTTCTGCCCCAAAGTCATGCCTTTATGATACCACAGCTAATAACCCGCTTGGGGTGACAGGTTTGACCGTCAAGTGGTATACATACATTTTAATAAATAAATAAGTCTAGGCAAGACCTCTACTTGAGAACTTGCAGAGCCATTGTCATGCGAAGCGGATCAGTCTTTGCCAACTTGGTGCTCTCCAGATGTTTTGGACTCCCACCTGCTCCAAACACCTGGAAGGCTGTCGAAGGCTGCAGTGGGCACTATTTGACCAGAGGCATTGCTGCATCAGACAGCTTCATGGGTATATAATTCTAGAAGCCTCATCGTCCTGTCCCGTGGGAGGGGGAGAAACTAAACCATGAAGAAAAGCTCAGGGTTGTGCAGGAAGAAACATGACAATGCTGCCCAAATAGGTTACTTAAACAGTGCCCCCCCCCCCAGGATAACCCTTGCTCTGTTATTTGTGCTTGTGGGAAACTGCAGCACATGGAACACGCAAGGTCCTGTCTGTGTGGCTTGCACATGAGCCTATATAGAGCTCTGCAGGATCAGATATAAGACCCAAATGCCTATGAGAAGCCTGCAAACAAGAGCCGAGAGCGACAGAATTCTCCCTGCTTTATGATTCCCCCCTTTATGATTTCCAGAAACTAGCATACTGAGGCATACTGTACTTCCTCTGAAGCAGAACACAGCCATCCTGCCTAGTAGCCACTGATAGCCTTACCCTCCAGGCGTTGGGTACACTGATTTGCCATAACTGACAGCCAAGTAATTATCCATCAAAAGTCACCCTTATGGTTTCATAGAATGACACAGAATGCATTTTTTGTTAAAATGTTGTGTATCAGTGCAATAAACAAATCCCATATAAAGCCATGCTGTTTGCACCACATTATATATATATGAGAAGTGTATATACTTCTGACTTGTGTATATATAGCATCTATATGTGTGCATCTATGATTTAAACAAGAGCCTTTGCAGCCTGGTGGGGCATACTATCAAATCCACGCATGGAAGTTGTATCTTCAGTATTAACAGACTGTTAACAGAAACAGAAACACAGTGCTTGCCACAAAGAATTATTTGCTTATGCGATAGTTGGGCTGCCTTGCCAAGCAGCTAGATGCAATGGCAGAAATCCTCATTTCCCTCCACATCATACTTAATTGGTTTAGTTAGTACTGCACTTAAATTCGTGTGAATGGGTCAATGTGAGAGTGACACAAGCTATGTTACAACCATCTCAGAACCCTGACCAACTCAAACTATCCAACCAAGTCTTTCCACTGATTTTAAAATGCTGTAATACAATGTAAAAACAACCAATGCAATTCCCTCCCCCCCAAAAAACCATTAGTTTCTTCATCTAACACTAACCCACGTTTGGTTACAACAAGTACCGTAACAGTTGCAGCTCCAAGAAGGCTGACTATAAGGGACAAACATCTACCGATAGAAAGAAGCAGAGATTGGATTTTCAAGCCTGCCTTGCAGCTAGCGCTTATACCAAATTATCAGACATTTCTTATCCTTCCAGTCATCAGCAAAGGAGAAGGGAGCTGAGAGAAGGAACATAAACAGCCTCTTGCTTTGCACAGCTGAAGCAGAAGCCCTTTTTTCCTTTACTCACGGAGCAACAGCAGCAGTAGCAGACTCAGAGTGAGGCTCCTCCAGTAACCCATTTTCTGGATCTTGCCAGCAACTGAATCCCTGCTTCACAGCATTGATCGGTTCATCCTCCGCCAGCCCATCCAGAGCTTGTGGGGCTCCTGTCTAAAATTGAAGGGGAGGCAGATCCAGCTGTTTCAAATCCAGCTGTGCGTGTGTGGGGTCCGCCCAGGAACTGAAGTTTATGAGCAGGCTAAGCTTGACTCTCTGAACACACACAAATATGGGAGGGGGAGGATGGGGAGGGAAAAGTTGGCACGGAGAGCAGGGCTTGATATAATGATGACAATGGTAAGCTGCTTCAGGAAAAAACGGCTCTGTATGGTCCAACGCTGTTTGAAGAGCACCAAATTCCTGCCTCTAATTTTAACAGGTCTACTAAGATTAGATGTACAAATCCTTTTCTGAATGAAAGAATCCAGCAGTGACCATTTCCCTATGTTATCACTTTCCTTTAGAAAGTACTGGAATTTGATGTTAAGCTTCATCAAATACCAAAATCCGACATTCAGGAAAACATCTGTACATTGCTATAAGCATGCTGCCGTTATCATCATTGGGGGTTGTTGTTGTTTTTTTGAAAGCTTTTATTTTAAACTAGTCAAAAGACCTTAAAAGGATACAAAAGCACACCCTATTTTAACCTTTCAGTCTGGCTTCAGGTCTGAAACACAGTACATTTGTACCTTGGGTTAAGAACTTAATTCGTTCTGGAGGTCTGTTCTTAACCTGAAACTGTTCTTAACATGAGGGACCACTTTAGCTAATGGGGCCTCCCACTGCCACCACACAATTTCTGTTCTCATCCTGAGGTAAAATTCTTAACCCGAGGTACTATTTCTGGGTTAGCGGAGTCTGTAACCTGACGTACCACTGTACTGAAGCAGCCTTTGCTCACTCTGGTTGATGACTGTTAATTAGGGAAGAGATGGAGTGTGGTGGTGGTGGTGGGGCCTGCTCCGTTGGCTTTCCTTTTCCATTTCTCCCTGTGGCAGCTCCTTGGGCTGGGAGTGGGAGGCACTGTACTGTAGTGGTTCTGCTCCTTCCTGCAGGGCTACTCCTACCAGACGTAGAACTCAGGGGACTTCAGCTCAGCTCCTTGGCCATTGAGAAACTGCTGACGAGGGGTATCCAGAGATGTGGAGCACGCTTGTCACCGATATGCTGATGACAACCAGTTCTACCTCCTGGTTCCATCTGAATTGGGCTTTGCAAGTGGTGTCTGCAAGCAGTAACTGGCTCTATGAGGACCGATAAACTAAGACTATATCCCCCATAAGGTGGAGATGCTGTGGGCAAGTGGTTGTTCCATGCCGGGCGTTTAGGGAGACAACCTGTTCTGGATGAGGTAGCAGGCACATAGTCTGGGGGTGTTCCTCAATACTAAGTTGTCACTTCCCGTCTGCATGACCTCAGCAGTTAGGAGTACCTCTTCTCTGGTTTGCCAGCTACGATCATTTCCAGATCTGGATAACCTGGCTGCAGTGATTTTTTAAATATATTTTCAGCGTAGTGCCATCAGTTCACATCAGAAGCTCCTGCTGGTATAGAACTGATGATGGGAACAGGTGGCCGAGAGCAAGTAACAGTAAAGAATAATATACAATACATAATACCATAGAGGAAAAGGAGGCAGATCAATTAATACTTTAATATTTCAGTGGAAGGATTGTAATTGCAGTCAGACACTTAAATTCCACTGGCATATAGCCCTGACCAGTTTCTCTGCAAGAATATCATAACCATTCATAACAAAACAAATTCCTTCCAGTAGCACCTTAAAGACCAACTAAGTCAGTTCTTGGTATGAGCTTTCGTGTGCATGCACACTTCTTCAGATACACTAGAAGTGTGCATGCACACGAAAGCTCATACCAAGAACTGACTTAGTTGGTCTTTAAGGTGCTACTGGAAGGAATTTGTTTTGTTTTGACTATGGCAGACCAACACGGCTACCTATCTGTAACTATAACCATTCATGTTATCTTTGTGGAAATTTGGTGTTTATGAGGGGAAAGAAACTAGAATTTTTTCTTCTGGCTTCAGTATATATTCAGCCCGGACACTGAGGTCCTCCTCTGAGGATTTTCTGCTGGTTCCCTCACTGTGAGAAGCGAGGTTACAGAGAACCAGGCAGAGGGCCTTCTCAGTAGAGGCGCCCTACCTGTGGAACACCCTAACCTTCAGATGTCAAGAAAATAAACAGCTATCTGACTTTTAGAAGACATCTGAAGGCAGACCTGTATCGGGAAGTTTTTAATGTTTGATGTTTTACTAGGTTCTGATATATGCTGTGAGCCACCCAGAGTGGCTGGGGAAACAGAGTCAGATGGGTGGGGTATTATTATTATTATTATTATTATTATTATTATTTTGTCATCCCCTCTTTATCCCCTGAAAACTTTCCAGATACTCTGTTTTATGGGTTCTGCTTCTGCTTGGCTTAATATTCGCTTTCCTCAGCCCTCCTGCAGTCTTTGTGGTCTCTTTACAGCCATTCCGCTTACATGCGGAGGCATCTCTGAAGCTGCTAGAGCAATATATGAGGGTTCCCCCCCCCCCACTTTTCCAATCATCATTTCCTTCAGGCTTTGGCACCTTTTGCAAATGTTTTTGTGGCTGAAAAGGCCACCAATGATTATTTACTTTTAGTTACTGTCCACTAGGATTTTTCATCTTATACATCCTTTACATCACAAGCAAATGCATTTGCCTTTTTTTATTATAGTAAATACAAAATTAAAATGCACCCTAGTCCACAGCATACTGGAATTTAAGACCTTTGGCCACAAAGACCTCTTCAAAGATCATGTCGGTGTGTGTACGTGCATACAAAGCAGAGTGCCTTCATATCCCATTCAACAGACATACTGGGCAGCAGATCAAATGGTGAATGAATAACCCATTTTACCAGTGCCTCAAGCAGATTGCTGCCTTATTTTTTCACAGTACTGGAAATATATTTAATTAATTAAATAAATATATATATATTCACCCTCTCTCCAAAGAAAACAACAACCAAAAAGCAGCTTTAGCAGCATCAATTGTTTAAATGTTGAAAATCTCCTTTGGAGATGTATGTGTATGTTAGTGATCTCACCAGTTCCCCGCCAATCAGTGTTGTGCACAGCTGCTTCTGCTTCAGACAGGAACAACAGGTTTCCCCCTGAACTCAGGCTGGGATAGGAGAGTCTGACCAAAAATGCAGTTAGCATACTTTCACAGTTTACTTGGAGGAGGTCTAAAGTCGAGCACACCCCTTGCGTGCAAAAGATTCCCTCTTCAAACCCTGCCATCTTCAGCCATGGCTGCAAAAACCTCTGGTCTAAGACCATGAAGAACTCCTGCCAGTCACCTTAGGCAGTCCTAAGCTAGATGCACCAAAGGTCTGACTTAGTGCAAAGCAGTTTTCTATGTTGTTCTACAAAAAAGATGATCCACATCTAAGTGCATCTTTGCCAGCAAGCAGGAAACATAACTTGGAAACAATAGACCAGTAGAGGGAGATAAGATCAATTACACAGCCAACAATCATGGAAGAGCTGGCAAACATTTAACACGCTAGAAGTGGGCAAGTGAAAAATGAAAATGGTGAACACAAAAGTGTAACAAAACTTCTGTACTGCACTCTCATGGCATACGTTTCATTACCGGGAATGTGTTTTGTGTCTTGCCTTACAAGTCTATTCCCTTTTTCATCTTATGGCCTCTTTTTTAGGGTTGCCATATTTCAAAAAGTGAAAATCCAGACATAAAAATTGTGTCTAATCCCGGCTATTCCGGGAAATTCTGAATGTATGGCAAACCTACTTTTATTACTTGCTTCATCAGTAATGTCATGATTAAGGAAGTCCTCCAGAACTTGTAACCTAATGATCAGAAGACAGCCCACTAAGATGAATACAGTGTAACAGCTGTGTATTGTCTATGTGGAACTGGCAAATTTTAGCAATCCATAGGAGCCAACTCCTAGGGGCCAAGGTCCCTTCAGCTCCCCAATAAAATATTTGAGGGGGCCATGCCCTCAATGTTGATGGTCATTGCCATTCAAATGGTTTGTGATCGATTATCCAAGATAGGGCTTACCTGGCCCACCCCCCAATATTTTATTCAAGGTGGCTCCCTTTGTTATCCTTTTTTTTATATAAATATTTATTAAAGTTTTTAAATATCAATGCACAAATGATAAACAGTCTTACTTCTGTCACAAACATAATTTCATCACTTCTTTGGACTCCCTCACGTCTCCCGCTCCCATTTACATCGTTAAAAGTTTTTTCCAGACAAATTATCAACTTGTTTACAATCTCATGTCCACTCATTCAAAGCCATTCAAATGGTTTGTGATCGATTATCCAAGATAGGGCTTACCTGGCCCACCCCCCAATATTTTATTCAAGGTGGCTCCCTTTGTTATCCTAGTGGTAAGCCCAAAGAGAATAAAAGGCAATATTCCCCAAGGAAATTAGTTTACTTACATACAGAAGAAGCCTTAAAATCTTGTTTGCACAAACATGTGCTTACTGCTTATCAGTGTGTATCAGACTTGCTTTGTACGCTTTGAACACAGGTGAATGTGGCTGTGATAGTTCTGCTGTACCTATAGTTCAGATTTACATGAAACTTTTTTCCTGTTCAACTGACCAAACTACAAAAAGTTACAAGGATCAAAATCCTCTTCTGATGTCCCAGCAATCAAGACATCTTGGTTTCTTCTAATGGGCCACTCTACCCTTAAACCTATTTTATCAACTGTTGTCTTTGAATGCATTTCTCCATCTGTAAAATTAGCTTTTAGCTATTGCAAGCAAAACATTCATACTGTACTAAACTTGCATGCATTTGACCTCTCTAACCTATCCTCCCTTCACAACTCCAGTTAAAATAAACTCAAAGATGATTTTAAAGACTTTTTGAGTGCTTTCAGTATATCTGGTTTCTATTCTGTTGTCTCCATTGTTTGTACAAATTTCTTCCAAGGTTATTTTAATTGTTACCTTTGCCCATTCATTCCTAGTCAGATAGAATTTCCCAAGTTTTTACAACGAACATTTTATTGGAACAAACACTCCTTTTAAGAATGTGAACTGCCAATGTGCCCTTTGAGTATGACTGATTTAAGATTTGTTTTATAAACCAATAGTCCATTTAATGCATGATTGCACAGTCGCCCAAAATCTGTTTCCCGTTATGAAGTGGTCTTTGGGGTGTTTACTCTAGATATTCAGTAAGATATGTCTTTTGCATCAGTTACACTTCCATTTTAAAGGATATGCATATTGGAATTTTCTGAACCCACCCCAGTGATGCTGAAATACTTGTGCGAATCCCATATATGCCTCATCAAGCATTATTGTTATGGCTGGGTTCTAAAGATGAAGATAATGGGAAACTTGGGATTGTATCTTCTCTCATGACAACAAAAGCAAATCTGGAAGAGTCTCAAAGAGACCTTTTGACTTCCTTACCCGCATTAAAGCATACACAGGGCCTTGCTGTCTTGCTAGCTCTCTTCTCTTTTGATGGGGTTATCTCTGAGCTGAACAACATTCAGCACAGCCAGGCAAATTGCCTAGTTCCATCCTGTCTTGTTAACATGGCCTGGGAGAGGCTTAAAGTGTTGAATGCTTGGCTTAAATAAGACTCAAAAGTAGTCTGCATTAAACAGTGTACCGGCAACTCCCCATTTATGTGCATTCAAGTCATGTGTGACTATGCCTTGCCAGAACCCGGAAATGGCACTGAAAGGGGCAAAAATGGCCTCCCAAAGAGTGCAGGAACGGCATCTAGCAACCCCACAAGCCTTTGCACCAGCCTTTGAGGCCTGTGGAGAGTTGGAGTTTGGGCAAGGAGGTTTGGAGGGAGCAATTGTGGTGTTCAGCCAGTCTGTAAGTGCTGCTGGTTTTTAAAGCGTTTTTAAAGCATATGACTTCTGCCAAAGAATCTTTGGGAACTGTATCTTCACTTAGAAACAATTCCCAGCATCCTTAACAAAGTACAGTTCCCAGGATTCTTTGGCAGAAGTCATGTGTTTTAAATGTATTGTGTTTAATTAAAACTCACGTGTGCATGGAAATACTGGTAGATGCTTACAACTGTTGCAAAACTAGGTTTTATTTCACCTGGGTCAAAGACCCAGTTTGGTTCCCCTCCCCACGCATTTGCATACACACACACACACACACACTATACCCCAGATATCATATATTTTGCGACAGCTTTAATCAGACCTTTAATCAGGAAGGGGAATCAGACCATGGGGGTCTGCAAGAATTAAGACTGCACATGCAAAGGTACACACCCTCTCTTCTTTACTGATTCTCCCATTAATCCCAGTGTACAGTTGTTATGTACTGAGTTCAATAGGATCCAAATTGCAGCAGTCTGATTGGTCCTAGAACAATAGGATTCAGAATGCTGATTGGTTGGCAGGAATCACCCAATCATGCTCCAGATATAAGTGAATCCACAACCTGATTGGCTTACAGTAGAATTCCAGAATTAGCCAATCATGTGCAGCCCATTGTGTAAATAATGTATATAAAGCAGATACTGTGAGGGGACTTTCATTCATTCCTCCTCACCACTATGAGCTGAATAAAGAGCATGAAATCACTTTGCGACTCTGAGTATATTTCAACAGTATATCGTATTACAGCCTGAGAAAACACATAAAGCCTAAACACGTTTAGTAGATAGTAAGCCCCACCAAATAAGGTGGAATTCACTTCCGGAGCTTCGATTAGACATGCAAAAAAAACTTGCACGGCGGGAGGCGTCGGTGGGGCGGAAGTTACCCAAGGAGAGTATCTCTCACTGTAGCCAATGCTTGCGAGCCCCACTGGGATTTGCCAAGACGCAACTTCTGAGCAACAACATGCACGCAACAAGATATACAGTACAGGCTTCAAGTCAGTGACCACTGATGCTAGCAAAGTCCCACCGAAACATGCACAGCACCCGGGTGATCAAGCGGTGCAAATCTCGCCTTAGTGGTGCCGAGGACCATACGATCACAGAATAGTAGAGCTGGGAGAGACCCCCAGAGTCATCTAGCCCAACCCCCTGCGGTGCGAGGGATCTCAACATGACAGATCTCTGCTTAAAAACCTCCAAGGAAGGTCTGGGGCGGGGGAGAGAGCGGATACTACTCCTTCTCAAGGAGTGCGTTCCACTTCACGTTTTCAGTAGAGCTGCGTGAAAGGGCTTGGGCTTAGGGGGGCGGGGAGACAGAGAGAGAGAGAGAAAGAAAGAAAGAGAGAGAGAGAGACTACTGTACCATCTATCGGGGCAGACACGCCCCCTTCTCCCCGCCCACTCCCTCCTTCCGCCTTCCGCGTCGTTACCTCAGTCAGGGAGCCTTCCGCGCCTGCGCGGTGGCGTCTCCGCGTCCCTTTCCCCCCTTGTGTCCTCCATGGAGCATCCCGGTGCCGAGAGCCCTGGCGGCGGGAGCAGCAGCGGCGGCGGCGGCGGCGGCAGCACCAGCAGCACCAGCAGCCAGGAAGGCGAGGAGCCCGAGTCTCCCGGAGGCCCCGGGCCTGAGGAGGAGGAAGACGACGAGGCGGCCGCCTCCCCGGCCACTTACGCGGTGAGGGGAGCTGCGCCGCTCCCGGGGACCAGGAGGGCAGTTAGGCCGCGGCCCTCGCCCTAGTCCCGCTTCCCCGGCGGAGAAGGGGAAGGGCGGCAGGAGAAGAGGCCTGAGAGGGCGGGAAAGGGGGGTGGGTGGGGGGCAGGCAGAGGGAGGCTGGGTTTGAGCTGGGGGGCTGGGGTTAGTTGCATGATGTGGGTGGGAGGGAGGGAGGGAGGGAGGGAGGGGGTCCCGCGGGCGTTAACCGTTGAGAAGCAGGGAGGGGGAGGGGGCACCTCTGGGCTCTCAAGAGTTTCTCTCCGCTGGGAGTTCTGGCAGGTGCAGCTGAGCGTGCACAGGTGAGGAAGCCTCTCCAGCTGAAACCCCTCTCCTCTGTCACGGTTAACGAAATCAAATTGCGGGGGCAATTAGAATCAGATCTATTATTTGATTATTAATGTAAACCCCCAAAGTTTTTACCTCTTCTCTTCAGTACATTTCATTCTATTGCTATGGCTAGTGGCTGATGCAAATAAAGAGTCTACTGTATCCGTCATTGTGAACGAAATTCCCTCAGCGCCCTCAGAACTGCTGTCCTCCTCTTAACCCTCCTAGGAATTCAGGGGCTGACAATAACGATGGTAAAGACTTGGCAGTACAGTGGTACCTCGGGTTACATACGCTTCAGGTTACAGACTCCGCTAACCCAGAAATAGTACCTCGGGTTAAGAACTTTGCTTCAGGATGAGAACAGAAATCGTGCTCCGGTGGCGCGGCGGCAGCAGGAGGCCCCATTAGCTAAAGTGGTGCTTCAGGTTAAGAACAGTTTCAGGTTAAGAACAGACCTCTGGAACAAATTAAGTACGTAACCAGAGGTACCACTGTAGTGTGCAGAGCACTTTGCATGGCACCACCATCTCCATGTTCCTGGTTCATTTCTGCTTTGTTATGTATTTTGTGCCTCCTTTCGTGTTTTTGTGTTGTGATATTTGGATGAAGGACGATAATGCAGATTGAATAAGTAATACTAACTGGAGTAGGTGGCTTGCCTAAGGCGCTCTGTTGCATTGGTCTTTAGCTGGCGAGCTAGGACCCACTTCAGGGTCATGGCATGTTCTGAGGTGGGTTGCAAGAGCTGCACTACTGCCGTACAAATGTATACTTTAAAACTGTAAGTGGGTTCCCAGATTCATGCCTTGGTTAAAGGTAGACCCTGAATCAAAATAGGCTGAAACCTATTACTCTAGTGTGTGTATTCAAGCAAAGGCTTGATTTAAAGCACTACTTGTGGTGCTGTATTACTTGTGGTAATGTACAGCACCACTTATGGCATGTGTACTCTGAAGTAAGCTTCCTTGGTTTCAACCTTCCCAGGGTGACGAGCCCCATTTGACCCTTACTTGTGCAGAAACTACCTTATTGACCTTTGGACCCACTATTCGTCCCATCCGCTCAATCTGCCGGACCCTGTCTACACATGCAAGGAAGTCCCTAACTCACTGAGGGGTTGAGACCCCTCAGCTATCTTTACCTAGTTTAACCAGCCACTTGAAGCTGTTTCCCTGTGTTTGGTGCTTATTGCATGCTGACCCAGAGCCACAGATGAGAACTGAGTGTAGGGTGGGGATTAACTACCCAAGAAGGAGCACAATGTGTCCCCCTCCATAGGTACTATCATTCTGCTAACACCCCATAACCCATTCTAATGATCAACTGAAATATAATAGTAGTAGTACAGTAGTAGTAGTAGTACCACCCTGCCCATCGGTTTTGTTGCTTCCAACAAGTATAAAAGCATAACATCAAACATTAAAAACTTCCCTATACAGGGCTGCCCTGCTGTATTTTTGGTCCATTCGATCTAGTTCTGTCTAGTTTAACTTATTTTGCTATCTGGCTTGGCTATTTGGTGACAAAAATTGGGACTGAAATATACTATATGAAAGAGAGGGACATCTTATACCAGCTGGCTTGTGGATATGAAATGGTAGCAACATTTGAACTAAGTGATTGTGAACATGCACATGAGCACCAGCATTTGAGGAGGGGATAAAGATTGGGAAGCTAACAGACTAAGGTGAAAAAGTAGGATTATGGCTACTTCACCTATCACTGAGCATACAGTATGTGTACTTGCTGTCATATTTGAAGTACTACATACATATGTATTACTGCACATAAATGGTGCATATATGGCGAGGAGGCACAGCCAGTCATGACTCCTCTCCACATGTACATGTGGAGCTTTCCTTTTTAATACTTAATAGCTGAAGCAGCTCTTCACTGGCAAGATTGTATGTAAGAAGTGTATTAACTTTATGACGGTCCAAGCAAGCAGAAACACAAAGAGAATGCTGGAAAGTCCCCCATTTTTAATTCTTTATTTTCTTCCACATAAGAATAGCATGTGGTACAATATGAGAAAGCTTCTGCTGTGCCATAAGCTTCAGTGTACAGTATGCACCTACCTACCATTGCTCATTGTTGGTGTAGTTAAAAGACAAATAGGGTACTATGGCAGTTTTTCTGATATAGTTAAAGCAGAAGACTAAGACTATAATGTTAGGGTTAGAGTCTAACAATCTGTTGCACACTACCCCAATATCTTGAGTGGTATGAGATTCCACAGGTTCTACACACTTACTCAGGGTTCTTGATTCCTTCAGAATGAGGTACAGTAGAGACTCTAGTGTCTTTATGATATATGGTTTATTTACACATATATGCAACCCGGGCCTACTATGGAGGGGCTCACAGCATTAATACCCCAAGAGGGTCTTGCTTTTCCGATTACCACAAAGTCACTTCCTTTGTTACCTTAATGACCTATACTTACACGGCCATTCTTTCACCAGGAAGTTAGCCTGGCTATTCCAGGAATTGAATCTGTGCTGGATCCAGAAAGTAGAAGGCGGCTCCGGCATACAGCCTACCTCCCCCTTCATATTGTTGGCACCAATGAAGAGTACGAAACTAAATTGTTCTCTGCCCTTTTGAAGAATCAGAATTCAAAAGGAGTTGATAGTTGTTTTTGTCTTGTGCAATGCTTACTAATATCCTCTCTCTCTCTCTCTTCATAAAAAGATGATGGAAGATTGCTTATTGAAGAAAATAGAAATTAGTGTTGCAGAAGCAGAGAAACGGACTGGACGGAATGCCATGAACATGCAGGAAACTTACACTGCTTACCTCGTGGAAACAAGGTGGGTAAAAGAGCATTCAACCAAGGTTAGTTATCTGATTGGCTCTTCTCCAGTAGTTTAAGGGCCAGTTACATTGCAGTATTCTATGGCTGCTTTTGGATGACTACGGAAACACATACTTGAAGGACAATTCATATTAGCCTACTTGTAGGTGAATCTATGAGCCGAGGGTTGTATGTATTCCACAGAATTGTTTAGTATTCTGAAATAGATTGTATAGATTTAATCTTTGTGTCTCTTCTTGTTTAGTTACTCTACTGACAAGAATTCAAAATGCTAGTATCAGTAGCCATATATAAGCTCAACATAGCTAGCTGACCACGCATTCTGGAAGCATTTGCATATAAATGTTGGTTGACTGTTGTGGCCCTTTGTACATTATTAACCAAGCTGTTCATGCTTACTGTAGCACCCTCTCTAACACAGCTTTATTTATTTTTTTGCAAATAATACACAGGTACTATTTTTCTCTGTTCAATAAAATGAGCGTTCTAGACTATTGTTTTCAATCCTAATAGTCCTGTTCATCTGCTGAAAAAACTGCCTTGCTACCCTGTTGACCTTTTAGCTACACTGTGGCGCAGATGGTAGGGTTTTCCCCTTTCTACTGCATCACAAACATTATTTCTTCATATCTTATTAATTAGCAATATTGGTGAATTGCTTAAGCCCTTATTATAAATGAATTTTGTATCAGCTTTGCTTATCTAAGATTATTTTGAACTGGAGATCGAGAGCAGTGGCTAATTCTGACTGCTGGAAACAAGAGAGTCCTTTCTTGTTTGTTTGTTTGTTTGTTTGTTTGTTTCTTGAAGTTCAGTGCTGGATGATACTATAAAATCAATATATGGTGATCAGCCCATTGTATCTCCATCACTAAAAAATAAACCTCCAGAGCTAGGTTAAATTTACTAAAGTTGATATACTCAGAAAAATGTAGTGTAGATAAGTTTTGCTTTGAATGAGAATGGGTTAAATCAGTAACTTGTGGATTTTTCAGTTTTAAAATAAGATCCCTTATTTCTCTAATACAGGGACAGGCAATTTTTGACCGTCAGCTTAATTTCATGTATCCCTTGCACTAATTTCTTATGTGTGGCAAGGAGGATGACTGGGGGCAGGCTGAAGGGTGACAGGGAAGAGGGAGGTGGGAGAAGAGGTGGGCACAAAGAGAGAGAAAAGGAACAGTCATGTCTACTTTTGCTCTAGTACCACTTGTCACTGGCTTCTGTCCTGCCCACTGCTGGTGTAAGACTTCTGGCACATAATCACTGAGGGAATGTAGCCGCAGCAGGAAAAAGATTCTCCAGCCTTCCCCTAATAGTAAATGTGGTCATGATGCTTCCTATCTGCAGTTGCTGAGTTCCCAGTGTTTCATGAGTAGTCACTTAGACTGCTATCCTATATCCACTTACCTGGAAGTAGGCTTTATTGAACTCAGCAGGACTTGCTGCTGAGTAGACAGGATTGATCTGTTAAGGTTCCAAGTTACTTGAATTTAAACATATTAAGAATTTCTTAAGTAACATGTGTCCTTTGCTAGCTCTGTGCAGTTAGAGAGGCTAGATCTGCTGCGATTTAAAACACCAAAATAAAAATTTAATAATAATAATAATAATAATAATAATAATAATAATAATTTATTATTTATACCCCGTCCATCTGGCTGGGCCTCCCCAGCCACTCTGGGCGGCTTCCATAGAAACCAAAAATACACTAAAATATCACACGTTAAAAACTTCCCTGAACAGGGCTGCCTTAAGATGTCTTCTGAATGTCAGGTAGTTGTTTATCGCTTTGACATCTGCTGGAAGGGTGTTTATTTTAAAATCAATTAAAATAACAAAATCTAAATGTTTTTTAACGATCAAAAAAATATTAACAAGCTGTCTTTATTACAAGTGATCTGCACATTGGGTCAGAACAGGACTAGTTAAAAGGATCTATCTGTATAAGAGAATTGCTAACTTGAACGCTAACAATGATGCAGTTCACACATAATGCTAATCTAAGTCATTGCTTAGTACAGATGTGCAGTTCCCAGAGGCAGAATTGTAGCTGTTTCGCTGATTCCCTGGTCTTGCTGGTAACTTTATTAAATCATCTTCAGATAGATCTGTGAAATAAAAACTATCCTAGGGGAAGAGGAGGTTTGAAGACTTGCTTAATAGTAATAAGGACTGAAAGAGTCATGGTTGGCAATAAAAATTGAGAACTTACATCCAGTGGTCTCAAATGGGCTTCCCAGTAGACCCTCCCCATGCCAAAGGGTACTAGGATAGTCTCTTGACTGTTGAACATTAAGGAAATGAAACAAGTTGTAATTGTTCTACAGGGTATAATATACATCTTGTTTTCCCATATTGCTGCTGTTCGTTATTTATACATCACTTTTGGTGTGTGCTTGGGTTTGTATATAGAGCAATGAGGCAAGCATAAACAGTGTGGCAGAAATGGTTATAGTGTATTGAATTGTTTGTGTGTTAGAAATGAGGAGTATTGGGTTTGGCATTTTTTAAAAAACAAAGTTTACAAAAGCATGTTGAGAGTAACTAATAAGAGACTCCACTCTTTTTTCCTTTTGCTTGACACCTCTAGATTACAGTTGTGTGCAACCTATTTGTCAATGTAAAATTCCTCTTCTTATGCTAAAGTATGGAGTTTATTATATTGGACTGTCTTTCAAATATCTTACTAAGTACTTAAGTTCTTCCTAATTCAAGTAGAGAAGTGGACAGCTCTTATCATTTCCTTTGATATGCCAGCCTTTTCACAACTTCAGTGGAGCAAGGAAGAGAAAAGAGATTTATGAGTAGGTAAAAAACACAGATCCTAAGGTGGGAAGGACCTGCTGCATTATCCTTTATTCATTGTTTATCTGTCTGCTTTAGCAGTCAAATACCCTTTTCTGTATTTCATATTCACATAATTTTGGGCACCTATAATATTTACCAGGATGCTGGTCTAGAAGGATTTTAAATAGCTGTTGGACTACTGGATCCCTTAAATATATTCTTCTTTGGAGAAAAGCACACAAATACAATCATTTGGTGAAGTATTCGGCAAAACGTAACTTTTATTCTCATGGAATAATGGTAATATGCCTATGTCCCCTTATAAACATCGAATAATTCATTTGTAAACTTGTGTGTGAACCAGGCCTAACCATGTAAGTCATCCAGTCAAAAGGTGTTTTTTTAAATTGGGAAATAAACAATGTCCTTCTTGTGTTTTACTGATTTATAGGTTCTTTCTGTTTAACGGCCCATTTTCAGATAGTTAGTTTTATATAGCAATGAGAATTGACGGATCTTCTCCACCCATTGGTTCAGTTTGGCATTTCTCACTAAGGTAACTAAATGTGGGTTTAGAGTATCTTAATCACTTACACCATTAAATGGTGGAAATTCAGAGGTATAACTTTTTCCTTAACTTTTCCCCCAGGCATCTTGCTTCAGCTCATGGCAAGGACCATTGTTATTGCTTTATTAAGTGGGAAAGCATATGGTTTTCTTGTCAGAACACTTGACAAGCATCGTAATGTTTCAAAACCAATAATAAATTGAAAAGTTAGACCAAATGTCAGCAAGTGATTATCATCTTAATTGAAGCAGGGATTGCAGAACTTGTGTTTAGAGATGAAGTTTATAATGTGGCTGCAAGAATCAAATGATGATGAAGGCACTCAGCATAATGAGTACCTTTTGTGGGTTTAACTTCCTTTTGTGGAGTAAACCTCCTGGGGAGAAGTATTCTCACATTAGTGATATTTTATGGCCACTTAATGCAGCCAGATGGAAAAATATTCTTCAAGAATAAAAATACCTGCAATTTTCTCTACCTTGTCTCCATTGTAGTGCAGAATCTCAGCCTTCCATTATAATCTCTCTTTCTGAACCTATGCTTTTGCTAAAAAATAAATAAAAGTACCAAGCAAGACCACAGATACAGGTTCCCACTGTCTCTTCATTGTATTTACTGCAATGACAGGAGAGTCTTACAGGACAGCAGTAGGGAAGAAAGGGAGGCAGAATTTCCATTGTGTCTGAGCATACTTTCACTGCATTGGATGCCATCCATTTTATATATTTAACTCAAGTGCTTACCATTTTTGGCTGGTCATGCTAGCAAAGCCAAAATTTGCATTTTCCATATTCCTTTGCTTTCCCTGCTAGCTTGATGTCAGCTTCCCAATAGTAGCCAAGGGTGTACATATCCTGATATATGTATGTTATATCATAGGCATGGAACCTCAGTAACATTTTAGGTGAATATTTAACATGGTGCATATCATTATAGTTGTTTCTGTTCCAGCTTATGGTACTTCTTGCTTTATGTATACGTACACTGTTTCACAACTCAATCTAGCACTAAAATATAGAAACATTTTAAATGAAGTAAATACACTGGATATACAAAAATGGCCAGAAGCACTTAGTAAGGTAAGAATGACCACTGCATTTTTAAAAGGTTCATATAAGCAATACCAGTGAAACGTCACAGTTGGAATCTTTGGCATTATTTGTTTTCCCACAGTTCAGAACCCCATATAGTATCTCTATAAAGGCCATTGCAAAACCCACAAAATAACATTTCTTAGCAAATTGTGTATAGCTTGAAGACTAAGATCTTGTACTGATC
This sequence comes from Podarcis erhardii, assembly GCF_964252035.2. Lineage (NCBI taxonomy): Eukaryota > Metazoa > Chordata > Lepidosauria > Squamata > Lacertidae > Podarcis > Podarcis erhardii. The sequence continues at coordinate 94,983,548 of NC_138497.1, read as the reverse complement.
TTTAGCATTCTCTCTTCAAAATTATGATCTGATGTCTTTCAGGGCTGTGGAGTCGCAGGCTGAAGGGCAATGTTCTCCCCCAGATTCTCTTTGGAGGCGATACAGTGAATTTGAATTGTTGAGGAATTATTTGCTAGTTAACTACCCACATGTTATTGTACCACCTTTGCCAGAAAAAAGGGTAAGAAAATGTTGCAACTTCATCTCACTCTGTTTTTCCATCTTTCTTGACGCAATATCCACACTAGCATTCATCCAGTATTGTACTGTGCTGGGGTTTTTTAAAGCAGCCTTTTGGGGTTGCCAGTGTGGAGTGCATGGGAACAATGATACCCTTGTAGATTTTCCTTGGCAAAGCCTCTGTGCCTCCCCACCACCATATATAGACATGCTTACTGCCCCCTTTTGTCATGTGGTGTGGATGGGTACTGTGTTTTATTCTAAAAGTACGTATGACTAAATGAAGAAGTTGGAAGAGCAACACTACTTCCCACTTCCTTTTTCAGCTTTATGTGCTTTTTAATGCTTAGATCAGGAATTAGGAGTTAGGGAGTTAGGAGGGAAAGGAGAGCAGTATGGGAAACAGGTGAGAAAAATGGAGAAACCAGGAGTAGCAACCAGGGGTGCCACAGGAATCAAAGGGGGGGGGGGGGCACATGAACATACATTGGATCTAGTAAAACTGATCCTCTTGTATTATTACTTTTTTACAAGTTTCTCATCAGACCACCATTATATCACACATGATTTCTGTTTTCATTGACCAAGCTGTAAGAAAATCATGGATCCAGTGCTTTTCAGTGCTGCTGTGGTGCAAAAATGCAGATCCACAGCACAGATCCTCTGTTTTACTAGGAATTCTCTCAAAATCACCATCAACTCATACGTCAGATATATGGCTGCAGATGTATTCTGTGATTTGATGGTGGTTTTGTTGTCATCCAATGTAAAATAATGATAATAATGATCACTCATGCCTTGCATCATTATTGTTTTATTACTGACACCTATTTTTATTTTGCTGTCTACCAACATAAACCTTAATTTGGTGGGTTTTGGGTGGTCTCCATGTAAGATCACACAGTACTACTAGATCCAGCTTTTACCCAAACTACAGGAGGAAAAAACAAGTGTTGTATGTGTGCTTTCTCTCTTTCTGGGGCATATATAAGAGAGACCTGGGTTAATAGGGAGAGAAGCAGCCAGAAGATGTGGTTCTCAAAGCACACACTCAACATTCCAAATATACCCAGGATCCACAAAAAGCTGGTGACCTCAGAAGATTGTGAAGATATGTTTACATAAGTATGGGCAGTGCCTAGTGAAATTTCAAGACTGAGGAACTGAACTGTAGCAGCATTTTCAGTCACCAGAGCATAAGGTTTCTGTGCCTTTGCCCCAGAATAAATTATGTAAAGCAAACATAGCTGCTTATATACTTCACATAATTTGTAGAAATGGAAAACACTATCTTAGTGTGAAGTATACACAATCATGCTCTTAACACATCCCCTTGTTTCACAGGCAGAGTTTGTTTGGCATAAGCTAGCAGCAGATAACATGGATCCAGATTTTGTGGAAAGAAGAAGAATTGGCTTGGAAAACTTCCTTTTGCGGGTGGCTTCACATCCCATTCTTTGTCAGGAGAAGATTTTTAATGCATTTTTAACCAAGGTACCTTAATTCTGTCTGCAGGATTTTTAAAAAAACTTTCCCACCTTAATTCTAATTCATGATAAATGCATTAGATTATGTAAGAATTGTGGGGCTGTAACTCAATGACAGAGTGCATGCTTTGCTTGCAAAAGGTTCTAGATTCAATTGGTGGCTTCTCTTTGAGTAGGAAACACCTGTGTGAAGTTCTGGAAATCTGTTGCCAGTTAGTGTAGAGTCTACACTGACTAGAACAGATATTTGGGACTTCATGCAGGACTCTTTCTCAGCCCTGCACTGTTGGCAATACTGAGTTAAGTGGACTAGTGGTCTAATACAGTACAAGGCAAATATCTGCATTGCTCTGTCTGAGATCCAACAACTATAGACATCGAATAGAAGCCTGTTTTTTGTTTAAAGCATGTAATATTACTTTTACTCATGTTCATGTTGTTTACTGGTTTATTTTCCAGTCCACTTTTAGGGGATAGATGTTTTATTCCCCTAGTTGCTTGGATTTGATCCTTCAGTTTAATTGAAAAATAAACATTAGTGTGATGCACTTCAACTCATAAACTGATTACTGGATACGGTTAATGAAATCTGTCAGGCCTTGTTCACCTGCTGTTGGCCTCTGTTGCCTCTCTTCTGTTGTGCTGGAAATGGCTTCTTCTGACCATCAAGCAGATATCTCGTTAGCAACAGTACGTAAGTGAATACTACATGGACATACTGGAGTGCTTCTTCTGAAAGTTTCCTGGACTTTTTGGAAAGGAGATAACTTTGTTTCATTTCACCTTTAATTTGTATACCATCTTTCTATACTGCTATACACAAAGCGGTTTACAAGCTGAAAAAAATATGCAACAAAGATCACACATCTTATAACAAAAAAGTCATAATGAAAACATAAATTTAAAATAAACAACGTATATCAAATAAAGTAATATTCAGTAATCCATTAGAATGTAATAGAAAACAATAAAGTTAAATATCAGCAAATAATAAACAGAAATTCACTAACAATAACAATAAATAATTACTAAACTATAGTCAATTTAAAAACAGCAAGTCACGCTGCATAAAATGCCACAGTACATACAAAACCATGTAAAAAGGATCAAATTGAAAAACAAAGACACATAACTTATAAAATTTTTGGGTTTTTTGTTTGCTTGTTTTTAAAAATACCTTAAGTCTTCGGTTCTCTTCCCAGCTGCTTCTCCTGTTCTTAAAGTCATAGTCTGAAAACATCTCCTAGGGTTGGAGGGTGGGACAAGGCAGGTGGGAAAAGCCATTGCCCAATGGCCAGCAGTGCATTGGGCAGGATACTGTAACAAGAAAAATCTACTGTAGGCTTTTGATAGTTGAATTTGAGTAATGGAAGCGCCCCGTTTTCATCTTGTTCTGTAGTATATCAAATCCATATAAATAGCCGTCCAGTCCTGCCTGTTGAAAGATTTTCAGGATTGTTTATTGCATTTGCCCTGTAGGCAAAGCTGAAGTGTCTCGATGTCATAACTGAAAAGGGAGGGCTGTTAGCCTGCTCTGTTATTTTTCTGGTGATTGGTCTTTTCTAGCTGTTGGGAAAAGGGTGAAATGGGAAAGATTAACAGCCACAGAAGTAACTGGATAGAGCAATAGTTTTCTGTACACTACTGTGATATTTTAGAATGTGAGCAGTTGATAAATCTTTTAAAATAAAAATATCAGAACTGGCCATTAACTCTTCTCTTCCTGAGTTTGACTCGTTTTCTGCATGGAGCCACCAGAGAGCCTTCAGATTTCTGAACAGGCATTGCTGGAATGTGTTTTATGAGAATAATGAAGGAAGTAATGCATATCCTGGCTCTTATACCAGACTGGTAAATACCCATTTGCCTACTCATATGAAGTGGGTAGAAATTGATTCCAGGTGACAGATAGGAAATCATTGTAAATTGGAGCAGAGGTGGGTTTTTTAAACAATTGGTAAGCATGAGCAGATGGGATAATGAAAAGTTCTGTGGGCTGGTAGCTCTTGTGGATTTATTTGCAAGCCTGTCTTATATATGCAGATGCCCATTTATTTATATAAACATTTCTATCCCGTTGTCCTAGTGCCTACTCAGGGCAGCTTACTGTAGCTTAAAAACACAATACAGTAAAATGCTAGCCCTTTTTTGTGTTGGACCAGTGGTGTTACAGAGGCAGCACTCACACATTTATAATGCATTGAAAAATGAAATTGAAATTAAAGTTGAAATGAAATTTCCATTTCTAGGAAGGTGGATGGAAGGAGATGGTAAATGAAACAGGATTTCAGCTAAAGGTAATTATCTCCTTTTTATTATAATGTGTGACATTCTGTCAAAGGGTAAGCCTAATTTGCAGCTTCATAATTTAATGTGAGGGGAGCAATATTCAAAATTAATTTTTGGTAACTGAAAGTTATGGCATAATATTGTAAAGAGATTTGAAGAATAGAATTGTAAAGTTGGAAGGGAATTTTTCGCCTAACGTGGGGCTCAAGACCACGACCCTGAGATTAATAGTCTCAACTGAGCTTTCCCATTTCTGTTCATAGAAGTTTTGTGACGTAATAGCTAGGCCTCTATACTCAAATGTAACTTGAAATATTGTTGCAATAACTGCTTCTAGTACATTTTTAATCACAAGTGATACCATATTTTATTCTGGTGATAATCTTCTGAAATGTGTGTTTTAAATTTATTTAAGTGAATAAAATTAGTGTCTTGTGTGTTCTTCGTTAGGCAGATTCTAGGTTAAAAGCCCTTAATGCAACATTCAGAGTGAAAAACCCAGACAGGTAAGTGTGTTGTGTGTGTTTTTAGTTTGTGTTGCAATTGGGAGTTACAGTTAATGTGTAAATATTTTTTATTTGCTTACAAGGCCGCCTCCTTGTTGATATACGCTCTGATTTGGTTTGGTTTGGTTTAATACATTTCTATGCCGCTTTTCATTCAGATGAATCCCAAAGTGGCTTACAAACAATAAATAACAATAATATGATAGAACATAATAGAACATCATAAGTACAGGATAAATCATACAGAATAATTAAAAATAGCAATAATATAGTAATAGTAATAGTATAGTAGTCTATAACAAAGCAACAACTAAAACAAGCCAAACATCACAATTAAAGCAAAAGTCATATGATTAACAAATCAATATGGCATTTATAATCTATAAAAAAATATTAACAACATTAACAAAATAGCAAGCAAAAGATGAACTAAGCACTGTTAAGTTCATACACACACTCTCCCCACCCCCATGACTGGAGGGTAGGGCAAGGTAGGTGGAAAAATGCATTACCAGCTGGCCAATGCAGAGTCTCTCACCACATACAGCTCTTCCTTGGGCTGGAGGTGTCTCTCTCCCTTCACTCTTGGTTTATTGAGCCTATCTCCAAAGAGCACCCAATGTAAATTTGAAAGGTGATCCTCATTCCCTTTACCAAATCCCTTGGGCTTCTTCTCTGCCCTCTCCCAACTCTTTAAAAAAGTGTTGTTGTTCTTTTTGTTTACATACAGAAAATGCTCCTGCATCCCAGTAATAATTTCCTACACATGCATCTCTCCCTTTCCTCCCTTGACATATGTCCACCCAATGATAACTTTAAGCAGATAGGCTTTCTAAATGTCATAGTATGTCATTGAGATGACCACAGTATATCTACTAATAAATCCTTACGCTTTCCCAAAGTAAAGGGGAAAACCCAGGGGTGAAAGGAATAATGTGGTAATGATGCAGCTGGAAGCCCAACTTTTGCTTTATTGTGAATAGAGTATAGAGCATGCAAAAATATGTAAGTGCAAGTGGTGTGCTGATCATTGGCCATACTGTTTGGGGCTGACGGAGAGCTAGAGTCACAGCAGCATTTGGAGGGCCACAGGTTCCCCACCCTTGTCCTATCCCTACTGGGAGTAAGCCCAATTCAACTCCATTGGACTTCTGAGTATACATGTATAGGATGGTGCTGTAAAGCTCTTACAAATTTGATATTTTTTCATGGCTGATTTTGGGAGCCCCTCATTTATGCTGCAACTCAGTATTCAAATGACTTCATGACTAGTTAAAATGATCTCTCACAAATACAACCAACAAATACAAAACATAACTTTCCCTTCTGCTTTATGGTTTGGTGACTGGCTATGGCTCTATTTCTTTCCATGTCTTTTGCAGAGGAAGTAGACTTTGAGGAGAAGGGCTTGGGAATTTTGACTGGTAAAAAGATGAAATGTTATCGTAACTAAAATATTTTCAGCTAGAGTCATTTTGATTTAATAATTTGAAACTGATTGCTAACGAGCATTTCAAAATATTAGCTGTTGCAGTTGTTCTTGAACTAAGCACAGAACTCTTTCTGTCTTAAGCAACGACAAAGAGGGATGATGAAAATGTTGTGGCTGCTGATGGAAAGTAAAGAATATCTCAGTGATACATTAATTAAACTCTTTTCTTGCATCATAATCCCTCTTTTTCCCTCCAGTCACTCACGGTTTAAAACAAAATTTGCGAAGCTTAAAGCTTTTAGTTAGTTTCCTATACAACTCCAGCACTACTTTCCAAAAAGCAAATGCAGAACATGGTAACATATTGCATGATGAAATTAGTGTCTCTGCTTGTGTTGGCTGAACTATGTTCTGATAAAGGCAGTGCTCTCTAATTCCCTTCAATTCCCTAGACCACTTTTACATTTATTTCAGCCATGCATGCTTACTCTTTTTCAGTTCTCTTTGTCCCCTGTTGCTATAAGAATGGGAAATTGGACTGTAGTTAGTCCTTTCCCTTATATTTCAAATGCTGGCAAAAACCCAAAATCAACAAACTCCAACTGAGGGGAGAATTCTCTCATTTTTCTGATATATTAATCTTGCACGTGGTTAACAGTAATGGTAGCTATTTTCAGGCAATGAGAATCATTTGTTTAGTGTGGAGACAGATGTGGAATTGTTTTAGAACAGTAGGGCTAGCTATACAGTATTTTCACTGAGTTCTGTACAAACATACAGTGTTCTTTCATGGGCATGTAGCTGAAAGCTGGTACTAGATAGCACCTGTGACATCAACCACACACTCCTTCCTCCCCCATCCCATACCCCAAAGTCACAAAGTCTGTGCCTTTGCTAAAGTTTGGGCCTTGTCATGTTCCTGATGATGGGGCCTACCTCTCATCCTTTATTTTTGGCAATTTTTCCCATAGCAGTGGGGCCTCCGGCTTTAGATTGGAACAGGGAGTTGCTGGTCTGTGTTGGATGTGCCCCTGAGACTTCTGCACTTAACCGTCTGTGTCTCTTCTTCTCCCCTCTCCTGCTGCAGTTGGCTTTGAAAAAAGTTTTCTGTTGAATACTTTTTTTCAAGCCTAATTGCAGTGTAGGTTGGGCAGAATCTTGACAGGTTGTACAGCTGAAGAAAGCACTGCTGTGATAGATAACATTTCCTGTGGTTCCTGAAACCTTTGGATTCTGTTGGAGCATGCTGTGGCAGTATTTACAGATGCACTGTAAGCCCTTCCTTGCCATAGCTGAGTAAGTTGAGGGAAGGGATGGAATCAGTAGTAGCCAGAGTCAAAACAAGCCCATGTCGAGCTGAGCCTAAATTTTGAAGGACTCTGCGTCTAACTCTGCAAGCGCTCATGAATGTGTGCTAGCAAAAATAAATGTTGAGACTTCTTTTTTGAGAGTTCCAGCAACACTACTTCTGACTGCTCTTAAATTCTTACATCTGCCTGCACCCTTAAACTACTCATTTTGCTGAGACACAGTTGCACTTTGAAAACAGCTAACTTGTCCAAGCTAACTATCTTTCAGCAATTTTTATTAACTGTGTTCGCTCCAAGAAGCATTCCACAGTCAGCACTACTTGGGGAAGGTTCTGATCTCCCCCCCTTTTAATGTGGTCATTATCTACAGAACCGTACCAAAAGCACTTCTGAAAAAGGGTTTAAGAAGGGCCAATTTTTTTCTGTTGATAGCTGATTTTTCTGTTCCTGTATTTTTTAACTTAATTCACCATGTTGTGAATGTGTAGCCCTTGCTTTGCACTGGTAGCTTAAGTCAGTGTATTGCTTTCCATCTGTCTCAAACTGCTGAGGTTTGTGCTTGAAATGTAATATTGTGCCTAAATGAGGGTACTACATTTCATTCCAGTATCTCTTTGTCCAAATAAATTGTTTTCCAACTGACCAAATGGAATACTGAACAGGCTAGTGGTTAAACAAGGCCTCGTTTTGCTCAACCAACTCTTCCTTGCATTAATAAGAGTTCTGCCAAATCCTTACTTTAGCTGATGGCTGCTACTTCAGGAAGCTAGAGATAATTCTACTTAAACAAGTCAATCTTTTCCTTAAACTGTTCCATTCTGAAGCTGTCATACAGTTTATGGCAGTTTGTGTTCCTGATTGCTAATGATCTGCTATCTGTTTTTGCATTCCCAGGAGATTTACAGAACTTAAACACTACAGTGATGAGCTGCAGTCTGTCATATCACACCTTCTGAGAGTTAGAGCTGTAAGTGTTTCCTCCTTGGATTCTAATGGAGAGTAACATTTATCAACATTGGTTAAAGTACAATAAAAGAATCCATCTATCCCTTGTTGATGTGCAGCTGATTTGATTGTAGTGCTGGGTTTTGGAAGTGGCCATTTATTTTTCTAAAAAATGTGCCTTTGCTTTGTGTCCCAGAATTCAAGAAATAGCGAGAAGTTGGAAGAACAACCACATTTTTAAGTGTGGTTCTCTGATGTGAGGGGTAAAAAAAAAACCAGGAACATTTTCACAAATTAAAAAAGTGGTGCTCAAAAATGGGATGCCCCTTGGGAGGTGTGGATAGTCAAATACTTCTTTTTTGTGTTTTCCAGTTAGATTCTTATGGTTCCCACCCCCCCACCCCGCATATCCATTGTACTGTGTATAGTAGTCAACCTCTTTGATTTGCTTTGATCCTTCCCATAAGAACATCAGACTGTGCTGTGAGCTCATGTGCCCATTTTTAGCTTTAGCTTGTTGTGGGGCTGGGGAGATTTATTTCAGAATAAACCTCTGCCGTGTGTTCGGGGGTGATGTAAGGAATTGTTTGGTCCCATAAGAATATCCATTGGTTTAAGTGTAGGATCTGATATCATGGATCTGAAAAATTAAATATAAAATTGCTGAGCTACTTAAGGCAGTAACTAATAAAGCAATTCTGTTAGCACAAGGACTTCTGGTTGTGCAACAGAACTTCCCCTCCTATCCCAATTGCCCCTTAATCTGTTTTCAGGTTTCCCTCAACCCTCCAGAGCAAATCTGGATTCTGCCCGTAGTCTCCATGTTGTCTGTTTCTGTCTTCCGGCTGTTTATTAGGGACTAGTAAGTAGCTGATATAATTCTGTTATTTTCAGAAAGCTCAGTTTGTCTTGAAAGTGAGCCAGACTTCAGTGCTGGGCATATTGTCAAAAATTACAATTAAGGCTGGCAAAAAACTCACACCTGATACATTACAGAAGAGTCAGCAACTATTTTGCAAATGCCATCATATCCCATCCTAATATCCTTTCATTTGGAGGCCATGGACCATTTGGATAACATTGTAATTCAGTTTTTTAAAAAAATTGACAAGATTTTCTATTAATGGTTTCTTAAACCAAAGAAAGCAGTCACGATGTAAAAGAATATATTTTGGTGGATCATGATGGGATTGGAACAATGAAGAGAGAAAGCAATTCGAATAAGCATTTTCTTGTTTGGGTAGAGACCAACAAGAAAAGAGAAAATAAAATTCTTGCCTCCTGGTATTTTATTAATGTAATTCAGGCTAGCATTCCAGAAGGAAAAAGTGGAATAGAGCTTTGTTAATGTGAATATCTTATATGGCACACTTTTCCTAGAACGCTTCAGTTAAATAATATGTCTGGAAAAACTGACCACTGCTTGCTTGCTTTAGAGAGTGGCAGATCGGCTGTATGGTGTGTACAAAGTCCATGGGAATTATGGAAGAGTTTTCAGGTAAGATATGAAAGCAATTTACCCCTTGATTGACTGAGATTTTATTCCCACCTCTCCAATTCATATTGGACAAAATCAGCTATAAAAAACAAAACTATAAAACAACTTTTTAATACAGGAAAGCAGTAGATAAACAGTCAAAAGGTGGTGAGGGGAGACAGACAGTGAAGTTTTTAGCTGGTATCAGAATAAAAGTTGGGGCTGGGGGGGGGGCAATGGAGCTCCTGTCATTGGGAAATTCACATCCTAAGCATCTTAACACCACAGAAGACTCCTTTCTCTCATGAAACCTGTTGGAGGGAAATGACTAGTGGGTGCTTTGCTTCCAGGTCTAATAGAAGCTTGGCCAAAGGTGGAGTGGGGGCGTTGTTCATGTTGTGGTCTCAGTCCTGATCAGGTTTTCTTCCTGTGACTGTTAACACCACTTAAAAAGCTTGTAATGTAACATCAATGTGTTTAGTATTGCATGCAATTTAGTCTTAAAAAACTCTGTGTTTTGCTCTTGTCAGTAAATGTTGCCGAAAAGCATCTCTAACACCTTTTTAATTGAGTTCAACAAAATACGTTGCTACTTCCAAACCGAGGGTACAAACTGCAGACTGGGCTAGAGCTGAAGTCTCAGGAATCAAAAGAAAAAGTTTCATGACTGCATAAGGCTAAGAACCACTTCTTAGCTCTGTCTGGAAATGCCAACACTGCTACTTGAGTGTTTTTTGTTGCCTCCCTGCTATCAAGAAAAGGGAAGCAAGAGGTAGCTTATTAGCAGATCCCCTTTGCAGTACTTTGCCTGTACCTTATTCTGTGCAAAGCCTGGGAGAAAATCCAGCCACATTGTGACATCATGAAACGTGACTGGAGAGCATGAACCTTTTGATCACATTGCATGTGACTTAAATGACAGGTGACTTTTTAGTGCTGTAAGAAACCAACCACCATCATGACAATTTCCAAGATGATCTATATTTAGTTGTTTCAAGAGCTGACTGAAGCAATAAGCTTTTGTGATTTGTATGCCTGATTGTGAACTTAACTTGGCCATCTTACTGGAAAATTAAAGAATCTGATTCTCCTTTTTGTGTTCTGCAGCTGGCACATTTAATCCACTAGGCTAATTGATTGCAGATGTGCATCTCTGATTTTAGAACTCTCAACTGTATCAGTAGTACTCCTGTAATTATGCTAGATAGAACACAAGATGAACTGCACATTAGTTTTTGGAGTGCTTGGTTTCTTTGCAAGATTTCTGTAGGTTTTCAGTAATCTTACTAAAAATGTTACTGAGATTTTAGCATAAAACGACATACCAAAATAATATAAGACGTTAAGAAAATATTACTGAAACTCATGGACAGTAGACACAATGTTGCCAAAAAATAACAGACTATATTTGGTGAAAGGTTAATTTAGTAGAGCTGAAAGGCAAGTGCCATCTTTGTTTTAAAATCCTGCTATGGATCTGGTGATAACAAATAGGCACAATTAAACTCCATCAAAGTATGTTTCAGGCTATGGATGAGGAAATATTTCTTTTTAAAATTAAAGCTTTATTCAGTAGGAAATTTAGTGATAACATAAAGGTGAGAAAGAGTGCTTCTCTCCCAACTTTTGGGAAGTCATTTGTTTTTAAGTGTAGAAAAATGACGTGGTGATGCTTTCCAGTTTTAAATGTTCAAACAAGCTTCTTTTGGGGGCCTTAAACTGTTGGGAGTTCTCAAAAGTCATATTTTACATGTGGTGTTTAAGATAGGATAACATATCTTATAACAGACTTTCAAATTTTGCATTCAGAACTACTGCTTGCTCGGAGGAAGTACAGCAGTTTAGCCAAGTATAACTTGGAGGTTTCTCCATATAGATACCACCTGGGGAGAGACTACATACAGGATGCAGCTTATTAACTTTCTCACCCTTCATGTGTTATGTTGTTTCTTATTTAAAAGTTTTTTTCCTTTCCTTTTTCGTCTGTAGTGAATGGAGTGCAATAGAGAAGGAGATGGGGGATGGGCTGCAGAGTGCTGGCCATCACATGGATGTGTAAGTATTGACTATCTGAGAGTTGATGGAATCCAGATGGACACATTAAGAAGGGGTGCATGTGTAGGAAAATGTAGTTTTGAGAAGATGGTGTGTTTTGAAAAATAGCACTGTAGGCTGTTCAGTATTTCATTAGCTTTAGCTTTGGACTGCTTCAGAATCTGTTGCATTAAGTAGCCCAAGGAATCCCTGGTGACTTAAAAAGGATTTCTTTTTATTATTATTTTGAAACTATAGAAGAAGTTGGAAACGCTTCCAGAGTTTCCTTTAAGCTACTATGCCAGAAACTGGTAGAATGAAACCTGATGTTCTTCATTTGTTTGACAGCAATAGCTGTTCCATAGATACTATATAACTTTATAGGTTTGTTTTTTTTAAAGTCACATTTATTTATTGCCTGAATTTTTAAATGGGTTCTGTAGGGTATTTAAAATCTGAGGAATTTTCAGTTATCCTAATATGTTGCCATTTAAAGCCCTACATGTTTCGGGCCCCAAGTATCTGAAAGACTGCCTCTTTCCCTACAGATTTGGGTGATGAAATTGGCAGAGGGTACCCTCTTGGTAGTTTCTCCATCCTCAGTGGCTGGAGACCTGTGAGAGAGCATTCTTTGTGGCAGCCCTTGAGCTGTGGAACTCCCTCCCAACAGTGGTGTGTCTGGCACCTTCACTGTACAGCTTCCAATGAATGTTCTTTACCTTGACCATTGATATCTGAGGTGTATATTGTCATAAAGTATACATCTATTTTTAGGACCCTCCTTTTTGTGATTGAAAGTTGTTGTTAACTGTTTAAATATTGTGTTTCAATGGTGTAACTCACCTGGGATCTTATGGTGGTCTTAGGGATCTTAATGTAAAATCATCATCATGAACAACAACATCATTTAGGCAGAGCTATCAACGTGTTTATTTTGCACTGATCAGTACGGGAAGGTAAAACTTGAGGCTTATTCTCTCTCATTCTGAAGCCAGTGGGACTTAAAACTCTGTTTAAGCAGTCAGCAGGGGCTTTGACCATAATGGCGATGGAAGGGGTTGGGGGCTGCGGGCTGCTTTTCTCTCTGGCTGTCTTTGCATCTGTAATGCCTGGAAACCAAGAGTGACAGCTGAGGCTCTTAGGAAGCCAGAGCCTGCCTATCAAAGTTAGCTGATCCTCCATCTCAAGGATTATAGTTTCAAGAAGTGTCCCACTGAGTATTCTTTTAAGTGTCTTCAACATTTTGCATCCTGGAAAGCACTGGGGAAGCTTTTTCAAATTGGCAGAACACCATCCCCTTTCTGGCTGCACTGCAACATTTCTTAAAGTTATTTGGTATAATAGTATTTGATCAGTAGGTGAGCACCAAAATTCTTCTCCTGCTTTATTGGCTACCTAACATAATGTAATAGTTGTCTTGTAAAATTCAGTTGGTATCTTTTATTTCATATTTTTAGCTGCCTGTTTGACTGAAGAGTGACAGTCAAATACTCTAACCTATTTTATTGGGTTTCCCTCCCTTGCAATAAAACTGCTTTCTTTTTAGCAGGAAACATATTACTAATATAAGATTTAATGTTTTATTGTAGCAATGGCTTGGAAGGCTTTTAAGGAGCATTTCTCACAAGTGCTTTTTCGATATATTTTGTTGTTGTGAGAAATATGTTTCTTGACTAGTACATAATTATTTTACAACACTGATGAAGTTTCAGGGGCTCTTTTATCTGTTTTGCTCTCTTAAAAGGTATGCAGCTTCAATTGATGATATACTAGAAGAGGAAGAACATTATGCAGACCAGCTGAAAGAATATCTCTTCTATGCAGAAGCTCTTCGGTAAGCATATTAGCATAATTTCTATGATGATTCTAGTTATGTTTAAAGCATTGCAGTTGAGCACATTTGTAAACAGTTTACAAATGTAAAAGATTATTGTGCAGGTGAGTTCAAAAGCTTGCTCATACATGGAATTCTGGAACAAGTTGCTTTCTCAGCCTTTTCTCCAGATCTGTTTGTAATAGGGAAATAATGGGGCTCACATAAAAGTGGTTGTATGGGATGTGACAGAGGTGCATATGGCTGTAAAAGTGAGTTGAAAGAAACACTGAGAGAACAATTCTCCCTAGCATGTCAGTTGGATCAGTAATTCATTAATAATGATGATGCGATTATTAAAATTCAGGCTAGATGTTGGTTAGGATGTGCATTAAAAATCTGATTTAAACAGTTGCACATGAATCTCTTTTATTGAATTATTTTTAGGGCTGTTTGCAGGAAGCATGAACTTCTTCAGTATGAATTGGAAATGGCTGCTCAGGATCTGACATCGAAGAAGCAGCAATGTGAGGAATTGGCGACGGGAGTAAGCCTGGTTTCATTTTTTTTCCACTTTCCTTTCCAAAATCTAGAATTGGAGAAAGCCAGGTTCTTACACTAAATGGCATTAATGTATTGCTTGCTGACAGGAGACTTGTGAAGGGTCTTACTCAAGTTGTAGATCTTAGTAATTTATTTCACAGCGATTTATGCTGTTCATGCAAAACTTCTGTATGGAAAATGTTTGTGTTGACCACAAGGGTGTGTTACATGCTGCTCAATAAAGTGCAGTTTTTGAACTTAGAGGGAGGCAGGAGAGAGAGAGAGTGGGGGGGGGGAGAAACTTTTTACTTTTAGACTTTAAAATATTATCGAACAACTTCCCTTGTTCAGTGGTCTGGGAGGCACCCAGTGAATTTGGATAAACAGGAGTGTTCTGTGTACTTGGTGGTATTGACATCGGCATAGTTTATCTCATTGGCAAGATTTTGAGAATGCACAGTACTGCATTCAGAGTACTATTATGGATAGCTCTATTTGTCTAACAGCATATATGTTTGTGGTGATTGTGAGAATGGAGTTGATCATTTGAGTAAGTCAAAGGGGCATGAAGCTGTTTGTTTGGAATTTAATCACATTTTAAAAAAACTGTTATGGAAGGGATGCGTGTCGGGGAGGAATAGAAAGGAAGATATAAGCCATGGGAAATATTACATTTATTGTAAATCATAAGTATGTATGATATAATCTCCTTTTAATTGCTGGTTTTTATCCCTTACCTGTTTTAAGTCTTATGTGTTCAGTTTATCCATATGTTTTATCATATGCTGGTCTGTGACTAAAATAAAGTTTGATACTGATACTCCCTGACCCTACTAGGAATAGAGCAGTATGTAAAAAAATAAAACACTAAGACTGAAATCTTGCATATGGTTACTTAAATCTTTCTGAAACAAATGGAGTAGCTTAACTCCCTTTTAACCTAAACATTCAGCTATAAACATGGACTACTGAAAGAGGAGTACTTATTCAGTAATAGCTTTTTTTAGAGTTGGAGCCACTGTTTCATTGGTTCATTTCACAGAATCCTCTGAACCATTATTTGGAGGACTGTGGACTTGCTCTATGCTTCTCTTTCTTTCCCTGCTTCTCATCTTTATTTCTGCTTAACATTAGTTTGCCAAGCTAGCCGAATTCGTCCAACTATGGTTGCTTAGAAATGGAGCAGGCAATTGGCTCCAGAGATGGGAATGTGTAAGCCGGCAGCATATTCTTGGTCTGAGTTGTACAATGCTGCATTAAGTAAAGATATATAGTTAAAAATAAATAAATCTTGATTTAGGTTCAACAGTTTGTCTCTTTTAGACAGTGTGAGATCCAACATGGTGTCATTGTTAAGTGTGTGTGACTTGGATGAGGGAAATTCTAATTCCCCCTTGGCTGTGAAGAGCACTAGGTGTCCTCTGGGGCAGTCAGCCTAAACTGCTTCACAGGGTGGCTGTGAGGAAATCAGGGTTTGGAAGAACCAAATTTGTCACTGAGCTCTTTGAAAGACAGCTGGGATAAAAATAGAATACATTTTATATGCAGCTTAATATTTTGAAGTTATGTGTGTCATATAAGCTTTCCTTATTCATGTATTTGGGCACCTTCCCCTCCAGAAAAGCAAATTTCCCAGAACACTTGTTTACTGTTTTCAGACTGTAAGAACATTCTCCTTGAAGGGAATGACCAGCAAGCTGTTTGGCCAGGAAACACCAGAACAAAGAGAAGCAAAGATAAAAGTGCTCGAAGAACAGATACGTGATGGAGAGGAGCAGCTCAAAGCAAAGAATTTAGAAAGCCGGTAACTGTTGATCATGTTTAAAGAAAATGTAGATGTGAAAGTCATATTTGTGCAAGCTGACAGTATGCTGCCAGCATCTGACTATCTTTGGAAACTTTGGTTATCTGTTAAATGCTAAATACGAGGGAAGCAGCTATCTGGGATCTGTCACACAACTTTTATATATTTCTGGTGTTTATGAGTTTTTGCAAAATCTTTCACTTGCAAAAAGAACATATTCAGTCAGAGTAGCCCTATTGAATAGTATGACTTTTGTTGGCTATCACTCCACATTCTTAGCTACTGCTCGTGAGAGAAAGCTGAACACTTTCAAAGCATGTTTCATGGTTTATTGTGTGTGTTCTATTAAGATAGTAATACGTTTAGCAGGCTGGCTTCTCTGTCACAGAACAGAATACAAACATAATGCTTCTTCACACTGAGAAAACTTGGTGACTAAAAAAATCCCTTTGAGATTTTATAGAAAACATAGGTAGCTTCCTATTAAGGTTAGATTTATTAGCAGGCTACTCGTGAACAAACAGAATGATCTTTTGCTAGGAACAAAAATCTTAGGAAATAAGTGCTGACATTTCCAAAACCAATGTATTTGTTGCAGAGGAAAACAGCTTTTACGATTTCCTGTGTAAGGATTGCAGCTAAGAAGATCAATATGCTCAGTGTTATCTGTACATCTTAGTTTAAAAAAACAAAAATTTTGCACCCAGGGAAACCAGGCTTCATGCCAAGAGTAGTGGATTTCTCTGTGACCTGCATGAATTATGTAAATTTTGTGTATTTGCATAGGTAGCAAGTTCTTAGCAGAATTCTCCCCATCTTTATTATTGTGCATAATTCTGGCTTTGTTAGGCATGAGGCGAGGCAAGGAACTGTATAGGACACTGAAGGCCCCCTCCTTCAGCAGTCCCTCTGGGTTTGAAAGCTTCAGCAGATGTTTCCCAGACACTTCCAAGCAGATCTTTGCAATCACAAGCAAATTTTGCTTTTAAAAATGAAAGCTGAGATTCTCAGGAAGCTGGAGTTCTGCTCTCCCACAGAATTGCAGCATACACATGACCCTGAATAATCTATTCCATTTAATGAAGGGCAAGTTTGTATTTTACTTTTGCCATGCAAATTAATAGATGCTGTTCAGGTCTGGGGGGAACATGGTTTGGGGTTGGATTCAGAGAGTAGGCTTATGCTCACAGAATATTCATCACAGAAGGGAGGGTGCTTCTCATCAGTTTTTCCCTCCCCCTGCAACTTATTGTGCCCCTGAAAATCTTCTGTGGAGGATTGGAAAACTCTTCAAAACAGAAGGGAAGATGCAGGGAGAATTGACAAAAATTGCCTCCTCCTCCATCCCCACACACCTTGTTCATTTCACAGAACTGTCAGTTTGGATTGAAACCCCTTTCCCTGAATGGAAAGTTGTGTCTGAGAGCCTCATAAGGCTGGGGAAAGGTGCAGAAAATGACAACTAATGTAATCGAAAAGCTGGAGCAAACTATTATAAGGAAAGTTTGCAATGTTGCGAAGTGTGTGTGTGTGTGTGTGTGTATATATATATATATATATATAATATATATATAATATATAAAATTATGCATGGTGTGAAGAAAGTGGATGGAGAGAAGTGTTTCTCCGTCTCTCACAATATTAGAACCTGGGCTCATTCAGTGAAGCTAAATAGTGGAAGGCTCAGGAAAAACAAAATGAGGCTTTTCGCACAGCACATAATTAAACCTGGAAGATGTAGTGATGAGACCAACTGGGATGGTTTTAAAAGGGGATTAAAATGATGGCTGTTTATTATTTCCAGTATCAGAGGCAGTGTGCTTCAGAGCCCTGGTTGCCGGGGAGCATGAGCCGGGGAGTGCTATTGCAGGCATGTTCTGCTTGTGGGCTTTTCATAGCCATTTAAATGTTTGCACACTGTGGGAACAGAATGCTACTCTATGTAGGCCTTTGGACTGAGCAGTAGACTTCCAAGGTCCTTGACACAGTTCATCTGGAAAAAGGTCTGTCAATGAAAATCTGTCAGGTCATAAGAAGTAGAAGAGGGGGACAGGTTTTGTTTCCACCACAATGGAGTGTATTATTGCAGCCCCTTTTCTTTCTTGCATAGGATGAATGTCTACCATTCATTTCTATTCAAGAATGCAAAGCTGATACAGTTAAACCATGTAAGTATTGCCTCCAAGCTTTGGGGTCTTGGTTGGATGATAGATAATGACTGTTATGCATACCTGCTGTTCATAAAATGTTTAGAGACATTGACACTTTGTGTCAAAATGATTGGGAAATGCAATCTGGTCACTGAAAAAGGCACCAAGTTTTCAGTTTAGAAATAAAATACTTAAAATGTTAACTCCCATCAGCTGGCCAGTAAAACTATTCCAAACTTTCCAAAGAACAAATAGTGCAGAATACACAAGAGGGAACTCCTGGAGACCACCTTGCTTATTTCCTTCCTCCCCCCACCCCCTTACCCATATTTGTATATTTAGACACTAAATTGTATTTTAATCCCCAAGGCTGCTTAGGAAATAGTTTCCACATTCCAGAATCCACAGCAATAAAATACTTCCGTGAAAGGTTAAAATTCCAAGTAGCAAGCTGTCCAGATCTCCATCTGAGCCTCGAGCAGTAAAAGAAGCACGAGGGGGGAAATGCATTAATTACATGTAGTCATGTGGCCCAAAAATTTTAATCCAGTATTTTAATCCAAAAATTTAATCCTGTATATAAAACTGATCCCAGTTGATCTAATTGGAGAATCTGGATTGATAATTAATGACACATTAAATTGATAAATGCACAACTGCAATTAGTTAGCAAAGATGAGAGAAGGAATCCTGAAAAAATACTGAAAATCACAACCTTTCTTGAATATGTCCCCTTCTCATGAGCAGCTACAGTTGCTTCTCACATTGAGTAGGATGGTGGCAATTGTTCATCCAGTAAATAACAGGATTGATAGCTTGGGCTTACATGATGCAGGCAATTTTTGCACTAATTTGTTTTCCATTTATTGCAGTGACTTTATGAAAAGTGCCTGGACTGATATTGAACGCTTCAAAGAGCAAAAGAACCATGACTTGAAAGAGGCCCTGATAAGTTATGCTGTAATGCAGATCAGCATGTGCAAAAAGGTAAGTCTGTTGGACTAATGTTTTAAACTTGGGAAGCACAGTATGAAGATTTAATACATGTTTCTGCCCTCAGGAAGGGAAGCCTCTGGATACTCCTCTCTGCATTACTCAGTAGCCTGCTTCCACAGCCCTATTCTGTTATGCTCTGGGGATAGGAACATTCTGTTTGTGCTTAAGCATAGAGCATGCATTACATGATGAATGTAAGATTTGTGCTCCTCCATCATGTGTAAAATTCCCAGGATTTTTAAGTAGAAATGGATGCATGGATTTGGGTAGTTGATTCTATCCAACTGTCAGCTTGAAAGCTCGCTTCAAAACCAGCATTTTCTTTGTTTGTTTTTTCTATTTCTTATGAAGGGAATTCAAGTTTGGACAAATGCAAAAGAATGTTTCAGCAAGATGTGATGTATGGAACTCAGTCCTTCATGGCAAATTGCCAGATAACAGAAGCACAAGTGCATGAACATGGATACTAAGTTGCTACATTATTAAACCATGGAATTGGTGTATTTGTGAAAGTAGGGCACAAAGAATTGGTCTCTGTTCCTTGATGGCCACCTTGTGGCTTCTTCTGCATGCAGTAGCAAATTGAACATTGTAGTTCTCTCTTGAGGTAAGGCTATAAGGAGGATCCAAGTTGGCTCCAATGATTACATAAACTAAACTGTTCAACATACTAGGCTCTTGAACCACCAATCTTTGCACTATGTAAATCATTTCCAGGTACCCCTTCTTCATATGTTGCTGTTTCACAATTGTAATGCTATAAGATATGCTGATGTTTTTCCCATTATTATTTTTTTGTCATGGCACAAAATTATGTTTTCAAAGTTTAAGCACCATCTGTAACATAACACATGCATTGTACATCTCTGAAGAAACATTTTTCCAAAAAATTAGCTTAATCTTTATATCAAATTTTTAAACAGTGGGGGTGCTCCATACATTACAAGGTGGTGTTTCTGTGCTTGAATTTAAAACCAATAGAAATCTATTATAGAATTTCTCTAATTGCCAGCACATGATTGAACAATTAGCACTGAATAGTTACTGTTACTGACCTCAGTAAAAATGCTTAACACCAGCTTTAAATTTACTCAGCAGCATCCATTAGGTTAAAAGTATTTGGTTCTGCATCAATGTGTCTTTTTAAGATTATGCTGAACATAAAATTATTCCCCTTGTTGAATAGTAACAGCGTTCCACCCCACCTGGAAGAACACTATTAATCTGAATTGCTTTTGCTTACACTTATAGCAACATAAATGTGAATTGCATTTATATGTATATGCATCTGTTTTGTTTACTGCACTCATTTTGTCCAGTTTTGTTTTTTTTAAAGGGAAATGAATAGAATGAATTGTTTGGTGTCTTCTCTGGTACAGTGTGTTCAAAAGCAAGGTTGCTCTTGCTCGCTCTGAATCTTAAAATGCAAGACACTAATTCCCAGCTGTAAGAAAGATCTAATGCACATTTGCTCTTCTGCATAGGAGTCTTTAAAATGTCACTTGAGTAAATGTGGAATCATGCCAGACATAATTGTAGCAAAGCTTCTGAGATTAATAGTATTCATTTGTAAAGTATGCATTTAATTATTTCGGATGATGACACTGTATTAGTTTACATATTCCAAAAAGAACTACTTAATCTGTTTATTTTCCCCAAATCAGATCTTGTTTCTTGCTGCAGTTATAAAACCAGGTTTCCAGAGTAAAATGTTTTCAGCTAAATTGATGTAATTTTTGATGTGTGGTTTTAAAGGTTAACAACTTATTTTAAGAATGGTTTCATCTTTATTGTTTAAGTGGAAAATTCATCCACCTTAAGATGAATATATCTATTGCCAATCATTCCATTTCAAAGAACTGTAGAATCTGGATCCTAAAACTGAGTAAAAACTTGTACATTCCAAAAAACAATAAGCAGCTACAAAGTTAGATTTTTCTAGTAAACTTCCTAGAGTAGTCGTGCCTTAATTTAATACCACTAGGCACTTGGAGTCAATATTTTCCATGCACTTGATCTTCCTAGTGCCTTCCCCTATCTCACCCCTCTATTTCATAAGCTGTATAACTTAAATGTATTAGTATGCCTTTTTCTTGCTAACTGTATTAAATCTGAGAAGGGATCAAAAGGTTGTTGTATGCTTTGTGCCAAATGCTAAATAAAACTACACTTTATTATTTTTTGTATTTTTTGCACTTATTTTGAATTGTCCAATTATTAAAATAGTTGTATCCTATATTGGGCTTCATTTACTTTTTAAGAAGTACATTTTCATTTAATGTGGGACTCAAATTCTTGTTTGCTAATATACATCTCTTTCTCCCTCTAAAAAAAAGTAACCTCAAATTCATTTTTGCTCAAAGTAAACTAGTACAGTGGTACCTCGGGTTAAGAACTTAATTTGTTCTAGAGGTCTGTTCTTAACCTGAAACTGTTCTTAACCTGAAGACCACTTTAGCTAATGGGGCCTCCTGCTGCTGCTCCGACACTGCACGATTTCTGTTCTCATCCTGAAGCAAAGTTCTTAACCCGAGGAATTTTTCTAGGTTAGCGGAGTCTGTAACCTGAAGCATATTTAACCTGAAGCGTATGTCACCCGAGGTACCACAGTACATCAGTCCTATTTTAGATGAGGATGCTGGTTGATGCACTGCTTCAGATGTAACCTAAAAGATGGATTGGGCTATCAGTAATAAGCTCATTGCCCTCCTGCATTCTTGTTCATTCTCAGTAACAGCAGACTCCCGCATCTTATCTGTCCAATACTTCATGGAGAGTATTGTTTGCAATTTTTAGTTTTTGTAGAATTTAAGGGAGTGTGCATGTTGTTCTCAGACAGTCTTCCATCCAGGCACTGTCCCAACCTAGATCTAATTAGCCTCAGCAAGGATGCTTCATCATATTGTTGCGGATCCTGTATATAATATATTGTAACGATGAATTGTACTTCTTGGACTGCCCTCAAAGCAGTGGAGGAGGCAAGAAGGGTACTGCCAATTTCCCCAAGACACTGAAGGAGAGTGCAGCTTCAAGGTACTGTACTAACTTTTTTTATTGGAGTAAACCAAAAAGTCTCGTTAGCAGAAGTTTTCTGTAAAAGGAGAGAACTTTGATATGACAAAAACACAAAACAAGCATTGCATCTGACAAGTTATACCTGAAACACATAAGGCATAAAAACTTTATGTACTGCTTTAATAAAGCAGGATTTTAGCATTTTTAAAGGTTTGCCTCACTTTGGTTTCTTGAGACTCTGGAGCAAATTGACTTTCCAATATGTCTCAGAAAAGCTGGCATCCCCTATAGGCTCTCATTTCACTCTGCAGTACTGTGAAACAAGTCTGTTTCTGTTTCAAATTGTTCTAATTGTGTGTTGTTGAAATGTTGGCTACTCAGCAAAAGGAAAATTGTGTGCATCAATGTTTCTACGAGTGTATGGATAGGAATGTTTCTACAATTGTATGGATAGGAACATATTCCTACCGTACCTGCAAATACTATAGCAGTTGATAGAACCTCTCTCTAGCCTGCCATATTTGAAAAACCTTAACTCGTATTGAGCTCAGTTTTAGAGAGTTTAACTGTGTTACTATGGTGCCCAAAAGACAAGCTGTTAGTTCAGTACATTTTGCTATTTTGAAGTATCCAGGGAAAGCTGTCGGGAGTATGCCAACAATCATAGTGGCTTGCTCTGTGCTTCAGAATGTCAGCATCTATATGAAGATTAAGTATTAGAAGTGGAACATTTACAAGACAAATGGAACATGTGCCTGCATCAACCATTAGCAAGTAAGCTAGCTAATCTTAACTATCAACTATCATGGATTTCTCTCCAATAATTTTTCAGACAGGTAAACTAGTAAGCTAATATTTGCATAAGGAATATATCTATACTGCACATAGATGCTCAGATACTTCTTGGGCATTTTGCTTTCTATATTCAGTATCAACATGTTATTTCAGATACCTGTTTTGACATCTCAGACAATTGACTCCTGACTCCGACTACCTTACAGAGATGGATATTTCAACAATAATTTAACAATATTAAACATGCTGGATTGCAAAAATAATTATTCAGACATGTTTTGTAGCCAAGGACCTCTGTAGTCCCTGCCCCCACTCCACAGTACAGGTGTGAGCTCACAAATTGATATTTCTGCTATGAAAAATTTAGGACAGAGAGTTTGTTGGAGAGGTAGATAGGGAGCAGCAGCCTTGGATCATCTGAACCTTTGCTAGATACTGCATAGCTTCTCAAGGTAAGGAAAACTTGTGAGGAATAGACTATTCTTTCTGCTTAAAATTTGATATAGACTGAATAGGCTCTTTGTGCTTTTTAACTCCACTTATCCATTGAACTGTGGTGTCTAAATATACTCTCTTGTAATTAATTTTTGGGCACAGTTTTGATTTATGAATGTAGTAAAAATTACTTACTGGCAAACAAACACATTTTATAAACCCAGATGTGAATAACCGTACATCTCCCGACTAGTGTCTACCAAAATTTGTTTCTTTAGAATGAAAAGTATTTAGGTAAAAGAAATGTTTGATTACATATTGCCCCCTAGTGTCAAAGTATTCCAAAGTAGCCTAACACACACAAAAATAAGGCAGAACAATTTGCAATGGTTATCACGACATTTTCACAGGCGAGGAATCTGTAAAGAAATAGGTACCACATAACAAACATCTTCTTGTGTGAAAATGGGGTGTTAAAGTCATTGTAAACTCCCCCTTCTAAATAGAGTCTAGAGACTCTGCAACTGTCAAATGCCCCTTTCTACCTACAGCTTCCCTCCTGTCCCAGACTCTGCCATAATTCTTCTCTCCTATTGCACCTAAGTAGAATCCGTATTGTTGAGTTGTTGGGATCTTTAATTTGACCTCTGGAACTGCCAGCCATTATGGAATGCAATTGTTGGCAGAAAAAGGTAAATTGCATTCTAAGTATCAGGTGTGTTAGGGGAACTGGAAGAATCAAGGCTGAAAGTTTCACATCCACTTCTGATAGATCCACAAGCCACAACTTTTTTGACAGCTCTAGCAGGATGTCAGATTTGTGTTTCTCTACATGATCTCAACCTCACCCCTGCTTTCTATACAGCAAAACAAAAATAAAAAATTCAGGGGAGCACAGATTTATTATTTTTGGCTTGATGCTGAAGGCTTGGACATGCCTAGTGCAGCAATTGCTGGACTGTGTGTTAAACCATGGTTAAAATGAAACAGGTATGGCAGGAAAAACAGCAGCATACAAGTCACTGCAAGCTTTTCAAGGAGATCTATATATTAGTTCAAGGGTTGCCATAAAAGCCACAGGCGAAAAATTATATACTGTAACCGGATGTTTTGGTTTATGTGGTTCCATAGAATTGGAAAGGTGTTGCAGATTTACTATGCGGTCTGCTTTCAGGACACTCCCCAATTCAAAATGGTGGCTAAAATGTAATTTCCCTTACAGTTCTGACACGCTCAAAGAGACTTGAAGGGGAACTGATCCATGTTTGTTGTTATGTTAGCTGTGTGCTACCGTGGGAAAGACTAAATGCAACATATGGCAGGTACATTACTGATAAAAGTACAAGATGGGAAGTGTGCCCTTCCTTCAACATTTTCCCCAGGTGTAATGTGCAACGATGATTCATGTTAGTCAGAATACACAAACCAGTACAATAACAAATAAATAAATATGCCAAAATTAATAATTTATTTCATATCAGTGGAAGGTGGCATATTATGTAATGAACTAAATATTCAGCTGTATGCTACATGAAAATAAGAGTAAAAATCAGAGCTTGTTCTAAGCAATCCTTAAGCCATTTTCACATATTCTGTAGCCAGACTGATCTGTTTGTATCTGGCAAAATATGCAGCGCTTCATGTCGCATGGTTACATTTTTTACATGTTAGAAATGTCTAAATTTTTAGTCTTTTCTGTAGAAGCCATTCGTTATCGATGTGCATCCTTTTTAGCTGAAGCTATACAGTGGTACCTCGGGTTAAGAACTTAATTCGTTCTGGAGGTCTGTTCTTAACCTGAAACTGTTCTCAACCTGAAGCACCACTTTAGCTAATGAGGCCTCCTGCTGCTGCTGCTCCGCCACTGCACGATTTCTGTTCTCATCCTGAAGCAAAGTTCTTAACCTGAGGTAATATTTCTGGGTTAGTGGATTCTGTAACCTGAAGCGTATGTAACCCGAGGTACCACTGTATGTTGCTCCTTCTATGACGCATAGAAATGTCTGTGATATTTGCAAATATCTATTAATATGTTTCTCTTTCTCCAGCAGCCTGTATAATTTTTGCAACACTTGTATCATTGGTTTTTTGTACTGCTTGGCTTCTTACACAGGGCATGTAAGGTGGGGAGCACAATCTACATCTGTTTTCTGCCGCATCTGACAACATTTTAGTGTCTCAGTTACATATATACTGTTAAGTCTAATTCTACTAGATTATACAGGCTTGGGTTTCAGCAAGCAAAGCAAAACATTGCTTGAAATAAACTTCCAACAATTGTTCCTGCTCCTAACTTGCCTATGTTTTAAATGTGTGTGTACTGAAATTGCCCTATTGTGTGACCATGACAGGGCTTTTTAAAGAATTTGTATGTCTTGCAGCCTGATCCTGTAGTTTTTTGGAAGTAATTCTCACTAAATGAACTGGTGCCAATTTAAGATTGAGGGTGCCTATTTAATATTACTACATATGGCATGTTTGTGCCACATTGGTGGTTGTTACTATAGAATCAATTATTGAAGTGTGTGTGTCCATCCATCTTTTGTGTTAGAATAACCTTTTAGATAATGTTTTGAACATTAACATTCTGAGAATGTATTATTTGTACAATAATAATATGGTGTGATCTTTGATAAGCTGTTATGAGACTGGGTTAATCCTGAAAGGTTATGAGATAAGATATAGTTTTGGTTCACTTGGTGTATTATCTCTGCCAGGAACTGGATGGAGGGAATACGTCACAGTCACTGTCGATTCTACTCAACCTCTTCGTAGCTTTTCATACCATCACATGCTATGTTTCTGGATTGGGTGGCTGTGATGAAACTTTGGAGCCTGTTTTATGGTGGTTCTGGTCCTACTTGGTGGAGCAGTTCCTGAACATGGTGCTGGGGCAACTCCTGTTCAGTGCCTTGGCTACTGACCTATGGTGTCCTTCAAGTTTCAACTTGTCCTCCATGGTATTTAACATCTACATGAAACCATTGGGTGAGATTATCCAGGTCTGGAGGGTTCAGTATCAGCAATATGCAGATGACACCCTACTCTAAATCTTGTTTCTATCTAATTTCAATTAAGTTGTTCAAATTCTAAGTCCAAACCCAACATTGCTAATGGGCATGGTGAGGGTAAATAAATTGAATTTCAATCTGCAAAAAAAAAAGAGTTTCCCCCAGTCATAATTTGGATGCATTCTTCAATTCAGCCCGGAACTTGTAAAACCAGTTTTGCACAGTGACCAGGAGCATTTGCCCAGGTATGACTACTGTTTCCATTCTTGGATGTCAGATCTAGCCATGGCAACACACGCCTTGGTTATATTGTTAGGACAGCTGTAACCACTGGTTCTGTATTTGAAGAGTGTTTGAAAACCTCAGCTGCTTCAGAATGCTGTAGCCAGACTATTGACCAGAGCCTGTCATAGACAGCACATGTTACAATAGCTTAATAAGCTACCTGTTTATTTCTGGGCACAATTCAAAGTGCTGACATTTGAAGTACATTTCATGGAAACTCAAGAGTATACCTTTGTGCCTGTTCCCTCTGTAACTGTGTTCAGGATTGCAGCCTAAGTAAAAATATTTAGATCGTATTTCATAAAATGATATTAAAATATTTGTGGATATTTATTCTATGATTCCTGTGAAATGTTTATAAATTGTTTGTATTAGTTCATTTCAGTGTGAGAGACTAGTTCAGGCCCAACAGTTAAGGAAATAGTTTAATTTGGTGCTCATTAATTACTAGTATTTCAGTTTTGTGGTCTACAAACTGTAAAAGGGTGCAATCCTGGCACACAGTGTGACAGGCAGGCGACTCCAGGAATATCAACTGGCCATCACTACTGATTAATCAAGTTTATTCAGCGATACACAAAGTCTTGAGAGATGATAATCTCAGCACAACGGCACTACCATAGTAGTATGTTGCTGAAGATCTTGGGAGTGTGGGAGAGCTGTGGAAGTATCAGAAACATCACAGACCTGCTGACATATGTTCCAGTGCCTTCACCATAATTTCCCTGCAATTTAACTAACTACAGGCTGCCAAGCAAATTTGAGAAAGGATTCCAGATGATGCAGCTTCGGAAAAAGGAGTGGCTTTTGTTGTGCTGGAGGCCTTTCATTCTATTTCTCATTAGAGGCAAAGCTAGTCATGATGGTGGCAGGCTGTGTACTTAAACCCAGATCTGTCCCAGTCATGTAGAAAATGAGAGTCTGGTATTAACTGAAAAAGGATAACATGGGCTGGGAGACGCTAACACTTTTTCTCCTACTGCCCCATAGCTTATTATCCACCAACCCTACAAGCAGTGTGATTGGGACAGATGCCGGCTTAAACATCTCTGTTTAAACATCTTTTCTCCTTATGTCTAGCTTGGCTCTGAGGAATCTAAATTCCTTTTTAAAAGATGCAACAAAGGAAAGAAACTGGAAGCAGAACAAAATTTGTCAGCAAAGAGGCAGCGCCTTTAAAAAGTGGAACAATCTATAAAAAGTATATTACACTTGAGTATACTATTATTTACATATTCATGTGTCTCTTCTCTTTGTCTCCAGTACACTCTCCTCAGAAGGAACATCATCAAATAAAAGTCTGCCCTGGAACTTCCTAATACTCATGGATGTGGGGAGTATAAAATGTTGTCTATAAGTGCATCCACACTATTTCCTACGGAAAAGATGGCATCTTTATTACATTCTCATCAACTGTTGCTCTCCTGTGTTTCATCAGTCTACCCAGAAAATTAGACTCCTGTGGAAGCAACAGCACAGCACTGCAATATCCAATATTTCCCATCTGTGTTAAGAGGCATGTAAAGTGGCCTTGATGTGTTAGTGATATTATTTATTTGTTATTCCATTTATATCTCATCTTTCCTCCCTCAATGTAGTGTACATTGTATCCACCAGATGTATTAGACTGCAACTCAACCACCCAGAAACAAAGGAAATGCTGGGTGGAGCTGATGGGAGTTGTAGTGACAAACTTCTGGAGAGTAGCTCTAGCTCTAGCAGCATGATCTAAGCATGCTGTAGGGATTATGCAGGTGCTGGGAGGCCAAAATCTCACTGCAACACATCTGAATTCATCCTAGAAGGGGAAACTACCAGCTGTTTAGTCACTCACTACTGTATTGAAATGAACCTACCTGATCCATTAGATCAGTAGCAGGCTTTGCTTTCTGGCTTACTGTTAGTGAAGACCAGATTGGTGGGCATCGGCAACAGGGCCTTTTTAGATGTGGCTCTGCAACTGTGGATTTCTCTTTTTATAAATTATAAATTATTTCTGGCCAACTCTTGCATGATGATGCTGGTGCACTTTTTTGTTTGCCTTACCGTGTTCCATCTACGGTTTTCTTGTCAGTTTGGGGACATCGGGTGTGTGGAATAAATAACCCAAGATAGGACTACCTAACACCCTTTAACCTTGTGTATCTGAAGAAGTGTGCATGCACACGAAAGCTCATACCAAGAACTGACTTAGTTGGTCTTTAAGGTGCTACTGGAAGGAATTTTTTTTTGTTTTGACTATGGCAGACCAACACGGCTACCTATCTGTAACCCTTTAACCTTGTTCACCCGACTGCAGTTGTAGCATCTACTCCCTCCCTGCACTCTCCTCTGCACTTTTTAGGTAGGCCCCCTTGCTATTCTCTTCTCTCCCCACCTCCTTGATCTCCAAGTGCTGAATTTCAAGTCAGAAGTCCAAGCTGGCCTAGAAACCACACCGATGAATCGAATTAGTCCTTGATGCTGGTGGCTGCAGTTCACTCAGAGATTTGGGATGGAGGGGCACACGCTCAGAGTCCCCAGCACCCAGAAACAAGTCGTGCGGCTGAGACCTCCGAAGCCTTCCCCTTCCCCTCCCTCGGCCTTCCACTTCTCTGTTACTACTCCTCTCGCTCTTTCACCCACCTTCCCTTCAGGGGGAGAGAGCAGCAGCAGCTAGCCCTGCTTCTGGTGGCGGGTTCGGATCCTGCGGGCGATTTCCCAAGCTGCACCGCGGCGGCGCTCTCTCGCTCGCTCTCTCTCTCGGCCCGTCGCTGTCACCGCCAGTAGGAGGCTGAGGCGGCTGCGCTTTCCCCGACCGGCCTGCCGCCCGCCGCCGCTGCAGCAGCTTCTTGCAGGAAGGGAGCCATCGCTGCTGCTGCTGCTGCCGCCGCCATCATGGTGCCCGGGGCAGGAGCCGGAGCCGCGGCCTGGGGGCTCTGAGCCCCCCATCACCTCTTCTTCCCCCGCCGCCCTCGCCTTCCTCTGCCACCGTCGTCGTCGTCATCGCGCCGCCGCCGCCGCCCTACTCTTTCCCCAGCTTCGGGCCGCCGGTAAGAATCCAGCCGCGGAGGGGACGGGAGGCGGGCCCGGGCTCCTTGCTGGGGCCTCGTCGCCTGAGCTGTGTGGCGGCCCCGCCAGGGAGGGGCGGGCGGAGGGAGACGCTTCGGGCCTGGAGCTGGCGGGTGGGTGACGGTGCGAAGTGCGTGAGGCGAAAGGGGGCTGAGGGGAGGGGAGAGTCCGGGCTCCGCCGTGTCCCCCCCCCCGCCTCCTTTCCAGATCCCGCTTGCACGGGGCCTTGCAACTGCTCGCCAGGAGGAGAGCTGGGATCTCGGGCGAGCGAGCGAGCGAGCAGGCCTCGCTGGGGCTCCGGTAGCCCTCCGAGCCCTTCGTAGGTCAGCAAAGGCAAAGGAGACAAGATATAGGCAAACAAAGGAGGAAGGGGGCTATGGGGGGAACGGGGGGGCGCGGGCAGATCTCCCCCGGGAGGCTTCCCAACCCCCCTTCCCCCCTTCTTCTTCTTCTTCTTCTTCTTCTTCTTTTTCTTCTTCTTTTTCTTCTTCCAAGGTGGCCTCCCTAAAAATAAAAAAAAAAGGAGAAGAGAGCCTGGCAGACAAAGGGACCTGCAGGGATGACCGATCTACAGAAATGCACATTCCTAAACCTTTGGCCCACAGTGATTTCTTCCTCTCCCCTCTTTGCAGTTTTTATAACCTTGAGGGTTGTTTTTTTTAAAAAAATAAGAAGTCACATAGGCTACCCTTCAGATGCTTGACACTGGGACAGTCATGACTTCAAAGGGTGACCCCCTTGCCATCAGCCCCTTGAACTACCTAAACCTGCGATTGACAGCCTGATACAGAAGTGGCCAGCCCCAACTCTGGTTGCTTCCTGTTCCAGCAAGGGATCCCTAGGATTCCTGAAGACAGCCTGGCAAACATTAGAGACAAAGGGATTGACAGATCCCTATGAACAGGCATCTTCAACACCTAACAGGCAATTTTGTCCTGCTCTGAGTGTTGCATTTTGATATAGATGGGTAGGTAAATCTCCTGCAGGATTTCCCCCTTCCTCTTTCAGAATTGTTGCCGCAAGAGTAAGTCTCACAGAGACCCACATGCCCTGAATCTGAAGAGCCTGTAAATAGATATGCAGAACAGAGATATCTAGCTTCTTTTTCCTGTTCAGCAGGGGACTCCAGTCTCCTTAGAGACAGACTGTCAGAAACATAGATTATGGCTGCAGGCTTGTGCACACTTACATGGGAGTAAATGTCATTAATCTCAGTGGAATTTACTTCTGAGTAAGTAGAGCATCAGGCTGCACAAGACAGTCAGAATGTGAAATGCACCAGTTTCCAGATGCAGAGCAATCTTAAACCTTCCTTCCCTCGCTTCCAGTATAGGCCCAAATACATTTCTTTTTCAGGTACTGAATTAGGGAACTGAGACATGCACGCACATACTGTCTACTTCCTACAACTACTGTTTGGATACATAACTTAGCCTAGCTCATACTCCTATGTGATAAGGATTTTGCAGTATACTGTTTGGGCTCATTTATTTGTAAATAGTTGTATATTAAGGTACATACCTTGTCATAAGGAGAGCATTGCTAAGTGGGCACCAAGGGGTATTTACTAAGAGTCAACCTCAGCATGAATAGGAAGATAAAACTGGGGTGCCACTATGGACCCAGAAATACACTTACTTCTAAGCTATAGAGATAATTGAACGTCATCTACACACTTCCTGCTTCTTCTAGCATTGTGTATTTCTCCTTGGGAGTTCATTTGGAATGATTTCAGTAGAGATGCATGAATGGAAGATTCTGCATTGGAATTGGTCACCGCTATGAATTTCTGAGGAAAAGTTTGTCAGCACTAGTTTCTGACTATCTGTCCAGAGATTGTCTCTAAAAATTTGTGTGACTGAACAACTCCAACCCAGAGGTTTTTATATTTATGCCTGTATGGGAATAATTTCAAAGTGTTCTCATAAAGAAATACATTGAAAATGGCCAACTCAGTTGTTGCTAAAACTTAGCCCAAATACATTTGCTTTCCTTCAGAAATGGTTGTGGAAAGGTCAGAAACATTCAGATCCAGACTTAAATGGTGGCCTACATAAATATAATTGTAATCCAATATCTGAAAGCAGTATTGCCAGATCTGTGGCTATCTGCTACCTACCACAATTGAATCCACTATCCCATTCCCTCTTTAGTCTGGTTACATTCCATGTAAACAATATTTTGGAGTAAGTGCTTGTGAAGCATAAGAGAGATCATCAACACTTTCCATTTACAAGTTGAGACACTTATACTGTAGATGAAAATTCAGTTTTAGATTTAAAGTTTTCCTAAAATGTAAGATTGTATTCATTTTCAACATAACAATGGGGCTAAAATATGTGAATTCAATAGATAGTTTCAATTCAATTCAATTTCAATACAATTTTTGTGAGGCCTTCTTGCTCTGTGTCATTTTTAGAAGATTGGGGTCCAGTTATTTTGGATAACATTCCACCATGTTTTTTATAAGTGTCTTCAAAAAAGAGAGAGACCTTTATAGAGTTTTAAAGGTACAATATCCTTTCTGTTGGTTATCTTTGTTGTGTAACTAGTATTTTCTAGGTTAACTGTTGTTACTAGTTTGAAGGACCTTAGTCTTTTTGGATTTTAATCTTCAATAACAATTGCTTTTTGTGGGACAGATAGATGTTGAACTGCCGGTAGTGATTTGGGAAAAGGCTTTCTTCCTTTTCAGAATAGAGAGTTGGGAGAGCTTATTTTTTTACACAAATGCTGGCTGCGGTTCTGCCAGAGTTATCCACAAATAGGTTCCTCAGACTTCAGTAGGACTGGCAGATGTGCAACTTTGTGCAGAGTTGTAGCCTTGATATTTACTTAACTTTGAGAAGGGTTCATTCAGGCTGGGGCTTCTATTAAAATCTGTATGCAGAACTAGTTTACCAGTATTGAACAAACACTTGTGGCTGGCTATTTATTATAACACATCTTGCCCTGAATGTGAAAATGTGAGGCTGTGCTTTTGTTTGTTTTTGTTAAACATAGTTTTTGTCTTTGCAAAAAAACTGGGGTATTGGCCTGTGACCATATATGATAGATAACCGTTAAAAAGATAGAGGACTATGTGCAATGTTAGTCCTGTTCAGAGTAAACCCTTGGATTGACATTGCTTACTTAGGTCCATTTACTTCAGTGGTTGTACTCTTAAATATAATGTACTTGGATACAGTCCAAAGTAACATGTTTTTGATAAATTATATACATTTAAACTGATACCTCTTCAAGTCATGTCTAAGTGATTAGAGGAACAATAAGGTAATGTAATTACTACTAAAGTTTCATAAACTGGGGTTTTGCTTAGGGTTTTTCTGTAAATAATCTCTTTATCATTCTGACTGCTTTGGTCTATGTAGCAATAGATCAGATGGTGATAGAAGGACAACCTTTTAAGAGCTCTCATAATTCTGCAATTTGAATATAACTTAATAGAGAATTGAAAAATACTGAACTTTACTTCTCTCTTTTCATGTATTGGAGATGATTATTGGATGCTTCAGAATAATATCTGAAGAAGAAAACCTCAACTACAAATGTAGAGTTGGGATGTTATTTCTTTCTTTCACAAAAGGATTCTCTAATTTAAGATCAGTTGCAAACCTTTCAGGTTTTTCCTCCAACCAGCTATGGTAATGCTAGGGTTCCATTTTTTCCCCCTTGTATAAGCACCTAATCATTCTTTAGAATTCAGTCAAAGCCTGCAAGGATTGAAAGTTAATATTTAGACTATTATTTAAAGAGTATCCTGCACACCACTGGGTAAAGAAAAAGTATGAGGTGATATCCATTGTGACAAAAGCGGTTCATTCCTTCTTCTTTTCGCACCTTGAAAGCACCTGCACCCTGCAATATGATCAGGGGGTTCCCCAACTCACAGGAGTGTATTTGCAAGGTGCACAGGGAGCTGCAGGGCA
The DNA here is from genome assembly GCF_964252035.2 of Podarcis erhardii. NCBI lineage: Eukaryota > Metazoa > Chordata > Lepidosauria > Squamata > Lacertidae > Podarcis > Podarcis erhardii. Next base: position 94,950,061 of record NC_138497.1, on the reverse strand, counting down.
GGGGGGAGAGAGAAATGGAAGTCCCACTGCATGACGACATCATTGAATGTTCACCATGGCCCCTCCACTGAGAAACCATATAGAAAGTCATAAGCATGTAACAGGATGTGAAAGTACTACCCTTCAACAGGTGCATGGGAAAATTGGTTTGACACAGGTATATTGGAACACAATGGCAATATTCCTATTTCAAAAATGCATAAAGATCTTAGTTTGCAAGGGGTAATGTTGTGCAATTTGGAAACTGCTCTGTCTACTCGGTTTGAAGAGATTATACTTTACTAGGGTCAAAATTGAATGAAGGGGATCAGTGTAAAATCAGCATCTTAGCCATTTTATCATTCTCTCTATTTGAGATTGTCAATAAAGCAGTACATTATATCCTGTTTAACATGAACACCTAACTCTGGGTTCAAAGCAAGTAAACAGCCCCCATCCATTTAAGAGAATTGATATCATTCATTGCTCATCACTATAGGTGTATATACACATATTTCAACAGAGCTAAGAGTTAACACAACTCTCCAAAATACGTAATGAGTGGATGCCACATTTTCCTAAAATGATTATTTTCTGGTAAACTGTCTATCTAGCTTAATTTGAAATGTCAATTTTTTTCATGATAAGAATCTCCCACACTTCTAAGAGCCATTGTTTCCTTGTGGGTTGCCTGGGATCCTTAAGTTGTCAAGCCATCAAGAATTTGGTTACAGCAAATAAAGCAACTAAAAGCTGCTATGCCTTGTTATACCAACTATATTATTAAATAGATCACATATCATTATAGCACTCTAGTGCAATATTTTATTTTTTGAGCAGTTTCACATTTGCACTGATTTTTGAATTTTGCAAAGCATTGCATTTGATTGGCCAGTTTCAATGAAATGTTATCAATGAAATGTTATCAACAGGTGTTGCTAACTTGTGGGCTGTATGCAGGCTCCTAATAGGGTTTTTTGACCCTCCCATAATTTGCAGTTTAATTTTTTAAAAAACTCTCCTGTGGATCCTTGCTGTGATGTGTCAAAAGGTTTATTGTGGTCCTCCAAAGTTAACATTTTTACCCCCCCCCAAAAAAAACTGTTTTAAACTGACTGCTCCTGCGATACTGTAATGCCAGAAGGTTTCATGACCTCTCAACAATTTGTCCCAAATTCTTCCCCCCATCACTCCCACAGCCCCCCTGCTGTGATTGCATGGTATGAAAAGGTTTTTTCCTGACCCCCAGGAACCTCCGGAAGTGTCCTTAAAAAGGGGGAAGGCTCACTTCCTTTTACAGTTCACCTATACTCACTTTTTCACTTTGGCCACATCCACTTTGACATTTGGTCTCCATGGATTAGTGTGGCCCTCAGCCTAAAAATGGTTAAACACCCTGGTTCACAACATTACTTTATTTTTGCCTTTTAAAAAAATGTAACATATAGTTTAATTTTCCTTGGATGATACTCATTTTTAAAAGATACCACAAACAATGCACCTAGGCTGCTAATATTAAAATTGGCATATGGTGATAAAAGTACTCTTTAAACGTTAGAATTGCAGAATTTGGTGTGATGGAAGATAGTAATTTTGGTAAAATGTAGGACCACCGCCCATTCATCAGCAACCTGAGGACCCCATCAGTCCAGGTGGAAGTATTTTGTAGAGACCATGTTGTAGAACTGCTGATTCCACATGACTCAAGCAAGAAACCCAAGTCAGCTTAATGATGAGAACTTTGGAAGTACAGGTAATAAATATCCTGGCCCTCCTTTCTTTTTGTTTGCCAAGGCAATCAGACTTTCTAATGGGTGCTTACCTGCTTTAAAGGTGTTGCACACAACTTTTATATAAAAGACCAAATACACAAATAGTATCTGTGTGGGAGAAACCCACTTATCCTTAAAATAGCAAATGAGCTCACAGAAGAATGATTATACTCTAGAACACCAAAGATACACACTTTTCTCAAAGTATCTGCTCCATCTGTAGTCTTTTGGCTGTTATCCAACAGAGAAAGTCTTATAAAATGTGTAATCTTACTGGAAGCCCCTGCCCAGATCATTAGTACTGCTATTTGTCTTGGTTGTTATTTATTTGAGTTAATGCCGCAACCTATGAAATCTGAAGAGGTTTACAAAAGTGAAATGCAACAGGCAAGCTGGAGGCTTCAATGGGACTTTGCACCTGATCAAATGAGCTGTTCTTTGAGCATGGTAGCTTACACAATTGTTTCCAGTGCAACTGCCCAATTGACCCCTGACTTGCTGCTGTTGTTCCTTTACCAGTGCTCCACTTGTCGCTTCTGCACAGGAGATACCCAGCCGTTGTAGCAGTGGATGTGTGGGGCTTCCTGTTTCCCTCCTCCCCAAAATATCCATTCAGTCTGCCCCAGAACAGATTTTGGGGGTGTGCGGGGAGCTGCAGGGGGAAAGGGAGGAGGAGGGGAGCCCCATTGTGCAAACAGAAGTTCGTTGTGCAAGCAGGTTGACACCTTGGATGCTGTCCCAGGAATTAATATGCACAAGTTTCTGAAATGGGATTATTGCATGCATCTATATTGGAATTGCTTTTAGCTGTTTCAGTTGTTTTTGTTTGTTTGTGTGTTTGCTGTCCTGGCCCTTTTTGGGAGGAAGGGTGGCTATAAATTATTATTATTATTATTATTATTATTAATAATAATAATAATAATTTATTTATACCCTGCCCACTCTGGTCGGCTTCCAACAAAACACTAAAATGCAATAACCTATTAAACATTAAAAGCTTCCCTAAACAGGGCTGCCTTCAGATGTCTTTTAAAAGTTTGGTAGTTATTTTTCTCTTTGACATCTGATGGGAGGGCGTTCCACAGGGCGGGTGCCACTACCGAGAAGGCCCTCTGCCTGGTTCCCTGTAACTTAGCTTCTCATAGCGAGGAAACCGCCAGAAGGCCCTCGGCGCTGGACCTCAGTGTCTGAGGCAGAACGATGGAGGTGGAGACGCTCCTTCAGGTATACTGGACCAAGGCCATTTAGGGCTTTAAAGGTCAGCACCAACACTTTGAATTGTGCTCGGAAACGTACTGGGAGCCAGTGTAGGTCTTTTCAAGACCGGTGTTATACGGTCTCAGCGGCCGCTCCCAGTCTTTAGTCTAGCTGCCGCATTCTGGATTAGTTGTAGTTTCTGGGTCACCTTCAAAGGTAGCCCCACAGAGAGCGCATTGCAGTAGTCCAAGTGAAAGATAACCAGAGCATGCACCACTCTGGCGAGACAGTCTGCGGGCAGGTATGGTCTCAGCCTGCATATCAGATGGAGCTGATAAACAGCTGCCCTGGACACAGAATTGACCTGTGCCTCCATAGACAACTGTGAGTCCAGAATGACTCCCAGGCTGCGCACCTGGCCCTTCAGGGGCACAGTTACCCCATTCAGGACCAGGGAGTCCTCTATACCCGCCCGCCTCCTGTCCCCCCAAAACAGTACTTTTGTCTTGTCAGGATTCAACCTCAATCTGTTAGCCGCCATCCATCCTCCAACCGCCTCCAGACACTCACACAGGACCTTCACCGCCTTCACTGGTTCCAATTTGAAAGAGAGGTAGAGCTTGGTATCATCCGCATACTGATGAACACCCAGCCCAAACCCTCTGATGATCTCTCCCAGCGGCTGCATGTAGATGTTGAAAAGCATGGGGGAGAGGACATAACCCTGAGGCACCCCACAAGTGAGAGCTCAGGGGTCTGAACACTCATCCCCCCCAACCACTTTCTGAACACGGCCCAGGAGGAAGGAGCGGAACCACTGTATAACAGTGCCCCCAGCTCCCAGCCCCTCTAGACGGTCCAGAAGGATGTTATGGTCAGTGGTGTCAAAAGCCGCTGAGAGTTCCAACAGAACTAGGAAACAGCTCTCACCTTTGTCCCTAGCCCGCCAGAGGTCATCGACCAGTGTGACCAAATTTAATAAATAATAATAATAATGAGAACTGTCAGATGAGTATGGAGTCCTTGCTTTCAATTCTAGTCAATGGATTAGCCCATGGTCAAATGTTCCCTTAAGGCAAAAATGCCCAGTGCAGTTGGTAATTTAACTGTCTGTTGCATTGCGATGTCACTGGATAGAAAAAAGCAGGGCTAAATATTCCTCATCCCGTTCTCCTTGCACATAGCATTAAGTAAGCCAGTTTTAAATCAATAGCACAACATGAACAAAGAGAAATAATAATTTTATATTTTAGAGTAATAATGTTGGGAACATTACAGCACAGATAGTCAATATGGTGCCCTACAGATGTTTGTTAATCAAGAAAAAAATCTTTAATTGCTTTATATTGAAAATGATTCAAAGCAGAAATACAATATATTAACAATCAAAAAGAGACATTTAAAAGCCTTTTTGTGTGTGGATTACATAGTCCCCATTTCACCAAACAGCATGACCAGTGGTCAGGGTGATGGGACTTTTAATTCAGCAACATCTGGAGGGTACTGTGCTGGCTAGCTCTGCATTACAGATTCAACACATGCAAATCTGCAGAGCTCCAGTCTTTTTGTTGCAGAATACAAGCTATGATATTGTGGTTCCATCACTCAGCTCTGAATGGCTGCATCTGAACATTTGAAAGACACTGATCTTGTTGAACTTTCTGCTTCACTAATGCTGTGGAGTTAAATGGCATTGCTTCAGTCTTCGAATTTGCTCATATGCCACAGGAGAAATTCTCCAAGTGGCAGCTCAATTCTGTTCCCACTTGTTGCTGTGATAGCAAAGTTTTGTGCCACAAAAGCTGTGGTGGCATGCAGAGCAGAGCAAGGGAACAGTTCCTTGCTGGCACAAGGATGTACCGGTGTTAGGAAATGTCTTTGCAGGGACCTCTCTTCCCATCTTGAAAACCTCATTGCACAGTGCTTCTGTGACGTGAAGGGGATTTTCTCCTCTGCTTGAGTGGTAATACTTTTAGTGCTTTTCCAGAGTGCGAGTCTAGCTCCTGGTCAGCAAGTGGAACTAGCATTCACTCTTCTTTCCAGTTGTCTCTATGCGCAGAGTATCAGACTCTTAGAAGCATCAGTGATCCCATTCTCTTTGGCAGTTACACTTTTAAGGGTGTGTTGATTTCTTTTGTTGAAACGGAACATAGCGTATTACCTTTAAAGCTTCCAGTACCTTACAAACCCAGTCTCACTTTCACGTGTACCATTCCAATCTTTAAGATGTGCATCTGCCAAGTTGAAACAAAAGGACATGTAGAGAGGTTATCTTAGTGGCTGCCCCAAAATGGTGATACAGTGGTGCCCCACAAAACGAAATTAATTCGTTCCGCAATTTTTGTCGTCTAGCGAATTTTTCGTCTTGCGAAGCACGAAATCCCATAGGAATGCATTGAAAATCAATTAATGCGTTCCTATGGTCAAAAAAAGTCCAAACAAAGCCAAATTTGGTACAACAACAGTTTATTAACTGCTCTTTAAAGTCACACATACTGTAAAGAGCAGTTCAAAAATTGAAGGGAAAATAAATTAACTTTATAAACATGACAGAAAAACATTTAAAAATCAACAAAGTGTACAGTACATTTTCTAAGACTCTGGGGGACCACTCGAAGAAGGCTCCTCTTCCACTCTTTGCTTCTTGGTCAAGAACCTGTCCATAGTCTGCTGCTTTATCCGCCTTTTCAGCAGCTCCCTGAAAGACGACATGACCCTCGTATCATAAAAGTTCCCAGCGTCATGTGCCACGTGCTTCTCATGGTGGTGTAGATCTGCAAAAGTCTGCACCTCCTTCCACTTCTGGCAAATGTCCCTCAGTCTTTCGGAGGACAGCCGTTCCTCAGTTGCTTCCTCCTCTTCCAGTGAGGCCTGCTCCTGCGCAGCCTCTGCCTGCAGAACGTAGCCCTCCGTCGTCACAACCTCCAGGAACTCCGCTGCAAAGTCTTCAGCCGCAGGAACATCAGAACTGGCAGCCTCTCCATGCCTGACCACACTGTGGATGCCAGATCTTGTCTTGAACCGGTCAAACCAACCTCTGCTAGCCTTGAAGACTTCTGGCTCGGCTGAGGTTCCTGGCTGTTCCCGGATGAGGTCAGCGTGCAAGGCCTTGGCCTTCTCACAAATGACGGCCTCAGACACTGTGTCCCCTGCACGCTGCTTCTCTTCTATCCAGATGAGCAGCAACTTCTCGACCTCCTCCAGGACAGTTGGGCGGTTCTTCACGATCCTGGTGACTCCCTTGGCTGCATCAGTCGCCAGGATCTTCTCCCTCATCTTCAGGATGGTCCCGATGGTCGATGGGTTCCTGCCGTACTCCCTGGCGATGTCCGTCACACGCATTCCGCCGTCGTGCTTCCAGATGATCTCCTTCTTCATTTCCAGCGTCACCTTCTCCTTCTTCCTCTCGCCGGCCACCGCAGCAGCAGTCTTCTTGGGTCCCATGGCAGCACAGCTCCTACCTTCGTAAACTCAGAAACAGAAAAAAAAATCAGTGATGTGCTTCAAACCCAAAAAATACAAAAGCAGCCAGCCACCCACCACACAGAAATTAAAACCCAGAACCAAGGCCTTGAATCCCAAGCACCCCAACCCCAAATCCAAAATCCAAAAACCCCCAAAAAAGTTTTAAAAGTTTAGCTTACCAAATGGATGAAAGAGAAGTTCTGGAAAAGCTTCAACAATCAACCACCGACGTCCTCAGAAACCTCAAATGGCTGCAAAATAAATTTAGGAAAAGCTTCAAAAATCACCAATGTCTTCAAAAACCTCAACTGCTCCCACAGACACGCACCAACCCACCCACAACACAGAAATTGCAAACCCCTCCCCAACTGCTCCCCCAGCCCCTCCCCAACTGCTGCAAACCCCTCCCCAACTGCTTCCCCACCCAGACAAAAAAAAAAATCAAAAAATAACAACATGGCCAGCACTCAGAAATTCAAACTCAGAAAATTTTTCAAAAAAAATCAACCTGGCCCAGTGGTCACAGAAAATCATAAAAATTCCCAAAAAAGGCCCACAAGCCCCCAGATTATCGCAAACCCCTTCCCAACACCAAGTCCTTGAATCCCAAACACCCCAACCCAAAATCCAAAACCCCCCAAAAAAGTTTTAAAAGTTTAACTTACCAAATGGATGAAAGAGAAGTTCTGGAAAAGTTCTGGAAAAGTTTTGGAAAATCTTCAAAAGTGAGCAAAGTCTGAGAAAAGGCTACCAAACCACGTGCTAACAGTTGCTCCTCGAAGTCAAGTCGCAACTGCAGCTGCTCAAGCTAAGCACCCTTGGTTTTAACGGTTTTTACACAAAGGAAACAAAGTCGCGAGACGTTTTCGTTTTGCGAAGCAAGCCCATAGGGGAATTCGTCTTGCGAGGCAAATCGCGGGCGAAAAAACCTTTCGTCTAGCGAGTTTTTTGTCTTGCGAGGCATTCGTCTTGCGGGGCACTACTGTACTCTCCTCCTTAGAGGCTCACAAGATTTCAAGTCTACAGCATTTTGCTTACTTAGGCTGACTTTCAATGCCCTAAGTCAAAAAGATATGGGGCAGTAGTGGCTTTTTCTATTTAGTGTTACATTATTCCCAAGCTTTCAAAAGGCAGGTTTGAAATGGAAATAAATTAATTAATAATGTTTATACAGTTTAATGTTGTATAAATATGCTAAACTAACAAGTAACAGTTGCAATTTATGACTTTGTTTCGCAAGAATTACCTCTGCCCATTTGCCTTTCTTGCTTTGCATTTCAAGTGATTTAATTCTATGGAAATCAATAGGACCAAATCAATTTAAAATATAGTGTCATTGTTTAATGAAGTTGTATTTTGGTATAAAACCAATTTCTCTGTAAATTCTCTATTTATCATGACTTTATTCTTTCATTGAGCAACATACCTTTTTAATACAGGTCTTTAAAACATGGACTGGCCAAATGGCTGGGACCACCCACCTGCCAGTTTCCTGATATCATAATGACATCAGTTCACTGATATCTCTTAAAATTCAAAGGAGGTTGCTGCTACCTCTGATCAGCTGATGGGAAGTTAGAGGGAGCCCCTGTGGAGTCTCTGCAGAAGTGGAAATGCTCCTAAGATAAAACAGTACTGTATAGGAATTTTACTGACATACTGTTAAAAAATCTTACATGTAATAGAAGAACTTTCTTACTCTTTTATTACAGTGCTAATTTTTTATTTTTTATTGTAAAGATCAAGAAAATTGACTGGAAGATATTCTTGCCTGTAATTTTGTGCACTTGAAGCTCAGTGTATACAGAGGTTAATCTTTCTGCTATTAACTCTTTTGGGGTTTTGAACAAGACAGGGAGTTATGTCCCAGCTCAGAGCAGAAGTTTTTATACTTGAGCAGTATGTTTAGCATTGCTGTGAAAGGCTATACAACTGAATTCACTTGCAAAAGATGTGAACAGGCTTTTTGCATGAAAGACAAGACCAGTGCTTTTTCTGGGGGTACTCAAGGGTATGCAGTACTGGCAGCTCCCCCCCCCCAACGTTAAAAGTATGGCACTCACTGTAACAACTTCATGGTGAGTACCAACATCTTTTTTTCTTCTTTTAAAAAGGCACTGGACAAAACTAGAGTAGTAATGTGTACTGATGCATTTAGATTCTGTGGCTGGGGCAGAGGTTTTTGTTATCGTATGTGGTGGATAATGATATGGCAGTATCATAAGCAATTATTGATATGACGCTACGTATTCTCATCCAGCACTGGATAATGACGCAGTTACATGACTGTATATGCAGCTGTCTTATGCTGAGTCAGAACATTAGGGCACCTTGCCTTGTTGTTGTTGTTGTTGTTTAGTCGTGTCCGACTCTTTGTGACCCCATGGACCAGAGCATGCCAGGCACTCCTGTCTTCCACTTCCTCCTGCAGTTTGGCCAAACTCATGTTAGTAGCTTTGAGAACACTGTCCAACTATCTCGTCCTCTGTCGTCCCCTTCTCCTTGTGCCCTCAATCTTTCCCAACATCAGGGTCTTTTCCAAGGAGTCTTCTCTTCTCATGAGGTGGCCAGAGTATTGGAGCCTCAGCTTCAGGATCTGTTCTTTCAGTGAGCACTCAGGGCTGATTTCCTTCACAATGGAGGCATCTTGCCTAGCAGTGCCAATCCTTCAGAAAAATCTCACATTCTCAAAACTGGGTGATGAGGATGAAGATATGAAACCATCTTATAACAAATCCAACCGTTTCATCATCTTGCCCTGTGGTATATATTCTATCTGACAACAGCTCTTCAAGGTTGCGCGGTGAGACTTTTCCCAGCCAAGATCCATTTTTAACAGATAACGACTGAGCCTGGGACCTTCTCCCTGCAAGGCTTGTGCTGCTGTTGCTGAGCTATGATATCTCTGTGATTCTTAAAACCTTGTCAGATAAGTGGCCTGCTATATTCTTTCATTGTACTGGCAGACTAGAATGGATCATTCCTGACAATGTTTCTGTTTGGGGCTATTATTAATCTGAACGTTACTTTTATAGAATCAGATCGAGTGGTAAAGAATTATTTCTTGCCTTGCAACCTAATTTGTTGCTTTGTAGATCTTTGCCCAAACTGGAACAGGTCTCCTTTGTGTTGTTTGGTACTCTGGTTACCAGTTTGGTCTGAAGTGTTTGGTCCTTCAACCATTCATAATAAAAAGCTGAGGAAATACACATACAAAACCTGTGCATTCACATTGAATCTAGGACTGGGTGATGAGAGTCATCTTGCCCTGCAGTATATATGTGTGTCTGAATTGCTTTTAATTATGTATCTGATTTATTCATAAGATAATTTCTAGCTCATTCTTCCTCACAGGGGAGGTCACAATAAAATAACACTTCGGTGAAACCAATTCACTTTTTAAAAGCAGAGAAAAATACAGCATGTCTTAAGAAACACCCAGAGAGGCACCACTTGGGCTCCTCACTTTCAATGACAATTCCCTAATGGGCTGTATCCAATTGTGCCCCTCTGCTGATTGAAGGCTCTTTGTTCCAGTGGAGCTGCTAAGAGCTGATTTGCCACTCTCCATCTGTAGTATCCCTTGCCCTCCGCTGGAAATCTGCAGGAGAAAGGGGAAAATTTCTAAAATCACTTGCCCTCATGGAATCTCTGCTGGATCAAGGAGCCCTCCATCAACAGAAGGACAAAACTGGACACAACCTTATGTCTAAATAGGTCAAGGGCCAATGATTATGCTTCAGCACTATAAATCCTTTTCTTTTATGTTTTCAGTTCCGTGGTTGTACAAAATACCAATTTCTCCTGATACTTCCTGCTTCCTTTCCTTTTGTAGAATCATCAACATGATCTTAAATGGATACTGGAAAATCTTTTGATATGTGACTTTCAAAACACTCATATATCTGTAGCTTTTGAATTGAATCTAATGGTTTTTATATTTTCCATAAATAACCAGAATTCATTGTAAAAAATGGTGTGAGATGCATTGCAACTAGATGCAGTGCAGTAGAGTTGATCAGTGTAGCAGAGCCTGAAACTATGCAAGCACCATGGGTCAATCTGCAGGCAGCAGCATCACTACTTAGGACAGGAAAAAACCTATTCATTGCATTTTCCACAGGTTTTTTGATTTTTTTTTTATGGTAAGGAAAATATATCAAATTGGATTCCATCCTTTCGACTACCTATCAAGACCTAGTAAAATATACTGTTTTGTTTTTTTTAAAGTATGTAACTATTCTGTTTGTGAGATTGATATAGGATTTAAAGAATTTGGGACAGTTGCTGAATTGATGAGCATGCATGTTCTAAAAAAAATGTGATAATATTTTTAGAAAATAATAAACTGCAGGATTACTTAAGTAAGTTATATATAGTTTTTGAGAAGGAGGGAGAAGTCTTCTTTTAAGAGCCACTATTTTGTTTCAGGGAGCATATTAACGTACCAGAGCTAGTACATGGTGTATAATATCATGCATTTTGTCAAGGGTCAATTTGTTTTGGAAACACTTCCTTTTGTAGATACAATCCAATTTTCTGGCTGACCTATTGCAGAATTCCATTATTTTTAAAGTTTCAGTGAAATGTCTCTTTAAACAAAGCTCCCCCCCCCTTATCTAAATAATTTGCCTATCATTTTGTTAAAGGTGCCTTCATCTATCTTTATCTTTCATCTTTTAAATATATAAATAAATTTGAGGGGCCCGCAATAATGTTTTTTTAAAAATCAATTCCAGTTTGAATTGTGTGGTCTTGCCTTTGCCATCTGAATGTGCCTTTCTTGCAAGAGCATTGCTGTAAATTATTGCTGGGAAATATGGTTGCTTTCTTGATTTCCACCATGTGTGTAATCAAGCATAAGGTGCTGGTGTACACTAGTAGCCATCTTGGATAGGCCCTCATAAGCACTGGCAGTATCCATAAACAGAGGCAATGCTTGACTTCTCAGACTTGGTGTTGATGAACGCTTTACAAGAGTTTCGTGAAGTTTCTGACAAGGCTTGTGGTGATAGGAAGGTGAGATAGTGCTTAAATTAGCAGCACATTCTGCATGAAGGTCTCTGCCTAACCCAGTATTCTTAAAAACTGCTAGGGCCAAGGAAATTGTTAGTATGTAGTGACTTTTTTCAGAAAATTTATTTAAGTGCAATTCTCTCATTGCCTGTCTAGTCCTTTAATAATTAAAGCAATTGAACGGCAGCAAGGCGTATTTCTTCAGCCTTTGACTGATTCAGGAAAGGGCAATTTCACAAAAATGTCTATCTACAGACTCATTTTCCATATACAGTTAACGTATGCATCATTTTAAAGATAATCTTCCAAAGTTTAATTATCTGGCAACGGTTTTTCAAAATAGCATGTTACACATGTGTAGAACAGATTTTACATATGAGAAGTTTGACATGCAAGCTGATTCAGAATTTATCTATTTTTATCTATCTAATTTTCATTTAAAGATCTATCCAAGAAAACAGACAATAATGTAATGATCCTTTATTGACAGTATGTCTCATTTGGTAAATTGAGAATAAATTTTGTTGGGAATAAAATCAGATGAGTTAAGGATGATAAAGGTTGGTTTAGCATGTTATGTTGGTCACAAAAACACACCCCTCTCCCACAAATGAAAAGAAAAATCTAAGCAGACTTCTACTCACCCAGTGAGACTCCATGTCCTCCTTGTGGACTTTCCACAGGCATCAGGCTGACTGCTGTGAGAACAGAATGCCGGAGTAACTAGGCCTTGAGTGTGATCCAGCAGAGCTCTCCCTTACGTTCTTATGCTATGTTTCTCCTTTGGGGCATGGAAGAGGAGAAGAAAGGGAAGTTTCAGTGTGCAACCAAAAGTCCTTGCACCAGCAGAAGCACCTTGTTAGCTACTGCCCCATGTTTTGAAGTAAGGTGCAGTTTGGAAAATTTCAAGCTAAAAAAATTAAATGGTGCATCTATCTCATGAGCATAAATCTGTTAACTGCTCCAGATCCAAACCTAAGGAAGCAGTGAATCTTTTGAACTCTGAAATTCTATTCCCAGTTTGGAATCTTTTTGCAAAAAGTGTCAGATTTTGAGACTTTATGAGTAGTTGGCATGTATTTGTTGAGGGATGCACTTATCCTTTTTCTAGGGAGAGATTTACAAAGACCCTGTATTCAGATTTTTGTGAAATTATTCTTATTCTGGTGATTCGTGTGTGTCAGGGCTGCCTCTAGGTCCCAGCTCACAGAGGACCAACGCTAGGCTGTCGTAATGTACAAAAGTCTTTATTGAAGTTCAGTTTCCATTTCAAAGCCGCAGCGTGCAGCCCTACGTCTTAAACTCTAGATCGGCGAAGTCCTGTCTGAGTCTCCTCCCCTCTGACACCAGTTTAAGATCCTAGCCCTGCTCCACCTTTTCCGCTGCTCTCTCCTCCTCTGGGTCCTCCTGCCCGCTGGGGCATTGCCCTTTCTGGACTCTTCTGAGGCTGAGTCGCTTAGCTCCTCCCCCTGCCTCCGACGGGCTTTAGGACCCGGTTCCCAATCCTCATTCTCTGCTGTCCCGCGCTCCTGTACATTTGAACTTGCCTCTTGCGCCAACCCAGTGACCTTTCTCCTAACCGTTACACTACTTCTGTTACTGCTTCCCTCTTCCGGGATACTGGCCGGATCTGACCTCCCCTCCGTTGTCCGACTCTCCGATGGAGGCGTGGTCAGCTCTGCCTCGTCTTCTCTCCCTGGTGGGGAATGCACTGGCCCCGATGCTTGGGACTCTTCCCCCCCACTCTGCTCTGGTGGGGAAGCTGGTCCTGATTTCCAACTACTGCTCTGGGAGTCCCCGCTGCCCCCTTGCTCCTGGGGGGTTCCCCTTGGGAACCCCCTACCCCTGGCCACTGGCGCCCCCTTCTGTGAATCTTCCGATTCGCTGGAGAGGCTCATGGAATCCCTCGGACCACTGTCATCTCCTACGCTCCCCTCGGATTCCTCCCCCTCCTGTGCCTCTGCTCCTGAGCCCCTGACAGTGTGTTTTTTTACAAACAAGTTAGAGTGACTCACAGTACCTTTAAAATTATAGAACAAAGTATCACAAAAAACACAAATAACCCATAAGAAGAGTAAAAGTGTTCATCAACATGCCTTACATTTCCCATGTATGTATCCATAAATACCCAAATATTGTCAGTGAAGCTTGAGTGTGGGGCTGTGTTTTTAAACACTCTGCCTATTAGCTCTATTGTATTGTTTACTTTTTTTTCTTTTATTGTATCATTCTTTAAAAATCGTTTCTCTTGTTCTGTTTGTCTTTTTTGAGGTGTAACTGTCTACTTACGTAACAAAAATGAAATAAATGGTAAATACTCTGCTAATTGAGTTTTGTTTTTTTGTTTTTGTATTTGCAGGTTAATTGCACTTAAGAATGAACATTGAAGATAAGCTGGGAGGATTGTTTCTTAAATGTGGTAGCATAGAGCAAATGCAGTCATCCAGGGATATGGTTGGAATGGGGGCTGCATCTGACCAGTCGGCAGTTCCTGTGGAACGGCAGGAAGCAGTGCTTCAAGACCGGGCTATGGCGCACCAGGAAATCCTTTCTGCAGAAGAAGTGCTACAGGAAAGTGAACTTCGGCAGCAAGAAATGATCCCACACGATGAACTCATGGTCCACGAAGAGACGGTGAAAAATGATGATGAGATGGAGGGGCAAGACAGGCTTCCTCAAGGGCTTCAGTATGCGGTCAATGTCCCTGTAAGCAATTTATTTATCAGGGCTTTCACTTAAAAGTTGAGCAAATCATATCAAAAGGTCTGCTAAAAAAAAAAAGAAGTATGGCAGGAACAACCAAATGAAAACTAAAATAAAAGTAGTTCATTACTCTGAGAAAAAACAATTGGAGGTTTGTTGTTGTTTTTTAACAAGAACAACAAAATGCTATAAATCCCATGGCATTTTTTTTTATCTCTGGTGCTGTTTGCACAGTTAAGGAGGTAATAAGATATTGACTTACAGTGTGGGCTAGGAATAGAGCCCATGGCTAAATTATCAGCCCCTGGTTCCCTTATTTCTTCCTCTGTAAAAAATAGTATAGTCAGAATAGATGTATTTGCAATCAACTTTGGGACGGGGGGAGTTATGCGCCAAGAAGGGCTGCTTTTGGATAACAATCTTAACCTTTCTAAAAATCTTGGGAATCTTAGATGCTGTGAACCAACCACTGTTTATTTAGGAACACGTTCTCATGTTTTAATACACATTTTATACACTTTTTAAATATATGTCTTACATAGACGGTGCTCATTTGACTTTAAGTGTCTGCATTCTTCCTGCAAATGAGATAAGGACTTGAAAATGCTTCTGCTATATTCAAAGAAGTAGTGTGTTGTTGTGGTTCCTGCACTTCTAACACAGTATAGTATTGGTATTTAATGATGTGGATTGAAAAGCAGTGGAGTTTACACAGTTAATTCTGCGTGTGTGAGGAATAGCTTCTTAGATTGCAGCTGGGTTAAAATACCGTTTTACGTTGATGGTGCTTTGTTGTAAGAAAGTAACGGGAACTTTAGAAAAGAATGAGATGCTTTCAAACTGTTACCAGAATAAAATAATAAATTCTCACTGTAGTGGAAGACTTTCAAGCCTTGAAAATCAATCAGCAACTCAATTTACACCAGGTGTTTGGTTTTTTGGTCTGCTTCTATAACAGAGTCTTGTTGCTGAAAGTACAGTTCACAACCTTAGGGGAGAAAATTGAGGTGACAGAAGCTGTGTGTGTTTGAACATGGAACAGCCCTAGTAACAAAAAACAAGGGGGTTAGGTGGGTGTCTGACTTTCACAGCATATGCAGGATACTTGTGGTACACTTTCCTGCTCCGAGAGCTTTTGTTTCTAGCTGGGCCTCTGATCTTGCCTGGGAGAAAACTGTTTGAAGGGAAGCAGGGAAGTAAGCTTTGGAGTAGGGAAAGGTTCCTGATTCCTCATCCACATGCCCCTTTGAAGGATGGCCCCTTCAAATAGGTTTGATATTGTCATGGTGGCTTTCTGTTCTACTGGCAGAAATGAATGTTTGATTCACAGCAGGAAGAGACCAGAATTTAAAAGAAGGGTTGAAATTATCATAGTAGTTCTTTGGCAAAAATGAGGGTTTGGCTTAGAACAGTGAAACTGTGGTTCAAATGCCAACATAACCATATCTTAATTTATAAAGTTTTTTTGTCAGATGAATTTTTTTTTTAAATGTTAAATTATATGTGGCATGTAATCCAAGCTTCTGTGCTTGAAGGTATGAAAGGAGTACCATATTGGAATACTCGCCACAAATAGGACTTTTTAAAATAGCCTCTTCCCCAAAACAGTACGAAGGGTATAAAGTAATTCCAGATGTATTACTATTTTTGAAAGAATTTGTTAAAATGTGTCTTATATGTAATTATATGTGTCATATGTAATTAATATTATCTGATGCTGGCACTTCATATCCTAGCAGATCAGCGTGAAACAAGAAATTACATTTACTGATGTAGCAGAGCAGCAGAAAAGGGACAAAAAGCTAATACGAGAGGGTTTAGATATGCAAAAGAAGAAGAAAAGGAAACAGCGTTCACCAGCAAAGGTAAGACATTTAATTTGAACCTTGAAGGCAACTGGAGATTTTCCTTGAATTTGCAATTGGAAATGATAGTATTTGGAAACCATAGATTCAGCCACCTAACTTTAATCTCAAAGCCAAGCCACAATATATTCATAGCTTGTTTCTTTGAAATTCTTTTCACAGCATGAATATTTGACATACTTTAACATCTGTTTCCCAGGCATCTCCTTCTCTAAATATTATCTTTTGATGAGTGTGTAGTTTTAAGGACCACTTATCAATTACGGAGACTGTTTAGATTAATAATAATATTGGGCTTATTTAAATATCATAGTGTTTTTCTAACAACTTTGTTTTTAATCAGACAGGTGCACAAGTGTTGAAATTGATTACTGCATGCACCTGAAATTAAATGAATGCCTTCCATTCACAGGCTTCTAATTTCAAATAAGCCATTTTAATCTAATATTCAGTTTTCAGAGTTGCACATCTTGAATTTCCTCTCAGGAAGTGCAGCAAAATGCTATGCCTGAATTTTGAAGCATAAAATATGAAGCATTTGAATATATTTTTATTCAGCTTCCTGCTATACAATTTACACTTGCAAATTCAAACTCAGTACTTGCCCACTGCAGTATTATTATTGTTTTCATTTGCAATTCCTGAAGTTTAATGAAAACTAATTGGAAGCACTGATTGGAAGCTATTTTCATGTACTTGTTTCAGTCGTAGTTTGAGAACCCCCTTTTTCCTTTGTTTCATTGTAGAGGTTGTCCTTCAGATCTTCCTAATATTGTATAGTAAGAGATCACAAATTGACCAGAGAGATTGAGAGCAGGTTGGGTACTGGAGGGTCATTTTCTAGTATTGACTTTGAAGACTATAACTATCTAGAGCATGAACATTATATACACTCCCCTGAGGAAATGAAGTATTAGAAGGGCCCAATCTTAAGTGTTTGAATGTGCAGTACTAGGTATAAGTCAAGTTCATAGCTGTATATCAAGAAAGGCAATCAAGTGTAATTAATGGTGTATTTTCTTTTCTATGAAAAGAAAGTCAAACCAACCTACTATAACTCGTTTAGCAACTGTGTTCCCCTCCCCACCACCGCAAGGCGCATGATGGTGAATGCCAACTGTATAAGGCACCCAAATACCCTAGAACCAACAGGATCTATCAAAACAAGTATTTTCTGCTGCTGTTTCTGAATCTTATTGATTAGGACTACCTGAAGAAAGACGGGCTTTCTTCCATGCAAAGAATCATTTGCAGGGACACCTTTAAAAGGATTACACTCACTTAGAACAAACTCTGAAGAACTGCACCAATTTAATGTACCCAAAGGGGCTTTAGGCTTGTGCTTCTTGAACAGCAGTTCTCTGTGCTGTTAAAATGGAGGGAACAAAAGCAGCTTGTGATATAGCCATGGGATGGGTAAAAAAGCCCATGGGAGCATTTAAAGTAGCTACGAATTGTTTATCTTTAGCATTGTAGATGCATAATTGTACAGAACAGATTCATTAAAAGTCACAACATACTACTGAAACAGGCTTTATGTGTTGGCTTTGTTCATGTCACAGTGTTTAGCTTAGCTCCAGGAGAGGAGATTGCAACTGCTTTGCTTCTCCCTGATCATTTTGCTGCTGTGCCACCCAGACCTAAGCCAAAGGTGGGCTTAGCATGTTGTCTAAAGCCGGGCTCATGGTTTACTTCTCCCAGACAAATACTGAACTATAACCTATAGAACAAGCCTTGGCTACAGCTCATAGTTAGTCTGCAGAGACCTGAGCCACACCCCTGGATTTGGTCTGCACACTAAGATAAACTATAGTTTAGCTCAGTGTGATGCAGTAAAAAAATGACCAGGGAGGAGTGACGTAAGATTTTCTGTTATTGTTGAGCCATGGTTTTGACTTAGCATGACATGCAAATAGGGCTGTTGTAATGGGTTATTAAGACTGAACAATATTAAGGTTATCCTTAACCTTTTGCTGAGATGGAAGAGATAAAGTACACAATTATCATTTCACTAACATGTAAGTAAAATTACCAAGCTACAAGTCCTGTCACCAGTATGCTTGTACAAAAAAAGAATTGCAGTTGCTGGATGTACTCCATGTCTTGAGAAATAAAATGAATATAACATGAGGGCCTCTAGATTTTATAGCTTTCTGTTCTTGCCCAACTGAGTAGATTAAAGACTGATTTATAGTGCTACCATTTGAGAGGATAGTGATCCTGTTTGTACACCAATGGTTTAGCATGATTGGAGCGAATGTCAACCACTCTCAGGCTTGCATGCTCCCTCCCCTCCCCTCTTCTCCTGCTGATTAGCTAAATGTAGAAACTTCTACTTCAGCTTTTCGTTAACTGCGGCTTCCTATGTTGTCTGAATTGGAATATGTGGTTTTAACATACAGTAACTGAAACAATGGTTAGTTTCGGGACAAGCCAACTTCATAATCCATGGTTTGAAATCAGCTAGTTCTGAAATCTGCCATATTTAATGTGAAACCACAATTTGTGGTCTGATGACACAGGAAGGTGCAGTTAACTAAGAGCAGAAATAAAGTTTCTGAACCCGTCCTGTCTGCCATGTTAGAGAAAGATGGGGACACAGGCAAACCTGGGAGGATAGGCTTGCTCATGTCACAGTTAACCGTATTTTGAATGACAACCAAACATGATCGAAAATATTCTGACTTGGCCTACTGAGAATAAATTTCTAGCACAGGCTTCCTCAACTTCAGCCCTCCATATGTTTTGAGACAATTCCCATCATCCCTGACCACTGGTCCTGCTAGATAGGGATCATGGGAGTTGTAGGCCCAAAAACATCTGGAGGGCCGAGGTTGAAGAAGCCTGTTCAAGCACTTCTTTGGATGTATTATGTGTATTATATATAACAAATCTTGAAAAGCTAAGGTTCAATTAGGTCAACTAAAAGATAGTTAATTGATATTTATGTCTACAGTTTTCCTATTTTGCATTGTGGTATTGCCTAGAAGTGCTTGATTACCTCCATTATGTATTTATATGAATCTTGTAATATTGTTGAGAAATTAATGTGAGACTGAATTTTGCCCTTTTAAAAATAGATCCTTACAATAAATGAGGATGGATCACTTGGTCTGAAAACTACCAAATCACACATTTGTGAGCATTGTCATGCTGCCTTTAGAACCAACTACCATTTACAAAGGCATGTCTTCATTCATACAGGTACTGCTTGAATTTAAGTTGCATTTTATATTATCTAAAAATGGTTGGATCTTTAATAATGCACTGAATTATGAAAAATGATGCAAACTTTATATTCCAAAGTGCAGGAAATGTGGCATCTAAGCTTAGGTATTCCATGCACCAAAGTGTCAAAAAATACCAGAAAAGAATTAGTGTCATTTCTGTTAATTTGAGATTTACTGTGTTGCTTTGCTTTCTGTACAAGGATGGGTTGGTAAGTCACCCAATTTCCAGTTTTGTCTTGTTCATAGCATAGTCTCTGGGTTCTTACTTTACCAGTGATGGAACTCTAGTTGGAATAGATGAAAGAGTTTTACAGTACCTTAGATGACAGCATCCTGCCTGATTTTGCTCATGAGCTGCACTCCTCTGTTAGCAGCAGGCTCGCCGAATCAATAGCCTTTTTCTTTTTAGCCCAGGTAGTTTAGACAGACTTTTTTATACTAAAATATTTTGGAATTCATTCATATGCTGGATTCCAGTAGCCGACTATTTTATTTCTCAGCAGAATCTGTTAGAAACAAATGTTTGTAGCTTTTAACTTACAGATGTGGAATTATATTGTTTAAGGTGAAAAACCATTTCAGTGCAGTCAGTGCGAGATGCGTTTCATTCAGAAGTACCTGCTACAGAGACATGAGAAGATTCATACCGGTGAGTATAGTGCCTTGAGTTTCTTTTTACTGGTGTGTTTAAAGAACTGTTTCCGAAACATGGCCAAGTATTGGGTGATTATGCAGCTTCTGTTTTAACGTGCCGTTCAAGAAACTCTGGAAAATAATTTAGGTGTTTGCTTTAGCCTTGCCTTTTTCCTCCCTTGCCCCCAAGAAGTTACTGACAGCTGATGTGAGCAAACCTTGAGAGAAAAAATATTTCTATTGGGTAAGTGATAAATAGGAATACTTCGAACACAATTATGGCCAAAATGCCTGACCCCATAGGTATCTAAACCCTTAAAAAAAAAAAAAAACAGCATACAGAAAATTATACAAGAGTAAGCGTTTTAGCAAAAGACAAATAGAAAAAATGAGACCCAAAGTTAAAGCAGGATAGTTAAGTTTATATTGGTTTGTTTTAAAATTTTACTTCTGGAAAACCACATTCTGTAAAAAGACTTGGCTTTACTGGGTTTTTGGCATTTTGGTGCATGGCCTTTCATTATCTCTGCAAATATTTAGAAATATAGTCTTTTTTGGACTAGATGCCAATTTTCAGTCTATATTTCAGAAAGGTGGAGCTTGCAAATATGCTGAGTGTTGCTTGGTGAAAGGTTTCATATCTGTTCAAACTGCTGGTGCTGATGTCTAGTACTTTATGTGTATGCATGTAAACCTTGAGAAAACAAAACATGACAGAAAATTGCACAAATACCCTGGTTGTCTTGGAATGTTTGTATCCGTGCTTATCATCAAACTAGCCTTACTAGTATTTGGATTTGCACTTTTGCTTATACTTCTGTTTCTTCCAAGCCATGTGTTTTTCTGTATACCCAGGCTTCTTTCTGCTGCTGCCTTTCAGTATTGTTGCATTCAGTTATTTAAATGATGTGCTGTTGGGTATGTTCTGCATAGAGAAAGAAATGCATTTTCTTGAATTTTAGGTTGTTTTTACTCTTGGTTTTTATATCTGTTTTTAATTTTTGTAAGTCATGTTGAGTTCATTTTTGAAAAAGTAACTAATAAATATATTTTTTTAAAAAATATAACCCTGTTTCACAATTGACGTCTGTGTATTTTGCATTTATTGAAGCCCAAAACAAATTGGGGGGGGGGCACGGGAGAAGGAGTGGGAGGAGAGGTTCTGTTGCACAAGTGGAAATCCATATACAAACAACATGGCTTATTTGGGTACAACCCATAATACATTAAGAAACAATGCAAAAAATAAATGGGCAGGAATGAAATAAATCAGATATTGGAAGTAATATTACTGTTTTAATATATAATCTACAAAACCTTTCTTTACTATACTACACAATTATTAATAGAATATAAACTTGCCAGTTTGACTGGTATTACATCTATCCATAATGTTACTAATTTTATGAGGCAATGCAGTTTTAGCCATGGAAAAGTTTGTGCAAAAAAACTGTTTTTGGAAAATATTCCACTATATACCATTTTCTGAGAATAATTTTGCATACTTCACTTTAAAATTGGATAATATTTCTAGAATACCTTCTGAATACTTCGTTCCATAAGCATGCACTGAATGTATGTGAATTGACTGGAGACTGGCTTGGTTATCTGCTCTGCATTTATTTCATTAAGATGGTTGGGGTATGGTACCTGTGGCACGGGTGTACCTGCTCCCCTTGCAGTGCTGTTGCAGTTAGGCAGCCAAGCTGTGATGGCTAGCTTGTTTGGTTAGTAGGCAAGCAGAGGAGCCTGTAGCCAAACAGAGGTCTATTAAAGTGGTGGTAAGAGTCTCTTAGCTATGTGAGCTATTTCTTTTTTGAGCAATTCTTCCCTCTTGACTCTGTAGTCAGACAGCAAGAATGGAGTTAGACGGGAAACCAAAATACTGAGTTCAGCTATTACAAAAAACCAACATTACCAGTCCTAGTTTCTTGACCTTAAAGAAACCATGCACAGACAAACCAGAGTTAAGCTAAACAAACCATGGTTTAATTTTTAGTCTGAACTGAGCCTATGAGTTTGGTAGTATGTTTCTTATGTGTCATTTGGCTACACCTACTTCATCTAAAGTAATTGTCAGTTTAATGTTTCATACTTTTAAATATATATATATTTAATATGTAAGTTGGATCTGTGTATCTTTTTGTAACTGTGTGGGTGGTACTGCTTGCCAGTTAGGTTTGAGAACATGAAATATATAATGTTGTGACTCCAAGTATATCCAGTATAGGAGATAAGAAAGACAGGGCGAAGACTTGAAGTTTTGCTTCAGACTGAGTCAGAGGCTAGGGTGGACAAGATACAACATTATTTTTTTACTTTCTAACAGAAAATTGTATCCCCTAGGGAACTGAAATGCTTGGCTTTAAGTCAGCTTAGTCATTAAGTCAATGAGACAAATTGGCTTCAATACAAAGAATCTTAACATAACTGTGTAGTGGATTAAACTAATACAATGAGCTAAGATAATACAGCAGTTTTGTGTAAAAGGAAAAAAATAGATAAAAGAAAGGGAAAGGAAATTATAAAAAATGATGTTGTTTTATTTATTAACATGGAAAACAAATATTAAGCGCTACTTGTCTTTGAAACAAAATTATGGAACCATCTATGATATTAAATAACAAATAGTCTGAGTCTTTATAAAAAATCATTGCTTTTATAAATAAATATTTTGTCAGAATGATTCAACTCTGAATTTTAATTAGCTATTTTTAGCTTTTCAGTCTTTTTTTAGTCTTTGTAAAAGCGAGGAGCCTTAATATTCTCTAGTTCATCGCTGCCTTGAATACGAAGCAATTCAATACAAAGTAATCAAATACAAAGTACCAGTTACAGATAGGTAGCCGTGTTGGTCTGCCATAGTCAAAACAAAACAAATTCCTTCCAGTAGCACCTTAAAGACCAACTAAGTTAGTTGGTCTTTAAGGTGCTACTGGAAGGAATTTGTTTTGTTTTAAATACAAAGTAATACATGAGGTCTATCTTTTGGCATATCCTGTAACTTTTTAAAGTTGCTACACCTCTGTTGTGTCTTTTATTCTTTGACCATTCTTTATTTCTTTACACAGTACAAACTTTTTACCTGGTTCACCTGTGCATAAGATTCCTATTTGCTTTTCCCCCAGGAGTAGAAAGCAGGTTCAGGGAGATCCATGGTATACTGTGTATAAATCTGTCAGTGCACTAGCCAGATGAAACTTTTATCCCTGGGAAGGGCTAAGGAACCAGCAGATACCTCATTCAGTAGAGCATAAGACTCTTAATCTCAGGGTCGTGGGTTTGAGACCACGTTGGGCAAAAGATTCCTGCATGACAGGGGCTTTGACTACATGACCCTTGTGGTCCCTTCCAACTCTACCATTCTATGATTCTGTTATACACCTTCAGCTAACTAAATAAAGGATCAGGATATTTATTGCTATAAGTCAGCAACTAGCTCTTCCAGTTTTAGTTATTTTATCTTGTTACAAGGATGCTAAAAAATGTGATATTAAATAATAGCACTTTATGTGAACGTGCTTGTGGCTGGTCTGGAAAAAATGAGACAAGTTAATCACAAGGGCATAGAAAATTAATTCTCTTCATAAACACAACCTTTTTGTCAATACGAGGAGCTTTTACATGCAGTCTTTTTCACTTTACTAGTACATACTGGCAACTTATTGGGGCTAGTGTGTTACAGTGTTAGACTAGAACCTGGGTGACCAAGGATCAAATCCCCACTTGACCATAAAGCTCACTTGGTGACCTTGGGCCCCTCACTGCCTCTCAGATTAACCTTCGTAGGATTGTTGATTAAATGAGGAGTGAGAGAACCATGTACATCAGCTCCTTGGGGAAACGGTGAGATAAAAATACAATAAATAATAATGAATAAAATACTGGAATGAAAATGGAAATTTATTGTTTTATTTGTTTTCCGCTAGCTCTGATTGTTATGAATGTTGGGACATTCTTTTTTGATGGGCTAGTTTATTTTTTATTTGATTCTCTTCCACCTCTACTCAATATTTGTGTGACTCTTTTAACATGTTTGGAGTGATGAGCCATATGAAAAAATATTGGTGTGTGGTCAGACCTATATTTTGTTTACATCCAGCTGATCAAAGCAATACTTTGTAAGTTTTTTGTTAAGTAAACCTAAATAATAGCATGGTGGGGAGAGGTATGAGACTATCTGTCTTCTCCTTTTTTTCTTAAACAGTACTTCCTCTTTTCATTTTTATTCTTAGGTGAGAAACCATTTCGATGTGATGAATGTGGCATGAGATTTATACAGAAATATCACATGGAAAGGCACAAGAGAACTCACAGTGGAGAGAAGCCTTATCAGTGTGAATACTGCTTGCAGGTAATTTGAGAAGGAGAAAGAAGGGTGTTTAAGGGAATCTGTTTTTACAATATCGTGACAATTGTGATTCCAAGTTTCAAAACTTCGAGGTAAGAGGGCACTTTGGATTGTCTTCTAAATACCATACGTTTCATTCAATTAAAAGCAATTTTTAAAAAACTTGATTTTATAGATATATATGAAAGAAATTATGGCTCTCCAGTATGAAAAGAACATTTACCCATTGAGAAACTTAAGTTTTTAGTTATCTAAAATATGCAGAATTAATAAGGACAGATACTTTGAAACAAATTAATGCTAATTGGAGGGGTCATTTAGGTTTCTGTCCTTTTGTCTTGCCTTTCCCACAGTTGCAGGTATGTGAAGTGGCAGGAGGGGCCCTTATGTACTGCAGTAGGCTCCTATAGATCAAGAACAAAGGGTTGGGTTTGTTTGAATATTAATATTGACTCTCACATATTCTGACATGGTAACGTTCTCACTTTGTGACATGTGACCATTTTTTAATTCCCAAAATCACTTATGTCAGGGTTGGGGAACCTCAGGCTCTGGGTCCAAATATGTCCCCTTCAGGCCTCTCTAGTTCTCCCTCAGGACTCTTACTTCACCAACCATCTCCCCACATCAGCCATATTTGAGCTTTTGCCTGACTGAAATTTGTCCCTGAACTATGATATTGCCTCTTGCTTGTGTGGATGGTGGGGTGGGTAGGTGTGGAAACTTCCAGTTTTTGTGTGGCTGGAATGTGGCCTACTATAGAAAGCTAAGAATCACATCCATTGATGTGCCCCCTTGTTTGCCTCTGGCCTTGCCCATGCCACCCCAGAGCATTCTCCATGAGAGAATAGGACCCTCAGGCTGAAAAATGTACCCCACCCTGACTTAGAAGGACTTTATCATGTGAAAAATGTGAATTGACCAAAAGGCTGCATGGCTTTTCTCTAACCAAAAATGTCCTCTGCAGTTCTTCTCAAGGACTGACCGGGTGTTGAAACACAAACGTATGTGCCATGAAAACCGTGACAAGAAACCCAACAGAAGTGCCACCAAAATTGGCCTTTTGACTCCTGATGACGATCAAGGCTTCCCAATGCCTTTGAAGGACAGCTCTTTGCCAAAGAAGAAAAGGCAAAAAACGGAGAAATTGAAGTCTTCTGGGCTAGATAAAGAAAGCGGGGCAGATAAATCTGAGCATAAGAAAGATAAGAATGATTTTTTGCCTTTGTATGCTGGCAGCGCTAAGATCAAGGATGAGTATATGGTGGCTGAATATGCCGTGGAGTTACCACATTCTTCCGTCAGTGGAGGGCACCTACAGGAAGCAAATTCTGGAGAAATACACCCACCTAAACTGGTGCTCAAAAAAGTTAACAGTAAGAGGAGCCTAAAACAGCCACTAGAGCAAAGTCAGACCATTTCATCTTTAGCGTCTTACGAAGACAGCAAAGTTTCTAAGTATCCCTTTGATCTTGTGGATAAACAAGGCCTGTTGGACTCTGAAGGCAATGCTGACATTGACCAAGTTGATACTTTGCAGGAAGGCCCCAGTAAACCTGTACACAGCAGCACAAACTATGATGATGCAATGCAGTTTTTAAAGAAGAGGCGGTATCTCCAAGCAGCTAATAGTAATAGCAGAGAATATGCCTTGAATGTAGGCACCATTGCCTCTCAGCCTTCAGTCACACAGGCTGCTGTGGCCAGTGTCATAGATGAAGGTAGCACAGCCTCAATACTGGATACATCGGGGCTGAATGTGGAGATTAAAGGCAACCATGACAAAAATGTCATTCCAGATGAGGTACTTCAGACTCTCTTAGACCATTATTCCCATAAAGCTAATGGCCAGCATGAAATAGCTTTTAATGTGGCTGATACGGAAGTGACCTCTAGTATATCAATCAATTCTTCCGAGGTGTCAGAAGTCACACAAACTGAGAATGTTGCAACAAGCTCTCAAGGTTCCTCATCCGATAAAGCCAGTATGTTACAGGAATATTCCAAGTTTCTTCAGCAAGCTTTGGATAGAACTAGCCAAAATGATGCCTATTTGAACAACCCAAGCCTTAATTTTGTGAGTGACAACCAGACTCTTGCAGGGCAACCAGCGTTCTCTTCTATAGACAAGCAGGTCTATGCATCTATACCGGTCAACAGTTTTCGATCAGGAATGAACTCTCCATTAAGAACAACTCCAGACAAGTCTCACTTTGGACTTATTGTTGGCGATTCCCAGCACTCTTTTCCCTTTTCAGGTGACGAGCCAAATCATTCTTCCTCATCCTCTACCCAGGACTTTCTGGATCAAGTTACTTCTCAGAAGAAGGCAGAAGCACAGCCTGTCCACCAAGCATATCAAATAAGTTCCTTTGAGCAACCATTCAGGGCTCAGTACCATGGAACAAGAGCTGGAATATCATCTCAGTTTAATACTGCTAATGGGCAGGTGAACCTGCGGGGACCAGGGACAAGCGCCGAATTCCCAGAATTCCCTTTGGTGAATGTAAATGATGCTCGAGCTGGGATGAACTCTTCACCTGATGCCACAACAGGCCAGACATTTGGCTAAGAAAATCTGTAGAAATAACACAGGCACTTTACCATGGGTCTGTCAAAAGCGAGCATCTTCTGTATAAGATGGAGTCAGTCCTATACAAATTTAAGGCCTTGGGTTACAACAGAAAAGTAAGCCGGTACAGAGTATTGGCAACTGCTTTTTGTGTGTGTGGTTAGTCACCATTCTTTTTGAATTGCCTTATATGTGGGTGTCCACTGAAAAGGCAGATGATTATTTGCTTGCTGGAGATCAGGAGCTTGCTATGCTGAGATTTTATACAAGACAAAAGAAACCAAAAAACCCAGATAAGATGTCTCTCCTGTAATAATTTCTTAGTTTGGTAACATTTATTATTTTGGGGAGAATGATAATTATGAGATTATTCATTTTGGAATTTCCTGGTTAGTCAAGCCATTGCACTTCAGCAGGGAACATGAATATAGACTGTACAGATAATATGAACTTAAAAGTTTTAATGTCAGGAGATGATGGCTAGACAACTATAGTGCATTCTGGGGGGAAATCCATTTTATCAACCCTCTTAAAAAGTAATACACATAATATTCCTTCTTGGTTTCTTTGAATTCCCTTTTACAACACTTAGAGAAAGGTAATTATGTTTTCTAGATGCACTCCCCTATTTAAATGTTTGATTCAATTAAAAGTACTTTAAAAGGAAAATACTTACTATTAATGCATTTACTTCATTCCTGAAGTATTGCATATTTCTTTGTACCTTTGAAGGTAAACATGACTCTTTATGTTTTTATCTCCAAATGACAGGTATCAAGATGGTTAGGATTGAACTAAAATGCTTTGTAGATGACATTCCCATTTCCATAATGTTTATATGAATGGTGAACTCCAGGTTCTAAGAGTTTAAATTGTACTTCAGCCTACAAATCTGCAATAATTAACGTTAGAGCACTTAGATTCTTTTCCATTTTTCTTTCTTTCTCAAAAATAAAACTATTTTAGACCTTTAGGTTTGATGTGGCTGCATCATTATCACCTTACATAACAACAGAAGAGTTATCCTAATGAACAGTTTCATTGCAGTTTTACTAACTAGAGCTGGTGACTGAGAACAGTGACCAAAAGATAAATGGTCAAACTTTTGCTGCATTTCACAAATAAATTAGCTGCAAACTTTATCCCTATCCCCTGTGGTTGTTTTAATAGTAGACTGTCTTGAGTTACACTGTGTGGTGCAATGATTAGTTCTGTATACAGTTTTAACGTGCTGTGCTTCAACTTAACATAAATGTCAGGATAATAATCATTTTTAAAACTGAAGCTTTTATTTTCATTATATTGTACATTCACTAATGGGCTGCTTTAAGGTAATATTGCGGGCAGTGTTTTACCTAAAGGCTGAGCGACAGGAATGCAGATACATCCCCCCCCCCAAAGCCATACTCAACATTTAGGCAGGGGAGATGGGTGCATGTATTATTTTACAGCTTCAGGCCTGCTCACCACTTCTCAAAGATAGCCCTAACAATACCTCCTTCATTCAAAAAATTTAAGGAAAGCAAAATTTCAATTCCCAGAGAAAAACCTTGTTTTAATTAAAATGGTACTCCTAATTTTTATTGCCACAGTTCTCCTTTGTTTCACCTGTGCAATTTCGGAGCCATTTTAGAATCTACGTGAAAGTCATAGGCAGCTACTGCAGTAGCCAAGACACATATGTTATGAAATGCCTTGTTTATTCCTATAGGTCACAAACAGGTTAATTTTACAGGACGGTGTTTTTATATCCCATTACTCCGCATAAGTTGTCCAAGGATTTATTTCATAGTACAGTAAGTAAATGCAACCGTGGTACTGAGTCAAAATAAGCACACATGAAAACTTCTAAATAATGGAACTTTTTAGGTCTTTTTAGTTTGTCTCCTGCCCCACACCAGCACAGCTAGTACATAACATATTTTAATTTAATTAAGCATTTGTGGCCCAGTGTTTGAGTGCACCACTATTTGTACAATTAACATTCAGTTGTGGTTCAGAGAAGTAAACAGGACTGGCAAGTGAGAGTTGTACACATTTAGTATCTAGAGGGAATGGCTAGGAGTCTGTGTGTGTATGTAGCTATGGCAAGACAGTAAGGCCAGGGTGTAAAGGCTATGGGTTGTATCTTGTGTCCCACCCATAGGAGTTTCTTTGTTCCAGGAGAGCTTTCCGTGAATGGAAGGGCGAGGAAGGCAATTTTTTGCAAACTCCCCTTTCTCTCGCAACCCTCGTGTCCTCCTCCCACGCTGTTCCAAAGGACCCCAACCCTCTGGAGGAGATTAGTGGGGGGCAGAGGGGACTCACATGAAATAAGTGAAATGACCTTCCCTTTCTTCATTCATTGAAGCCCCGATTTCATCAACCATCTGTGAGTGGAGGGGTACAAGTTGAATATAATCCCTACAATGAGAAGACAAGGGGATGCTTCTCTGAAAGTGTCCATTATGAAAAAGTGAGCAGAGAGGAATGGAAGGAATGGAAGGAACTATGGCTAGGATCCAAATGTGCATGGCCAAGCAGTTCCATATTTACCCTTCTGGTGGCTGCTCTTTGCACTGTATTGAAGGAGTGCTGTTTTATAGCGTTCCAACATTTTTAGAGGGACATGAGAGGCTGTAGTTGAGGAGAAGCATTGGCAAAGCGATGGAATATAATGAGCAGAACCTCCACCTGTGGCTCTTGAGGGTGCCCACGGGAATCATGTAAAAACCTGTTCCTAAGTTGCTTTTTAGAAGAAGAAAAAATGACACAGATATATCTCAAGCCTCGTCAGTTATAATACAAACCTATTATATACATGCTAGGAGACAGTGTTAATAGAAATACTTTCTTAATAATGCTTTTAAAGTGTATTTAGGAAATCTCTGCTATGGTTCTACAGTCCTGTTAAGCTCAATGTTATGTTTGGATTCAGTTAACTTAAACTCTTTGAAACTAGACTTCAGTGCAAACGTGCTGCTTAATTTTCTCAATTTTTAATGGCTCGTCTTTTGGGTGACTGCTGGGCCTGAGTGTCCCTTTTAACACTAATTTCCTGTTCCTTTTACTTTGAATATAAAGCAAGTTAATGAAGGAACTGACTTTTGGGCTTAAAGCTGAAGTAGCTCCTTTTCCTTCTCTTTGTCTTAGTCATTCAGAGTAAACAATTGATCAAAGATGATCTATCCATTTATCAGAAGAGAAACCGCATCATGTACTGCAGTGTACTCTATTTCTGAAGAAAAGTTTAGAAGGATTTGTTTTTCATTTATATG
Organism: Podarcis erhardii; assembly: GCF_964252035.2. NCBI lineage: Eukaryota > Metazoa > Chordata > Lepidosauria > Squamata > Lacertidae > Podarcis > Podarcis erhardii. The sequence goes on along the minus strand of NC_138497.1, from coordinate 94,920,021 downwards.
GATGCCTTCATGCCTTTTCTGAAATTAGTTTAAGAGAATTATTACAGACTCCCAGCTATTGTAGGTGGACAAGGTTTTTGTGAGAAGGAGCAGTTCAGAGAAAGTACAGTGAAAGGTTGAACGTTTTATTATTATTAATGAGGATGCTAATCCCTACACAATATAATTTCTCCTTGTTTTTCTTCAGTGGTGTAAAGTCGTGTAGTCAAGGTCTTATGAAAGTATGACTATAACTTTAACCAAGCATATTGCAGAACCTATGTACAAATACTGCAAACTAAACCACAGTTGTCAAAATGAATGAAATACATTGTAATGTCATATGCCTGCTTTTGTTTGCTTATTTATTTTGTGATCTTAAACATGGGTTTTCAAGTCACTAGTGAATTACTGAATTTTTAGTATAGCTGTTTGATTTCATTTCCAAGTTTCTGGCTTGTTTCCTGAAAAATTTCCACTTGGATACATACAGCATATTCCATGTTTCTTTAGATTAATTTTTATGATGTGTGTATCATATTTCATAAATATTTGAAACGGATCTAAAATGGATCCAGGATCAGCCTGTTTGAGTATTTCAGTATTAACTTGCTTTGTATTTGTAAAATTGCAACCTAAAATTTTGTTGGGTTGACATTGGACTCTTTCGCAAGTTGCAGGGGAGTAGCTATTAGAATATAGTTCAAAGCTTTAGAAGGCAGAAATGTGTTAGTGATCTGGGTATTTTGGTTGGTAAAAATTCAAATGTAAGTTTTCCAGTTATTATTAATAATAAAACAAACTATTTTTATGTTTTCTTAAATTCTGCTCAATGGAAGCCTTGTGACTTTTGGAGATGCTTTCCTTTTATGTTAAGTGCATGTTTGTTAGGTATATGTAGGACATTTAAGTACTCCTTTTGCAAAACAAAAAACAAAAACATGTCCTGTGAAAGTATTGCAATGAATGAAAACCATTATGTTTTTAAAAAATAACTTTCATTATTTCCAAACAACTTTGTTTCAGGGAAATTTTCTAGTTGCTTTTGCTATACGTGTATAAAATCATTGTTTCAATAATAATTTAAGAGAGAGATAGTCTGGTAGCGAACACAAACCGAAGCAAGCAAACCTTTCTCAAAGTAGTTTCTTGCTTTCTTTTTCCCAGTGAATGGAAAGGTAAAAGACAAAAAAGTGTAAATGTTTATTTTATTTTTTTATGCAATATTGTTCTGTAAATATGAGTTATCAAATAAGGATGTACCTATGATTGAATCTTTGATTCTGCACAGTTAGAGTTTATATATAAAATATAAATGTGTCTTGACAATCAAGGACTTACTGTCAGTCTTCCTTTATGATGTTTTATTAATGTTATGCATTCCATTTGTTAGACTTGAGTACAAATGTGGGAATTTGTATTGTCTGTAAAGTATGTAATGTTTTTACAGCTTGTTTTAAAAAAAGGAAAAAAGAACCTTGTATATAAACAGATCACAGTACTGCTTTATATCAGGAGGCATATGATGTACTGTATGTAAGCAATAATGCCTAACAGTGCTAACTTTGCAAGTAGCATAAGGAAAGTTCCAAAAACTGTTTGGGGAGTTAATAGCTTTGATTAAGTTAATGGATATTCTTAATTGTTTTTAATCAATAAATTCAACTGTTTTTTGGTTTGTAGTATATAACATTGTTTACATAGCACAATCTGAGTTTCAGGGAGAGCAGGCCTTAGATCTGCACCTGTGCACACATTCATGATGAAACTAATGGCTCAGATGCGCTTCTGCAAGATGAGTTAGTGTCCTTATTTTTGAAGGAAGGATAAGGATTTGCTCCTCCAGTTTCCACACCAATTGAATAAGTTTGAAATTTAATTTTAAATCCTTAAATCCCAGTATGGTTTTGTTATGAATCAGGTTCACGTGATACAAAAAGTGGTTCTTGTTCATAATTCACATTGCAGTTGAACACTGAGTCATGGTTGATTTTGATATAATTTTGCCATAGGGGTTTATCAGCTGCTGAGATGAGCTTTATCCAGAGTTCAAGCAAAACAAAACCAAGTCAAAAAGTTTGAACAATGCTTTCAGACTGTACAGAGCAACATAATTATTTGAAAACTATCATTGCTTTGGTGGGGAAAGATCGCCGATTTATAAATGTATATGACCTACATTTTATAGGAAGAAATGTTTTTAAATGCTAGTCATTTATATAATATGTGCTTTGAAGGATTTGCTAGTTCACTTCTGTCACTTTTAGTACACTGGTATCTTTTTATATGTAATGTATGCTTTTTATTATTGTAGCGAAGCATTTCAGTAGAAGGAATTTTGCAACAGTGTTCAAGGAGATTTTATTGTTGGAAACTAATTATACTGGATTCTGTCTCTGTAAGTTTTATCTTTATTTTAACAATGTCAGGAAAAGGACCTTGGTATTCAAATAAACCTGATGATCTGCTCTTTTTTAAGGATACATTGTGTGATTTGCAAATGAGTCCACAAATTTTACGTTTGGTAGAAAATCCAGGACTTATACACAACTTTAAAAAAATATTAGGTGCAGAGAAAGAATAGAAGAATGCTGCTGGAATTCATTTTCTGATACGGTATTCCCCCCTCCCCCAAGCATCCATACGCCTTCTTTGCCTTTCAGTTCATAAAATCCCCTATAATACCAGTAAAGGAGATTTCAGTGGTCATACAGTATTACTTTAAAAAATACAAGCGATCTGTCCATTTTACTGTGAGTGTTGGTTTTTTTTTTTAAAAAAAGCAATTAAATTCCCAGTTTCATTAATTTAAAAATGTGTATAAGTAATATAGATGCTTTTGTATGAAACTTGAAAGTATGAATTTGTGTAATTATTTTGTATTTGAAATAAATTAGGTAATGCAGGATTCCTGAGGAATCAGGAATATTGTGATGATAATGTGTTTGTGTGGTAGTTGTGTATGGACATAACATCAGAACATTTAATGGATTTTGTGAGATACATTGAGAAATTGCTGTGTGGATACTTGCACTCTAGTCTAGAGAAGATGCACATACCTTTCTGTAATCACAGCCAATACCTCTATGTATTTTGGACCAGAAAGTGCCATCTTCAGTCCTGGATCTCACAGTTCATGTAATATGGCCAGTAGTTTGGTTCACAAATTTTGTGAACTGAAAGTCATAGGAATGGATGGAATGGTTCCTTCTATTGTTCAGGAGCTTATGTCCTTTGGGACTGAAAAGGATTTCACAGACCATTATTGTTTTGCTCCCCTTTTCTATAGATCTGAATGTTCTGGGCTTACGGGGTCTGTGCGTTTGAGCCAGATTTGTATTTCCAAGCAGTGCCATGCTTCAGCTACAGTGGCACAAGCACTGAGTTGTGTAGGTGGAGCTCAACAAGATCCACTGCCTTCTCACAGAATCAAAGTTAAGATCTTAGTATTGGAAAGAGTTTCAAATAGCAGGTATGGGAGATGCAGAAAAACACAAAAAGCCAATATAATTTTCATGCAACAATGCCCATTACTGCACAGGGGTGTTATTTCATGTACCCAAAGACCTTTGCAATACTGGAGAGGGAGTTCTGCCCAAATAATAATGGGATTTATCTGTTTAAGAAACAGAGTGCAATTTGCTACTTTTTGACCTTTTTTGTGGTTAATTTATTTGGAGTTTATAGTAACTATTGAAAAATGTACATGAAAAATGTACATGAAGACTTATTAAATGTATAAGCAATGGCTGAAATCTCAGTGTGCGCTGGCTGCTGGAAAATAAAAAGACAGAACTCTGCATTATGAATTAAGGCTCACAAGAGATTTTTCATGATAATTTAGTTACAACATTTGAAGAATGCATACATTTCTTATGTAGCAGAAGATTCAGCTTCATTCTTGATATAAGCCAGTGATTAGTCTCTGGGTATTCAAAGGGCATCTCTAGCTTTGAACTGTTTATGCACATTACAATTTATATAAGGTATATTCATTTTGCATTAAAATGTCTATGGCTAACACCTCAGTTTCATTACTTAAAGGGCCAATTCTACATTGGATAAGGAGGAAGAACTGAAGGCGAACAAACTACCAAATTTTCATCTCTAATGGGCTTGCATTGGCAGAATGGATTGGGATGGTGCTTATGTATCACACTACCAATATACATTTTTACTTCTTTACTAAATCTGTCATTTCAGCAAGCTATACACGTAGAAATGAGTGAAAATGAATGGCCGTCAACTTCAAGGCAGCCAGGGCCACTCTCTGTGTTACGAAAGTATTCTCAAAAGAAACGACCATTTTTGCAGGGCTGCACCTGCTTGCTTGTGAAAGCAAAGGTTTCAGCAAGCGATCTCTTGGGTGTCTGTATAAAGGGGGCAGGCTAACAGATAATGAATGATGTCTTCTACATATGGTTGACTATCAATTCAAAGTCTTTCTGCATATGAGACCTTGTTGCGGCCATCCAAGACTGCAGTGGGCATCACTTGGAAACAGCTCAATAATGGCATTTCTTAAGGAAGCTGGTGAAAGTTTGATCAGACAACTAGCTCTAAAACGCTCTGTTCTCAAGAGTGCATACCCAAGGAGGAAATGTGGTGTTTCTAATTAGTTGCAGGTCCCTTCTGGATTCTATCCAAAAGAGCCAATCCATTGGTTGACACTTATTCAAAGTCAAAGCAGAGCTCAGTTCTGGAAAATAATGTTAGTGTAAAACATTGGCAAGCTGCATTCTAGTTGGTTATCATCTGGTTCCATATAGCACAGATCAGGAAAACACTCAATAGGCAAGGTAGCATTCTTTTAGCATACTTTTAACTGAGCGAGCACAGTCCACTCTTGCCTTAATTGTTGGCTACCCAGATTATGTACAATGAAGAACTGCTGGTATTTCTGATGGATAGAAAGTATGGCTTCTGGAAGAAAAGTATTTTGCACAGTTTCCAAAACTTTAATGGAGTTCAAATCAGAGAGCTCCAGATTTCAATGTCATAGAGCATCTGTGTAAACACTTTGAACCAACCCTAAAGATATTTGGTAGCAATAACCTGCCTTCCCTTATTGTAATAGAATTTCATCAATGTTCCTATTGTTTCCTGTGCCTTTAATTTCACTGCCTCCATATGATATTTCCAAGAGGGTTTCATTTACACCTAGATATCTAAATAAGTTTGTTTTCTAGCCTGCTGATCCAAGCACCATCTATACCCGGAGGGTACGCTGGAGTACTTTGACACAGAACCTGTGGGCCGCACACTGCCTTATCATACGGGGGGAGGGGGGGCTGGACGCTGGGAGTGAAGCCAAATTTTGATGCCTCACTCCACTCTTCATGCTGCTTTCCAAAAGCCATGCCACTTAAGCAAGGCTCCCGGCTTGGGGAAGGAGGCCCGAGGCTCTGGCAGGGTCCTAGAGTCCTCCCATTTCCTTTTGAAAGCTGGGAAAGTGCTAACTCGGCTTTGGTAAGGAGGGAGGAAGACTCTAGGAATCTGTTAGAGATCTCACACCTTCCCAAAGCCCAGCACCTCGCTTAGCCAGCTTTGGCAAGGCAGCACTAATGTTGCTGAGGGCTGCCAAAAAAAGGCCTCAAGGGCCACATTCCACCCTTGGGCCACATGTTAGGCCACCCTGATCTTAACTAGGACTGTCTCTGCCAGGAATCACAATCCTGGTCTAACTTCTAGGCTCCTTGTAATTCCTGCTGCTTTGAAAATTGGTGTCCTCTTCAAGATTTGCAGGTCCTATATTACTGGTATATAACCTAATGCAGGGGAATTTTAATTTAAAAGTACAAATGGTACCATGTCCAAAGTACAAATGCATATTCTCAGAAATCTGCTCTTATTTTAAATATGTGTAAAATGGATTTTGTGCACCTTGTAGCTTGAGAATTAATCTGGTATGTGGGACACTCAATTCACAATGCATACTATGCCCAGTGTTTCCTATAAATGCAATTAGTTTCAAGCATATCTAGTATAGCTGTTTGTCTGTTTCCCCTCCCTGCCCATGTTTATTTCACTGCTGTAATGAACAGGTACCTGTAAATCCTGGTTCTATGCCATCTTAATTACAGTCAAGGCTTGTGTGTTGAATGCAGGTCCAAACTTGACATCACTGTGAACTAGAATGCTTGATATAACCATTCTACTACTGTACTTCCAAGAGCTTCAGCTCCTTATGAGGTAGGGCGGGCAAGTCTGATTGCCAATGAATATTGATGGTATTCCCATTCTTTCTGACATTATAGGGCATATTTAGCCCCAAGAGCTGCAAATGAAGCAAATAGGTCCTGGATTGTTGTCATACCTCATTGATGATGCAGACCTTTTATTACCTTACCTATTTTAGGAAGACAGTGGACTGATGATGTCTATGGGATTGCAAGGAAGAATATTAGTATTCCATTGTGATTGTCACTTGTAAAAGACAACTTAATATTAAAACCACTTTTTTCCAGATTTTTCTGAAGCAGTGAATTGTTTGAAAAGTTTTCTGTTTCCTTACAAAGCATTATATGTATACCTATCTTGGATTCCTCCTCCTTTGGATCATCTTTGTCAGAATATGCAGATAGCAAAGTATCACTGCCTATTTCAGTCTCTCTGGGGGTATGTATGTATGTGTACATATATATGGTGCTTTTCTTTAGCAAAAAATAAATTAGGTGCCCGTACTCATAACTTGATAAAAGTGCTGTGGGTGCCAGTACAAAATGGCTGCAGTAGACTGCAAAAAAGTCATGGTACTCGATATAAATGAGCACCACCACACACACAAAAGCGCTGCATACACACATTATAAAGTGACCAATTGTCTTAAAGTAATGGCGTATGAAACAACCATGCTTTTTCTCCCTTCCTTGTATAAAAGACTTGCAATTTCCACATCATGAGGAAATCATGATTAAGTTCCCATTGGAACATCTGCCTCATATCACCAGGAACTGGTTAAAAACACAACTGACTAATTGCAAAGACGTGCCTACAAGCTTTTCGCTCTTGTAAAAAAAATAAAAAACACGGTCCCAAGTTTATGTGAAAAGTGACACTTTAGGCAAAATTATTCGCTCATACACTACAATCAAGAAAACCTGAACCTCATTTTTATACAGGTTTACAAATGCTAAAATACATCTTCTTAAAGAAAAGACACCCAAACATATAACACTATTTCACTAAGTAAATTTAGGCCCCAGGCCTCACCTAAAGTGGATCACTATAGCAACTCAAACACCATTCAGGTATATGGTAAAAAATTAATAAGTGGGTCTTCAGCTGAAAGTGTGCGTTAAAAATAAATCCTCAGTTGGGGGGGGGGGGAATTACTGTTTTACAAAGCTTACAGTTCATCTTGGAAAACACTTTTGCTAGCCTGCCCTTTTATTTTAAATATATACATTGTGAGAAATTAGCAATTTTCAGAATAAAGCTTCACCAGTAGCTTTTCCCCTCTAGGGTGAAAAAATTACCACATTTATGCTAACAATCTTTTGCTCCAGTCCCTGACACATGGCTGTCATGTGAAAACAATGGTACCTTTTGCCATCCCAGACTGAATCTCTCCAGTACGCTATTACTTAGCCAATGCTATAGACCAGGTATCTTCAACCTTTCTAGACCCAGGAACCACATTTAACCCAAGCATGCACTTAGGGATCCATTTCTTAAGCTATCCCCACATACTTGCATGGTGGTAGTGCTCCTGTTGCAACCCACCATGGATCAGGCTGCAATCCACTATTGAGTCCCAACCCCCAGACTGAAGACAATTAGAATTGCATTGATGTGGATAAGGTCATGCAGATCTACTCTTGCCTTTGTGCCATATTCACATATTCTGTTAACTGGATTCTTATTTTCTCTGTCACCATAAATACACAAAAGTTAAAAGCCTAAAATATTTATTCCTCCACCCCCTGATGCTGGGAAGTCATCAAGTTCTAAAACAACCACTGCCACCACAATCACTATCAAACCACACATTCCCACTCTGGGATTCATTTGGCTGACAAGTGGATTATACATTGCCGAAATGGATAAATAAAACACAGGCTAAATTAATCCGTTTGTGTTTGAATATTTACCATGTTCTCTTCTTCAAGCATAACAACAATCTCATTGGCAGTGCAAAAAGCAAATTCCCCACTAAATCTTTTACCTCTGACAGTTCATCTACTCAGATGTGAAGTGTGTGATTAGAATGTTACATACCACAGCCAAAGCTTGTGTTCACCCCACACCATTCCCTTGGTGAGCTGTGATTCCCTGTGTCCAGGGATGAAATGTTTCCTACAGCTAACAAAAGACAACGAGGAACATTCCCAGTAAGATCACATGAAATTTCTACTCAAAACTAGCCTTTCAGTTAAGTGATTCCCTGCCAGGGCCTTCTGTTTTGCTTCATTGGCATCTTGCATGATACATCTGCAAAGTATCCTTTTTTTTTTTTTTGCTTCTACACTGATGGGGTGAGCTCCCGTTGCTCGGTCCCAGCTCCTGCCAACCTAGCAGTTGGAAAGCACATCAAAGTGCAAGTAGATAAATAGGTACTGCTCTGGCGGGAAGGTAAACGGCGTTTCCGTGCACTGCTCTGGTTCGCCAGAAGCGGCTTAGGCATGCTGGCCACATAACCCAGAAGCTGTACGCCGGCTCCCTCAGCCAATAAAGCAAGATGAGCGCCGCAACCCCAGAGTCGTCCACGACTGGACCTAACAGTCAGGGGTCCCTTTACCTTTACACTAGTTCCTAGCCCACTCTGACATGGCCCTTGGCCTACTCTGCTGATTTAAGGGCCATGATAAAAGTCTTCATCAAAGGGTACATTCTGCTCAACCAGCTGGGCTGATCCACACTGGCTGCAGGCTGGCAGTAAGTCGTCCTCTCCATCGCACCCATTGCATACAGTGGACATAAAGTCGGTCTGAACCAGATAAATTCCCCTCTGACTTGCCTCCATAAATCACAGGCTTCTGGATTGCTCCCACTGGAAGGGTCTGCCTCCAGGGTGCATCAGGTGCAGGGCCTTCATGATATGCACAGGAGCTACCTGCTTTTTGCCCAGGTTACTAGGCTGTGTTCCTTCAAGCCCATTCGCTTTTAGTGCACTGTACTTTCTCATGCTTGGCTTGGCTTCCTGCTGTTTCCTGCTCCTTTTCCTTGCTGTCACTGCCTGTTCATCTGTCCTCTCAAAGCGTGTGACCAGTGACAAGAGCAAAGAAAAGGCCCATCAGCCTTTACCAGTGGTGGGAATTTGGCTAAGAGGGGCTAGCAAATGAGCAGTAGTGACAGAGGCAATATTCTACATCTGACACACATCAGATTCATATAAATGTTGCGTGTTATTAAAGGTTAATCAGAAACATGGAAGTTTTCATAGAATAATAAAAAATAATTCAATTAAGAATAACTACTCATGAGGCATCCCAAAGTGGTAGAAACATACATAAAACTAAAAACAGCTAAAACATCTGCAAATATAAATACAATTAAAAACCAATACACACATACACAACTTAAACCCTCCAACATACATAAAACCAATTCAAATCCATTACAGATACCACTAGGATTAAAGTCCACTTTGAAAGCTCCTTGAAAAAAGCCTTAAAGCAGGATTCCTCAAACTTGGCCCTCCAGATGTTTTGAGACTACAATTCCCATCATGCCTGACCACTGGTCCTGCTAGCTAGGGATCATGGGAGTTTTAGGCCATAATATCTGGAGAGCCTTTGAGGAAGCCTGCCTTAAAGGAACATTTAAATGTCTCAGTGGGCTACATTTTCACTTTGAGCTATAGCTCTTCTTTTAATGACACACTAAAATTGTTCTTTCCCTGCTGAAGATCATAGTTCAGATTTTTGCCTCCATCTTGACAATTTATGTTGAATTTTGATGTTTTTTTACAGCACAGGAATAAAATGGACGGTCTTTGCATGCCTTACATTTTCACCAGCCAAAGACTACGATCCTGTGGAACAGTTACCTTATTGTGAAAGTTCCCACTGATTTGGCAAGTCCACTTGGCTGTTGCTGTGGCAACTTGAGGCCTAAAAATATTGCATGTTGTTATATAGTTCAGCTGCGGCATTGCCTAGCCACAAATTACATTTGCTGTCTACTTGTTAGGTTCACCAGAATTATTATTCAGTGAAGTGCTGGTTTTCAGAATGATGGTAACCCATTAGTAAACCACCACACATCCAAGCTACACTGCCCAAATTGGGTTTTACAACCTAGACTCATGAATCTTTCTAGAAAGAAAAAATGAACAAATGTAAATGCAAAAATACTTTTTATATACAGTCAAAGCACTTCATGTGCATTATGAGTTAAAAACATTGTCTATGGTGAAACTTCACTTGGAGACCTCCTGCAACTTGGGTCTCTTTGGCTCCAAGCATATACCCGCTTGCATGAACTCAATGGGACTTCAGATGTATAGAGCTCAGGAAGTTACCAGATGAGAATGCACCATAGAATGACCTATAAAATGTTCTTTCTTCCACAACTCCTTGCACTATAATATGGAAAATGCTCTCCTGATTCCACCATCAGCAATACAAAATATTTGTTAGACCTTGGACAAAAATATGGTTCTGTTAGGAAGCAGCTAACCCTATTGGGAGGCATTCATCTCATATTTCTGGTATTTGTGCACCAAAAGACATGCAATGTATTATGAAAGGAAGCATTTTTTAAAAGTACTGCTTGCCAGAATCCTGTTGATTTTGTGTATTTTCTTTGGTTTAGCCTTGATAAACCAGTTCATCTGGCTCTGTTGTCATGCTCTCTTGCTCATTCAACATATGACACTTGCATCGCTTGATTTCCCTTCCTACTTAAAAAAAAATTAAGCTATGCTAAGACAGGAGAAGAAAACTACTAAATATAAACGACTGTGACAGGCCTCTTATGAAGAGGAAGCTTCAGGGGTCAGAGCTAATTTTAGTAGTTTTTCCTCTCTTTTCCACAGAAGAATTGTAAATGCTAAGAGGATGTATGTGGTTTAAAAACCAGCTGGGTAAATTAATTGTGCTCCAATATTATTTTTCTATAAATGTGGAAAAAACATAGGAACACAAAGTGCCTTGTGTATTTGGTACAGTATTATATTTGTGTGTGTGTGATTTGAGAGCTCCAAAAATCCCACCGAAAGCCTGTTTCTGGAGTAAGGTTTTTTGTCCTCTTTTAAAAGTAGTAGTACTGTAGTAGAGCTGGTAACAACAACAACAATTTTATTATTTATACCACACACCCCTGACTGGGTTGCTTTCTGTCCTCACAGACCTATATATAAAGGATTATCGAAATATCTAAAACCTCATTCCAAAGTTAGAGGGCTGCCTTTTCACCCACAAATAAAACTGATGCAACCAGCAAGATGTGCACACATCCAGGCGCACCAGAAATCCTGATCTACAATGTCACCGGTGAGAGGGTGTGCTATCGCCCTCGTATTCTCAAGAACAAACGACTCAGTTAAAACCCTTTTTGTAAAGCCCGAAAGGTGGGAGGGCCAAAAGAAAAGCAAACATCCTGACGTGGGAATATCCCTTCCTGTCCTGCACCCAGCCACCCCCAGTCCGGCCCACGTGGCACCTGGGTGGCTGTCCGTCCCAGCTGTCCAGCAAGACTTGATCGCAAAGGGTCTGACTGGAAGGCGGCGGGGGCGGAGGGGGGAGCTGCATCCTTCGCTCTTGGAGGCCGAGAAGAAACAAGGTAAGTATCCAGCGGATCCCCCAGGCTGGATAAATTCAAGCAACGCTTTGCTGCAAGGTGTCTGTGTAAGAGAGCGCGCGCGCAAGAGCGCACCCTCAGGAGGCAATGGGGAGGTCCTCAGGAAGCTCGCTAATGTCTACACTGACTGGCAGCTGCTCTCCCGGGTTTCTGACAGGGGACATTCTTAGAGATGCCTGGGACTTTGTGCTCTCGAAGCTGCGCGAATTCAGGCCGAATTCCAGCAGTCCAAAGGATCCGGGGCTTGCAAACTGAGGAGGCTAGTCGCCCTGAAAGAGCCCGGCAGCCGCTAGAATACTGTTTTTCACCGACGGCGGGGCGGCGCTCGCAAGGGGCACGAAGCAGCAGGTTTTCTCCAGTTCACGAGCAGGCTGCAAGCGGCCCCGCCCGGATGCCGTGAGAAAGCAAGCAGGCAGCTGAGGCGGCGGCGGTCGCAACAGGTGCCTCCCGGATCCGGGAAACTCCTACGGCGGGGCGCCGTGAACGTGGAAGTGTGGGCAGGCCCGGGCGCGAGGCAGGCCTCGTCAGCTTGGGAGGGAAACCCGCCCAAGTGAGCCCCGCCCGCACGCGCCCCAAGGGCTGCTCTCGGGAGTCCAAAGGCGCGGGGAAGAGACCCCGGCGTTTCCCGCCCTTCCCCATCGCGGCGCCTGTCGCGCTCACACACCCGCAGCAGTTAGGGGAGCTTTCTTCCGAGCTCAAAACAAAAGTCTCGTTATGCCCTTTCCTATTTTGGAATTATATGTTTATTGGCATAATGCTATGTTTAAAGTATGTATTTAAAAGTTGTATTGGAAAAAGAGGATTTCATTAATGGGGGGGGGGGTTATTAGAAAATATCACACGCGTCAAGGTGATGGCATGCTAAACGAGGTGCGGCCGGCGCCCCTCACCTCTTAGGCAGGGCTCCAGAGCTTTGGTACAGCTGCGTGAACGAGGACACCATTTCAACGTGCAGCGCTTTGCTTAGCATAAAGATTCAGGAATTTTTTTTTTTCGGGGGGGTGTTTGTGTGGATACTGGATTTCGGCCATTACTGACGCAGGAGCCCCGCGGGGAAAAGAACAAGTAGTGAATCCCTGCTAATTTGAGTGAAAAATGCGTGGAACGAGGCAGCAAAGGCAGAGGCTGTGTGCGCTTTACGCTTGTCCAGCTCCAATGTGTTCCCACTGCTGGTGTGCTCATCCGGTTAGTCCTAGTCCATTGGTATCCTGTAGAAATGCTTCTCTTTGATGCACTTTCCCTCAGATAAGCTCCCTTTTTAAAAAAAACGTAGGCCAAATTCACATAGTAGTTAAGATGAGGTGCTCACATTTGGGACAGCCCTTGCACATGCGCAGATGACAGCTTTATGGGATAGGAGTTTACGGTCAAGGTTGCCAGGTTGCACCAGGAAACCAAACATGTACAGTGGTACCTCGGGTTAAGAACTTAATTCCTTCTGGAGGTCTGTTCTTAACCTAAAACTGTTCTTAACCTGAAGCAACACTTTAGCTAATGGGGCTTCCTGCTGATATGAGGTGAGATGTTGGTTAAGGTTTTTATTTAAATGAAGTCATGTGAGATCTTGGATCACTTTACATAGTACAGCCAATAGTAACCTCTCTAATAGGAAAGGGAGCCCCATCGGAAGCCAGTGAGACCACATGTACATACGGCAAGAAATATATTAACCTTTTTGTTTTTATAAACCAGCCATCTGTTGAAAGTGGTGATTTCAGCTTAGAGAGCTTCCTTAGTTTTGTGTTTATTGACAAAATATCCTAAGGTGCAAAAGCGGAAATTTTGGTGTTGCTAAATGAACAGAAAAGGCTCAGCTAGTCTTGGAGAGATGTGATTTAGACTCAGGTTATATTTGCATGCTAAAAGCCACAGAATCTGCTATGGATATAATTTGGGCACAATCATCTTAGCTGTATGTCCCATTTTAGCTGTAAGTCCCATTGAGTTCAATTATGCTCTGGTTAGTGGATACAGCATTGAATGCTCCAGTGGTAGAAGAGAAGAATGAATTAGTGCAGCATTTTGAAACAACAATCCATGTTTTAGGACAGGGGTCAGCAAACTTTTTCAGCAGGGGTCCGGTCCACTGTCTCTCAGACCTTGTGGGGAGCCGGACTATATTTTGGAAGAGAAAAAAAAAGAACGAATTCCTTTGCCCCACAAATAACCCAGAGATGCATTTTAAATAAAAGCACACATTCTACTCATGTAAAAACACCAGGCAGGCCCCACAAATAACCCTGACATGCATTTTAAATGAAAGGACACATTCTACTTGTGTAAAAACACGCTGATTCCCAGACCGTTTGCTGGTCGGATTTAGAAGGCGATTGGGCTGGATCTGGCCACGGGCCTTAGTTTGCCTACCCATGTTTTGTTTTAGGATATAAATAAGTTTCCAGCTAGGTCCATCTATTCCAGCGCATGGTTTTCCTCAGTCGCCAACCAGATGCCTCTGGGAAACCTGTAAGTATGGCATGAAGCAGTAGAGGCTCCCACCCCACAGCAGAGCCTCCATGGAGGAACACATCTGCCTCACCTAAACCCTTTCCAGCATGACAGATCAAGGCTTGGAATCGCTCTGTAAGAAAAGGATCTTTCTATAGAAAAGGAAAACTTGGAATGTTGCCGTTATCTACAAACACAAGAGAGTCTCAAATACTCAGGCAGAATTGCTCGGTGTTCAGTCCTATCCACACTTATATGGAAGTCAGTCCCATTGAGTAAATGCTTATACAACCAGGCTGACAGCCTCTGTGAAATAACCCTGTCACTGACTAATTACTCCTTGGCAAGGCTTTTTTTTAGCTGGAGCTCACAGGAGCTCAGCTTTGACACCTATCAGGTGGGTGCCATTGCCATTCTAAGAGAACAAGGGAGAAGTTCATGGTGAACTCTGGCACTTCTTTCTAGAAAAATGGTACTGCTCATTGGCCACATTCAGATGACACACATTTGGATAGTATAGTGGTTAATGTGTTGGACTAGAACCTATGGAAAAGGTAAAGGTAAAGGACCCCTGACAGCTAAGTCCAGTTGCAGACAACTCTGGGGTTGCGGCGCTCATCTCGCTTTATAGGCTGAGGGAGCTGGTGTTTGTCCACAGACAGTTTTTCCGGGTTATGTGGCCAGTATGACTAAGCCGCTTCTGGCACAATCAATGGAACACTGAAACCAGAGCAGCGCATGGAAACGCTGCTTACCTTCCCACCAGAGTGGTACCTATTTATCTACTTGCACTTTTTGGCGTGCTTTTGAACTGCTCGGTTGGCGGGAGCTGGGACCGAACAACAGGAGTTCACCCTGTTGTAGGAATTTGAATTGCCGACCTTCTGATTGGCAAGCCCAAGAGGCTCAGTGGTTTAGACTACAGCACCAGCCGCGTCCCTAGAGCCATTGGAAACCTGGGTTCAATTCCACAGTCAGCCATGAAGCCGATTGGGTGACTTTGCTTGGGCAAGTCACAGTTTGTCAGCCTAACCTATCTGACAGGTGAGGATAAAATGGGGAGGGGGAGAGCCATGTATTCAACCTTGAGCTTCTTGGAGGAGAAGGTGGGCTATAAATATGACAACAATGATAACAGCTGAACTGTAGTCCCATCAGATGTCAAAGCGATAAATAACTACCTGACATTCAGAAGACATCTTAAGGCAGCCCTGTTCAGGGAAGTTTTTAATCTGTGATATTTTAGTGTATTTCTGGTTTTTATGGAAGCCGCCCAGAGTGGCTGGGGAAACCCAGCCAGATGGGCGGGGTACAAATAATAAATTATTATTATTATTATTATTATAGTTTAATGTGACATCCAAATGCTACACCTTACTGTTTGGTTAAATCTAGTTGAATATGGAAAACGGGTTTTTGATCTCTTCATTAAGGGGTTTTGTGGTTTGTTTGGTGTCATTTTCCACATTCTTCAGGGAGATACAGTCTTTGGTGTCTTTTAACTTTTGAACCTGCCCCTCAAACTAAATGTTTTTGTCTTTTCTTTACCATGTTGATACCCTCTTCTTTAACACCAACTGGTTCCTTATAAACCACATTTTTAATCATTTTTTATACTTGGGCGCTAAAACTAGCATGAGCAGCAATACAGGTTTTCTTTTCGTTTTACTTCCTTTAAGCACTGGGTGCAGAACGAAATGTGGACATAATGCCGAAGCTCTCACAAAATAAAATTTCTGTTTCAAATCTTCTTGAAATTGTTGGGGGCGGGCGGGAATAGCTTATTAAGAAACCATTTCTTACTTGCCTGCCATGTTAATGTTCCTTGCTGGCTTTTATGACAAAGACTATTTGCATAAAAGCTCTATATTTGTTGCTGAGAGTTCATTCCCCCTGCTGCTTTTTCCGCTGCATGAAGCCTCAATTGCACTGAAAAACAGCAACCAGTGGTAGAGCTGGCAAGGATTCCTTCCTTCCACTGGAGGGGAATGAACATCAGGGAATCAGTGAACCTTAACTGCTTCCTTGCCTGCTTAACTGGCGATTTGCATAGGGTAAAGGAAGTGAGTGGTAGTGTAAGGATTTGCCTGTGTTTTACCATCACAGGTGCCTGGGCAGGTAAAGCAAAGAAGGGTTGAGCTTGTTTCACAATAGTCTACCAGGAGAGCAAGAATGAGGAAGGCAGCTGGAAAGCAGGATAGGGGAGGGGTGGCTTCTTACTGAGCTTGGACAGTGGTGGCAGCTAGATTCTGAACATCAAGGTGCAGATGAATTGGGAGTCTGTAGTGGGAAGGTCAGGAAGATAATCCTGCTTTTGTATACCACAATGTGGATTCTCGAAGACCCATCTTGCCCCTACATCCTCTCATAGACATTGTGAGCACTATATTTCTCCCCTTTCTCCCGCCAACCAGCATGGGGAGGGATGAGACAAGAGTTGCCTGCCCAGCAAACCTTTCCTTTTCAGTTCTAGGTGCTTCTGATGTCAAAGTGCTGGCATTGTAAATCAAATAGCACACCTGGGAAAAGCAAAACCAGGTTTAGCATTTGCCTTGTCATCCTTGCTATGATACGCATGTTTTTGCTACAGTCTGATGTTATTATTCCAGTCTCTGGCCCCCACCTACCCTGTGTATTCTGCCTTAGTGAGACCCCACCTAGAGTTCTCTGTCCAGTTCTAGGCACCACAGTTTAAGAAGGATGTTGACAAGCTTGGAATGTGTGCAGAGGTAGGAGACCAAGTTGATCAGGGTTCTGGAAGCCAAGCCTTAAGAGGAACAATTGAGGGAGTTGCATATGTTTAGCCTGGATAAGAGGAGACTGAGATAGCCATCTTCAAATATCTAAAGGGATGTCACATGGAAGATAGAGGAAGCTTGTTTTCTCCTGCTCTGGAGGCTAGGAACCAAACCAATGGATTCAAGTTACAAGAAAGGAGATTCCGACTAAGCAGCAGGAAGAACTGTTTGACAGTGAAACAGACTCTCGCGAGAGGTGGTGGGCTCTCCTTCCTTGGAGACTTTTAAGCAGAGGTAGAATGGCCACCTGCCATGTATGATGTAGTTGAGATTCCTGCATTGCAGGGGTTTGGACTAGAAGACCCTTGGGATCCTTTCCAACTCTTCTATTCTGTGAATCTGTGATAAAACTGTTGTGCCTGCATCTGAAAGTGATGGTGAGTTGTTCTGTCTTTTCTCTGAACTAGGTGAAGTACAGCGATGAAGCCTCTGCTGTGCATGCCTCAGCTGTGCAGGAACTCACCTGAGCATAATAGCTGACATTGAGCTCTGCTCTCTGCCCCGTGGTTTCCATTATCATTATGGCATCACCCTACAGCTACAGCTTTAATGTGAATGGCAGACTGTTTTTGCCCAGGGGCAACACCAGCATGAGGAATGATGGACATGTGCAAGAACTTTTTCACGAAGAAGCACAACAGGTATGTTGCAAAAGCCCTGGTTCCCTACAGCTGAGTTCTGAATTCTGAAACATTGCAAGGTGGTGGGAGTAATGCTCTGAGAAGAGTCCAGATTTGTGTTCAGTTTACAGTGTGTGTATAAATTGTGATTTATTTGTTTAAAAGTCTCCGTAGATCATTGATAATTAATCACTTTGTTGCAAGAGCCACAATTGCTACAAAGCATTGGAATAATCTCCAATTAACAACCTTGAATATTGGTATCAAAAGCTGTGGCACATTGCCTTATTAGAGAAACTCGCACAAAAAATGAGAATTGTCAGGGGACAAAGTACGCAGGAGAGGTTTGTGGTCCTTTGGCATGGCTTTATTGAGTATACAGGAGCTAGTCTACATGATTATGCCCTGCCTGCTGCATATTCTTGTTTGTCCTTACAGTAATAACTTTTGGTTTGGGTGGGAGTCAAGGGTAATGTGGAACCTGCAGGTAAGATGCTTGTTAATTAGAACATGTCAATTTATTTGATCAGTTCTTCCAGTTGTTTATGTAGATTATTTATTTATAACAATCCTTAACCCTGTTTTATGTCTTGTGATTTGTTTTGCATAAATTGAAATAGTTTCAGTCGGAAATGTGAAAATAAACCAACAAAAATTATTATTTAAAAAGATTACTACTGAGGCAAAAAGAGAGCGGTATTTGTGAAAACAGGACTTGCTGGCAAGCAGTTTTTTGTTTTTGATTTCCTTTTTTGACGGCAGGGGCGGGGGATAAGTGTCAGAACCTTTTGCCCTTACCTGCTGGCTCCATTCTTAAAAATTGTCACTGAATCTAGTTGCTGATAAGTAGGTCTTTGTAGGCTATAATCAACAGGGGATCTGGGTTTTGTTTGTAGTAGGGTGGGATTCAGGCAACATGATTACCCTTCATAAGAAGAAGAGCTCTTCTGAATCAAACCAAAGGCCCATCTCTTCTAGATACCTGTTGTCACAGTGGCCAACCAAATGCCACA
Organism: Podarcis erhardii; assembly: GCF_964252035.2. Lineage (NCBI taxonomy): Eukaryota > Metazoa > Chordata > Lepidosauria > Squamata > Lacertidae > Podarcis > Podarcis erhardii. The sequence continues at coordinate 94,901,418 of NC_138497.1, read as the reverse complement.
GTAGTGTGACTTATTTAGGATTCTCATTTCCATACAATTAAGTGCCCTGGGGGCAAGAACGGGGCAAGTTCTGTCATCCTTAAAGCATGCATTTTGCAGGCATTATAGTACTGACCCTTCGTGCCTCTTTGCTAGTGCCCAGCAAGATGAAAGAGCAAACGTAACCTTTAAATTCTATTTTCATTCAGAGTTCTCCGACACACAACAGACCTTGGTGGAAGATACATCTTTTTGTTTGGGAACCAGTGCTCTTTGGCACTTGGGACGGAGTCTTTACCTCTTGTATGATCAATATCTTTGGAGTAGTTCTCTTTCTGAGGACAGGGTGGCTGGTGGTAAGTATGGGGAACTAAATGACAAGCCATACAGCTGTTGATTTGCCTTGGAATTGGTTTTGACGTCCTTAAGGTATTGCATTTAAATTAGTACTGAAAGCCTGTGTGCTGGCGACCATTCTTTTGCCTTATCATCTTTAGGTCTTCCCACCATTTCTTCTGTAATAGCTGCTGAATGAATATTCATTTGGATAGTCTTCATCACATATCCAACCTCCAGCTATGGTGTGTCTGTTTTTTAAGCAGCTTGCTGACACACAAAACACACACACACACACACACACACACACATGCAAGCAAGTGGGAGATATAACTGGAACACTGGCAAACAGCCCAATCCAGCCCAGTTCAGACTATAATGAGAGCAAATAATTTTAAACCAGTGTGCTTTGGTGTCAAGTCAACATTTTGCCCTGCAGGCCAACCTGATTACATTCTCTGATCATGTGGAGAAATTTGCATAGTATTTGGTGCTCTCGGCCTCTGTTTGGACCACACTGTTGTAGGGATTGATCCTTTTTAGTCACAAGTGGTAACAAGATGATTTGGCTGGATGACCTTTTGATCCTTCCACCTCCTGATGAAATGTGGGAAGCTGTGATGGAGCAGAAAGTGGCTTATACTGACTGCAGCAGCAGCAGCAGCAGTATACCATGCCTTCCACATGGCGCAAAAGCTATTCTGCTAGGTTGACAATCCTGTTATTATTACCAAATATTTAGCATGTGGTTCTACCTTGGCACAGCTGGGTGCTTAGGTGGCCAGAATGTATTTAGGTTGGCGCATCCCCAATCACTTTGCCCTGTGCTGTATTATGGTAGAAACAGGCACTGCTTGTGCAACATCCTGTTTTGATTTGAGGTACCCCCTCCATACCACTGGGTCTGGCTTTTTGCTGGTGCAGCAGTCATTCTGGTCCTCTTACAGCCTTCTCCAGATTGTTGGTTACTTCGAAGTAAGTTCTGCTGAAATCACTTGGAGCTCATCTGAGTTCAACTGATTGCAGCAGGACTTGGTTCCAAGTAAGCTCCTTAGGACTACAGCTTGCAATCCCTGTTGGCATAGACCAGATTTAAATTTTATTTTATCAGCTCTTTAAAGCCCACAAAATTACTTGCTTAAAATATACTTGGGTTCCTATGGCTTTGTTAATTTCTCTCCCTTTATGTCAAAATAAAATAAAATAGTAGCTTGGGCTATTTACAGGGAAGCTGATCAAATATAAATGTTCAGGTAACACATGTTGCCATAGTTACACGTCCTCCCTCATGTTCCTCCAAGCTCTACTGAAAGAACATAGTGTAGTTTGAAGTGATGGTTGTAAGCAGCACTCCTTCTGCCCAGCTGGAACAAACACCCTCTTTCATAGTCCTTATACCAAATTTATTGAGTTTTTAAAATATGTTGATAACAGTTATACAGTTGTACCTCAGCTCCTGAACGCCTTGGGAATCGAACATTTCGGCTCCCGAACGATTGAAAACTGGAAGTGAGTGTTCCGGTTTTCAAACGTTCTTTTGGAAGCTGAACGTCTAACGGGGTTTCTGCAGCTTCTGATTGGCTGCAGGAGCTTCCTGCAGCCAATCAGAAGCCTTGCTTTGGTTTCTGAACGTTTCGGAAGTCGAACGGACTTCCAGAACGGATTCCCTTCAACTTCCAAGGTATGACTGTATTATTAACAGTTATGCATGAACTTTAAACTTAGAAGAGTGCAAACCCTGACCCACTGTGTCAATTATTTAACTGCTTAAAATCTTTCTCCTTTGCTAAAGCTCCTCGGTGGTGTAAAATTTCTACTGAGAGTGAATGCGTGTACGCATTGTGAAGATTGGATTTAGAAAGTGGATTGGATTAGAATTCTTTTTTTTTTTTTAATTCTCTTTATTAAGTTTCATTCTTCACATACTCACAAAAAAGTAAAACACAGAACATTAAATAAAAAGTAAAAGGGCACCATCACAAAAAGAAAAGAGGGGACAGGTCAAAAAAGATAAAAAATAAAAAATAAAAAATAAACGTTAGACCAATACATATCACACACTATCTGACTTCCTTCCCTACTGATTTCGGATTTCTAATTTTTAAAATATCACTTTTACCGCTGATATTGGTTATTAGTTTGTACATCGGAAGTTTTATATTAGACCTGCTATAGTTGGTAAGTTTTTAAAATTAGTTTCTATATATGCCATGAATTTAGTCCAGTCGTTATTCAACTTTGTATTCTTTTGGTATCTGATTCTCTGCATCATTTTTGCCAATTCGACAAAGTCATATAGTTTTGTTTGCCACTCCCTCACGGTTGGTATATGCGTACTTTTCCAATTTTGAGCGATTAACATTCTGGCCGCTGCTGTTGAATATTGGAATAAAGTTTTATCTTCTTTCCTAATTTCCTCCCCAATCATACCTAATAAGAAGGCCTCTGGCTTTTTAGGGAACGTGTATCTAAATATTTTTTTTAACTCATTATATATCATGTCCCAAATTTTTTTTATTTCCCCACATGTGAAAGTGGATTGGATTAGAATTCAAAATTAAATTGTTAAAATGGAGAATTTTTTTTAAAAAAAAAGAGACAGAGAGTTTAAACAAATAGTTACAAATTGCACAGCAAGAGGACCTTGAATGCATATTGTAACCCACCCTGGGACCTGCTGGTGTGAAGGGCAGGTAATAAATCAAATAATAATGAAATAATAAAAGCCTACAGGCAACAAATGGCTAAGTGGTCCTTGAGCTGTTGATGGGGAACAAACTGGTTACAGTGGGTTTCATTGGTATCTGCCTACGGGCTGGAGGAGACAGAATATAATCACTGGATGACATTATTAAACAGGTACCAGGGCAGCAGTAAAAAAAAAAAAGGTTTATTTTCATACACTATGTGCCAGCCTTGTTCTTCAAATAAGAGCTGGATATTTCCCAGCTCTTGCACTATTTAGGGATGTGGTCACTATCACTACTCATGGAAATTCTTTTGGTTTTAGCGAAGGATTCAGAAAATCAGCTAGCTCACAAGTTAAGTTCTTGGTATTCTGACCTTCTGCTTCTATGCCTGAGTTAGTTTTGCTAGATGTGTAGATATCATGCTGTTGCCATTCAATCTCTCGACCCTCCTTGTTATGTTTGTATCCTGCCCTACCCCAAAGGAGACTGGGGCAGCATTTTACACTCACAGCAACCCTGGCATATTACATTAGATAGGGAGACAGGGACACGCCCTCAGCCATTTAGTGAGTTACACAGCTGAGTAGGGATTTGAGGCTGGTTCCAAGATCAGCATTCTAGCCCCTATATCACACTGGGTTTTGCTTAAGCTTGCCTGTGAAATTTCAGCTGCTTATAGCTTCTCCTATAGAAGTTGTGCAGTGTCACACATCTTTCTCTTTCTTTCTTCTCTTTGACGATCACTCGTAGCTGAGTTAGATTGTCTTCCATTAATATGGTCTTCACGGTGTGTCCGTAAGTGACTGTGGAGGCCAATTCTGGATCTGCACATCCTTCCACAGTGGGGACATAGGTTTCCTGGTGGGAGTTGATCATGATGAGGATTTGCCAAACGTGCCTTCCTCTCAGCTCACTTCTTCCTTTTGTCCTGAGTTTGTGCTTCTTCAAAGTCCATGATACTTTTGGTAGAACTATCCTCCAACTGGGATGCGGGTGGCGCTGTGGTCTAAACCACTGAGCCTCTTGAGCTTGCCGATCAGAAGGTTGGCGGTTTGAATCCCTGTGACAGGGTGAGCTCCTGTCCCAGCTCCTGCTAACCTAGCAGTTCAAAAGAACGCCAAAAAGTGCAAGTAGGTAAATAGGTACCGCTCCGGCAGGAAGGTAAACGGTGTTTCCGTGTGCTGCTCTGGTTTTGCCAGAAGCGGCTTAGTCATGCTGGCCACATGACCCGGAAAAACTGTCTGCGGACAAACGTCCCTTGGCCTCTAAAGCGAGATGAGCGCCGCAACCCCAGAGTCGTCTGCGACTAGACTTAACTGTCATGGGTCCTTTACCTTTACCTTTATCCTCCAATTGGAATGCTCACAGGCCAGTGTTTCCCAGTTGTCGGTGTTTATACTACTTTTTTTAGATTTGCCTTGAGGGCGTCTTTTGTTTGTCCACCGGCATTACCCATGGACCTGTAGAAGCCTCCTGCTACCTTTTGCACCTTCTGTTCTCCTTGCACTACCACAAACTTACTAGTAGTGATTATCTGATCTGAGGGTCCATTCATTCATTTCTCATCAAAACTAGAAATTGGATGCTGCTGTTTCCTCAGAATCTTATTTCCTATCTCCCCACCCGCTCCTCTAACTAGCTTGATATGTATCCAGAATGTTGTAGCCTTCATGAAGTGCAGTTTCAGTTTGGAATCCTGCTGGTTTTGATGGCAGTTGCATCAGACCAAGGGGAACTGGAGCCAGGACTCAGCATGCAGACATCTGCTAGCATACAAGCCTCCCTACACAGCTATATTTTTTCTAAAAGGAAAGCATTGTTCTAGCTTTGCATCAATTGTTAAGCAAAATAAACAAAACAAAAGCACTATCAGTTTTGTGTATACTAAATATCTTCAAACTAGCCAGGACAGTGGGTGCTATTTGGAAACGCAGATGGCACAAGCATAACCTAACATGTTCTGCACAAAGCAATAATTAGTAAGCAAGAGAACCTAAAAGCCACTGCCCTTCCTTGAGAAGTCATAGCAGGAAGGAACACAATGCCTGTGGGATAAGAGCAGCACACAGAGTGCTTTGAAGATGGCATGAAGGAAGCAAAATGCTAGAGTTTGTTCACAATGGGGATCTCCAAAGCTCAGAAGAAAGGCTTAAGAGGTCACTTTTTTATTTAGCATCTGCATGCTGATAACATTTGAAGGCCTTCTGACTGTGTTCATATGCTAAAAGCGGTGAAAACAGAAGAATATAAGGCCTGACTTCTGCTTTTTGTAAAGAGATGCATTAGAAATCCCCTTAATGCAGTAGTCCTGTCAGTTGTTATTTTATACATACATTTTTGTGAAAGATATGAGCACTGTTAGCCCATCTCAGAGCCTTGTGGTACCTTGTATTTCTTAGAAAATCATGTACAGCATACCAGTCCTCCTACGTTGCTTTTTTTAGACATTGGAATGATTTGCAGTAGAGTTGAGTTCAAGTGTTAAGTTCTAAGAAATCACATACAGTGGTGCCCCGCAAGACGAATGCCTCTCAAGATGAAAAACCCGCTAGACGAAAGGGTTTTCCGTTTTGGAGGCGCTTCGCAAAACGAATTTCCTATGGGCTTGCTTCGCAAGACGAAAATGTCTTGCAAGTTCCTGCGGGGTTTTTTTCTCTCCCCCCCCCTTTTTCTAAGCCGCTAAAAGCCGCTAATAGTGCTAATCCGCTAATCCGTCAATGGGCTTGCTTCGCAAGATGAAAAAACCGCTAGACGAAGAGACTCGCGGAACAGATTCTTTTCGTCTTGCTAGGCACCACTGTACCTTCTTCCTACTGCTTTCATGTAAACTTCCTAACGTTTTGACAGCGGTAAGCAAGACACTTTGGCTTAGATGAAGTACAAATGCATTGCATTCTTTTGTACCAAGCAAAACAAAGGTAAGTGTGAGCCTTGAAATGTTTTTGAAATGTAGACCCTCAAATCATTCTCTCTCTCTCCCTCCCTCCCTCCCTCCCTCCCTCTCTCTCTCTCTCTCTCTCTCTCTCACACACACACACACACACATATATATATATATATATATACGCCCATTTTTATACAACAACATCCAGAGGGTACCAAATTCCCTATACTTGGCTACTAAATCTATGCATCCCTTTCTTCTTTTAAGTTTCAACCTTTTCTTTTTCCTCCCATTTCAGGGAAACACTGGTATATTAATGGGCATGTTTTTGGTGTCCATTGTCATCCTGGTGGCCTTAGTAACGGTCTTGTCTGGCATTGGGGTTTGTGAACGCTGCAGCATTGGAAGTGGAGGAGTCTACTCAATGATTTCTACTGTCCTTGGAGGTCAAGTTGGGGGGACCATTGGCCTCCTCTATATTTTTGGTCAGGTAGGAATGCAACTTCTTGTTAAATAAATTATTTCGTGTGTGTGTGTGTGTGTGTGTCTGTCTCCAGTCACCTTTCCTTTTCTTTACTTGAGGCAATGATATACAAACCCCATAGTTTATATTATGCTACTGAAGAAGATTTTTAAAATATTCAGTAGAAATTGTGCAATTGCAAAAATTATGAAAACTCTGTTATGTATCTGCTATGTTATGAATAGATGTATAATTGCCTGTATTGGAACAGAAACGTGGCTAATGCTAGATCAAAGTTCTGCACCGGGAATGCTTTTTAACATAAGTCCAAGTCCTGGGTGCCATTTGCTGTGCTGGAGAGCTAAACAAACACCTCAAAGGGAAATGTGGCTCCCAAGATTTGGGGGCTGCTGGGGAGGAATTTAGGTGGCTTAACATTTATTTCTTATTACTGCCGCACAGCGGATGAGTGTGCCACATTTGTTACTTGCTTGTGAGGTATTTTAAGAGCTTAGAACCAAATTTAGGCCAGGAGCGCTTTGGAATTACCCAAGTATGACATTGATACCCAAGACAGCTGAAAATCAGTATAAAATAAATAAATCAAAACCACTTTGTGACTCCAATCAAACTGCCTTGAGCAGCTATATAAAGAAATGATTTTGTGTCATGATTATATGATTATAAAAATCATTCTTATTTTAATTCTTTAGTGAGGCCTCCACAATAATGTTTAATAATTACATACACTGTGGGTTAAACCACAGAGCCTAGGACTTGCTGATCAGAAGGTCGGCGGTTCGAATCCCTGCGACGGGGTGAGCTCCCGTTGCTTGCTCCCAGCTCCTGCCAACCTAGCAGTTCGAAAGTATGTCAAAGTGCAAGTAGATAAATAGGTACCGCTTCGGTGGGAAGGTAAACGGCGTTTCCGTGCGCTGCTCTGGTTCTCCAGAAGCAGCTTAGTCATGCTGGCCACATGACCCGGAAGCTGTCTGCGGACAAACGCCAGCTCCCTCGGCCCATAGAGCGAGATGAGCACCGCAACCCCAGAGTCGGTCTCGAGTGGACCTAATGGTCAGGGGTACCTTTACCTTTTACCTATTATATCATTCCTTCATTTATACTTGTGATTGTGTTTTAGGTTGCCTTTCCCACTTATTCACACTCTTATAGTTTCTGTTTAAGAAGTACTTGACCAGCTTGCTACAAGCTTTTTGGAATTATCCAGTTTGGCACTTGTGATTTGTTAATTTTAGTTCAGCAAAAGCCTCTGGGCAAGGAACCAGCTCGAGGAACATGGTGCCTATGAACTATATTCCATCAATGTAGACATCATTTTGAAGTAGAGATTCCTAAGGTGATGGCAATTTGTCTGTAGTCTTTTGACAGAAAAGGTCCATCCTGGCCTCATTCACTGAATTCATTCACTACATGACAGCAGTTATTATTTCTAGCTTTTAGAAGGTCCAAGTATAGCTATTCAAATTGGATGACAGGTCAAACAAACCATAGATAACTTTAACCGCACTTTGTTGGTATGGATGATGGACAAGCTGTGGTTAAGGAAAAACCAAACTCCTCCCTGTAGCTGTACCAGAGGAGGAGAGAGATTAGGGAGCAGAGGAGGAGGCAAGCTTAGTGCTCACTGTGACTTGTTCTGACTCATTCATATCATGCAATCTTTAGTTTAGGGCAACCTCCCCCCTCTTGGTGCCCTCTAGATTGTTTTGGACAACGTCTCCAATCATTCCCAGCCAGCAGAGCCCAATGATCAGGGACGATGAGAGCTGTAGTCCAAAACATCTGGAGGGGGCATGTTGGGAGAAGGCTGGCTTAGGGTGATATTTGAATGAGGTCACTGAGTGATAACTATAAAAAATGAGCCAATGTAATAAATAGGTACTTATCATGGTTGGTATACAGCAGGCATAGGCAAACTTGGCCCGCCAGATGTTTTGGGACTACAACTCCCATCATCCATAGCTAACAGGACCAGTGGTCAGGGATGATGGGAGTTTTAGTCCCAAAACATCTAGAGAGCCGAGTTTGCCAATAATAATAATAATAATAATAATAATAATAATAATAATAGTAATTATTTATTTATTTATTTATTTATACCCCGCCCATCTGCCTGCGCGGCTTCCAACAGAATATTAAAGTACAATAGTCTGTCAAACATTCAAAGCTTCCCTAAACAGGGCTGCCTTCAGATGTCTTCTAAAAGTCTGGTAGTATGCCTGGTATAGAGGACACGCCAGTCAGGAAGCTAGAGAGGAACTTTATTGCCTCTCTCAAAAAGAGCAGAACAGCAAAAGGAAACTCCACTCAGATACAACTAAATCCAATGCCATCCAGTAACAAAATTATGTAACGATATATTTACACAGTATTTCAGGGCCGGCCCAATAGATGGTTGTGCCTGAGGCGGACCACAAAATGTGCCTGCCCCATCGGCAAGGGAAGAAGCAGGGAGTGGAAACAAGGGCAAGGAAACAAATCAGTATTACCCTACGGTTGAAGACTGGTGTAGAGCCCAGGAGACCCCAGAGGGCAGTCCCCCCATTTCATCGCTAGGGTTGGAAGGAGACCAGCAGTGCCTCCTATTTGCTGAGAGGCCACTGCCCCACCCACCTGTCAAATTTGGAATGGGAGGATCTGGCCTGTGGACCCAAAAAGGTTCCAAACCCCTGTTGAAGATAATCTTCTTTTAGCATTAACTCCCTTTCTTTGCAACTTCTTCCCCAATGTGGTTTTACTAGGCTTGTTCTGTTCTTGCTTCCTGGAAATTAGTGGAAATATTTTTATTACAGCAGATATTAGAAGGTTGAGTCAGGTGGCTGCCTTAACTGGACCGGGCTATTTTCTATCGGCCATTATGCTGCTAAATACCACATTGTTTTTTTAATAACTGTAGGCAATATATTTTATTATTATTTATTTACAGAGTTTGTTTTATACCCATTTTATTGTTTGTTTGTCTTTCTGACATTTTAAGCTGCCACAAGGGTCCACTTGCAGGCCAAGAAAAAGAAATAAAATCTTCTGCATCCTCCAGTTTATATGGCTTGTAACATACTATTTAGCAGTTTCGTAACTGGAAGTATTTTTCAGTGTGTTGCAGGTGCTATGTACATTACTGGATTTTCTGAAAGTATCTCTGAACTCCTGGGCTTCAGTAACATTTGGGCCATAAGGGGCATCTCACTTGCTGTGCTGCTGGGTTTGCTTGGAATTAACCTTGCCGGTGTGAAATGGATAATCCGTCTCCAGCTGCTGCTTCTCTTCCTACTGGCTGTTTCCACACTGGATTTTGTCATTGGATCTTTCACACACCTGGATCCAGGTAAATTTGGTATTGTTTATTTATCTACTTACCTATTGGACATGCAGTGGTACCTTGGTTCTTGAATGTAATCTGTTCCGGAAGTCCTTTTGACTTCCGAAATGTTCGAAAACCAAGGTGCAGCTTCCGATTGGTGCAGGCGCCCCGGAAACAATAGCCAACAGCCATATCGGACGTTTGGCTTCTGAAAAACGTTTGAATTCCGGAACACTTACTTCTGGTTTTTGAACATTTTTTTGGAAGCCGGAAAACTCTTACTTCCGGGTTTTCGGTGTTCGGGAGCCGAAATGTTCGAGTTATGTTAGATCTAACTTCTCCAAGGCGTTCGAAAACCAAAGTTCCAGTGTACAGTGGTATCTTGGGTTACATACGCTTCAGGTTACATACGCTTCAGACTCCACTAACCCAGAAATATTACCTCGGGTTAAGAACTTTGCTTCAGGATGAGAACAGAAATTGTGCAGCGGTGGTGCAGCGGGAGCCCCATTAGCTAAAGTGGTGCTTCAGGTTAAGAACAGTTTCAGGTTATCAATGGACCTCCAGAACGAATTAAGTTCTTAACCTGAGGTACCACTGTATTTATTACCCACCCTTGATCAAAGGTTCTAGGGTGTGCTCCATCATAATAAAAATCAGTTAAAATATGATACATAAATAATGGCTCACTAAAAGAACAGTACAACCAGTAAAATCATGAACAGAGGATGAACCGTGATCAAATGTTTCCAAAATTTGTTTGGAAAACGGTGCACTTTTGCATGTCTTCTTAATTTCTCTGAAGTTGCAGCTAGATGCACAAGAGGCAGGCTGGGGGTCAGAAAATGGGAGCAACAGTATCAAGAAGTCCCTCACATGCTGTCATACAGCTGCATCCCTGAGGGACCATTTTCCTTAATGGCTTACAACTTCCACCACCATGAGGAGACCTCAAGCAATGGACTTTTTCCCCCAGTTGCTAGGCCCCTTTACAGCTGTTTGAGGGAGTTCCATGGAATTCTATGTTTATTAGTTGCTGTGTCCATGAGTTTCGTATTTTTACCTAAAAACCCCTTATGTTTAAAGAATTTTTAGTGTGATTTGTTCTTGGTCACGCTGTTAAATTTAAGTACATAAAATTATATGTAGTTGCACAACTAAACAGAAGGTGTCACTTTAGATTCATTTTTTTGTTATCCCGCTTCTTTCTTTCTTTCTTTCTTTCTTTCTTTCTTTCTTTCTTTCTTTCTTTCTTTGGTGTTGCTTTTATTTGTAAAATCTACATTGAAGTTAAAGGTTGGAAACCAGCTCAGGAAAACGATTCACTTTACAAAGGTCCTAACATTTTTGCAGTCGTGTTTAATGAGTCCAAATTATAAAAACAGGTGTGAGTTTTGCAGTTACCTGACAGTTTGGGTGATAGGCTGCTGGGGTTGGTGATTGCTGAAGCTCTGATTCTGCACATATTTTCGGTATGCCTTATTGTACACAGTTGGACTTAGGTGAAATATAAATGCAATCATAAATAAATAAACTTTTGTATCCTCAAAGGAGCAAAATACATAGTTCCTCTCCTCTCTGAGTAATCATCACAAGTCAAAATAGTATCTGAACATGTTCACAGCACCTGGCCTTGCGTTACTAAATAAATCGTCATTTCTCACACATCTCAGATTAGGGTTAGGGTTTCTGATAGGAAAGAGACCCATTTCTCGGTTAAAATGTCAGCATGTGCTGCTGAGGTAAGAGATGGAAGAATTAGCACGTTATGCATGGCACACAAAATAATAAAATATCTCACTTGTTCTACTTTTTCAGAAATGTAGCTCTCTGTAGTTTCCAGTGCTTTTTTTGTATGCGAGTCCCTCCCTCCTTTTAATTACTCATATAAACTTTACTTGGAATGTCTTGCATTACTGCAGATGTCCTCTGTGTGGTATCTGAGCTCTGAATAAACTGGGCATTAAAAAGATTGTGCTCAGAATGTGTGTTTGAAAAGTGGCAGCATTCTTAAGAAGTGTGTGTGTGTGTGTGTGTGTGTAAGGGTGGATATGCATTCCCCTCTGAGCCTCATGAATTTCAAAGGCACTTAATAAATCGACATAGATTTTTTTAAAGAGTTCTTTTCTAACAAAGACAAATGGTCAATAAATGCTAAAAATAACATTAGCTACTGCAGCTGTGCAAGCGATTGCTGTCTAGCCTCAATACTATTTTGCATGTAGCATCTTGCCGCCGCCCCCCAATAATTATTCTGAGCTTTTAACACATTATTAGTAGTTTGCTGCTGTCGTACTTTAAGCAAGTCCATATGGAAACTTCTCCCAGGAGCCTTGATGTGATTTCGAATGCAATCAGATAATTGAGAATTTTATATAGGGATCTAATGGGAATGATAATCAATGTGAGGATGCAAAACAATGGAATCTGATACTGACATTTTTTAGAATATGGGTGTGTTCTAACAAGTTTCAGTTAAGTGATACAGCACATATACAAAATCATTTGTTTTGTTGCATCATGGTCTCTCCACTTGTAACAAGAACATTTAATTTACAAGTATCAGCCTCCATAGGAAATACTAGTAAATATTAACTATACTGCTCTTAAAAATATAAAACCAATACTAATTAGGCTTTTAAAAGAGCTTTCACCAAGCTCTTAGGGTGTCACAGAAAGACAAAACATATTTTAACACATATTAGACTTACTCATCACTATAATCTTACTTTAAAAGATCTCCCCTTTTAAACTTTCTAGGGGGGAAAAACCCTCACATCCAGACTTGTGTACACCCTCCTTTTGGTTCTCAAATGAATTCTACTACGTGATTATGCTTGGGTGGAGTTTCCTTGCTGTATCACTCCCATTTCCTCAACTGCACACACACACACATACACACCAATATTATCCCAGTGTTCAGTCACTTCCTTCCCCTTGTTGCTTTTATTTTTAGAATTTCAAGGCAGAGACACATTTTTACATTTAGAGGGTTTTCTCAGATGGGGTTCCCATCTTCCTGTATAAGTTCGTCCCTAAAATAATCTCTCTACATTGTATGATCCTGGAAGTAAAGAACTCCTGTTTGATTTTGTTCCTAGGTCACATTAAAACAGCTGCATCTTTTCCACAGAGCGTAAAGTTCTGGTGTCTTTGTGGGTCTTTCTGGACAGTATATTTCATTTCACCCCCATTCCCCCAGGATTGTCATTTGGAAGAGGAGATCAGTAGCAGACCTCAAATGTATGCATTTTCTGCTTTTCTTCCTTGAAGAAGAGGAGAAATGAGTAATTGACCAGGGAGATATTAGACTCTACGAGATTAAACTTTCTAAAGAGTGAGCTTTGTCTCCAAGGATTTTGGGGGTAGGGGATTGAATGTATTAATTCTCAGTTCAGTCACTTTTCCTTGCAGTGGGGTCGGGATGGGAGCTTGAGGCCTATTCATAGTCACCATCCTAAGTGGGAAAATATTGTCTGAACAAGTAGATTTTTGTAGATAGCTAGCTGATAAACATTAGCTTGTTGAATGTGAAATGGCATACATTATTCTTAGTGTCTGTGCAGTTGTCTTGAGGAGATCTCTGTTGCTATTGAAGGGCACACATATTAGCAGCTTTTTACATTATTTTATCCCTAAGGATGTTCTGGTTTTGTAGAACTGGGAGTGGTACAATGGGATGATTCCTGAAAATGAATCAGAAGGCCTTGCATTTCTATCCAATTCTCAGGGAGGAGTAGGCAATGCCAATCATGTGAATCCCAGAGTTCTTCAAGTGGAAGATATGACCTACAACAGTCGCCACCAGCAGCAAAAACATAAGCCATCCACAAACTCAGACTTACAAAACAATCTTAACCCCTTATCTGTGCAGGTGATGGTAGGGTTAGGAATAGTGGAGGCTTATTTCCACTAGGTCCTGCTGGTGAGTGGGTCTCCACCACCACAGCTCTCCCCTTTGCCTACCAACAGCGTGGACTATTGACAGGAATATTGCTTATGGTGTTCCCACCGGCTGTAGCCTCAAAAAAGGAGTGGCAGTTGGGTAGAGATGGGCTGGCCATGGGTCTGCTACAACCTAAGCCAGCGAGTGTCCTGATCTGCGCCTTTCTACTGCAACAGCCTGCAGCTCACACAGCAATAATTTAGTAGAATCGCCTCCCCGAGCTTTTCTAACTTTTCATGTTGGTGACACACCTTGTAGACATGCATCATTTCACGACACAGTACCGGCAAACTGGAGGTTAAATTAACCCCTTTCAAGCCCCAGAAGGAGCGAGGGGAAGATTTGCATGGCACACCTACACACTGCAGCCGACACACTAATGTTTGGAAAGCTCTGCCCGTCACACACGGTTTGGAAAGCTCTGCCCGTCCCCGCTTTGCCTTGGCTGTCATGAACAGTAGGGTTTCAAACGTGGTGGTGCTTTCATTCCATTCAGCCCCCCTCCTCCGTTCCCTAGCTGTGAGATAGGATTGCTCCCTAAATGCCCTTCTGGAACATATCAGTGCAAATGTAGGTAGGGCATTCATTTTAACGGTGCTCAGATTCAGCTGTTTGGAGGTTATGCTTGAAAAGGAAGACAGATAAAAAGAGGGGAAACTTCAGAGGAGAACAATCATAGCTTAATTTGAGACAGAGTTCCTCACAGTCCTAGGCACATGTGAAAAAGTGGATTTTTCTGAAGTTAAAAAAACTTTTGGGACAAAGTGCAAGCTGACAGAGAGGGACCAGATGCAAAGAAAGCCAGATCTCTTCTTCCTAGAAGAGAGAACTGTGATCAAAGCAACCTTCTTTGCGCCTGGATACGAGCTGCACATTCTCCTTTCTACCAAATTGGACACAACTATTTGTATCTGTTCATCGTAAGCCAGGAGTTGAGAACCAGTGGCTCCAAGTCCAGCCAGACCCAGCCCACATAGCCCAATTGTAGGGCAGAAATATCTGAAGGGCCACAGGGTTTCCCACCAATGTATTAGATACTCATTTTTTAAGGAAAAGCATGTGGTTTCCTTCCCCCGTAATTCTTTTGCTTCCCAGCACCTGAAAGCCAGAGCTAGATCTAACTTCTCCATTGTGAAATAGGTCATACAAGAATCTGTATTGCATTATACACTAAGGAAGGGGTGGGGAACCTTCGTCAGCCAGAGTCACATTCCAGTGGCCATTTGCCCAGTGGTGGGCAGGACCAGGAGCAAAATTGGATGCGGCAAGCAATGTAAATTCACTCACGCTACCCTCTCCACCTTTCACCTAGGCAAGCAAAAGCATTGGCAAATACATTCTATCCAGGCAAAAACAGTCGAGAAGGATGCAGATCTGGGGCTGTAAGCAGGGGCAGCCAGGTGAGGCGAGGCCATTTGCTTCAGGTGGCGGATCCGACCGCCCCACCCCTGCCGGTGTGCTGCTTCCAGGCCTACCGGGGCTTTACCGAGGCCACCAGCACAGCCCTGTTGCCCTTGGTGCTGTGCTGCAGTGTGACAGGTGTTGTGGTGGCAGGTACAGTTGTGGTGATGGGGCTGGCAGGCGGCATATGTGGTGGTGGCAGGACGTTTTCCCTACAGCGACACAACGTCTCTTGTTGGCCCTGGGGTAAGGCATGTGGTCTGTGGAGAGTTATGTGCTAGAGTAGGCACATAGGTCACTTAGTCGAAGTCTCCCTCACTATGGTGAGTTGAATTGTATTTCTCTTTAACTTATATACCGTATTTTTCGCTCTATAACATGCACCCGACCATAACACACACACAGTTTTTAGAGGAGGAAAACAAGAAAAAAAATATTCTAAACGAAACAGTGGATGTATGATTTTTGTGGTTCATGCTGTGGCCACAGACATGTGATCTGACGGTGAGTTTGGGGTAGCCCAATGCAAAAATCCTGAGGATCCATGTGGATCCATGTTTGTAACCATGTTTTTGCACCACTGCGGCCCTAGGCAACGTGATTTTTTTGGTGCAAGCTGTAGCCATGGACATGCTATGTGATCTGATGGTGAATTTGGGGTGACCCAGTGCAAAAATCCTGAGGATCCATGTGGATCCATGCTTTGTAACCAGGCTCTCTGTCCCTCTCTTCTCCCCACTCAGTGGCTCTTCTCCCGCTTTGCTGTTTCAAAGCGAGCCACCGAGGAGGGAAGGAAGGGGAACCATGGATCCTCTGCTCACGACTGCAGCAGATCCCCCCGCCATCCGTAGGCATTCGCTCCATAACACGCACAGACATTTCCCCTTACTTTCTAGGAGGAAAAAAGTGAGTGTTATGGAGCAAAAAATATGGTAATTTAAACATTAGCATCTATCCGTAGAAAGCCTCACATGCAAACTTATGCAAATCATTTTATCCTCTCTCCCTTTCTTTTGCAATGGGAACCCCTGCTTTGAAAACCCAAACCCTTTGCTGTGGGAAATGGGAGTGGGCAGAAGACTAGATTTCTTTTCCATCTTATATTAGTGTGCTTGCATCATGCGAGATAAAAGCCTAGTAGGATATGTAGTATTCTTTCATATTCACACTTTGGGAAGGTGAAAGGGTTCCAATTCCCACTGGGTCATAGGGGACTAATTGCAAAATTTCAAGCAGCTTGGCATTTCTAATTAGGACCTGTGCGCGTACCCAAAAGGAAGCGTGTTTTTTAAACCAAGTACAGAACCAAGCCCAAAAAATCCTGTAGGCAGCCCTGCAATTCATTTTCAAGGACTCTTAGTAAAGTACCAAAATAGAAATAAAGAAGTTAAGAGTCCTTCCTAATAATATTCCCTAGTTTTCATTATCCTAGCATTTCTCTGTAATTCTTTTGGGCTGCGATTCCTTCCAAGCAATACTCTGCACAGAGGCATCCATTTTCCTGTTTGTCAATTATTTTTTAGGAATCCTATTGAAACAAAGCTATGTAAGGATGTAAATAAAAAAAATGTAGGTGGCTTTTTTATTCCTTCTAGACAAAATCTGTTAATAATTTCCAACATTTAGTTGTTGCTGGGTATTGTTTTGTTTCACAAGAAAGATTTAAGAAGAAACTGATGTTGCAGGCATTTTGTTTTTAAGCAAAAAAGTTTCTCTTTGTGTTTCTTGCTAGGACTTTTAATTGGATATTTATATATCTGATAAAGTTAGGACAGGAACATCTGGCTTGTTTTATGTTCCGTGATTATACCAAATTGGTAACCATTTGCCATACATGGTAATGCTAAAGATGCTATTTTTATCTTATCCCCTTTTTCTTTGTACTGGATAAAGTTGAGAATCAGCAAACATCATTAACAAAGGAATCTAGGCAAGTGGATGCTCAGAAGCACTAGTGCAGATGGTGAATGTATTTTGGTAAATTTATAACCTTGCGCAAGCCAAAACAACAGTAAGTAAGCAAACAAACAAACAAACCCATCCAGCCATTCCTTCACACTTTCATCTGGTTTTTTCTGTTCTTCTGCAGTTGGTTTACTTAGCATGTCCACCTTCTGTTTCCTTGTTCACTGATGCAGAAATATATGTAATTTTCAATGGCTTTTACACTGCAGGATATACGTGCGTGTCTCAGCCATCAACAGATATTTACAAATCAATTTCCTTCCCTGTGTGTTCCTTTTCAAAATTAATGAATTTCTGGGGGGGGGGGGTAGCCCTATTGGTCTTGTGCTGCAAAAGTTATTGAAGTAGCTAATGGCTACTGTTGTGGCAATCCTAACCATGTCTACTCAAAAGATAGTTCCATTGAATTCAGTAGGGCTTATTCCCAGGTAGGTGTGGGGGGTTTTAGGGAAGGGGTAGTACCTTTGATGGGGGACACATCGTGCACCTTCTGGGGGGTAGTTTGTCCAGCTTTGGTCCCCACCCTGCACTCAACTCTCACCTGTGGCTCCTAGAAGCTGTCAGCATGTGACAATGGCCACACCCCAGGAACAGCTTCGACTGGCTTGCTGAACCAGGTGAGGGTACCCTATGGGTCTCAAAACCTTGGTGAGTTAGTCATTTCCCCTGCATGTGATGACAAGCTCTGGCAGATTGAGTGGACAAGACCAATAGTAGGTCGAACGGTCAAGAAGGTGGTTTCTGCATGTTCTGTAGAGGGAAGTGAGGGTCAGATGGGGCTTGTCAACCTGGGAAGGTAGCCCATCTAGGAGAAGGAAAACTCTGGTCCTAAACCTACTCTGCCTTGCGGGATATCTTTGGGAGAAGAAAAGGCTAAGGGGTAAACCCTACACAAATCCAGAGTGGAGTTCCTAAGATGGTTAGATGGTGCCTTGTACACTTCCTTCCAGCAACTCCTGCAGCCAAGCTGGTGCCAAACATATTGCTCTGCTTTCCTTTGGACCACATCAGTGGGGCTGAGAGTGGAGTCTTGTCATCCGGACAGCCCAGGACACTGCCTAGGTTTGTGTCTCTGGGAGGTCACTTTGGTGCTGCTAATGCAGAAATTTGACTTCACCGCCAGAGGCGTACTCCATTGTCTCTCGAGACAACTGGATGCCAACAACAGTTCCCAAGTAAATGTGTTTAAGATTGCAGGTTTGCTATGATTTTGCAGTTTAGTACAAACAAAATCATGTCGCATTTCCCCCACTCAGGTGCCAAGAAAGGAAGCAGTCTGTTTTTATCGTTCAACAAATCCTGTGGGCACCTTAAACATTTTACCAAGCACTATCCTGCAATGTCAGTTATATAAGCACTTTCTGTAATGCAGCATTTTATTTCATAAGTTCATATTTCATGCTGAAAATGGCAGTGTGTACACAACTGCTGAAACATAACATACAAGTTAATTTATATTTTAAATGTTTGTAGCAAGCATTATTTTGAAAACGTCAGACTTTTAACTGAGGGGCACAGATAAAGTCAGCAGGTATAAAAAGAGACCAGTTCTTTCCAAGTGAAAAGAACAATAATGAATGTTGCATTCCATTGATTTTTAAAATTCTCAATAGGAAGCAGGTTAATGCTGCAATCGTTTCTCTAGGTGCTTTTAAGTTCTACATCAAATTCATCTGCCAGTCACTTGCACTTCTCTATTGTGATAAAGATCTTTCTAGCTTCCCTGTATTGTTTCATTATTCCCAGCGAGATTGTGTTGCCTATGCCTGCTGTAGTTTGGCCTGAAATTGAAATGAACCCAAGGCATTTTTCATGCACAAATACAAGTGCATTCCCATCACTTTCTTCCCCAAATCTTCCACCTAGATACAGTTGTTCTATGTAAGATATATCTATGGTTTTGTGCACTTAAACAGAGAATTCCAGGGAAGTGTTAGCCTTCACAATAATATCTTGCCTTAAAATTTGGCCACATAATTTGATTAACCTGATCTGTATTTTTGCAGGTGTGTGTGTGTGTGTGTGTGTGTGTGTGTGTGTGTGTAAAATCTCACACCCTGCCACTCTTACAAAGTATGCCAGGCACGTGTAAGTGAGGGAGGGCAGTGGACATAATACTATATACATTTACTGTACAAACTACTAACATGAAGAGTCCTGGTTTAAGGCAACTTCATGTATTCATGTGAGATACAAGCTTTTAACGAGGGGAAAGGATATATAAAGCACAAACAGTAACAAATCATAATGTGCCTTCCTTGTGCAAATACAGTGTCATTTTGGGCAGCTTGACACATCATTCTAAATGGCAATATGGTCCCCTTCCAGTTCTTTGACTCTTAGCTGCATTATTTCATGAATGCCTTATTTTGCTGTGCTGTTATTGTGGATTATTTAACCACCTTACATTATAATTTACCATGGGGTTATTTTTTGTACCAATTTTTGTTAATGACATCATTAATACTTGTTTACTGGAAAGAGAAGAAGGGTGTGTGTGTGTGTTTAATAGTATATAGCTCACTTATTTTTTTTCTATGATTTGGGGATACAGCAGAGATAAAGCATAGTCTTAACTATGGACACCACAGCACCTGACGCTGTGAGGCAGTGGGGCACTTAGTAGCAAGAAGAAACACTAATGCCGATTGTAAATTAAGGTTATATTTCATTAAGGATTTCTGCAAAGAAAGAAATGTTAACAGGATGTCTGCTGAGCTTGGGTGGAACACCAGATGACACCCACACCCACACCCACACCCTGGGGGTGGGGGAAGCTACATGCTTTAAAACATTTCTTTAACATTTCAGGATATAAACAGTTCGACACAGTTTTGAAAGAGAATGCATAGGGACATTGTATGCAACATATATTTAAAATATATACTTTATTTTTCCATCTATAAGATGCCCCCATGTATAAGACACCCCCTATTTGGGGGGACTCAGATTTAAGAAAATGGGGGGGGGGAGATGGCCCAGAGTATAAGAAGCCCCCTAATTTTTGATATTATTTTTTAGTGGAAAAACCTAGTCTTATACACGGGAAAATACGGTATGGAGAAAGATGTTGATGTGCAACTAATCACACACACCGCCCAGGCATTGCCCTCCCGATTGCTCCCAACTTGAAATACATCTGGAAATTGGCATTGAATTCCTGAGCTGCAAAACTACTGAACTAAAACAGCAGCATAAATCCCATGCAGCTACTGATCAAGGTAGACACCATGGGTGAACAAAGTAGGAGACTGCTAATGCGGTCTTTTATTTATTTTTTTAAAAAAACAACCCACCCTGCTTGCTTCCACCCACATTTTTCCAATTATAGCGCATTGAATTGATGTGACATCACTCTTGACCATAGGCCAGTCTATTCAACAGTCTGGCGAAGAAATTTATTAACTGGTTACCTGCCAATTGTCTGGAGTCCGGATTGCAGTGCAGACGTATTTCTTTCTTTTTAATGATAACACTGTTAGGGGGCCTTACATTGACAAGCCCACAGAGGCCTGCAGGATCTCTGAAGTAGATATTCCAGAGCCAGATCATGGCTAAAATAAAAGATTTACTAATGGGTAAATCTACTTTAGAGGCAGAAGGGATGGGAGGAACGTTTAACTGTTTCAGTTTACCAACACCAGTACATACAAACACTTCTCTCTTTGACAGACAGAACACTAATATGTAGCTATCTATCACTTCGTAGTTTGTTTTAGTTTTCTCATTTAAAATCCAAAGAACAAAGGCGGTAGTAGTCAGTGTGGTTGGGCTAGTGGCCCACACATGGGCGTAGCCAGAATTTTTGTTTGGGGGGGGCAGGACTTTTGTTAGGGGGAGCAGAACCAACATGATTGGTCAGTTAAGTATTTCTATTGTTTCATTGATCTGGGGAGGCAGCTGCCCCTCCCTGCCCCCCCTTGGCTATGCCCATGGGCACCCAACTGACCTGGTCAGTTACATTACTGCTGCTTACCCAGAGGTAGAGAGAGGAGCGAGGTGCCAGTGAGATTGGCTCATCTGGAGCTTCCTCTGGCACCCTGCTAACTACCCCATCACCTTCTCCCTCCCTTCCACGTCATGGTAAGCAGCAGTGATGCAACTGACCTGAGGTCAGGTGACTCCTGCTGCCTAACCAAGCCAATATTCCATAATGGGTATTACAATCTCTGCAAAGTTTCATCAGCTGTGAATAGCATCGGCTGAGGAAAATTACACTTTGCAAGCGTTGAGTTCCCGGATCAAAACACACCTCTCTTGAGCTCCCCTTTGTTTTAAGATTAGCACTGTAGTCCCAAGCACCCAAGTGAGGCTGTTGAACGCAATGGGACTTACTTCCCAGGAAACATGCATAGAGTTGCCCTGCATAAAATGTGGAGTCTGCTTCGCTGTAATTGTGGAAATGGGAAGCAGTTTAATGTGTGAGGCTTTACCCCGTTTTTGTTGTTTTAGCTGTTGTTAAATTTGTGCTAGAATGTTAATTGAATGGATAAAATGCCTGATTCAGTATGGTGTATGGGAGGCAGGATCTCAATTTTCATTCTGAACATGTCCTGACTGATGCACTAGGGCCTATAACTCCATGGTAGAACACATACTTTTTCATGCAGCATTTCCCAGATTCACTCCCTGCTATCTGGATGAAAAATAATACTGGAGTAGGCCATGGATAGATGTTATTCTGCCCTCCTACAATTTCTGTCATTCCTGATCGTTGGCCATGCTGACTGTGGCGGATGGCAGTTGTGCAGTAGAGATACAGCACTGCTTTCTCCTGGACCTGGCTGCCCTAAGCAAGATGGACCAGTATTTGATCTCAGTGTATGGCCTCCTTGTATATTCATATGACAAAAGCTGTAGCTGTCTAGGCCAATGGAGTCATTTCAAAGGCTTACAAAATAAATTCTCCTATTCTTTGCCTCAACAAAGAATTGCATTAAGCACCACTCATATTTACATGGCCAAAATAAGATTTGGGCCAACCCAGCTTGCATATCAGTTTCATGCTCTGCCATATAACAATAATTATATGGTAAGTATACAACAAGTTAGCAGTTTGATTCTAAAAGAGTGTGGGTAGTTGTTTCCACTTGTGTTTTAGTTCTCTACTTGCACCACTGTTGCCACTTTCCCCAAAAGCTTTTAGTTGCCTCTAGCACCTATGCTTCACTTCTAGTCATTATCGTGATATATATTACTCTTAGGTAAGCGCATATAGGATTGTAACCTTTATAGTTTCGATTGCCCAAACAATTTAGAAGTTCTTTTCCAAGCATGGCTTCCATCAGTTGCTTGTATAACTTTTTATCCTGTGTGTTTTTAATTCCACCTCTGCTTTCAGTTTGTAAATCATTCTTCAGAAATAGGATCGCAGACATACGTTAGGTGATAATCGTAAAAGGCACCTGTTTACTTTATCGCATAATAAGATAGGACTTGAAAGACTTGACGTGAGAGTCTGGTGGAAAGAAATACCTCTTTGAACAACTTGGGAAGTGCTAAGGATGTAGTGAGATAGCAATGGCTGTTAGGGGAAAAGATACTTTAACATTGAGAAAAACAACAGGAATCTATTTTGATAGACTTGTTTTCTCTCTGACGTTGGTCATAGGATGGGAGTTGGTCAATAAAGTGGGCTGGGCAGACGATATCTTAAAGTTCCATTCCCTGTTCTCGAGCTTTTACCATTTCCATCACGATAATAAAATGGCATTATTCTTTACCATCATTAAGCTTTGTTTTCTTTCATTTTGATTAATCTTTTATCTGTGCATTTAAGAAATTTTCCATCTGGACTAGCCCATAGTTAGCTTTGAAAAGGTTTTGTCACCGTCCACAGTGTTTCTCCTAAGCTTTTTTTTTCTTTTTCATTTGCAAAACCAACTTTCTTTTCTGTCTTTCCCTTTTTTTCTACTCTAAATTCAGCATTCTATAACCCATATTTTTTCAAACAAAATGGCAGCTAAGCTCTCTTTGCATAGATTCTTTGTCTTACACAGGTTGATTTAAAAAAACCCCAAGGGGCCATATACATCAGAGGATCACCATTTCTTAAAGATATGGCTTTGCATTCTACAAACAAGTCCCATCAGTGCAAAGATTTCTGAGACAAGTGTACCTCACCAGGGAAGGCATCCCACAAATGGGGAAACTGCCAATAAGGAGGCCTCCACTCAATGGTGGCAGCATCACCTAGAGGGCCCCCTCTGTTGATCCTAAGGCACAATAACACCAGGTCTGATGGCGTATTGATTGGGTGGGTTGGTTAGTGGTAAGTTGCCTTGGGTCACTTTGAGCAAGATAAAGCAACTAACAAGTCTAATAAATAATAGTAATATAGCTGCTGTCACACGTCAGCAGATGTGCCTTCAGAGCAGACTTTCCCCCTCATCTGCTCAATATTGGCTAGCAAAATAATGCCATTGTGTTTAGAATTCCACCCCTCCAGCCCTCACCTTACCAGTGAGAGAAGGGCTGCAATGTCATCACTAGATATTACCTCAGAGTTGTGGAGAAGAGACACCAGGTTGCAGCTGCATGCCACGTAACATCTAATTTGGCCCTAAGATGCTTCAAATAGCAGGAGAGGCAAGGAATATAAACATTTCAAATAAATAAAAAGTGCTAATCCACCCCAAATTCGGCACCATTAAATTGCTGAACTCTTTAACCTATGCAAATAATGCAAGACCACATTGTGCTATTTATTGCTTATTTGTCATAATTTGTTATGTTTCTGCTTGTCTTGAGGAAGACAGAAGTCCTGCTCACTAGGCACTGGGGAAACCATTTATTCTCCCTTATGGTTTGTAAGATTTCATCAGGTATTTTACACATGCTTTCAAGCCCTATGGGCTAGTAGCATGTGCTTGTTTTTTAAAAAAATGAATGCTGAGATTCTCAGATTACCCGAATCTGTGTCCTGTTCTATTTTCTTTATTCGTGTGGTATAATAATAGAAATTGCCAAATATACATACCACTGCCTGTTCTGAATTATATAGATGCAGGTGCCGAATTGATGTGGTTTCTCCCTTGACTTGAGTTTGTGTACAGATATGATCTTCCCTTGGAATTGTGGGCATAAAAATATTTGCGTGCTGTAGCTAGAGATGAGTCACCCCTGGGAGTCCTGCAGTAATGTAGCTGCCTGCATGTTAAAAGAAGTCCCCTTTGTCTCTCTGCACATGAATAATGCAGCGTGACCTAAATAGCAAACTGTTCCCACTTCACTGGCATTGACAGCAGCTGGGGCAACAGGTGGAGTGCATTCTTCTATCTCCCCTACAGGGTAGCTTTCTGGAGAGCGTTAACATGGGGGGACCCTGAGCAGCTGGCCACTGATAGGAAATTGTATGGTACAGTGGCTTTAAACGGGAAGGTTTGGGAGATCAGCTCAGAATCAGCAAACAGTGACTTGGAAGGAACAAACAGTCAGTGCTTCTGAAGGGTGGTGATTTCCTTTTGGGTAAACACGTCATTAATCTGAGGGAGCACATTCTTTTCCATCAAAAGATAAGGAGGCCAAATAGCCTTTCTCAGGGCTGGGCCTCAGTTAGATTGTTTTTACCCCTTCAACCACAGCCCTGTGTAAGCTTTAAGGAGGCTTTGCTTTGCTTGTCATGTGCAATCCAGAATCGGTTGTGATTGAGTGTTTGATAGTGTTGCTATAGTCTAGAAGACATAGAAAGGGAAGATAGAAAGCAAGATTCTTAACTGAGCATTCCTTCCTCCCAATAAGGCCCCAGCTAAAAATCTTCCTTTTTGCTATTCTTTCTACATCTGCAGTAACATTGCCAACCAGCCACTCATTGACAATTCTGAATGTTCTATCCTCAAAATAAATGAATTATACTTTGTGCTGGATTTGTTCTGAAGTCTACAACCTTTGTTTCTTGTGGACATCTTTCTTTGTTTAATGTAGTACATCCTGGACTGCACAATGGTCTGGACTAGACGAGCTCTGAGACCTTTTCAACACCTGTGATACCAGTCTAGTACCTTGAGACCTTCTGTGCAAATCTCCCCTGCAGATGTGTGTTCATGAGCTTAGCCCATTATTTGTGTTTTAGGGATAGAAGGGTACTTAAAAGAAGAAACACATTTTAAGTGAAAAACTAGGGTGCTGATACTAGACTGACTTTATCACTTATCTAGTGCAATCTCCCATAGACCTGCAGCAGGACTGGCATCATACCAACTGAACATGCTGAAAACTTTGTCTTCATGTCATAGACTGGCTGGACGCAACGGAATGATAGGAGGCACCAACTGGAGAACCCCCAGAGGGAAGAAGGTTCAGAGCCAGAGGATTGGTGGTTGGATGACAAGTGGTCAGAGGGAGAAGAGGGAGCAGACTGGGAGGGGAAGTGTCAGAAACAGAATAAGTGGCAGGGATTAGTGAACAGGAAAAGACTGTGGCAGAGCACAGTTCAGACTCCAAGGCAGAAGCAGAAGCCAGGGAGTCTCTGCCTCCTGCTGCAACCAGCTTCCCAACTCCCCTGTTCTCCTAGAACATGCAGAGAAATGAAGTGAGCAGAACAGAGGGGGGTTGTGCGTAGACACAGCCTGAGACTGCGTGGGAAAGACCCTGGTGGGCACTGGGAAGGTCCTGAGAACTTCAGTCCTGCAACTGCTTCATTGGGGCAAGACGTCCAAGAAAGAGTTGCTGAGACCACTAGGCCAGAGCTGTGGTTTGTTTCCTTGAATAAAGAGTTAGTGTCACTGGCCTCTGGTGATTTATTGTTTTGTGCTGTGACTCCAGCCCTGACAGATAATCTCCCCCCACCCACCATGGCTGTAGTGACATTTTGTTTTGTTTTCATTTGCTACATAGAGCTTCCACAAATCAGGAAGAAAATTGCATTACTAAGGCTCTTTGAATCTCTTCATACAATATTTTTGACACTTTGATTGATTATAGATAATACTTTTTCAAGCCTTAGACCTGTCGGAGTGTGGTCCTGCTTCTCATAACAGCCATAATAGGATAAATACCTTAGAAGCATCTAGCTGGCCACTGCTGGGTACAGGATGTTGACTTTCATAATGATTGTTAGATCTTAGTTTGATCCGACGAGATACATTCAGCCCAGGCACTGAGATCCAGCACCAAGAGCCTTCTAGTTATTTTATGTGTTCAACTCAATGATATACCTGATACGTGGTAGTTGGTCTGGGAAGCTGCCTCAGAAATATTGCGAAGATGTCAAAAATTCATTTGCAATTCATCTTATCTTGTGCCTGATAAGCAAGAATGAATTATTTTGTTCCTGTGTATATATAGATGTAGGAATCAAGTGTTTCCAATAAATTGCACCACTTTCCCCAAGGAAATAGGTCGACCCATTATCAAAGAGGCTGCAGATTATTCAGCCAGCTATTTACATGGTAATTCTATTTTTAAAAAGCGTTTAGTTAGGAGAAAACTGTATGAAATGAATCAGACTTGCTTCATAATGGATTTTATTTCCAAATGTGCTAGGATCAGAGCCCTAAAGATTCCTAACCATTTGCTGCAATGTATATTTAG
This sequence comes from Podarcis erhardii, assembly GCF_964252035.2. Taxonomy (NCBI): domain Eukaryota; kingdom Metazoa; phylum Chordata; class Lepidosauria; order Squamata; family Lacertidae; genus Podarcis; species Podarcis erhardii. The sequence goes on along the minus strand of NC_138497.1, from coordinate 94,874,901 downwards.
TGCTAAAATAGGATCAGGTTTCTCTGAAAGAAGTCTTTGTACGTCCTGTCCGATACATTTGCTAGGTATGCATTTCTGCTGTACATGCATTTATCTTTTGGGGGAAAATATGCTTAGTCATAATTTAGTTTGAGCCCAGAGTCAGCAGAGGTTAGATTTGGTACATTTCTTTAAAGATCCATGGGGCTAAAACTTTGGTCATCCTGAAAAGGAGGCCAGATTGTTAGCCACTTACTAACTGGGTGGCAGAAAAAATGCTGGTTGGATTTTCTGTCTTGGGTGCTGTAATACCTTCAACCATTATGAAGAATCAGCACTAAAGTAAGAATTAAAAAAACTGAGCTTTCTTCTGAATAAATATAGGCTTCCTTTCCCTCAACTCTGGGCAGTTATATCAAGTTGCACAAGTGGTGCTGGTGGGCTCATTGGGTGAATCCTGTCCTTTCAATACTAAAGACAACCAACCTCTCAACTACGTTAAATCCCATTGAGCAAATACTATCTTTCCTGACCTTTCAACATCATTTTAAATAGCATGTTATGGTTACCCATCCTGGGACCATTGGTTGAAGGGCAGGTAATAAATTAACAGCAAGAACAATAATATATTGAGTATTGATGTCTTCTCTCATCATACTACAGTGGTACCTCGGGTTAAGTACTTAATTCATTCCGGAGGTCCGTACTTAACCTGAAACTGTTCTTAACCTGAAGCACCACTTTAGCTAATGGGGCCTCTTGCTGCTGCCGCGCCACTGGAGCATGATTTCTGTTCTCAACCTGAAGCAAAGTTCTTAACCTGAGGTACTATTTCTGGGTTAGCGGAGTCTGTAACCTGAAGCGTATGTAACCCGAGGTACCACTGTATCTATATACAAGAAATAATGCATAGTGAGAATGTTTGTAGAGAATGTGTTCTTTTCGCATCTTAGAAGCACCTTTCCTTGCAGTGACACGAGGGGGGGGGACCTATTCAATGCCCAGTTTAACTGAGTTTTCCCTTATTCCAGCATCTTTTAGTCTTGAGCTAGGTCTCCAGAATGATGATAGAAGGTCCTACTTTTAAAAACCTGCTTTATTTCAACATCCAAAACTCCCCACCACTCCCCCAAATTGCAAGCACTGTATAGTTCAGTGATCATCATCATCGGCTATTTTCAGTATAGCATGGTTGAGTGTTGCACTACTGCTTTCTCTTCACTTCGCTCAGCTTTAACATTGTCAGCTGACTTTATCTTGAATTTGACCCAAAACTTGACTAATCTGTAATGAAGTCCAGGCTTCGCAGAACTTGGCATGGTGGATATCCTTTCGGCAGTTGCATAATGGCTCACCCTGCATAACCACTGCTCACTGGCAGCTTATTCACCTCTCAAGGCGTTTTCCAAGTTCTCAAAGCATTCGGCCAAAACCTCAAACTCTTCCAAACCTTTAAGGTGTGTCCTTTACTCCGAAGCACTAAACACTCTAACATCCCAAAATATGTGGTTTTTTAAAAAAAAATCCAGTCACCCTTACACAGAAGTTAAAAACTGCAGAAACGTAAACGTTTCCTAAGTTTCCTGTTCATTTGCTGAGGGAAGTCAGTGAAGGCTACGGGGTATTTGCTTCTTTTGCAATGGCACACTACACACCGGGGGTGTGGAATGTGAGCACAGCCTCTGTGCTAAATCTTGTTGTTCACTCCTCTGGGATTCTTTTCCTTGCTGTGCATGACCCTGCCTAAGAAACCCCTCCCAGGGAGCCTTCAGTAAAGTTTTATAGCAAAGTCTGCCTGCAGATTCCATGAATAATAGATGCCAAGTCCCGGGTTTCATGGATCAGTGATTATCGTTTTAAGGCATCAAGAAGGATACCCTTTTCTTTTTCATGAAGGCTAAAGATGGTCACGGAAATGTGTAGCTTCATTTGACCTCCGTGACTTTGCCAGATGTCAAGGGGCCCAGACTCTGCCTCAAATCCAGAAACAGTTGAGATAAACTTGAACTGCCCTAGTAGAGACCTGACATTTCCCAGGTCTCTTTGCCTGTTAGGTGAGATTTCTTCCGGGCCAGAGAAAAGCAATTAAGGGTGCAGTCCTATACACACATAGCTAGGGATGAATCACAGAATCATAGAGCTGGAAGGGACCATGAGGGTCATCTAGGCCAAACCCCTGCAATGCAGGAATCTTTTTGCCCAACATGGGGCTCGAACCCACAACCCTGAGATAAAGAGACTCATGCTCTACCAACTGAGCTACTCTTTGGATAAACAGCATCAAACACAGTAGAGCTTATTTCCAGACAGGAATAGCCAAATCTGTCCATTTCAGCTTCTCCTGGTTGCTCATTTTTCCAATCGTAGATTCAGTTCTCCACATGCCCACTTCAGTTTGCAGATTTTAAAAAAATAAATAAAAGTTAGCATGAAGATTCAGCAGCATTTTTGTACAAATTGTACATATTTTTTATATGTAATTTCCCCCAATATGCACATTTTTGCAAACCGATTTCCCTTATAATGCAATGTATTTTGCATGTTTCCCTCCCCAATAATGTATGAATTTATACTCACACTTTAGTATATGCTTTTTATGCACATTAATTGACTGGAGAGCTGCATTGCAGAATTCAGATAAGTGTGAATTTTGAAGGATGGCTGTTTTTCAGTTCATGTTTTGTTTCAGAAAGTGTGAATTAGCTTAGTTTGCCTTTGAATGTGAACTGAATTGAGCCCCCCCCCCCAAAAAAAACACACCCTCTTCCAGGTACATGTGATTTTTTAATTGTACTACTGTATAGAAGTGGTAAACCAGCTACCACTTGGATGTAGGCTATATAAACAATTCCTAAAAACCAGACATTACTTTCAATGCCTTTCCTTGAATGCTGAATAAAAAAAAAGATGCAAATAATTCACAGATTCAATTCATTGTTGTATAATAAAAAAAAATACTCAGTTCCAGCCATAATAATTGAAATTCAGCTAATGTAAAGGGTCAGGTAGTCTCAAACTGGGAATCTGAGCTTCAGGACCAAAGTGTCTTCGCCTCTCGATCACTGTGGTATCTGGTTGAACGAAGGACCTGCTTGTTTTCTGCAATGCAACTGCTTTGGGTGGCCAGAGGGCAGTGCTGCAGCTACCAACTCAGTAGGATCAGGTGATACAAGGAGCAAATGAGATTCTACCAGTCCTATAAGCCCCTGGCTCTGGAATAGCTTTTCAGTCTGAGCAGCCTGATGCTTTGCCTCCCTTCCAGATCACCATCTCCAACACTGATCAGGATTTGAATATTCTAATGATACAATTTTGCTGGCTTTGCAATTTATGATTAAAATAGGCTTGTTAATTATCCCTGATTTCAATACATGCTGGTGTGTTGTTGTTGTTGTTGTTGTTGTTTTAAAAAGAACTCTTTCCTATTTATTCCAAAGCACCACAGTCCAGAAACATGATAGATGTCTTATTTCAGACTTGATAGTGCGGTATTCCCCTTCAACATTTGCTGTCATATCTTTGTGATTCATTAACAATGCAGTTGCCTTTTTCTGACGCTCGTGGAAAGTAGACTATCTCCACAAATAAGTAGCAATGGAAAACAATAGGATATGATGGGGATGGTGTAAATAAGGAGAGCATAAATAAAGACTGCAGCAGGCTATGACGTTAAACATGTGTTATTTTACTTTGAAACATGCAGAACATGGTTTCATTGGTTATTCAGAGGAGCTAATGTTGAATAACACGCTGCCGAACTACAGCCCGGGGGAGTCTTTCTTCACTGTGTTTGGAGTGTTCTTCCCAGCTGCTACAGGTACCGTAGAATTGTATAAGATGCACTTAATAATTCTTGTGGTTGTAAGTGTGCTACACAAATACAGAATCCTAAACATCTCCCTTGTGCTTTTTTAAAACCCCTAAGATTACAGTCCTTATTCTAGTGAAGAAAATTTGGGAGCAATATCTATTTGCTTTAAAAGTTAAACACCCACCCACCCATCCACACTAGTGGTTGTGCAAAAAGGGATGACTTCTGAACTCTACATAGATCTCTGTCTCTTCTTTTGACTTTTCAGTCTCTTTTCCCCACCCCTCTCAAATGTCTTGTGTATTCTTTGCTATGTCTTTGATGAAAGCAGCAGAAGCAGGATTGGCAGCCTTGCCCTCAGAACGTTCTGGAATGTTTTTGCGGGCTGTTTATTTGTTGGCTTGTTTCTGTACCTTGCTGCCCATGCCCCCAGGGGAACAATAAAATCAATACAATTAAACTCCACGATGGCAGAAATAGACCAGCCATACACCAAAGATAAATTGGAAACCTATCACAATAAATGTTGGCCTGAAACCTGTGGAATTAAGACACTGGCAGTTTTAAGATCCCTTTCCTAATGATCCCTCATGTGGTTTTCTCCTTTTCCACAGCTGCCACACACTAGGCCAACATTTTCATTGAGCTACTCCAAGTTTCCTTTCCTGATCACTTGCCACCAGCTCAGACTACATCAGTCTGCTTATTAGGATTCTTATACCACCAGGTGCATCAGCTTAAACGATGACAATGAATTTGCCATTTTATTGCCCATTCACCCAGTTTGGCACCTTTGGAGTGATTTGTAATCACCTTTTGTTTTCACCAACCTGACTAATTCGACGTCATCTCACTACTCACCACTAACTCCAGATCACCTATGAACAAGTTTAAAAACACAGGCCCTAATACAAATCTTGGGGGGGAACAACACATTTTTTTCACATCCCTCCATTGTGAGAACTGTCCATTGACTCTTGCTCTGTGCTTCTTGTTCTTTAACCTTTACTGATTTCCCAAGAGGATCCACATGGTGGCTAGGATTGCTCAGGAGCCTTTCATGAAAGTCTGTTGGCTCACCTCCAGCTACATGCTTGGTTAGTACCTGAGTAGAGACCATTGTTTATTTTACAAAATTTCCTAAAATTAGAGATAGAGATAGATAATGACGGGGAAGAGGCAGAGAGAAACCCCATACATAATGCCGAAGCATAGTCGCTTTGCATCCAACACAGGCAAGTTTAGAAGGAGGAATATTTATGAGTGCTGCAATAAAAATTACCCTCAGTGTTGTTAAATGGTTCTTCACTCTTCCTAATTCTTGGCAGCTAGGAAAGAAGCCAAACCTAACAGATATAATTTATTTCAAAAGTATGGGTGAATTATTACTTCATTAGTACTAGTAAAACCAGTAGCTATGCTAAACACTCTCCCTGAGTGCAATTTTTTGTGTTAAGAATGTCATTAATTTGGTTGCTACCGAACAGCTTCCTCTTTATTCTTCTAGTATGTTTTATAGCATTTAGCTTCTCACAATGGCCGTGTGTCAGTGGCATGTGTAAATTAAGGTCCCGTTCCTCTAGCTAGCTGTGTTCAAATAATGCTTGCAGGAACTTGGCATGAAGAAGAACCCCTCTTGAGCATTTGGAACCTGACATTGCCACAAACTGCAGACAACTAGATAAGCAGCAACTCAAAAATAATGTAGGAGTATGAGCTACAGACTCAGAAAACTGTTTCAGCTAGTAAGGGGAGAGGAATAAGTAGAGAGAAGCCCATGAAGAGGGCCAAAAGTGAAAGATAGAAAAAATTGTGAAAGTATACTTAATCCTAAACCTTTTTACAAGTCTCTGTTCCACTGAAACAAAGTTTAGGACTAGTTTGCTGTGAGAGTAAAATGTTTTATCACATGAGAGCCTTCACTTTGCCATCAGTGAAATCATCATGTGATAATGATAATATGCAATTAATGGGTAACTGGTCCCACTTAATGGTTGATTCTGTAGCACTGGTGAAGCCACATGGGTATGGATCATATGGGAGGCCAATGTGGAAACCATGTAAGAGCAGGATAGAAGCACATTTAAGAATGAGCTGGAATTAAAGCGACTCAGAGCAAGAGAAACGCAGGTATCTAGAGAGAACCATAGGAGGAATTGGATAGTTTCTCAGGCACCAGAACAGATTTTAATTCTGAAGCCACAACATACTATTTTTATTATTAGTGTTAGTAGTAGTAATATTCAAGGGGCCTAACAGTAATCAGATGACATTGTGATGTAAGTGTAATCAGTGTCTCAAGACTTTCTGTTGTTTTTTTCTACAACAAACACGGCTTCCGCTCTAAAATGTATTATTGCAACGCCATCATTCACTTACTCCACATTAAGACTGTTTAGCCCATAACAAACATGGCAAACAGTCACTTGGTATTTCCCGAGTCTGAACATTCTGTAGGAGTCCTACATTCTAGAGAATTTCCATAGAATTTTGTTTTTGGCATTGGTCTAAATAGCCAAAGATGAAAATGAAGCTGTGTGGATGCCTGAACTCCCCTCTTAAGAAAGCCTTAAACATGTGACCCACCAACCCAAACCTAGACCACCAGCCAAGTATTGTGGCCTGTGATGAGCTTGACAAATGCTCTTGTTTTATATTCCCAGACAAACATTAGAAGAAGTTTTATGAAGTCCTTGTTGGGCTGTATAGACTGAGGGGCGCTTTTCACTTGGAGGCTAATACTGCAAGTTATTCTTTAAGATCCTGCGATATAGAGCTAGCACATAAGATGTGATGAAGGATACTATAATAATAATAATAATAATAATAATAATAATAATAATAATAATAATAATAATTTATTTATACCCCGCCCATCTGGCTGAGTTTCCCCAGCCACTCTGGGCGGCTCCCAATCAGTATTAAAAACAATACAGCATTACATATTAAAAACATCCCTGAACAGGGCTGCCTTAAGATGTCTTCTGAACGTCAGGTAATTCTTTATCTCTTTGACATCTGATGGGAGGGCGTTCCACAGGGCGGGCGCCACTACCGAGAAGGCCCTCTGTCTGGTTCCCTGTAGCCTCACTTCTCGCAATGAGGGAACCGCCAGAAGGCCCTCGGCGCTGGATCTCAGTGTCCGGGCTGAACGATGGGGGTGGAGACGCTCCTTCAGGTATACAGGACCGAGGCCGTTTAGGGCTTTAAAGGTCAGCACCAACACTTTGAATTGTGCTCGGAAACGTACTGGGAGCCAAACGTACTAGCACCAGTCTCTCTTCTTTTAGTGTTCTCTGGGGCCCTGATTGGACCCTAGTCAAGGTTTTTGCTTCTTTCTAAAATCTGTGTAAACCAGGCCTAAAGAACCTGCAGTCCTCCAATATGATGTTGGATTGCAGCTCCCATCACCCCCGACTATGAACTATACTGGCTGCATGATTGAAGTTGGAGTTCAACAACACTTGGACGGCCACAGGTTCCCCGGAGGGCCACAAGTGTAAACCATTCTAGATCTGACAAACGGTTTGCAAACTTTTTACTTGCAAGCCAAAGGTTTTTCACTCAGATCTCCCTGCATTTTTATTTAGACTCCTATCCTCTCTTGTGTTTGACATAGACTGCCCATTTATTGATCTTGGTCCCTGTCTATAATATAGTGTCATAACAAAACATTTGGTTAAATGCAAATTGTGGTGGATAATCTTACTGGCAGATCCATGTGGGTGGTACTGAGTATAGTGTGTAGATTTAAGGAACCATGCTCTTAATTTACCAGTGAGTGTGGTTTAGCAGCACTGGAGTTTGCCAGTGGCTGGTTTTATGCCTGGATGCACCTGTTAAGCTGAGAATAAATGTAAGGAATTGCTTTGACATTCTGAAATGGCAGAAAGCCACATGAGCAATATTTTCAGAAAGGCCATTGCTTTCTATGAAAAAAAGATGAGGTTCTGACTAATCCAAGCCCATTCTTCATCTGAAGCTGCGATTCCAAGTGTGGGAGGAAGATGGAAACAGAAGGTGGTTTAACTACCTCATCCAGCAAAGGGAGACTATGTACTTCCTTCAGTTCCCACCCCCAATTTGTAGCCTTACCAATATTGGAGTTCCAACGTTGTTAAGGGAAAGGCTGCAGAAGTTCTAATGGTGGTAGAGAAAGGATTTCTGACTTCAGATATCCCTGTCAATGGTTAAAGCTCTTTCCCTTTTTTCTGCCCTTGGGGAGAGAGAGATCCTGTGCTCCCTATAGCCCCTGGGGCACTCTGCCAGGGACCTTAGGATTGCAGAGCTAATAACTTGAACAGCCTGGCAGAGGCAACTGCAGCTCTAGCTACACAGATGGAGCAGTCTTGTTCCTACTTCAGCATGCCAGAACCAAAGGTCATAGTTGGGTCTCACGGTAACGTAGAGTTCTGCAACTAAGTCACTATCTGGCTCCAGTGTAGTTAAATCAGACTAACGTGTCGTTTCTAGAGACTGCTTGGACCGAGAATAATAACAATACGGTAATGAATTGAAGGTTGTGGATTAAATTTCATTCTCAGTGTCTTTGGATTTTTTGTTTATCATGCTCCACTGATGTAAGTAACAGTAATATTACTTTATTTTATTGCCACACGGCCAGTAATGTCATGCAGCTCTGCTCCTTTCTTTGTAATAGATATTTAAAGCATTTCAGATGAAGCTACTGGCTTTCTTCCCGAACATTTTGTAATGTAATAGTAAAGATGTGGCTCTGTCATTCAAGGAATTAAACTGTTGCATGAGAAGTTGTGGGTGTGGGAGATGTTGATTTTACTGAATTAGTTCAGAAAGATTGCAACAACAACCACAGATAGTTTAAAAATACTGAGAGGGAAAGCCATTCCAGATGTAGGCAGACAGGATTTTTTTTTACCATACACGTGTGTGTGTGTGTGTGTGTGTGTGTGTGTGTACAGAAATGTATTAAACAGTTTGCTCATTTGGGCGGAAATATGTACTTGCAGAGTAATCCTAAGCATGTTTGCTCTGAAGTGAGTCTCCCTGGGTTCAATAGGATATGGTCTCTCCAGTGTTTTTAGAATTGCAGCCTTAGGCATTCCCAAATATGGCCCCTTTGAAATCCAAGCATAGCTGATACTAGAATAGGCTTTGTATGTTAATGCCAGGCCTGGGCATGGTAACGTATAGGTAGCAAGAATGGACATTATGGTAGATTGCACAGAGGCACCCAATATTATTCTGGAAACTGCATTCTGTGTTAGCTGCACTTTTCTGGCAATTTTCAAGGACAAGTAGAGTGTGCTACAGTGATCTAGGCAAAAGGTTGCTAGAGCATGCAAAACTGTACATGTTATCTTGGTTGAGGAACAGACATAGCTGGCAAATCAGCCAAAGCTGGAAGCAGGCACCTCTTTGTTTATGGCATTTATATACTGCGTTGTGTACATAAAAATAAACATTTCCCACACAACCTTAATAAACCAAGATGCTGTATGTACCCTGTAGCATTGGAGAGGACCTTGGGACCTGTATCAACAGTCCTCCTCATCTTGCCATCCTACAATAGGACCACAGCCTAAACAGGATCACAGTCTCCATCCACTGGGAAACTCCACTGGGAAACTCTCCAGAGTACTCAAGAATCAGTTTCCATTAGCCTTTGAGAGCAGACCATCTGAATCGGTCCTCCATCCCAGCAGGGAGTGACTGCTGCTAAAAGTACAACCTTTAACAGAAAACCGGTTTTACAGAATGGGACAATCTTGAAAGTATCAAGCAGCACCCAAACACTGTTGGATTGGGGTGTCCTTTCTTGGGTTGGAATGAGACAGAATCAAAACAAGCAGAGCAACCAAAGACTGTCTTGGTAGTAGAGAAAGATAGCATTTGAACTGAGACAAAAATGACGGATTGCTATTGTGTGAATGCAAAACTGAGGTAAGAATGAAAGGCCCAAGTTAGAGCAAAGAAGGTGGTGATTATTGATACCGTAAACTGACTTTTAGCTTGCCCACACTTCCCTTGCCCCGCTCCTTTCCCAGGGAAAACTCGCTATAAATCGGAACAAACAGCAACCCACTGAAAAGCCGATTGCTGTTTGCTCCAGTTAAGTCCTAAGGAGTGGTTTTCCCTGGGGAAGAGCAGTGGGACAAGAGGAAGTGCCGATAAGCCCTTTGTCTGAGCTGCTGTAAGCTGTAACATAGGAAACTGCTCTTTCGGTTCAGTTCTAGTGCCTTTTTACTTGGAAGAAAGATGCATGTTGCAGGGTGCTGGGTGCTGGGTAATCCTTTCCCCTGCATACTGAGTGTATGTATGTGACTGTTGTCTTATCAAATAGTTACCAATTGAACGTTTTGCAATTAATTCATTAAGGAGAGCCCACCTATACCAAATTGGTAGAGGGTGGGTAACAGTAATCACAGACATAAAGGGCAAATGCTGGATCCCTTTGTCCTGAAGGCTCATGATCTAAACATTTTGTAACAAGAGTTATCTTGTGAATGTGTCAGAACCTATAATCTATTTGGAGTACACTACCCACATAATATGTGTGGCCTGTTTGAATGATTTGCAGAGTTGAATGTCAGCAGTCATTTGGAGAGGGGACTGCTTTCAAGTGATAGTTTTGAGATAAGCCCTTTTTTGTTTAAATCTCTGCTTTTTCTTCCAGTGCCATTGTCCAGTCTGGAACAAAGAACCTCTTTGTGGGCATGTAGTTCGTAGCTTGTTGCCACTGGATACCTGATGGCTTAATCACAAAGCTTGTATACATGGCCCTGATATCAGCATATGCACCGGTGATGTTTTTAAAAAGGCTACTGTCTTACAGCAATCTAACACAGTGTCCTCTTTATTTTCCCGTGTTCCCAAAACGCAGGTGTGATGGCTGGGTTCAATATGAGTGGTGATCTCAGGAAGCCTGCAACAGATATCCCTCTAGGATCCCTATCTGCTATAGGTGTTTCGTAAGTCCCTTGAAAACAAGGTGGTGGTGCTTATGAGGAAACCTCCTGGTAACTTTCTTTCTGTCATGTGTGATATAGATTATTGTAATATGAAAATAGATTTATTTATTACCTGACAAATCAAACCTAGGCAGACAGTCAAAGAATCTTCCTGGGCAGCTTAGCAAAAAGAATAATGAATTGATGTTTGTCCCCCACCTTCTATTTCTGATTTAGAGGATATATAAGAATTTATGGATGCTGAGATTCTTCTGAAATGGATATAAATCTTAAAAGAAAAGAGGGGGAGAGCCCCAACCTCTTCCTCTAGTTGGGGGAAAAAATCCACAAGGAATATGAAACAAACAGGCTGAGTCTTTCTCTAACATCCACCACAGATCCCTAGATAAATTCCACAGCAAATGGATTTTTAGAAATAATTCTTAAATTAAAGGATCCCATTGGATTCGAATTTATAATAAATGAGATACACTGCTACCTAAATGATATTTCTCACTTTGGTTTACAGATAAATACTTTGATTTGTAACCAGAGATTGTGGCACAGTAGTTAAAGTACTTGACTATACTCCTATATGCTTTGTCTTACTGGGTAATATGACTGGTCAGATCTCACCTGTGTCTAGTTCTGGGCACCACTTGTGCAGCGACTCAGATGGGAATAGCAAGGAAACAACTATTAGAGCATTTTCAGAATGTAGAACAAGGACGATTACATGCTACTATCATTGATTATTTACTTAAGTGGATAGTTTTATACTGTAAGGCAATGGATGCCTAACATAATTTAGAAAAATAATTTATATGCTTGACACTAATATTTCTTTTATTTCTTTGCAGGTGGTTTCTATACATAGTATTTGTTTTTTTGTTGGGAGCCACTTGTACCCGGGTATCACTGCGCTATGATTTTATGATGGCAGAAAAGGTAACTAACTGAGATTCTCAAGCTACATAAAACGGATGGATTTGAAAATGCATAATTGAAAACTTGCATATTTGAAAACAAGCTATAGGATTTCTGTGTCCTGGAGCTTGAGTCTGTTCAGACTAAAAGCTAAATCATAGTCTGGCACTATGTAGCTGAGTGCTGGACTTGTGCACTCTGTCTTCCTCCCCTTGTGTGATCTGATTTGCCACCTCACTTCCTCACTTTAGTTTGCATTTGCACTGTCTAAACTAGGCTTACTATGGTTTACACAAGCCAAAGTCTACGTGGTTCAGGTGTACAGCAAACTTATGTACAGCAAGCAGCATGCAGACCTAGTGGTGGGAGGAAAAAATCCTTAAATAAGAGACACGGGGGAATGATTAATGGACTTCAATGTCTGTACACTAATGTGCAAAGAATGGGAAATAAGATGAGCTTGAGCTCTTGGTACAGTGGTGCCTCGCAAGACGAAATTAATTCGTTCCGCAAGTCTCTTCGTCTTGCGAGTTTTTCGTCTTGCGATGCACGGTTTTCCATAGGAATGCATTGAAAATCAATTAATGCGTTCCTATGGAAACCGCCTTCCCCCGACCTCTTCTGGCGGGCGGCATTTTAAAATCGCCCGGGACAGCGGAGGACTTCTCCGCTGTCCGGGCGATTTAAAAGCCCCTGGGAAGGCAAGCAGGGGGGACAAAGACTTTTGCCCCCCGCCTGCCTTCAGAAGAGGTCCAGGACAGGCTTCGCGGACCTCTCCGCAAGCAGCGGGAGCGCTCCTCAGGCTTCGCGGCCCCGCCGCCCGGCTTCGGGACATCGTTCCGATGCCAGGCGGCGGGGGGAGGCTTTCTCGCCCCGCCGCCCGGCATCGGGACGATGCCCCGAAGCCGGGCGGCAGGGGGAGGCGTTCCTGCCCCGAAGCCGGGCGGCGGGGGGAGGCTTTCCCGCCCCGAAGCCGGGCGGCGGGGGGAGGCGTTCCCGCCCCGCCGCTCGGCTTCGGGACATCGTTCCGATGCCGGGCGGCGGGGGGAGACTTTCCCGCCCCGCCGCTCGGCTTCGGGACATCGTTCCGATGCCGGGCGGCGGGGGGAGGCGTTCCCGCCTCGCCGCCCGGCATCGGGGCATCCTTCCGAAGCCCGGCGGCGGGAGGAGGTGTCCCCGCCCCGCCGCCAGGCTTCGGAGGAGGTCCGAGGACAGCGGGGAAGACGAGCTGCGCTTCCCCACTGTCCCGGAGATTTCCCTATGGGCTGTCGTCTTGCGAAGCAAGCCCATAGGGAAATTTGTCTTGCGAAGCGCCTCCAAAACGGAAAACCCTTTCGTCTAGCGGGTTTTCCGTCTTGCGAGGCGTTCGTCTTGCGGGGCACCACTGTACAGCAAACTAAATATGACATAATACTGAAACCAGGTGGGATAAGTCCCACGATTGGAATGTAATAATGGAGGGATACAATCTATTTCAGAGAAACAGACCAGACAAGAAAGGAGGAGGAGTGGCGTTATATGTCAGGGATGTGTATACCTGTGAAGAGATCCAAGATTTAGAACCTCAAAGCCAAAGTGAGAGCATTTGGGTCAAAATTAAGGGAGAGGAGAATAACAGGGACCTCATTGTGGGAGTTTACTATAGATCCCCAAGCCAAACAGAGGACATAGATGATGCCTTCCTGGAACAGATGGCCAAGCATGCAAAAGGAAGGGAGATAGTAGTAATGGGGGACTTCAATTACCTGGATATTTGTTGGATGTCAAACTCAGCCAAGAGCATAAGGTCAAACAGATTCCTCACTGGCCTTGCAGACAACTTCATTGTCCAGAAAGTGGGAGAAGCAACAAGAGGAACAGCCATTTTAGATCTGGTCCTAACCAATGTTGATGACCTGGTTAGTGGGGTAGAAGTGGAAGGATCATTAGGCGCGAGTGATCATGCTCTTCTGAAGTTTACTATACAGCGGAAAGGAGCAGCCAAGCATACTAGGACTCAATTTCTTGACTTTAAGAAAGCCGACTTCATAAAACTTAGGGAAGTGCTGGGTGAGATCCCACGGACAGTAATACTAAAAGGAAAGGGAGATCATGATGGCTGGGAGTTTGTTAAGAGGGAGATAGTAAAAGCACAACTTCAGGCAATACCAATGAGACGGAAACATGGAAGGTGCCTAAAGAAGCCAGGGTGGCTATCTAAAGAACTTTAAACTGAGTTAAGATTAAAAAAGGATGTGTACAAAAAATGGAAAAGGGGGGAAACCACCAAAGAGGAATTCAAACAAATAGCCAGCACGTGTAGAAACAAAGTCAGAAAAGCTAAAGCACAGAATGATCTCAGGCTTGCGAGAGAGGTTAAAAGCAACAAAAAAGGCTTTTATGGGTATGTTCGTAGCAAAAGGAAGAACAAAGAAACAGTGGGGTTACTCGGAGGAGGAGATGGTGAAATGCAAACAGGGGACACAGAAAGGGCTGAACTCCTCAATGCCTTCTTTGCCTCAGTCTTCTCCGATAAAGAAAACAATGCCCGACCTGAAGAATTTGGAGCACATGATTCAGCAGAGGAAACACAGCCCAGAATAACTAAGGAGATAGTACAAGAATAGTTGGCTAGTTTAGATGTATTCAAGTCTCAAGGGCCAGATGAACTGCATCCAAGAGTATCAAAAGAACTGGCATATGTGATCTCAGAACCACTGGCAGTCATCTTTGAGAATTCCTGGAGAACAGGAAGACTGGAGGAGGGCAAACGTTGTCCCTATTTTCAAAAAGGGGGAAAGAGAGGACCCAAATAATTACCGCCCAGTCAGTCTGACATCAATACCAGGGAAGATTCTGGAGCAGATCATTAAGCAAACAGTCTGTGAGCACCTAGAAAGGAATGCTGTGATCACCAATAGTCAGCATGGATTTCTGAAAAATAAGTCATGTCAGACTAACCTGATCTCGTTTTTTGACAGAATTACAAGCCTGGTAGATGAAGGGAATGCAGTGGATATAGCCTACCTTGATTTCAGCAAGGCATTTGACAAGGTGCCCCATGATATTCTTGTAAAGAAGCTGGTAAAATGCGGTCTTGACTATGCTACCACACAGTGCATTTGTAACTGGCTGACTGACCGAACCCAAAGGGTGCTCATCAATGGTTCCTCTTCATCCTGGAGAAGAGTGACTAGTGGGGTGCCACAGGGTTCTGTCTTGGGCCCAGTCTTATTCAACATCTTTATCAACGACTTGGATGATGGACTCAAGGGCATCCTGATCAAATTTGCAGATGGCACCGAACTGGGAGGGGTGGCTAACACCCCAGAGGACAGGATCACACTTCAAAACGACCTTGACAGAGAACTGGGCCAAAACAAACAAGATGAATTTTAACAGGGAGAAATGTAAAGTATTGCACTTGGGCAAAAAAAATGAGAGGCACAAATACAAGATGAGTGACACCTGGCTTGAGAGCAGTACATGTGAAAAGGATCTAGGAGTCTTGGTTGACCACAAACTTGACATGAGCCAACAGTGTGATGCGGCAGCTAAAAAAGCCAATGCAATTCTGGGCTGCATCAATAGGAGTATAGCATCTAGATCAAGGGAAGTAATAGTGCCACTGTATTCTGCTCTGGTCAGACCTCACCTGGAGTACTGTGTTCAGTTCTGGGCACCACAGTTCAAGAAGGACACTGACAAACTGGAACGTGCCCAGAGGAGGGCAACCAAAATGGTCAAAGGCCTGGAAACGATGCCTTATGAGGAACGGCTAAGGGAGCTGGGCATGTTTAGCCTGGAGAAGAGGAGGTTAAGGGGTGATATGATAGCCATGTTCAAATATATAAAAGGATGTCACATAGAGGAGGGAGAAAGGTTGTTTTCTGCTACTCCAGAGAAGCGGACACGGAGCAATGGTTCCAAACTACAAGAAAGAAGATTCCACCTAAACATTAGGAAGAACTTCCTGACAGTAAGAGCTGTTCGACAGTGGAATTTGCTGCCAAGGAGTGTGGTGGAGTCTCCTTCTTTGGAGGTCTTTAAGCAGAGGCTTGACAACCATATGTCAGGAGTGCTCTGATGGTGTTTCCTGCTTGGCAGGGGGTTGGACTCGACGGCCCTTGTGGTCTCTTCCAACTCTATGATTCTATGATTCTATAATTCTCAGTCAGAGGCAAGAGATTCTACCCTTGCTCCCTGAAGCAGAGCAACATGTTACACATGTGATCAGTATATCACACAAATAGCAGCAGCAAGTATAGATCACAGGTGACCAAACTATATGAACTATATGCTCCAGGAAGAGTTAGAGGAATGGGGACAGAGAAGGGACTTACGAGGTTTTTGGATTTCCCAAACTTCTCTTATTCGTTTCAAATGCCTGTAGTGATCATAATGTAGTATATTGTAATATATGTAGTATATTATTTATCTTTATGCACCAAGCCTCATAGATACAACATAGATACAACTCTGCATACTGTACATCTGCAGAATTTTGTTTATTATGCAGATCAAAGTTTTATTTATTTACTTTTCAGCATTTGTACGGTACTCCTTAGGCAGCTTACAATAAATGGCCATTTGTTCAACAAAAATATGGGAACTGCTGCCTTAAAATTACACTTTGTAGCCAGTATGAAGGTCTACTTCCTTTTGGAATATCCCACACAATTTACTGTGGAAAACTGATTTGGGCAGCTTACATTCTCTTACAGATCTCAGTATTACCTCTTAACAGAGGGATTGAACTAAGAGCCTTAAGAATTAAAGCAGGCCAATATTATCAAACAGCAAATGTTCTATATTGTTCAGTGTCTCCTATTCCTTCACTGGAACCCCAGACCAAACTGAAATTGCTAAATAAAATTATAAAGGCTCCCTTTCAGAAAGTCAATCTTACACTTTCAGATTTAGCCCAGCATAACTGCAGTGAAAGTTAAGAGGATTATTAAATACTAGACATTCCATTGTGATATATATATATGCCAATTTGTAGCTATGAAGTCTGATATAAAAGGTTTCCTTTTAATTCCCCATTCTAGCTTATTGTGATTGAAATTAGCACTTCATTGTTTGAAAGTCCAGGGAGACATCTTGAGCTAAAAGGTTCCTGCATTGCAACAGATTAGATTAGATCAGGCATAGGCAAACTCGCCCCTCCAGATGTTTTGGGACTACACCTCCCATCATCCCTGACCACGGGTCCTGCTATCTAGGGATGATGGGAGTTTTAGTTCCTAAATATCTTGAGGCCCGAGTCTGCCTATGCTTGGATTAGATGACCCTTGTGGTTCCTTCCTACTCTATGATTCTTTGGTTCTTTGCATCCTTAAGGATGCAATTCAGCAATTTGCCCTTACATGTTCAAGAACAGTTTCTTAATACTTCCAGGGCATGGTCTGAGGACACATGATGTTGCCATCTTGTTGAAGCTCAGCAGATATGGGTCTGGACCAGCACCTGGATGGCAGACTACATGTTGGCAGGTGTAGCCAGGCCCTTTGCAGCACTGAGCCTCTCTCCAAATGGCAGTTCGTCAGAGCCAGAGGGAAATCTCTGTTGCATCGTATCTCACACTTCCCAGTGTGTTTCATGTCACTTTCCTTATCACAAAAAAGTCCAGTCTTTTTGGGAAGCAGGTTTGCTGCATAAGACCTCCCAACCAACTATAATTGCACAGCCTCCGTTTTCTGGCACATGATTGACTCCCACCCCAAAATGGCGAAAGTCTGGAAGCACCCTTGGAGAGCTCTCTTTGCTGGACACTTAGCTGTTGATTCATCATATTTTGTTGTGCAGTAAAAAAAAGGGGGGGGAAGGATAGCAAGCTCAAAGAATTTGCAACCCACCAAACTAAAAAACCCCAAACCCCTCCTGATTTTGCTGCCAGCGTGAGACTACAAAAACAGGGTTATTGAATAGCCATTCAATTGTAGCCTGCCTTTGGCTTTTGGTTCACAAGTTATTAACCATCACAATCCATTTTAATCCTGCTGTTCCTCCAATGATCTCAAGACAACTCCTATTTTCTACCATGTTCTCCTTACAACAACTTGTTAAGGCAGGTCAGGTTGAGAAATAGTGCCTGGTTCACTTTGACCCAGTAAGCTTCCTGGCTGAGCAGGGACCTGAGCCAAGATCTCTGTTATACCGCACTGTATTCCTGTTGTGTAGGCAGGTATTAAACCTGTAGACATCAGACCAATCATGATGGAGCTCTCTTACTTGGTCTGCTAGAAAGTAATCCCCTGTTGTGAATGCAGTTCACACTGTGTTCTGGTCTAGCCAGCCTTGTTGTCATAATGTGTATTTAATGGGTCCAGCACAGTAGAAAAGGAGCACACTTGGCTGTTACCTTTAGCAAACAGAGAGAATGCAAGCCATATGGAAAATGCTAGTTTAAATTTTGCTTTTTTCGGAAAAGAGACTGCTCAGCAAATTCTTTTGGAAAGAAAGCTTGAGCCCATCTCTATTCAACATGAAAACACAGGAATCAGGAGACAAGGGCTTTCTTTCTATTTTGAGCGATACAAGGTGCTGCTGATGTAATAAAAGGATTAAAATATGCTGACAGAATTGCACTTTGCTGGTCTTGCGTGGCAAATGTAATTTGTGAAAAATAATGTGGTAGTATATTTGTCATTTATTCTTAAAGTAACATTGTCATCAAATGCAATTTTGTTAAACTTAAGAGAGAAGGAAATAAAGTAAATGGGATATTAGAGGTGATCAAATTTGAATTAAGAATTCCTTGTGAAGAATTTGTCTTCATTGAATGGTGTGTGTGTGTGTGTGTGTGTGTGTGTGTGTACTTTTGAGCTTTTCAAAAGTACTTTTCAATGAAAAGACAACTTCCTTCCAAGTTGTGAATGGAATGTCAAGTAGCACTTTCAAATACAGACCTTTTGGGTAACTGAAATTATATGCGAATCTTGATACAATCCATTGTTGGTTTTCGAATGCACAATGAGATGACTTTTAAAAATGTATTATGATAGTGGGTAGCAATGCTATTTTCAAATCAGTTATTTATTTGTTCATTTTCCAATTGAAAACTTATATTCCTTGCCCCCCTCCCCTTTCCTCTGTTCTTTTTCTCTGTCAGCAACACAGTTTTGTATATGAAGAAAGAAGCTTAGTTTGGTTTTGTGTGGGCTTTATTGGTTTTGAAAGACTGCAGGAATTCTTTGATCTTCCTGGTCCTGCAGACTGCTTTCATAAGCAGAAACAAGCTGTGATCCTAAACACAGTTACTAGGAAGAAAGTCCCATTGAACATAGTGGGGAATACTTCTGAGTAAATGTGTAGGGGTTGTACTTCTATGATATGCCATATTTTCTTAGGTGATATATAAACATAAAACTGAATGTTTTCTTAGGAAATTATATAATTATTATTAAATGCATGTCAGCTATAGAAGGCTTGTAATTCAGTGGTGTGGTTCATTGGTAGAGCATCTGTTTTCCATGCAGAAGTTCCTGGTTCAATTCCCTACGTCTCCAGGTAGGGCTGGAAGCATCTGCTGTCTGAAACCCTGAAGAGCAGCTGCTAGTCATCCTTGACAGTACTGAGCTTGATGAACCAATGGACTGACTCCGGATAAGGTTGCTTCCTGTGTTCAGTCCGCATTTAGAAATTAGGGAATACGAAGGGGAGCATGTTGTCCCCAAATAACAGGTGCTAACTGAGCACTAACTGTTCTTCCCATGGAGACTTCCGGTCGGCGCCAGCGTTTAATGGCGGTCTTTGCCTCGAGCTCCGAGGCAGGACTGCTCCGCGAGTTCGGGTCTTACCCGCTACGGCAAGCGGGGGACCCCTAAAATCACAGGCGCTGAAGCCTGTGAACAAGGAGATTCGGTGGGCACCTTTGCGCCCCCCGGTATCGTGAAAGAGCCTTTTTAAAGGCTCCGGAGCGGCATCGGGGCGAGCGCGGTGCTGAGGATCGCTACCCAGCTTGCGGAGTGAAGCCGCGTTGCCATTGACGGAGAGCGCCGATTCCTTTCTGAAACTACTGATTGGCAACAACAACACCCATGAGTAAGAACGGAAAATTAAGGAAACGGGACTTTAAAAATTTAGAAGATTTGGCTGAAAACGGGAAAGGCAAAATTAAGGAAGTCAGCTTCCCGGAACTGCATGAGTGACGGAGCAATGAAAAGATTGAGCTGTATTTAAAAGGAAAGTTACTTTAAACTCTATTAGACCGGACATCGAAAGGATCTCCCCCCTGTAGAGCAGGGGAAGGGGGGGGGAAACAGAACTAATTTAACCTGCTAAAAGAAAGAAAGAGTTATGAACGGGGAAGTTTCCGCTGCCGACACCTCTGGCCAGACTGCCGGAGCAGCGATCGCCTAGAGAAGGAACTGTCAAATGAGCTGTCAAGGTTACATTATTACCAGATTAATGAGACATTTAAGCAGGACAGGAAACTAGGATTCCAGAAGGAGAGGTCAAAGCTAGAAACAGAATTGTTAGAACCCAATACTAAGAATCTGTCTAGAATGTATAATCTGCTGCTAAAATGGAACACACAGGATGAAACGGTCAAATCAGCTATGATTAAGTGGGCACAAGACATTGGTCATGATATTATGTTTGCTGACTGGGAGCAGTTATGGACCACAGGTATTAAATTCACGGCATGTAGTGCCTTAAAAGAGAATATAATGAAAATGATC
Source organism: Podarcis erhardii (assembly GCF_964252035.2). NCBI lineage: Eukaryota > Metazoa > Chordata > Lepidosauria > Squamata > Lacertidae > Podarcis > Podarcis erhardii. Next base: position 94,854,589 of record NC_138497.1, on the reverse strand, counting down.
TATAGATGGTACATGACCCCAGTCAAGCTTGCAAAGATATATCATTTGCCCAATAACAACTGTTGGAAGTGTAATGAATGCGAAGGAACTTTTTATCATCTTTGGTGGACCTGCCCAAAGATTAAGGCCTACTGGGAAATGATCTATAATGAAATTAAGAAAATCCTTAAGTGGACATTTGTAAAGAAACCGGAGGCTTTTCTCTTGGGCATGGTAGGCCAAATGATTCCAAAGAAAGATAGAACATTTTTTATGTATGCAACAACAGCAGCAAGAATTCTCTTGGCAAAGTATTGGAAGACTAAAGAACTACCTACTCTGGAAGAAGGGCAGACCAAGGTGACTGAATTTATGGGACTGGCAGAGATGACCGGCAGAATTCGTGACCAGAGGAGAGAGACAGTGGAAGAGGACTGGGAAAAATTTAAAATTTATCTTAAAAACTGTTGTAAAATTTCGGAATGTTAAGATGTCAAGGGATTTGATATAAAGAATTACAGCTGTAAAAATTTAAGATTAAGAAAATTTTTAAAGAGAATTAAATATAAAAATGGATGAAGGATTGCTAAAAAATTTTAAAACAAGGATGCAGTGAAGGGGAGGTATGGGGAAGCCGTGTTATGTTTGTTTGTTTTTTGTTTGTGTTGTAAAATTAATAAAAATTATTTAAAACAAAAACAAAAAACTGTTCTTCCCATGTAAGAGAACTTCCCTCTGAGATTGCTCGGTGCAATAGCAAAAAATAACAGTAGCACCTTAGAGACCAACCAAGTTTGTTATTGGTACGAGCTTTCGTGTGCATGCACACTTCTTCAGATACAGTCATTTCAGGGTTACAAACGCTACTTCTGGGTTTTGGTGGTCGTGCATGTGCAGAAGCGCCAAATCACAACCTGCGCGTGTGCAGATGCGCCGCTGCAGGTTGCGAACGTGCATCCCGCACGGATTACGTTCGCAACCCGAGCGTCCACTGTACACTGCTTCAGTGTATTTGAAGAAGTGTGCATGCACATGAAAGCTCATACCAATAACAAACTTAGTTGGTCTCTAAGATGTTACTGGAAGGAATTTTTTTATTTTGTTTCAACTACAGCAGACCAACATGGCTACCTACCTGTAACAAAAAATAACAGGTTAGTGTTCCCAATCCAGGCTCAACACCCTTGGTTTGATGAATAGCTCTCCCTGCATGGCACCCTCCACCCCCCAGTGCCCCCTCAGCAACTTCAATCCTTGTTTCGTTCTAGCCACATGATCCAGAATTGGTGCAATTTATCCTGCGGATGCTTAGCCACTTCAATGTTCCTCCCTCTCCTCATCTTCCCTTAGCAAACCCAGAAAAGGAGCAGAGTGTTTACTCATGAGGAGCAGAAACAATGGTAATAGTACCCAGATGTAGTAGTAGTTTTGGTAGTGTGTCTAGGCCTAATGACAGACGGGGTGCTGCTTACTTGCTGTTAAGCACCTGGTGTGCTTTTACCTGGTCACATCTCATCTGACTCCTGGGCAAGCCTACTCTGTCCACTGTTTTAATATATTTGCAGACCTTGCTTGTATCGAGTAGGGAATATGTAATGCAGAATGAGCTGAGGTCTCTAGCTGTTCTCATGATTAGAAAATAAACATGAGATAGATGTTCTAGCTTTATTTTGTTTCCTTTTGTTAGTACGCACAGAAAAAAAGTTAGTTGGATTACCAGATCAAATGGTGAAAAATGCAGTTTTTCTAATTGCAAACTGCTTAAAGCAATGGTGCTGCAGTCCTATACCCTGTTGGGAATAAGACCCAGTAAACTCAGTGGGACTTACATCCAAGTAAACATGTGCAAGGTTGGGCTACAGAGTTATTCTTTTCTAACATAGTTTGAGAAGAAAGTGACTTGCATGTTTAAAACAGGAAAGGAAAAGGACCCAATCCACTCAGTGCTCAGTCTTGCACAACCCCCTTGATATTGCACAGGAGCCACCTTTTGAAGCATACATCCAAGATCAATCACTCTGCACTAAATCATTTAGAACGTGTTTCAGAAGAACACTTTGATATATATGAAATATCTGATCTGGTTATATTCTATGTAAAAAATAAACATCTATAACATTGATTTTCTTCATTAGGCAGATAGATGGGATTGTTTTCCGGCTATCGGGAGGCTTTTAGCTTTCTGCGTCTTTTCCGGTTTGATTATCTGTCTACAGAAGTGCACTCCCCTGAAATAAAACTCTCTCCAGGCTTCCTTCCAGTATGTAAATGGAACTGAGAATCTGCTGCATTTCCTGTAAGCTGTGCAGGTTTCTTGCTGCTGCTAAGTGGAGCTTTTTCTATGGGATTGCTTCACTCTGTTCATAGCTCATACTTGCTAGCTATGCAGGGCAAATTAAAGTGTGTTCTTTCATGTTAATTAGAGATGAAATATCCACCAGGATGTTTTCCTGGGCAAGCTGCACTGAAATCCTACATTTTAAATTGTACTTAAACAGCTGCCATTCATTTCAATCATTTCATTTTAGGAGAGCTTCCCAATGGATTGGGAGCCATCCTCCCCGCACCCGCCTTTTTGCCATGTTCTTTAGAGTTTAGATTTCAACCTGATCATAATTATATTCACTTAGAAGTAATTATTCCTAGCATACTATGTTTTAACTGTTCAAAGCTCTGCACGTATATTGTCTCTATCATCCCTACACCAGCCTTGTAAAACAATCCTGTTACCTATAAATTAACAACAGCAGCTGAGGCAGAGAAAACAGAAGCGCATGCTAGACCACTTGCATGCAAGGCACTCCCACTATTCTTTGGCCCTCCCCAATAGAATCATAGAGTTGTAGAATTGGGAGGGACTCCAAGGGGCTGGCTAAGCCTGGTGGCCCATGCCTACTTGCAAATTGCTGATTAGGCGAGCAGGTGGGGCCAGTTACCCAGGCAGAAATCTCGGCTCAGAGGCTTGCTTTGCTGCCCAGGAAATAGTCCTAGGGACCTCCCACATCAGATCCTGGCATGCTGGGGAGTGCCAGTCTGCAATGGCTACAAGAGAGTGTGAGTAGACTTGGTGAATTCATGGCTGAGATGAGATTTGGACTCCAGATTTACCAACTCATCACCATACTATACCAGCTCCCTTGTGTAACCCCACAGATGTTCAGAACTGGCCCAGGGCATTTTGCTGTCTGATGTGGAACGGCAAATGACACCCCCAATTGAGGTGCACAAAAAAATCCCAGAAGCATGTCTTCCTAGGAGCAGAAGTACAATAAAACAAATGAAATACATAACACATTGTGTCCTTTCACGACAACTAAGACTGTGCACACAATACCTTTAAAGCACATTCTTAGCACTGTAGTTTGTTAAGAGTTGCTGGGAATGGTAACTGTGAGGGCTAAACTACAGTGGCCAGAATTATTTGCAGGAAAGAATGCGCTTCAAATGTGCTTTGAAGGTGTAACATCTGTTCAGCTCAAACAGCTGCTTGAGGCAGCCACACCACTCAACCTAATGGTAGAGCCAGCCCTGTAATGTATGCAGCATTAGTCAAGAAACATGCCAATTTTTGCTTTGTTTCTTTTATTTTAGGTGTCCTTGGTGGGCTTCTTATTCTTACTTGGTTTGTACATTTCATCTTTAGCATCCTGCATGGGAGGTCTGTATGGAGCACCTCGAATCCTTCAGTGCATTGCCCAAGAAAATGTGATACCGATACTTGCATTTCTTGGACGGGGGGTATGTAAACATGGAACATAGACTAATCCGCCTTTTCTTTACAGTACACAAAAGTTCAGACAAGCATACCTTTGGTTTATCTCACCAGAGTAGTAGCTAGCTGCTAATTAAGTTTCCAGAAGCAGAGGGATATTTAGATCTCCATTCAGTCTGAGCAGGAAGCACTGTAATCTTCCAAACTTTGTGTAAGAGAAAACCCAAACTAGCTTCTAAACCATGAACTTTATTTGGAATGGACCCTCATTCCACATTGTTCGTACCTCATCTGCTACCTCTCAACATATTCTTGCATCTTTCTTTGCCAAATGATTCTCAAGCTCTTTTGTTGTTTGTTTTAAGAGGGAAGGCCTGTGGTGAACCTTTTCTCTCCAAGCTGGAATTCAGAAACACTCTAGAACACAGGCACTGTTTAATGTGAGGGTCCGCATTTAACTTCTAAAGCTAATGCATCGCAGTGTTTCTCTTTGATCTGACAGACACACTTGCTGCCTCTGTTTGTGTACTTTTTGTTGTTGTTTACAATTAATAGCTGCTGAGCAGGGGCAGGGAAGGGATTTGTAATGAAAGTGTGGGGAGTGAGCTAACTCATTCCTCCCCTAGTGTGGCTACGAGAAAGGAGATTCTGACTAAACATCAAGAAGGACTTTCTGACAGAGCTGTTTGACAGTGGAACGGACTCCCTTGGGAGGTGGTGGACTCTCTTTCCTCAGAGCTTTTTAAGCAGAGGTTGGATGGCCATCTGTCATGTATGACATACTTGAGATTCCTGCATTGCAGGGGATTGGACTAGATCAGTGTTTCCCAACCTTGTGCCTCCAGCTGTTTTTGGACTACAATTCCCATCATCCCTTGCCACTGGTCTTGCTAGTCAGGGATGATGGGAATTGTAGTTCAAAAACAGCTTGAGGCACAAGGTTGGGAAACACTGGACTAGATGACCCTTGGGGTCCCTTCCAACTCTACAATTCTATGAATTCTATCTGCAAAGATTCTAATCAGATTATTACCCATACATAACAATATTCATATTCTTTCTGTTCTAACTATAGAAAGGACCAAACAAAACCCCAGTGGCTGCAATCTGCTTAACAAGCCTTATCACCATGGCCTTCGTTTTCATTGGCCAAGTGAATGTTCTCGCTCCAATTGTCACCATAAACTTCATGCTTACCTATATTGTCGTGGATTACTCCTATTTCTCTGTCTCCATGAGCTACAGACTTCAGCAGAGCTCCAAAAAGATACTGAGAGAGGATTCCAAGGTCGTGCTCAGCTGTTCTCGGCCTTTAATACTGGACAAGCCATCCTGTTATGGATCAGATGGAATAATGCAAGGCCGATCCGATGGCACCTTGCTAGAATTCACAAAAGACATGGATCATATTTTTAGGCCTCCCGGCCAAGACCCAGGGGCCAATCTTGAGGGAAAAGAAAAGGACATGGGTGTTAGCCAAATGGCCAAGCCCAGGAAGCAGAAGAAGGCAGTCAAACAAACGTTACAAGACAGCTTCCTCTTGGATCTTGGCAATAACATTGCCTCTACCCAGGATCTTTGCAGTGGTGACCTGGAATCCAGTGACAAAAGTATGCAGAGCTTTTCAGAGCTGAATCACCAGGATGAAGAGAGTTCTGCTGCTGTAGGACCCAAGCGGAAGCAAGACCAAGACAGAGGCCAGCATTTTGAAGAGAGGCACAAAACTGCCAGTCACCAAGTGGAAGGTAACAAGAAACACAATTAAACTTACCTTTTAAAATGAAGAATATTGCTGGTACTCCTCCATAGGCAAGGATGGAAATTGGTTTTACAGGGTCAGTCTGTCAAACCTGGCAACAATTTATCCTTTTTTTCATAACTGTAGAGTCAGTTTTAATGATTCACAAGAGATTCTCCTCTAATTTGCCTGTGGAAATGTTGCCCAGATTTAATTCAGTGCAGGAAGATTTACTATTTACAGTGTACTGCGCCAGTAGTCTACATATGAATCCTTTCACTGTGAGATGTATCGCAACATTTATTTTTACCTTGACATGGGAGGTAATTGCTTCCAAAAGTTAACATCCTAAACATCAACTCTCCATTCTTTACAAGCAGAAATGATTGTGGTGGTCTTCATCAGATAATTCTGATTGTGGTCTAGAAACTGAAATTGTTCGGTTTCATGCCCGTATATTTTTCCCTTTCCAAAATGTTGCCTTCTGCATAATTGTAGTGTGAAAAGGACCTGAGGCATGCAGCGTTCAGTAGCTAAGCTCAGCAAAAGCTCTCCTTACCTAAACAATCTTATTGGAAGATCTCATAAGTTGGACTGCTGTGTTATCTGAATGTGAATAAATTCTAAATTCTGTGAGCAGAACTAGTTGTAGCATAATATATTGCGATTGGCACAAACCGTGTTTCCAAATAATTGGGATTTTCATTTTCATAAGGAATACAGTAATAGGAAAGGGATGGAGAAAGGAGAAGAGCTGGAGTACTGGCCAGCTTTATGTTCTGCACGTATAGTGATATATTTATGTTCCTCTGAAACCTTGGAGCTTGTCAGGGAAGCCTCATGCCAAGAAGGCCACTCCCTCAGCATCTATGTGAGTAGCCCCCTTGTTGTCTTGATTGGCCAACAAAGGCTGGACTGTAGACAGGAACAAAAACATCTGCTTAGTAGTGGGGAAATTGTTACCTGAGCCTCTCCAAACCCCTCCTCCAGAGGAGCTGCCATTGAAGAATCCTTTAATTTTAGCCCCTTTCTTAACTAACCATCTTCAGTAGGCTCTCCTTGCAGAGATTTTGGCTCTTGAAGCAGACTAGGGCTTTCTTGGGACTTTCACATCAGAGAAGGAGAAAAGTTAGCTTGCTGTTTCTAGAAAACTTCAGAACAACACAGTACCAGATACTTGAATTGTATCCTCTGAAAGCAATAGGTTTTTGGGGGGTGGGAGGGAGAAGACACTGCAGCTGGATTTGAACTTCTGACAGAAGAAGGAATAAGTTTTGTTCAGGCATAGTGAACTATGTGATCCCTGGCAAGGGCACTTGAGTGCCTAGGCCTGATCCTTCAGAATCTATCCATTGTTCTACTGTCTCTCTCTCCTGTAGATTTAAATGTAAAACAACAAAGCCAAGAATTAGAAATTCAGGAAATGCCAGCGTCCTTCTACTCCAGACTCTGTGACCGTTGGGTTTCCCTTGTTGGTGTGAGTTACTCTATAATATTTCAAACCTTTCTTTAGGATAATAAGCAAGTGGCAACTAACATTACTTACAGATCCATAGGGATGCTTCAGGCTTCACAGAACAGGCTACATATATATATGATGCAAGAGAGTATGTTTGAATACAAAGTTTTAATCAGTATAAGTGTTGAGTTAGAAACCTAGGAAACAAGAAGTAGCAAAAAAGGTAATGCAATCTGGAGTGAGATGCCAGGACACTATGAGATGCTTCAAATCAGGGAACTACAAAATGAAGCAGCCAATTAGAGTATAGCATCACCAGGAACCTGTCCACAATTGGGTAAGATGGAACCCAATGGAGTTAAGATTTCAAAGTTGTTGTTTTTCAGTATGGATAAAACCTACCTTGTGAACAGTGATTTAGGGGACTTTAAAAGGTGAGTATACAGATGTGGTGTATCAGCAACTATTAGCCTTGATGGTTACATGGAATTACCAGATTCAGAAGCAGTATGCATATGAGATGCCCTACTTCTTGGCTTTCCAGAAGCATCTGGCGGATCACATGATTGGAAACACGATGCTGGGCTACATGGACGCTTGGTCTGATTTAGTAGAACTCTTGTGTTCTCCTGCCTGTCACTCAAACTAAATGGAGCTAAATTTTCAGCTGCTTTTCCCATTTGGATCACCATGTGTTTTTTGAAAATTCTAATTTAGACTAATCACATGCTCAGTCTGGCATTTGGAGAATGTGGGTCATGTAATTTGCTTCATTCTCAAAATGCATCTTGTTTCCCATGCCACTGAAGACTTACTCATTAAATGAGAGGTTATCCCCCACCTCTGCTAAGTACCAGAATGGGTTTTGTGGCAGTTCCTGAAAAGTTGTAAAAAGTAGGGTGAGACTTGGAATAATTATTCTAAGCAATTTGCTCTCCTTCAGATTGCCTAGCTATGTTTGATTTTAAAATAAAGTAAACATTCTGGGGGGAAATGGCAGCGCTAGTTACTGTACCCCAGAGTAATCCTACATTTTCCATTTTCCAACAGGCAATAGGATCACTTGCAATTATGTTTGTTATTCAGTGGATCTACGCTCTTGTTAATTTGGGATTAGCAATTATTCTATATTTCTACATTGGCCAAGTGAGTCCAGGGCTACCACCTGGTAAGTGTTTTCACTTAGATCGGTCTCAGTTTTCATTATGTTTTAGTTGCATGAAAATGTCCCATCTTCTCATTGATGTTAACACTTTTTTATTTACTTGCTTATTTTTGTAGCTTAGACTATCAAAAGTTGTTGGGGTGGAGGATGAGGAGGATGAGGATGATAAGAGCATAATCCAATTGTAGCAGAAGAAATGTTAGGCAGATAAAAATGCAGTTACACTTTCCATCCCCTTATTGATGTAACCCTAATCTTCCAATGCAACCCATTCTCTTGCACTACTTCTGAAAGACCCTGAGACTTGAACATTGGGAGGTCTCAGTGGAGATGAATTTCGTAATGATGGGAGGAGAGGAGGTGTCACTGAGAACGTTTCTCCATTGCTCTCTTCCTCTCTGAACCTGGCAGTGTCTGTCTGACACGGAGGCCCTGAGCTTAACTGCGGATTACATGTATGGTTTTGTTGCAAGTCATAAAATAAGACTCTTTGAATCTGGGATGAGGAACCTGTGAATCTCCAGATGTTGACTACAAGCTTCTGTCATTCCTGACACTAAGCTTGGTCTGACGAGAGACTGGGTGCAGCAACATCTAGGGAGCCCCACAGGCTGCCCATTTAAATAGCTTGGCTGCATTTAGAATGATCAGGCTTGACTAGTTAATACCTTTTGCAAAATATTTTAATTTATTCTGTTGCACCTTCGTGGAATAAATTAGGTGGAGTTATTGCCTTACAGGAATGTTGTTTTTAAGATGAAAATATAAGTGGGTCATATCCATTCATAACTTCCCATCCACCCATCTAGATAAATCCTCCTGAGAAAAATGCTTCGAAGATTGGAATCTCAATAAGAATCTCATTAAATACCAGAATTTCTGACTACAAAGCGGAAGCCCCTTTGATTTATGAAGTAAAACATGTTAAATATTCAAGAAATGTAATCTGAGGAAATACTCTTTAAACTAAAAGAGTATTAAAAAAGTCTGTGCATGTCAGGTGTTCAGGGGTTTTGTGTGTGTCTGATTTAGAATGTAGTACTCGATGGCACTAAAATAGCAAGTACCATAGTCTATCGTAGTGGTTCCCAGGCTTTAATTCAATTTCACTGACTATGTCTTAAGATGTAGCTCCCTGATTCTTTTTAGGGATAGTTTTGTTCTTACAAAATACAGCCACAGGGGAAGCAATTTGAGAGGAAGCAATTTGAGGTGAACTGCATGGTCAGTTCTTATCTTTTCACCTCAAGTCACTGCGGGGATGGCCTACTCAAACGTTGTAGAACGTTGACATGTGTTTTACTCTGGTTTTTTAAACTTATGGTTGATTAATTATTTTTGAATGTTTAAAATTGCTGTTTTAACTGCCTTTTTAATTTCATTGATAAATTCTTTTTGTAAACCAGTTTGAGGGTTGTTTGTTTGTTTGTTTGTTTTACAATAAAGCAGTACATAAATTTTATTAAATAAATAAACAAATGGCACCACCCAATATTGCCCACACTGTGCAAATTTTACCTGCATGGTTGCCTGCATGTTTTCTTGATGGGTAAAATGCAGCTTGTGGGAGTTTTTTTGGTAGAAAAGGGTTCAAGATCACCTTCTTCCCTCCACAACAGCCCCCTCCCTCTTTCAAATTGTAGTCTCAATGACTCCATTTTGTAAAAAGCAAATCCCCCCCCCCCCCAAAAAAAAGAACCACAGAGCTGCATGTCGGAACATAAGGAGAGTCCTGCTGGGTGGGTGCCCTCAACCATAGGAGATATAAACCTCTTACCAAAACACCAAGGAGAGCAAGGTTGAGGATGTAGTGCCATCTAAACAAACCTGGGTCAAGCACAGGGAATCACTTCAGGCCAAAAATGTGGTCCAGAGTTAGGCTACAGTCCAGGGTCAATACTACAGGGAGTCTGGACAAAGTCTAGCTAGGTTTGTGAACAAGGGGCCAGCAACTTGAAGGCTCAAGAGGGAGACCTTATATACTCTGCCCCCCTAGATCTCATCGTTCAGGGATTCCTTATTCATAAGATCCTGACTCTGCGTCCAAAGACACATGCCATCACTTTCCAGGCCTGACCTTTTGGCACAAGCATGCTTTATGCATGTACCGTATGTATGACAGTCCTTCACCTGAGGATTACAGGGCAGTTTACAATATAAAAGCGCAAAAATACATAATATAGTAAGGAACGAAAGCAATACCCCTTCCCACAATTTAAACGGCCATAGTTTGTTTAATTAGCCGAAGGCAGGGTGAAAGAGGAATGTTTTTGCCTGATGGCTAAAGATAGGTAACAAAGGTGCCAGGTGAGACTCCCTGGGGAGAATATTCCACAAGCAGGGAGCCACTGCAGAAAAGGCCCATTCTCGGGTTGCCACCCTTCAGACCTCGCATGGTGGAGCCACATGAAGGAGGACCTCAGATAAAGATTGAAGGCTCCATGTCAATTCATATGGGGAGAGGCAGTCCTTGAGGTATTGCAGTCCTGAGGCATTTAAGGCTTTATAGGTCGAAACCAGCACTTTGAATTGTCCTGGAAACTAAATGGCATCTACAGCATACTCAAACTGTCTTGCCCTCAGGTGTTATTTACAGCCTGCAGTCACTGATTCAGTGACTATCGCAAAGCCTCAATTTGAGGAGAAATACGAAAAACACATTCTCACCATTATTAAACCTTTAAACTTTGGGCCAGCTTGGATTAGTAAGGATCAGTGCAGAGTTTTAAATTATGTGTCAAGTTATTAAGAGCAGTTTATCAGTAGTGCAACTTATTTTGTCCTTTTTTTCTACAGGTGTAGCAGCCAACTTCAGCTTTTTCCAATGGATAAAACAACTTTTACTTAATGCCTGCAGGTTGGTGTTAACTAGGAAAAGAGACGTTTCATGTCCTTAATTAATTTGAGATTAACAGTGCAGTCCTATCCATGAGTAAAAATTAAGTCCCATCGAGTTCGGTGACACTTAATCCTAGGTATAGGATTGCAACCTAAGTTATTTAGATCTCAGATATATTACAAATACCACAAGACATATTTCTCATAAGCCATTCAGCATAGCTAATTAAGTAGAGGCCAAGTCATTTCTTTCTGCCCTGCTTATAATGAATCTTGGCTCTCCTGCAACCCACCTGCTAAATCTAAATGGAACCATACCAACTATAATCTCACTTTTAGTAGATTCTGAGGGAGCAAGAATTTTGCTACACTTCCTAAGGTAGGGTTAACTGCACCACCTCCATTTTATCTTTTACATTGCAGAGATGCATAACGTAACAACTTATACCCCCTCTTATTTTTCAAAATGTCCAGTTACATCCCCCAGAGCCACTGAAACATTAACAAACTTGAAGTGCACTTAAGTGCACTGTACGGTGCATTCTTGAAATGCATCAGCAGGTAGTACAATTACTTTATTGATTCTGATTCTCTGGTTGAATGAAGAGCAACTCCATTGTGTCCACAAGGAACCAATGAGGGGGAAGGAGGAAGACCTTAAAATTAGTAGCAAAATATGGGAGAATATTCTGGTTGGTCATCGAGGTCTCCACAATAATCCATATTATATTATGGATTATATATTATGATTGTTATTATGGGATGTATTTTTGTGTTTTTTGTATTGTCAATTATCCTGTGATCTTTGGATGAAGGGTGGTATAGAAATATAATAATAATAATAATAATAATAATAATAATAATAATAATAATAGTCATCAACAGCTACACTTTGTTGGATTTAGAGCTGTATGCACTCTTTTATGGATATGTGTGTGTGAATAGCTATAATATTAGTTTTATAAGTACTTGCACTACCATTAACTTTGCCATATTAAGAGTAGAATTACATATCACACACAGCATCATTCTGTGATCATTGTACATAACTTTTTTTCTACAAAATGCAGCCACTGAGGCTATAGTGGGGTTTTTTTGTGGGTGGGGAACTTTTTAACCCTTTCCCTCCAAGTCATTCTCTTGCCAGAAATCACCCTGACCAAACCACTCATTTACAGAATTCTGAACTTCCCTGGCTGTTTTGAGTTAGCTTCTCTGGCAGGGGTACCGAATGACTCCCAACCAGATAGCATGGTCAATGGTCATGGATGATGGAAACTATAGTTAAAGAACATCTGGGGATGTGGGTACCATATTGGCTACTCTTCTCTATAGGTCCTTCTCTATGGTCATTTGCTGCTTTACGCTTTCCCAGACTCTCCAAGTGTTTCTTCTTTTGTTGTATTTGCTATTGCTGCTTCACATGTTGTAAACACTAGTTGTGTACTTACCAGATGACATACAGAGCAAAGAAGCAAAGTCTCTTACCTATTGCCACCTGTCCTGGTAAATACAATATTAATTTTAAATAAATTTACAAACCAATGAAATAGTAAGAATCAAACTAACTGAGGGAAACCTTCAATTAGGGTTTAAAAAAACAAATGAACACAAGTTTAGGATGCTAGAAATATGTTCTTACATTCTCTAACCCTGAAAAACTCAGTTTCAGCTTCCTTCAGTTTTTGTCAAATAATTATTGCAGTTGCTCCATATCCACAACATAACGTGAAATTGCCATCCATCAGAAACCATGTCTCTTGAAATACAGAAGAGCATCATAGATGATTAACACATATCTTACCTTTCTTTGCTTGTCATTTTCCACATCCCTTATATTTCTTCCTATAGGAGTCCTTGTTTATCTTTTCATTTTCACTACTTTGCATAAGTTCATCTGTCAGCAGGTACTTCTACTAGATACAAAGGAGGACAGCAATCTTAATAACTTTTAGTAATTTTGTAGAAGAGGGCATTTCAGAAGGTGCAACATTAGGCACCCTTCCTAAATATCTGAACCTGCCAACTCCCACATCTCTACAGTTGTTACAGGAGCCCCTTTCCTATATCCCATGCTGCTCTGTGCTGTACATCTGGAACAACCTTCCTTTGTAGAGTGTTTCCCCCCCAGATGATCAATTTATAATGCAACAAATATAAAGTTTCTCATTTGTTGATAAGCATCTTGATATCTTCTCTTAAGGAAGTGCTTCTGTTTGGGGACTAAGCATTCAAATTGCAACGTGCTGTTAGGAAAATGCAGTTCTTATGCAGTTAGAAGAATATAGCAATTTGAAGTGCTGTCTGGAAAGTGGTAGCAAGAGTACCATCGGATGTGGTCCAGAATTTCATTGAGGATGAATAACTTAACTCCCCTCCCCACAACATGCCTTTACCATATTCTTTACCACTTGCAAAGAGATGTCTTTCATGGGATTAGATGTTAATTAGACTCAAAGCAAAGTGTGCACCTGACCCTTGTCAATGTTAGTCTCTTAGCAGCTAGTTTTCACTTTGAGAAAATTGCTAGCATTTTTGTGAGTTCAAGGTGTAATCACTCTGTGGCCACAACTGGTGGCATGGAAACTCCCATAATGTGTGCCTCTTGCAGTAAGAACATGTTACAAGTATTTTTAGGGGCTGTATTTACTCATTCCCTCTATATGGCAAAACTGCCCTAGTTGGAAGCATTTTTACACATTTCAGTAATTCAAAAGGCCCTAATGACATTAAGGGTTTAAATGCTACTGCACTTCCTACAACAGTTTAAGAAGGATGCTTCTGCAAATTATATGTGAATGCAGTTGAGATTGGTTTTTAGTACATTTAAATTCACATTCAGAATATAAAAGTATAATTTTAAAAGGCATTGAATAAGTGTTTAGTAGTCTTTTACGATTTTACTGAAAAACAACAGAAGTGCAGGATGAATTTTCTGGGCCTTTCCATTCTTTGAATTGTTGCATCCTAACTGGAAAGCACTAAAAGGAAACGAGCAGGCATTATTTTACATGAACTGGTCTTCAGCCATAAGGTATAGATTTAATTGGACCAAACATTAGTGCAGTTTTATATGCCTGGAGCATTTGAAGCAACTGGGAAATACCATAACCGAAGAGACGCAAATGTATGTATTAAGGGGGAAAACCTTCACTGACCATTTAAAAATAAAACTTACATAAGGAAAGAGTCTATGATGAATTTTGGCCAAACCCTCAAGTCATAAGGAAAAGTTTGCATTCTTTCTTCAAGTGCCGTGTCTTTGTGCATAGCAGAGTGGATTCCTTTTCTCTTTCTCTTTTTTTCTATTTTTGTTTACACAGTTCAAGAGTGCAGCTGCAGATGTATTGGGAAACAATGGGGCATCTGAAGGTTCTGCGTTCCTTTTGTTTTTCAGGGGAAAGCCATCCCCGGAGGAGCGATTTGTTGTGACACCGTCCCTTGCAACAGTTGGCATGGAGACCACTCAGCTCACAGAAGAGAATACAGATTTTGCCTCCCGGGACCGCTACCACCATTCCTCTCTTATCACCAGAGAAGAGTTTGTTAATCGGTTCCAATGAGAAAGCAACATGCCCATTCAGTCTGCCAGCCAATTAAAAACACTGGCCACAGACACACCACTTGATTAAAAGGCTTTCCCTTTTAGAACCGATTTTAATGAATACTGAAACTTCCAATTTAAGGAGGGAGTCGGGGGGGGGAGTTTTAAAGCCTTGGCTTCCAAACTCTGTTCTGTTCTCTTCTATTCCCCCCCCCCAAAAAAGAGTTTTGCAGCTTTTCCAGAACATTGGGGGTGTTAGTGTGCGATAACTCCACAGTTCATGATTTTTCTTTAAAAAATACAGTTTTATAAAGTTCTCTGGGTTTTTTTTGAAGATTGTTTATATGACACGCTTAATTCTAATATGTCCATATCTTAGCATGTAATTCAGAAAACCATAGGTACAGGATACCAGAAGAATGAAAAAGGGAAGCAACAGTAGTCTTCGGTATAGGTAGACTCAGCAGGTGAGTTGCTAGACAACTGAGCTTTGGACACACAGTTTTGTCAAACTTTAGCTGCCCAGAAAGAACCAATGCTAAATCTATATGTAGTGCCCCTTATCCATGTAGTGTGAAACAGACAGCCCCATATCAGACACGTTTCATGCAGCAACTGAGAATTTTTTTAAAAAATGTAAACCATCAAAGCTTAAAATGAGGATTGCATGTTGTGATCGGGCACAGAAATTAACGCAGAATTAACAATAAGCTGCATGCAGACAAGTGAGCAGGCTGGCAGGAGTGCTCTCTAACCTCTCTCTGGATCAAGCAGCCCGCCTGAGGAAGGAAGCCCCCCATCTCCACATTCTGCATAGAAGTGCAGTGGGATGTTAGAGGAGGGATGGAGCTCCATTTCTGCCAGCTACTAGAACATTGTTGTTGTACTTTTGTATGCACATTTACAAGGCTGACTTAGAAACCCTCTTGACAATTTTTTTTTAACGTGGCTGAGTGCTTCTGACCCTTAAGTCTCTACCCCACCCCCAGCTACTGTGACTACCTACCGTCTAGGTGTTAGTATATAAACATATGACCACTAGTTGGGTTGCCTCACACAGTATACGCCTATTTGACCACTTTGATCTGTAGAACTGGCATTGTTGGCAGCTGCCACGTAATACAGTGGTACCTCAGGTTACATATGCTTCAGGTTACAGACTCTGCTAACCCAGAAATAGTACCTCGGGTTAAGAACTTTGCTTCAGGATGAGAACAGAAATCGTGCTCCGGAGGCGTGGTAGCAGGAGGCCCCATTAGCTAAAGTGGTGCTTCAGGTTAAGAACAGTTTCAGGTTAAGAATGGGCGTCCAGAACGAATTAAGTACTTAACCTGAGGTACCACTGTACTTCTAAAAACATTTTTTGTTTAAGCAAGCCTATCAAGACACAAAGATGATCACATGTTTTAACCTTTTTAGCTGCTGTTGATTTTAATCTTATGAATATTTATAATACCTGTTTTTAGCAACAATTTTTAATGTTTAGTTTTATATTGTTGTAAACCACCTGGAGGGTGGTTTGTTGGTTTGTTTACAATCAAACGGTATATAAATTATGTTAAATAAAATGAATAGAGAAAAAACACAGGAATTTGCCTTATACCACATCTCACTATTGAGTAATTCTTGCACGATATTGTCTGTAGTGACTGGCAGCTGCTCCATGGGATTTTGGGATGGAGCTTTTCAGAGCGCTACTTGCATATTCCAGGGATTGAACTTGGAAGCGTTTGCTATGCTTCCGCCCCACCCCCACACTACAACTCAGCAATAGCACCTCATTTTATTAGCTCACTTTATTTGCATTCCCACTTTGCTTCTAATGGAATAAAAGCCAGTCTTGCCAGCTGATTCAAAAATATTCTACACAAACTTCTGTAATTCCACCCCCGCCCAATAATTCAGCTTCTGCTTTTACTTGCTTTTTACTTTTCACTTGCTTAAATAATCGCTCTCACATGCAAGATAATAAGATACTGTGTCTAATTAATTCAGTTGCCAATTTTATCATTATTCCATATTTGGAGTCTTCACTGGAGAACTATTAAACTTGTTTGATGCTTGTCAACTGCAAATGTGTGTGAGTGGTGTGTTTTGATTTAAACTTAATCTTCCACAAATTGCAAAGAACAAATAAGTGACATGTATGAATGAAATATATACTTCCCCTCCCTTAGATCTTAGGGCAGTTCATTGTTTCTTTTTCAGAATGTGTTCTATGCAGAAGCAAAATGTTGATGGCAGAAGGGAGGAATGGTGATTTTGCTACCATATTTCATGCTACAGTTATTCAGCTGAGATGAATGGTACGTTGCAGAATTTTGTGCTTAAGATATTTGTGTTATCCTGCTTGCAAGAAATGATTGCATCAAATATAGAGCAGTGTTGTTGTTTTCTTAATCATGTGGACCATTCAAAGCACATTTGTGCTACAGGTGACATCACTTCCTTCTAGTGATGCTCTGTGTTTGGGATGTAAGCATAAATTCAAGAGCAGATTACATTGGTCCCAAAGCTAAGGTCTTTCCCAAGATAGTGATATGCCTTTCATAATGCCCAAACCACTGTGGTGGAGCCAGTGGTTAAGGTTTTGAATTAGGACCTGGGAAATCTGGATTCAAATCTCTGCTCAGAAAGGAAGGCTGGGTGATCTTGCATTGGCCACTCTTTCTCAAACTAACCTACCTCACAAAGTTGTTGAGAGGATAAACTTGGAGTTCCTTGGCTATTTTCAGTAATGAATACTACAGTGGTATAGCATGACAAATGTTTAAGAAGTTACAATGATAAAAAGCTATTTGAATTCCTGCTCTTTAAATCTGCTTCATTCTTCTCTCTTGTTCGTTTCCCTTCAAGGATATACATACATATTTCTCTGAAATTATTGCTTTCATTGGCTGTGTGTTTGGCACATTGAAGTCTTATATGCTCCTGTGCCAATAACCTCAAAAATACCTATTTACTTATCTCCTGAAAACTCTACATGCAGTTCAATTGATTGATTGTATGCCAATTCATCCATGCAGTTTCTTCCTTTGAATCATTATCTGGTTTGTCCTCTTGGAAAGAGTTCAAGTTCTTGTTGCAGGTGGGTGATTTCAGATGGTAATCCAGGTTGCAAGGGTAAAATGACAACATGGCAGGCAGAATGTAAAAAGGTTAGGGGCGAGTCTTGGAAAATGATTCCAATTTTGAGAAGCCATGTATTAAAGTAGGCTGCTAACCTTAAATAAAAGAAACTTTGTGGTGCTACGATGCCTGGCAGTGATGACCATGCAAAATAAAAGATGGGAATAAACTAGAATTGTTTTCTAGTGATTGTAGTATTATTCATGCATCTAGGGCAGCACAGATGTTAATAATATGAGCCTGTTTCAGTTCCACCTTGGCAATGAATTATTTAGAGTAAAGATGAGGGAGAAAATAGATTTAATTCTCATGAATGGGGAACCTATCTCATTCCCAAAACAATATGCAAACTGAAACATACCTATCCTCCAAAATTTTGTTTTAAAATCCTCCAACCACAAATAATGTGTACAGTGGTACCTCAGGATACATACACTTCAGGTTACACACTTTGCTAACCCAAAAATAGTGCTTCAGGTTAAGAACTTTGCTTCAGGATGAGAACAGAAATCGTGCTCCGGCGGCAGCAGGAGGCCCCATTAGCTAAAGTGGTGCTTCAGGTTAAGAACAGTTTCAGGTTAAGAACAGACCTCCAGAATGAATTAAGTACTTAACCCGAGGTACCACTGTACATAAATACATATACTAGGGGAAAGTGTGCACAACATACAAAAATGCAATATTGGGCAAAACCACATATAAAAATGTGTGTATATCGTATTAGGAGAAATATCTCCTAAACTACTGATAATTCTTCATGAGAACTTTTATAAAAATAAATCTAAACTGATGTGGAAATGTGGGAAACTGGATTTGCCAATCCATAAATTAGGGGTCCATAGGCAGCTGGGTGTTGTCTCAGCCTCATGTTTCCATTCGCAATGAAAGGATTTCAATGCCAAGCCATCGTAAGTTGATGTAAGGATCACTGAGATAACGGCTGTGAAGCTCTCCAAGCACTATACAAGTGCCAAGAATTATTTTATTGCTGTGAGCTCTATAAGGTAAAGTAATTCTGGAGCAACAGTAGTAGTGCTATAAAGATATCACAGCTTACCCTGTATTGGTTTCCAATACAATACTGTAAAGTTAGATGCAACACCTAAAGCTTTTTTCAAGCGACTTTGTGTTTTTGCCATGCATCTTGCTTAGTAGCATGACCAACTACTACAAAGAAACATAAGCAAGCTAAATCTCTTAGCTTGGGTATGGAGGATGATAGTAATGGTGTCTTCGCAATGGAATCTCGCTGCATTGGGCAGGATAGTAGAATGCCATGGAGAGTCAGTCCATTGGCTCATGAGGATTGTCTACCTGGAGATAGCAGGGATTGAACCTGCGACCCTCCTGCATGCAAAGCAGATACTCTACCACTAAACTATAAGGACTTCCCCTAATGTAACCTCCACCACTCTTTCTCCTCCCAAGCTGGCAAGAGGCCTGCTCTCTCTCCCCTCCCCTCAATGTTGTAAATGTGAGATAGAAAACAGAATGGAACAATTGTGAAATAAAAGTCTGGGATAAAAGAAGACAGGCAATAAATAATTACCAGCAGAAGTAAGTTTTATTTATTGCTGGAATGAATGAGGAGTATAAATTTGATGAAAAGCAGATCAATAGTTTGAAGTTTTTTTAAAAAAAATATATACACATGTTGTAAGGTCACTTTAATCATTTATGTAGTGCCATAATTTGTAATGCAATGTGTTTTTAGCTTATAAAGATTTTGGATGGAATCCTAGACAGCTACAGCACCTGTCTGGGGCAGGGATGTACTTACTCAGCCAGAACTGCTTGGGGAAGTTTTTTTTTACTGCAGCCAGTCACTTGGCTGAAGGAGCTGACAAAATGCTTTTCCATGGCTATCTAGAATTGTGCCGTCTGTGTCTTTACGCATGTGTCTTGCATTTATGGTTGATTTATAAAAATAAATCGAATGCAGGTTTTACATTCGACAGTGACAAAAACAGCTTCATTGCCATGCTGGAGAGCACCTGAAAATGCTTATCACCATGTGAACTTCTGACAGGTCCTCTTTCCACATATCAGGGTCCTTACCTGCCCAGACCCTGCCCTTTGCAATCCACATTGCCTAGATGCCACAAATTGGTCAATCCCTGCGTCTTGCATGAACTAAGGAACACCCAGCACCCCCCCACACACACAACAAACAGCTTTCCTGACTGCTACTGGAAACCCCTCTCCATGCAAGACTTGTGTGTGTGAAGGGTCAGGGGAAATTCCCCGGGTCAGCATTACACCCCACTGATTGCCTGGGCAGATTCTGTGATGGGGCTTCTGTTCAGCAGGAAACTTCCTGTCCTAAGTTAAAATTTCCTGTTTTCAGGCTTTTGCTTGGGGGGGGGGGAGATATCCAGGGTCTTGGGCCTGTTGTCTCCTCCACACCAGCTTTCTAGGTGATGTGGAAGTTCCCTAATGATTTTGATAATCCGGAAACCCAGCCGCCCCCCCCCCGAAAAAAAGTTTGGTCTACGGATGCCCTCTGTTCTTTTGAATCTCCGGCTAGGACCATGGCTGCGGAGAGAACCACCCGAGCCGCCTGCAAGGGTGGGGGAGATGAAGGCGGGCGGCGCGCTGGGGGCGGAGGACGGAGGGAGGGAGGGGAGCAGCATCGCCCGGTGATGTCAGCTTCTAGGAGGAGCCTTGCCCTTGTGTGCTTTTACTTTCAGGCTTCGTGCAGTTCGCATGCGGCTGTGAGCCACTCGGCTGGGGCTGCTCTCTTCTCCCTCCCAAATCAGCTGTGCCTCCACGATGAAATCCCTTGATCCAACGGTTTCGCCACGGACCCGGGGAACTCCGAGAGTAGAGGCGGCTCCTTTCCTTTGCTCGGGCTCCCTTTCCCTCCCCGCCCACTGAGCATGGTGCTTACAGCAATTATTATTATTATTATTAATTATTATTATTTTTATTCACCACCGGGCATGTGAAGCCCCGAGCATCATGCCAGCAACGTGCACTTTTCTGATCCATCAATTCTGCCTCCTCCTGCTCGTGGGGCTGCATCTCTTTGTGGGATCTTTCCCCCTCGCCTCCCCGTCCTCCTCCTCCTCTCCTTCCTCCTCCTCTTCCTCCACCACCGATCGCTCCCGTTTCGCCACGACGGGGCCGCGGGGATCTACCCCTCCCCAGGAGGACTCCTCTTTCTCGGCGGCTTCCTTGCTGCTTCCCAGGGCGAAGGAGAGCCCGGAGCCTTCCGTGGCATCTGTCGGCGCTGGAGACCTGGGTGAGTAAGAGAGCGAGAAGCGGAGAGAGGGAAGCTCGGGGGGGGGGATGTGTGTGTGTGTCCGCCCGCCCGCCCGCCCACCGCCACAGCAGCAGCTGCTCCGGGGGGGCTTAGCTTCATCCGGCACATTTCATCCCGCCTTGGACGGGGGTGGTGGTGCGGGGAGGATTCCTGCAGACGGATTAGAAGGAACATGCCAGCCCGCCGATTTCTGCGCCTCTGCCACCCCCTCAGCATCGCCACCACCAGTTTTCCCTTTAGCAAAAAAAGGAGCTCTAGTCCGGTGATCATTCCCACCCATGTCCCAGCAGGGGTTGCGCGTCAAAGGAAAGCCACTTCTGTAGGACAGCACCGAGTTGTTGTTATTGTTTTTGAAACAATAACAATAAAAAGAACTTCTGTTATTCGCCATCTCTTCTCTCCCCACCCCCCTCAACCTCCCACTCTTAGGACTTTGTAGGGATCCGGCTTTGGGGAATGTTCAAGTGGGGCGCGAAGAGAAAGGTTTCTTAAGCGCCACTTGCAAGCTGCTCTGCTCCTCGCTTGGGTCGGGCTGGTGGCCCCATGTCGTTGGCAGAAGGGCTTGGGACACTTGGCTATGGGAGAAGGTGTTGGGAGTCCGGCTACTGGATGAACGGCATGATGGATTGTCCTGTCAAAACTTGACTGGGTTTAATTTGCAGATCTAACGAGGCTATTTTGTGAGAGAGAAGCTGCCCCGTTCACAATTAATATCTAAAGATCAAAACAACTATTATTATTACTACTAGTAGTAACGTATTATGCTTCAAGTTAGGACTTCTGTTTCAGTAAGTAAAGATAAATAACAGGCTTTCCAGAAAACAAGCTGCTGGAAGTCATGGAAGAATGAAAAGAATAAGAAATAATACATTTGGGCTTGATAGGTGGGTGGTATGTAGAAACAGTTGGCTATTTTAAGCACACTGTACAGAAGTCTATAGGTAAAATAAGTTTGCAGAGTTCTGAAGAATTCCCCACAGAGTAACTTGATTGGCTAAGATGCAATCCTATACATATCTAGGAGTAAGTCCTGTTGAACTTGGTGGAATGACCTTCAATCTAAGCAAAGATGCATAGCATGGCACTGTAAATGTACCTTATCTCATTGAACAAGGGTTCTCTGCCTGCCCCCATTACAACCAGTGTTTCTCCAGTTGAATGAATGGAGGCTTGTGCAGGGAGCAGAGTTTGGTTAAATATTTTACTTGTAAATTACATTGAGCCAGTTATAAACTGTTTGGACACTTGTGTTCATGATTTTCTGTCATTTCCTAATATTAAATTGATCAAAGTCTTTTCAAGAAGGATTAAACAAACAAACAAACAAACCACAAGAGGATGATCATGATGAAAATTAATGTTATTGTTGTTGATTATGATAATTGTCACAAAGCAACTGATAATGAATGCAAATAATGCAAAATAAACAAAAGTAGAAAATGCAGATAAATGTTAATTTGATTTCCTGCTATTTCTATAACTCTATAATACTGTAGAAGAGAGCAAGCAGGAGCCTGGCTCAAGAAAAGAGCAATGAAAAACTGAATAGTTAGAACACACACAGACTTTTACATATTTATTCAGTAGTAAGCCCCACTGAGTTCATGGGGCCTTACTCCCAGGTACATTTGAATCTCTGGATTCAGGGTCCTATCACTTACCTGGAAGAAAGCCCTTTTGAACTCATGTATAGGATTGCACGGTCATATAAATTAGACTCTTCTGAGAAGTATGTATTGCAAGAGTGGCATGAAATAGATTCTACTTTTCTTTCCCAAGTTTGTGATTATCAAAGCATGATTAGCATGTATTTAAGGGATAAGCAATCTCAAGTCATACATAATTCAGGATTTGAATTACAAGGGGGTGGCTTTACCTTTTCTGCTGATCCCCTTTGCTAAAATTGGAGGGAGACAAGAGGCTGGGACTCACAGATGTCATAAAGGAGAGGGCTTATCTCTTCTCCCATCATTTGAACACTGGTGCAGACTTTAAAAGAAACTTAAAGCATGCAGCAGAGGCGTCCCCTCCTTCCTCTCCCAGCCATAGAGGGATTCTGAAACCCAGAAAGAGGCAGTGGCACTTGAAGAAGGAATGAAAGGAGCAGGCATCCCCTGGCTGGATCATTTGGAGTGTGTGAATACTGTGATACCTAGAAACTTTGGCCACTGTGGATGCATAGAACTGCATCTCATCTGAAAAGGACTAGAAAGGTTTGGGCTGCAGTCCTAACCATAATTAGTAGGGAGTAAGCAATGTTGAACAAGATCCTTCCAAGTGAATACACACAGGGTTGTGTTGTGTAACATAAGGTTTTCCCACGTGGTGTGTCTCATCATCTGCTAAGGTGATGCAGAAAGTCTGGCTCTAGGGTGTGTAAATTATTGGAGATGCTGCAATTTCCCTTCTGTAGTACTGCAGTTATTTCTGCCAACCACTGTACAGATGCATAAAGATGCAAGGGCAAGAGTTGTGATTTGACTCTGGGTGGTGAGGATATGCTGCAGATTTGCTGCATTCGGTTTACTTTCTGTGCTCTGGAGATTAAGGTGGTAAGGGGCCCGGGAGAGGAAAAACCTTTGGAGGAGAGGGAAAGGTTAGTAGATACCTACAGTGCTTTGCCAACTCCAGGTGTACTTCAGAACCTTGTGCTAAAGCAGAGGTCTTCTATGCACAATGCACAAATCCAAAGAGAAGTTAGTTTTGACTAGGGTTCACATGGCTTAATTTCTGTTTACCAGAAGCTGGAAACAATTCACCCCAGTACATGATCCTTTCTGCTAGAGCGGACTACCTTTTCATCTGTTGCATGGGCCTTTCTTCATGTAGCATGGAGCTTCCATTTGGTTCTTCAAAGCTTGATCTGGCCGGGGATCCACAAACCTGTTTTAACATACAGATTGTCCTGGCGGGACTTGGGCAAATGAATGTGGTAAAATCAAGCCATGTAAAGACGCACTCCAGTGCTGTTATTTAATACTGAGATAATCTTTGTTTGACTAGTATTTGTTGTAGTCATCCTTAAATAGGCCTTTGAGATCTAGAGTTGGGTCAGAATAAATTTGTTTCAGGTGTTTAAAGCCAATGAAACAAATTTAAACAAGTATTTAAAGCTGTAACAATGAAAGGAAATGATGGCGGTATTTCTTGATACAGTATTTATGTCGTGATACCAGGGATAGACCAAACAGTTGGATGGATGGATGGTTTATTACTGTACATTTAGCTCACACCCTTCCTCCTAAAGAGGTCCCTGGTGGCAAATACATTTGTGATAAAACAATACTATTTAAAAGCTAATTTTAAACATTTTTTTAAAAGTAAAAGTATCCAAAATCATTAAAAACAATTAATAGCATCTAAAAGCATTTGAGCATTTTTTATATAAAAAAGATGCCGTCAAATAACATGTATTATTTTTTAAAACTGTGCATATAAGCAAATAAATATGTGTAGTGTCCACAATCAGAATAAAAAAAAAAATACAGGTAGCTTTGTTGGCCCATAAGAAAAATTCCAAAATCCATATTCTTGCTTTGTTTACCATTTAACCTGATGAAGCATTCTGGAGAACTCTAAAGCTTGCATACTATTTTGTGACATTTTAGTTGGTCTTATAAAGATGTGGCCCCAATATGCATTTTGGAATCAGAACAGAGGTACTTAAGTTCAAGCCCATTTAAATCAATAAGGTTAACTGCAACTATTCATGTACTGGATTGTGTTCAGCAAGGATAAAAGACAAAAGTCATTTAAAGATATGATAATGGTTACAAAGCAGGTCAGGGGTGCCTGCTTCGAAATGAAATGTGTAGGTATTGACTCCTGCAGAGCTGAGGGGAGGACTCTGAGAAGCTTCCACTCTTGCCTCTGTTCTCAAAAAAAAGTCCACTTGAATATTTGTCCATGGTCGAATTATTGTCATTTATAGACTGGAAAAGCACCCTCCCCCCCAAATAAAGAATCATGGAAATGGTAGTTTACGCCTTACATTTTCCAGTACCCTTAACAAACAGTTCCCAAGTTTCTTTGGGAGGAAGTTACAGGCTTTTATGGGGACACGGGTGGTGCTGTGGGTTAAACCACAGAGCCTAGGACTTGCCGATCAGAAGGTCGGCGGTTCGAATACCCACGATGGGGTGAGCTCCCATTGCTCAGTCCCTGCTCCTGCCAACCTAGCAGTTCGAAAGCACGTCCAAAGTGCAAGTAGATAAATAGGTACCACTCCAGTGGGAAGGTAAACGGCATTTCCGTGTGCTGCTCTGGTTCGCCAGAAGCAGCTTAGCCATGCTGGCCACATGACCCAGAAGCTGTACTCCCTCGGCCAATAAAGCAAGATGAGCGCCACAACCCCAGAGTCAGTCACGACTGGACCTAATGGTCAGGGGTCCCTTTACCTTTACCTTTTACAGGCTTTAAATAGTGTATGTGCAGGCTTACTAGATGCTGTCCAAGCCACTAGGCGGTGACTTACTATAAGCAGCATTGCTCATTATTGGAGACAGGATGCTGAGCTAGATGGTCTTGCCCTCATTGTGCCACTTTTTCAGTACTGAACTGTAAACAATGTAAAAAAAGAAAATGACATTTACATTAAAAGGAAGGAACGATTGTCTGGTAGATAAGAAACAGGGCAGGGATTCAAAAGACCTTGGTTCAGTCTTAAACCTCCCTTTGTGACTTTAGGAAACGCAGTAGATTGGCTCTGTATCTCAGTTCCTATTTGGTTATGATGGATCATTAAGAATTTCCTATCTTACACGGGGTATCGTGAGGACAGCCAGCGACAGCAGTCGGAGGAAAGTGGCTAGCTCAGATGGTTATGAAAAACAAATGTTTGTCTGGGACCCTCCACCTTTTTCTGTGCCTTTGAGATTCAAAAATGAATAAATGAGTGCGGTTGATTTATTCGTTTCTAACATTTATATCCGGTCTCATTGTTAAGCAAGGACATTTTGGGCCGTCCGTTAGGGCATTTTGGAATGTAACCATGTTTTCGACATACAGATGGGCAGACATTTTGCTGTTGCTTCCTGAAATGCCCGCAAACCCTATCATTTGTTGATAAACTGCATTTCCCCTAACACTTGTATATACAGTATCTTGGGTATTATATGACTAGAAGCAGAAAGCTCTCAAGCAAATAGGACCTGGGAAACCAGCGTTCAAACACCCACTTGGCCATGAAGTTCACTGGGAAACCTTGGACCAGTCACTGCCTCTCATAGGGTTGTTGGGATTAAATGAGAAGGGGGTAGAGCAGTGTGTGCCACCTTGAGTTCCTTGGAGAAAAAGGAGGGATATAAATGCAATAAACAAATAAACAAAACAAAGGATTACTCATTATCACAACAGTGGTCACATATGGCCCATTGAATCATTTTTGGATTACAGCTGTGATTGCCTTGGCATTCTTCTTCCTCTATTTATGGGCTGGGCTTGGTTCTGTGGACAAATGTCTTACTAGAATAACTCAACAAATAGACTTCCCACGCTCCTGCGGAAGGGGTCCCACCAAAATACACCAGGCAAGGTATTATCTCAATGTTACCTGTTATTTTTTAGCACCGTTTTTAGGTCTGCCTCTCTTTTGTTTTATGGCAAGCGTTCAGTTTTGTGCTCTAGAAAGATGCAAAAACTACAGACTTTGCTCTGTCTGCATTTAGAAGCGCAGACTTGCTGTATCTGATACATATCGTATGGCATGCATAGAGGCAAGATAAAGTGAACAAGAGGGGGGGGGAAGGTGGCGAAGGAGAGAGGGGGAGAGATGACAGTGCTCTTTTTTTTACCCCAACAATAAGTTTATAATCAGGTAGCTTCAGGAAAGACTAGGAGACCAGAGAGTATGAGGAAATACCTTATTCATACAAATTCTGGAGATTAGAGCAGCAAATTATTAATGGGTTTCCTTTAAATGGGGCTGGGGAATCTCAGGCCTCTGGGCCTCTGTGACCCTCAAAACTCTTCCCAGGCGACCATGTTCCTGCCTAGGCCACACTCCTCACTTGGCCACCCTTGAGGGCTTTTGTCAGACTATAAAATGCCCTTGAGTGTCTCTTGCTTGCTAAGATGGAAAGGGGTATGCTTTGTGTATGTTTATAGAAATTATTTTTTGTGTGTGAGGGGTGTAGCTACTGTATCCATTGCCCCTCTCACTTTTCCTTTAGGCCTCCCACACAACTGACAGATGGGAGGTTGCTCATGAAGAAATGTGGCCCTCAGGCTAAAAAGTCCCCCCATTCCTTCTTTAAAGCTAGGTACAGGGATGCAGAGGCACATCTATGACATAGTGAACTTTGTGGGAAGAAGATGTAGGCACATATTTCAAATGCTGCGATGCTAAACCACTGTGTCCTCCTGCTTCACCCCGCGGCATGGCTAGCTAGCCTATGCTTTTTTTGACCGCTCAGAACATTCCCATCCACCCTTCAGGCTGAAATCATAATTAGAGTCCACGGACAAGGAGAAAAACTTTCCCACCCAAAAGGGAAATGAGAGGCTGTGTTGCTGAGGCAGCCAGCCCAAGTAATAATATAATCTTAGAAGAATGCAGTTCCCTCGAGTAAAGGAAGTTCTAAAAACTTCAACATGCGGAGCCATTAAAATAGCTGTTGCTTGTTTGGCTGTAACTTTGTCTGCGGATCCAGGCTTCTGAAATGCGGGGTGAGGGGAGCTCAGAGTGAAGCACTGGGGGGGGGTATTTTCTTTTGTGTGTCTAAATGACACACATGGCCATTGAGATGAGAGTGTTCTCCTCAGGTGGCGTAGGCATCTTTAATATCCCAACATCTGCTCTCATTGAAACTGAGCTTCAAGGACCCAGCAACATCCATTTTGAGGCAAATAAGCCTCGCTCTGCTTTTTCTGGGCCAGTGGCTATGGCACGTCAGCGGGCCAACAAGGAGCAAGAAGGGCAGCAAGACTAGACGGGAACAGCACTAACACGAAGGAGACAAAGTCTACATACACACCATACATCTGAAGCACCTAACTTTCCCTAATAATTATGGGAACTGTAGTTCAATGGTTCTGGGAACTGTAGCCTTGTGGAGGGGGAAACTACAGTTAGCAGGATTGTAGCCAAAATGAGGTAATGATGCAGGGACAAAGATGGCAACAGTTGCAGAGTTAACACATTATTTGAAAAGAATAGATTATTTATACCTCTAATAAGGTAAAGAAGAAGAAGAGTTTGGATTTGATATTCCGCTTTATCACTACCCAAAGGAGTCTCAAAGCGGCTAACATTCTCCTTTCCCTTCCTCCCCCACAACAAACACTCTGTGAGGTGAGTGGGGCTGAGAGACTTCAAAGAAGTGTGACTGGCCCAAGGTCACCCAGCAGCTGCATGTGGAGGAGCGGGGAGGCGAACCCGGTTCCCCAGATTACAAGACTACCGCTCTTAACCACTACACCACACTGGGTCTCCCTATAATATACCCCTGTATTAAATCTTTAGAAGGAAGGGTCATTGTAATCTACCAAAGTAAAGATGACTGTTGAAGGTTCTCCTCCCCCAACATGTGTATAACTACCCAGGGTATAAAATATTGCCCTGAAGAAGAGCTATGTATCATGGGATACCATGAGGTAATTTTGGACTCTGGACTTAATGGTCTTACAGTTTATTTCCATACATGTCTATTCAGACTCAAGTCCCATTAAGTTCAGTGGGAATTTAAGCCCAGGTAAGTGTAGGACTGTGCCTTTATTTAAGTTAATGGAGCCCCCTGCTTTAAGATGTGTATATTTCTTTGACATGTGATGAAGAAGCTTTGGGGGCCGTCCTGCTCATTCTGCTGAATGGGGCTCTGGACCTCTGCCCCAGAACCCTGCCCTGACACTGTTGGGATGTAGATAATCCATCGTTTTTGAACAATGAAACAGGATGTCCTGCAAGTCAATGATTCACAAGGAGATAAGAGGGACTTAAATTTAAGAATGTTCTATGAGTTGACTGCATAATTAAATTAACATATCCTAGGCCAGCTTAGGGTATATCTGGCGTATTATTTCAAATAGATCTGAAATGTGAGCGGAGACTAAAGTTGCATTGGAAATCCACATTGAGTTTCAAGTTTCAGTGCTATCAAGACAACCATCACAGATCCATGTGTATTCTTGCTTTATTATCTCCCAAGTTATTGGACTCCTTTTTTTGCCATATCATTTTTATTAATTTTACAATTATGCTTTCCATTACAATCTCTCCTCTTACATTATACATTTTGGCATTTTAGAGCCATGACTTCCTGCAAACCTTCCTTGTGATTTTCTATCTTTCATTTCAAATTTCTGCATTTTCACTACTTAACCATTCCTCTTGTTTCCACTTCTGTGCTAATAAAATTCTTGCTGCAGTTGTTGCATATAAGAAAAGCATAATATCTTGTCTGTTAATGTCTATACCTACAATTCCCAGTAGAAAAGTTTCCTGTTTTTCAGTACAGTGGATGCTCGGGTTGCGAACGTGATCCGTGCGGGAGGCAGGTTCGTAACCCGCAGTGCCATGTCTGCGCACGTGCGGGTTGCAATTTGGTGCTTCTGCGCATGTGCAAAGCGCGATTTAGCGCTTCTGCACGAGCGCCAAAACCCGGAAGTAACCCGGTACTTCCGGGTTTCGGTGCATCCGTAACCCAAAAATGCGCAACCTGAAGCGTCTGTAACCCAAGTTATGACTGTATATGTATATTTCAACATTTTCTTAATTTCATTATATATAATATTCCAGAAGCATTTCCCTTTCTTACAATCCCACCACACAGAGTTATTGGACTCCTGCTCCCATCATCCCTGACTACTGGCCACTTAGCTGAGGGCTGATGAGAGTTAGAGTCAAATGACACCTGAAGGGCCAGACTCTCTACTCACAATTTGTGAAGTGAGCCTAAATTGTGAAAAGCTATAGACGAAGTGGTTTATCCAGTTGAGGAACGTTGGTTTTTAGGAGTTTCCAGAGGAACTGGACACAGTTCTGATGGACAAAGCAAAACCATTAAAAAAAAAAAAGTTATTTCAAAAAGCAGCATAGAAGTCAAGACCTTGGCTATTTAATGGGCAAGTCAAGGCTCACAATTCATCATGAAGTCTAATTACCTTTGTAGCTGTACTTTATTACGTTTTATTGTGGACTCTGGGCATAATTGCATCTGTGTCTAGGAAGTTTTAGTGCTTGTCACCTGCAAAGACATTCTGCCCTTGGTGCAGGTTCTGCAAGCCCCTATGAAAATGTAGCCCTGAAAAAGATCCAAGCATTTAAACAGCCATTGTTACTTGATTCCATCTTAAATTACAGAGCTAAATGCTAAACATTTCAGTCCTCTTTGGGATATTATCAACTCATTTATCCAGAGTGGGATGTGATATACAGTACTGCTAAGCTGGCAGATAACACAGCAAATAAAGGCTCTTTCAAATAGTAGTTCTTAAAGAAGAAACGTGATCTCTGCTTGGAATAATGAGTTACAGATAGGTAGCCGTGTTGGTCTGCCATGGTCAAAACAAAATAAAAAAATTCCTTCCAGTAGCACCTTAAAGACCAACTGAGTTAGTTCTAGGTATGAGCTTTCGTGTGCATGCACACTTCTTCAGATATCTGAAGAAGTGTGCATGCACACGAAAGCTCATACCTAGAACTAACTCAGTTGGTCTTTAAGGTGCTACTGGAAGGATTTTTTTTATTTTGTTTTGGAATAATGAGGAAAAACAGCCGAGCATAAAGAGGTGAATCGAGTTGTTCTGATGCCTTTCTTTTTAATTGCACATTTTCTGTGGCAGCATAAATGAGTTGAAAAAGATACACTTTCATGCCTACTGACTTGTATTTAGATTGTTATTTAGATATGCTTCAAAGCTAATTTAAAAAAGGTAACTGGAATTCATATCTGAGGATTAGTATCCACATATTTGAGACAAACACAAAAATTTAATTTGGGTCACCATCTGCTTATACCCTGGCCTTGCTTTTTCAGGTGGGTGGGGTACAAACAGGACCTGTAACAAAATGTTGATCTTTTATCTGTACCACCTAAGAAAAGTGCTCAGCTTTTCAGCCAGCTTTGTCTCCTGGAGGACACTCCATTTCACCACTTTGTCCTTTTTGTTGTTGTTGTTGTTGCTTTTTCTTATCCCCATTGGAGGAGGGCCTTCTTTCAAATGTCCTCACCTGCATACAACAGGTGCCCTTTTGGACAGTTTGTGCAATTTTGGTTGCAATCCAATACATAAATATATATCTGGGACTTACTTCTGAATAGAAATATGTAGACTTTCACTGTTCATTTATTGCTTGTGACTTTTCCTCCCTCCTTTTATTTTTATTTTAAAAATACAAACTTAGGTGTGCCATTCCTGCTTATATAATAGTAATTGGTTTGGGTTGTGGTTTTGTTTCATTTTTTTGTTTGTATGTTTTCTGGGGTTTTTTACATGGGCCTTTTATTGACAGGCTGTTAACTGCCTTGGATATTGCACTTCATGGAAGAAAGGCAGTAAAATCAAATAACTACACGGGACGTTCAAGATAAATACAAGGTGGCCTGGCTCACAATCGTTTAGCTTTCAAACAGGTGTACAGATGAAATGAATGGGAGACGGTGGTCCTTTTGCTCAAGAGCAGAGGACGTCCAGAAGGACATGAGCATGGATGCATGGGCAGCCACAGGGTTGGCACAGGAATTCCTTGGCAGAAGCCTGGGTGGCTTGGAAGCCGGCACAAAGCAGCTTGTTGGGGAAGGAGGCTTGGCAGAGCACAAAACCCTCTCTAGCCCCATAATCTCATTTGGAGTAAAGTGATCCCCGCACTCCAGCCAAGATGGCTTGTGGCTTTTGTGGGGATGAATGCAGCAGATGTTAAATCACAGGGGAATGTTAGCCCTTTGCTTCTGGCTACCTCCTGGCCTTGTGGCTTTCGAGCTCAATACTGAAATGTAACTGGTGGGGCTTTGATTAGGAAAGGAAAAGCCTGCCCAAAATTTGCAGCTCCCCACTCCCCTGGCCATCTTCTCTCTCCTTTATGCCAGTAGGCAAGATGTTTGTGTCAAGGGGGAAGAGGTGAAAATTATAGGGTGTCAAGAGATCCAAGTTCAGTTCAGAGCAAAGCAGCTACACCCTTCTGAGACAATGCACTGGAAGGATGTGCCTAGGAGGGGCCTGGGCTTGGGAGTTCCGCTCTCTGTGAGCTGTGGGGAATGGGATTCCATTCCAAGGAAGGAGGAGGTAAGGTGAAGAAGGTGGAATATTCCCAGCTGGCGCCTCATGCCCTGAGGACCACTTAAATTAGGAAGCCTGCCCTTCCAGCCTAGCTGAGACCTACTGGACTTTACGAGGCTGAATTAGATCAAGTGCCTACAGACTGGCTACATCTGTGCAGCGCAGCACTGTGCTGGAAAAAAATGCAATGCTTGCTCAACTACAAAATCTGGCTATTTCATGCAAAGATCATTTTAATGAAGGCTTTCTCTTAGTTAATTGCCCTTTGACTAATTCACTTAGCTGACCTTTTTTTTTTAAAGTACCACAGAATTGTTTCCTTAGCTGACCTTTTTCTAAAAGAACAAAACACCAAATCACAGAATCACTTTGTTCCTTTCAAAAGACCATTGCATCGTACTTGCTTGCCTCTTTATGTGACCTCCATCTGCAGGGTGTTTAATTAAGCCTACCTTACGGACACCTCCAGTGTGGTACACCTTGCTCACTCCTGATGCATTTGCGGCACTCAGGACACTCCCAGGCTGTTCCTACATTTGAGAGGGATTCAGTCACATACTGGCAGAAGCACGTTGTGCAATTGCAGTGGGTCTGGAGGTCTCGCTCAACAAACCAGCTCAGACTAAATTTCAGCTGTGTGTAAGGTTGGCTTGGTGGCTGCTTCTGCTTGGCACCTTATGCTCAAAAGGGGGTGATTTGTAACAGGGAAGCAGCTTTACTCTTCTCTTGCCAGCCATTTTTCTTTTGAAACCCCCTTCCACACACCAATTTACTACGCTGTTTCAGGTCTGTATTTCAGACGTAAACACCGTTGAGTATGTGCTAGCAGGGGAAGAGTTAAGCCTGTTCTCTGCATTTTTTTTTTTTTAATCCATTGCAAATGCTTTCCTCTCCTGGAAGTGTATTTGCAAGGGGACAGGCAGTTCCTGTCAGGCTAATGTTGCAAGAGAAGGGCTGTACTGTAACCTTTAGTATGTCCTTAAAAGATTCTGGAGTATGTTTCCATTTCCCTACCATATGCAGTTCTTGATTTGCAGATGACACCAAACTGGGAGGGGTGGCTAACACCCCAGAGGACAGGATCACACTTCAAAACGACCTTGACAGATTAGAGAACTGGGCCAAAACAAACAAGATGAATTTTAACAGGGAGAAATGTAAAGTATTGCACTTGGGCAAAAAAAATGAGAGGCACAAATACAAGATGGGTGACACCTGGCTTGAGAGCAGTACATGTGAAAAGGATCTAGGAGTCTTGGTCGACCACAAACTTGACATGAGCCAACAGTGTGACGCGGCAGCTAAAAAAGCCAATGCAATTCTGGGCTGCATCAATAGGAGTATAGCATCTAGATCAAGGGAAGTAATAGTGCCACTGTATTCTGCTCTGGTCAGACCTCACCTGGAGTACTGTGTCCAGTTCTGGGCACCACAGTTCAAGAAGGACACTGACAAACTGGAACGTGTCCAGAGGAGGGCAACCAAAATGGTCAAAGGCCTGGAAACGATGCCTTATGAGGAACGGCTAAGGGAGCTGGGCATGTTTAGCCTGGAGAAGAGGAGGTTAAGGGGTGATATGATAGCCATGTTCAAATATATAAAAGGATGTCACATAGAGGAGGGAGAAAGGTTGTTTTCTGCTACTCCAGAGAAGCGGACACGGAGCAATGGTTCCAAACTACAAGAAAGAAGATTCCACCTAAACATTAGGAAGAACTTCCTGACAGTAAGAGCTGTTCAACAGTGGAATTTGCTGCCAAGGAGTGTGGTGGAGTCTTCTTCTTTGGAGGTCTTTAAGCAGAGGCTTGACAACCATATGTCAGGAGTGCTCTGATGGTGTTTCCTGCTTGGCAGGGGGTTGGACTCGACGGCCCTTGTGTCTCTTCCAACTCTATGATTCTATGATTCTATGATTTGATTTCTCAAGCACATAAGCCTGTCAGAAACCTGCACCTTCCCCCAGATGGTATGCAACCATATAGTTTGACCTAACCATGTGGTGTGAGACAGTGTGGTGTGGTTGTTATAATATTGGACAAGGACCTAGGAGGACTGGGTTTAAATCCCTACTCAGCCACAAGACTTGCTGGGTCACCTTCGGCCAGGCACCTTCTCTTAGCTCAAACTACCTCACAGGCTTGTAGTGAGGATAAAATGGGGAGGGTGGAAGTACCATGTGCATTACCTTGAGCTCCTTGGTAGAAAGGCAGACGTTTAATAAGAAATGCCTAAAATAGCTAGCAAAGAGTACCATGCTAGAAATATCTAGGATGGCAGAAACCATGCCACACCAGATAATGTTTAAATGGAAATTGAGTAATTCTTTCTCACTGCAGGTTATCAAAATAGATGACCCCCTTTATCTTTTTTTTCCAGAAATGCAACCTTACTTGGTCTTGAAGTAAACCAAGGCCTGGTTCAATGCAATCTCTAGGAGAGTTATCAGGGCAGAAACTTGTGCCTTGCCTGTTTGTCATCTTCACTTATAATTCAGCAGAGCAAAAAACAACAATTCATTACATACATACAGCTTGGGGCCTGTTGCTTCTGAAGCTGCTGTGGTGGGGGTAGAACTAACAGGGTTTAAAAAGCACATAAGGCCTTGCTTAGTGGGCAGAGTAGCTTTGAGTACCATGTATCCGGATTTCCCACCTGCTTCAGCCACAACAGGCATTTGTTGCGGTCTGGCATTGCTAAATTCTGTGGTATGGGAAGAAGCAGGACCCCAGGAAGACCATGATAAACAAAGGGTGACACTCGACCCTGTCTCTCAGACTTAGTGGCCTCACGATGGTCTTTCCAAGTGCATATTAAGAAGAGGAAGGTGGGTATTATTAGGGTTTAAAGTGCAGGATTGGGATCTGAAGGCTATTCTTAGCTCTGCTTCTAACTTCCTGGCTGAAATCCCAGCTTTGCTCAAAGTCGGTAGGAGCCTGCCGTTAACTTCTGTGAAGCCAGGCTCTTAACGACACCCAGATCCCAAATCAGGGAGACTGAAGTTCACCCAAAAAGTCAGGTTGCAAGCCAATGGTTATTTTTGTGGAGCAAGGGATATGAGCACTCTTATCACTGCAAAGGCATGAGCCTTGGATCGTGCTTCAGTAGTTGGATACAGAGGCGATACAGAAGCAGGAATCATCCGCACATTTTGGCTTGGGTTTGCTAGCTGTGTTTTGTCCTTACCTTTTTCAGAGTCTTCTGTGCAACTCAGAGAACTTGGAGGGGGGGGTGTGGAATGATGGAGTGGCCTCTCATATGGCCCTGGACTTTAGAGCACACGGAAGCACTTCCACAGGCTCCCAAGCTGAGCACAATGAGATTAACTCCTCCTAAGACTTGGAAAGGGGAGGCGGAGTTAATAGCAATAATTACAAGTAAAAATAAATAAAATACATCTGCCATGGAGCCTAGCCCAGGCTGAACCATCATAGATAGCCCTAAATGCTCCTTTATTCATTCGGTATGTTAGCACTCCTTCTAATAGCAGACTTTGCTGGTGAGCGCTGACAGGATTGTAGCCAAAACTGAGGCCCAGAAACAAGAGGGGGAGATATCAGGATGCATGGGGGATCCAATGATGTCAAGAAGTTAAAAAAAAAACCTATTGGTTTTACTCTCTCTCTCTCTCTCTCTCTCTCTCTCTCTCTCTCTCTCTCTCTCTCTCCCCCCCTCTCCCCCCCCCCTCTCTCTCTGAGACGGAAAACTAATACCCCAAACAGCCCAGTGAGGACTGAGCATTCTCAGTGACCACATAATTCCAGGTGTCTGTTGTAGCAGGTAGGAAACAGAAAAGTGGCAGGGAGGGCCAAAGGAATGGAGTATCCTCTGGCTGGTTGGCTGGCCAGCCAGCACACTGAACAGGAACACTTCACACTGCAGCATTTTGTTGCAGGTTATGTCATTCTTAGGTTAAAGTGCTAATAATTGCACTCAGCTATCAGTTTTAAGACACCAAACCCTAATAAAAATTACAGGGTTATCATCACCCCAAATCTGAACTCAGAAATGTCAAAAATGTGGAACAGCTCTGGCATGTTGTTTGGCTGATCCTATAAATGGTTGAAAGATTTTTGTCCGTGTTATTGTTCAGCTCTGTTCCTGTTTAATTGTAGCTTTCCTGTGGGTTGCAGGTTATATAAGAATGTAGACGTTTCCTGATTACTGTCTAGCAGAATATCTGAGCCCTAGCTTAACATGACATGTTTGGCATTTGGATGACAATGAAAATCTTCATATATGGAATACAATCCAGTTTCCATGGCCTCCTCGTGCCTACTCTGAAGGCACGCTTTGGTAGCTAAGGACATTTCCTTACAGCTAAGGACATTTCCTTACAGTTATCCAAATCTGATGTGCTATAAAATTTACCCAGCAAAGGCTCTGCCAGGCAATGTTCTGATCACTCAGGCCTGAAACTATATTTCATCCCAGTCAACCTGTTCTCCACACACTCAGGGAGCTGCCATGGTTTTCATTGTGTTTCCCTGTGCCCCCTGCCTCCACCCACCCTTTTATACTCTCGGCTGGCCCCTTTTGCAGCCAGGATGTTTTTTTTCTTGCCATTTTATTGTTCCAGTGACCTAGCAACTCTGCACCGGTGGACTCTTGCCAGTCAACTTCCTCTCTGAGCTGCCTGACAGACTCCAATGATGTTGCCATCAGAAATGAGTAGAAGTTGAAATGGTGACAAAATAGGGTCCCCCCCCCCTCATAATTCCTACTCATCCACATTATTCCTCGGTTGTTGTGGTGGCTGTGGTTCTTCTTCTTATTGTTATTAAAGCCCAAAGCATCAATTCTGTTTTACCAGGAACAGAAAGAGTTCACAAGAGAATTCCAAATGGGAATATAGATACTGGGTGGTGTAACATTTTAAACAAGCAAGAAAATCCATTTATACCAGAATGAACTTTGCTAATCTTGAGCACTGTCAAGAAGATAAGCTGAAAAGCACGTCAATAAAGCAAAATCATATGCAGAATTTATAGAAAGACGCCTTGGTGTTCATTCTGCACCAGAAAACAATACTTATAATGAACCAATGCCTACTGACGATTCTGAATAGAAAGGAGTCTGTTAGCAGAAAAAATATTGCTGTAGATTGAGACTATGCCCAAAAACCAACACAGCCCTTATGCTGGTCTCATGCTGAACGTTTTTTAGTATTCACAAAACATGGAGAGTCCCGCTTTCAAGTATTATTCAAAAAATAATAATAACGGATTGGCAACCTTACTTTTTAATTTTTGTAGACTTAGAACATAATAATATTGATGATGGTGGTGATTAATAATTCCTTAGAGGTGCATTGGCTCATTATGAGTTCTTAATGCATGGAGGTTAGCCCTTTTAAAGGGCTCTCATCTTCTCCTGTGCATTTAAACTAGTTTCTAGTCTACTCTGTGGTAATTTCTCTCTCTCTCTCTCTCTCTCTCTCTCTCTCTCTCTCTCTCTCTCTCTCTGTGGTGGGCTGTGAGACCCACTTGGATTTATCTGGCATTGGTGTCCTGTCCTTGCTTGTTTTCCTAGTATAGAACACAGTAGGAACAAAATGGAGAGACATTACAAATGAAGTGATCTGCATAAGTAAATAGGAATGTGGATTGTCAATAAGAAGTATTGAGAAAACTGCATGTAATTCAACAAATGTGATGCCAAAACAGATTTGTATATATTTTGATAAATGCCACCTGTAAAACAAAACATGCAGCACTGTTGCTGATTTTAGGATGCTACAGTCAAGCAGATTGCAGGTGCCACATTTATATGCCCAAATGGAACCACAGATTCTCATGAAAGGCACCAGTGCTTCCTGTGATCTTCCCAGTGGCCTGTGTGTGCTCCCAAGGCATGTGTGTGGCAGCTCTCTCTATTAAGTGTGAACTTGTCCTCAGAAACCAAAACAAATGACAAAATAATGACATTCCCAGAATTTCAAAGCCCATTACACTGGGCTTGGTGCTGGTTGCTCAATATTCAAGGTTTACAAATAATGTGAAATAAATGTGCTGTGGCTGCGCACGTGCCAGAGTGTGGCCTGCATGAGACCACGCTGGTGCAGTTTATTAAAAAAATAGTGGTACTTGTATGTGGGTCTGTCCATGTGGTTTCCATTGTTTCCCTCTGTGCTGAACAGGTTGCCTGTCCCACTAAGGAAAGGGTTAATTGCATTCCCCTGCTTATCAGAGAAAACAGTGCACCCTTTTTAAGGAATATTCTCCACATGCTGAGGACGCTGTAGAATTGGTTTTCTGCTTTGAGGATTTTTCTCAGTGCTGCTCCTTTCAGGGAAAGAACACGGAAGGAAACTGAAAGAGTCCAGATTTAGGACCGAAGCTTTTGTTCGCACAGCACAAACTCGCTTGGCTCCAAAACGGCCTCCACCCATAATCATTACATCCGCAGCAGTGTTTGAAAAACACAGTCCAGAGAGCTGCTTTCCTAGTAGCTGATAAAGGAGTGGGCTGCTAAAGTGTGTGCTGCTACCCCATGAAGCAGGAGAGGCCAACTGTCTTCTTTATTATTCTTTTCAGCCTAAACCTTACTGCTAAAGGTTTCCTACACAGACTGAGGAACAAGGGAATACAGATTTTCTTCTGTGACTCTCTCTCTCTCTTTCTCTCTCTCTCTCTCTTGAGTGTGAAGACTTACTGTGCATTTTGCCAGTTTCTTACTGACTTACTGTGCATTACAGTTTCAGTTACTTTTCTCATGAGATTCTCTTTTTGTTCAGTGCGGTTGAATTTCCAGAAAGATGAAGAACACATAACATATCTTTTTAGCTTTAAGGTTGCCAGATGCTCCTTTACTTAGAAGACACCCTTTCTACGGAAGGGAGTAACCAACCACTTCAGAACATGGCATTTGCATTAAGTACAACATGTACCTCTCATTTCAGAGACCACAACGATTGAGGGCCCAAAAAACAGACATGGTTCCTGCTAGAGATGTGTGATGCCCCCCCCCCATTCTCTGCCCTTGAATCAGTGCATAAGCTAGAGTACTGGATATAGTTTAGGGAGATCCAAGTATAAATTGTATTCATAAATGATGCTCAGCGGATACCTTTGGGCCAGTCACTTTCTCTAAACTACCTCATAGGGCTATTGTGAGGGTAAAGTGTTGGTTGGGGTGGGAGAAACCATGTACACTCTCCTGAGGAAGGGGGCGGGGGAATGTAATAAACAGCAAATGAAGGGAACAAAGTTGCGTAGAGTGACTCTCGTGACTGTTCCTCTACAGCTATGAAACTTGTAAATTAGGGAGGTTTAAATTTAAAGTGTGAGTGAGCCAAAGTACACCCACCAACCATGCTCTCTATTGACTGTATATTAGGCAAGCTTGTGAAGTGGTCTTACTCAGCTACTAATGTACGACTGACAGTTCATGGGATGATATCCTGATCGGGCCATTTCCCAAGTTTGCTAAATATTTAGCTGGTGGGTAGGCAGGCCTTACCTACATAGCCTCACAATCACCTCATGTGTGTCTTGTTGATAAGAGTTCCGATATTGTTGTTTTCCTAATCCATGTTTTCAATTTGTTAAAGCACAGCCTGAGTCTTTGCGATGGAGAGGACTAGAAACCTAAGTAAATGATTAATCCCTTCTTTTATTCAATAAGATTTGCTAATCAAATTCCTTGTGCATCATAATGTTGAAAATATAATGCTGTGTAAACAGCACATTTATAGTGGATTGTGTCCCCCAATCCATACACACATACATACACTTTTGTAGCCGTTGAAGGGTGGAATCTACCAAGGACAAATTGTGGGGAAGGAGCTGATTATCTTTAACCTATTGAGTGATATAATTTTCCACTTTTTGTCTCTGAATGTTTAATTTGTAAATGTGTTTTGAAAGGATAACTGCAGAAGACGAACTCTGAAGTATTCAACCCTTCAAAATTTGAATAAATCAGAACTCAGAACTTCGTTTCTCTACTCAGCAGAGTTGCTTATCCTGGCATCCTAGCTGAAAAGCAAACACTTTTCTCTAATTCCTTTCTGCAAGTCTTCCAGTTAGCCTTTATATTCTGCCCAGAAATGTTTCAAAAACGTTTTGTTTCATTTTCCCGGTGTAGTAACAAATACACACAAAAGGAAAGGGTGGGGAAATGAAGGGGCAAATAAAAATAATATAATTGTACCAATACAAAGTATTCTGTTACAGATCAGATATGCATTTTTTTAAAATAAAAACAGTAATACTGTATACACAGAAATGAAAAATACAGTTTCCCTTGTTAGCAGATGCCATAAATAAGTTAACAGAACAGGGATGCATGCAATACCAAAGGGGTATGTATAATTAACTCATAAATTAAGCCTATCTTGCCTGTTATACATAGATTTCATAGAGTCTGTGAAATTTAGAAAAGGTAGCCATCTTTCTTTCTTTTTAAAACCCTACAAATGTTGGGTTTAAAGTTCCTAAAATGTTTATAATATTTTCATTTAACAGCTGCCACATTCCAATACTTCCATTCGGTAATCCCCCTTTTTAGGAGTCTCACTTATGGGAGTTAATTTGAGCTTTGCTATCAAATTGAGCAGGAACAGGATTTGAGTTGTGAGCTTATCAGACTATACAAGTTAAGTAGGGTCAGGCCTCAACAAGTCTTTGTGGCTGCCCTTTGCAGAAATGGAGCGAGAGGATTCAGAGTCTATGTGCCTTTGACCTCTGTGAAAATAAAGATTTAAGTTGTATGGTAATGTTAGTGAGCTTCCTGCTGTTTGAGGCATGAACGAAACCTGTAATCAACTGGAGCACATAAGGAACATAATTTTGGGGAGATATCTCTGCACTTTATTTAAAAGGCTTGTATTCCACTTTTCAGAACAGTCAGCCCACAAAGTGGCTTCCGATCCCTGAAATACACTAGTAACAATCATTAAAATACAAAAGTAAAACTGTTGAATCTGATTACAGTAAGACAATTAAACACGGACTAAAATAGGCTGAAACCAGCATTGGACATGCATGGCCCAACCATTCTACCAATCTCACATTTTAATCCTCAAAGGCTATTCTAAAACAGCACACTTTTAGAGCTCATTTAAAAGAGCTGAGTGACATGGCTTGCCTGATGTCCCCCTGGGGAGGGGAGACCACAGAAAAGGCCCTGCTCCTTGAAAGTGCCCGGTAAATAACTGTTGGCATCATTGTCTGCTTGACCATCTCCTGCAGGGCAGCCACATAATTGGGAATGGTAGAAAAGGCAGGGCTGGTGCTGCTGACAGATGAACACATCTCATAGATTTAAAGGCAACTATCTTGAACTTGTTGTTGTTGTTTAGTCGTTTAGTTGTGTCTGACTCTTCGTGACTCCATGGACCAGAGCACGCCAGGCACTCCTGTCTCTTCCACTGCCTCCCACAGTTTGGTCAAACTCATGCTGGTAGCTTCGAGAACACTGTCCAACCATCTCGTCCTCTGTCGTCCCCTTCTCCTTGTGCCCTCCATCTTTTCCAACATCAGGGTCTTTTCCAGGGAGTCTTTTCTTCTCATGAGGTGGCCAAAGTATTGGAGCCTCAGCTTCACGAACTTACATCTTGAACCTACTTCCAAGGAAATGTTCATGGGGAGTTGGGCTGCACATAACCCAGACTGATTTATAAATAACGTAAATAGCAGCCGTAAATTCAGTGGCAAGAGTAAAAAATATATGAAGTCCATTGTAATGTGCTATACAAATAGATCACATCCATTATGTGTTGTTTTAAGAACTTCACAATCCAGTCAAACAGCTAAAGTGGAAACCCAGAAGTTGGGTTAAAAGCAGAATCTGTTTATGCTGGATGCATTATAACAGTATCACAAATGTGTAGGAGGAAGTAGCATTTATAATAGGCAAGTCTGGTAATCATCACAACTCATTTTGTAGTTATAACTCGAGAAGAAAGCCACAGATACCGAAGGCTGTGCAATAATTTCATATTGCAACTAAAATAATTTGTCTTAACAAGAGAAGAGGATGGACACCCTTTCTGCTCAAATCAGGAGGCAGTGGCTTTGTATGTGACAAAAAAAATTATAACTGAACTTTACCTCTCTGTGTAGAGGGAGTTACTTATATAAGAGGCCATTGTAACTTCTGCTTAGCTAATCTATCTCAAAAGACCAGTTTTCCTATTACTTGTTATCTTACTTTCTTCAGTGTTATAAGATTGCATCCAGATTGGAATTCCTTTTTAGGTGTTCTAATTGTTTTATCACTTGTACGCTTGCTACCCTCTTTTGCAGGGTGGGGAATATAAGTTTAATAAACAAATAGTAGGATAAGGATTTTTTTCTCATGCACTTGATCTAGAGTGTGAAGGAGCCAAACCTTTACTAAGGCTGTATATACATAAAATGCAGTGAGGCTCATCCATCACAAATCTTAAAAACAACCGTAACTAAAGACAACGATAGAAACAATCAACTAAAATTAGGGGTAAACAGTACCACTTGTATAGCATCAGAAATACAACAAACTAGGCATCAGCAGGGCCAGCCCAAGACTGATACAAAGAATGAGTTCACTGATGGTATAGATCAGTGGTGGCCAAACTTGGCCCTCCAGCTGTTTTTAGACTACAACTCCCATCATCCCAAGCTAAGAGGACAAGTGGCCAGGGATGATAGGAATTGTAGTCCCAAAACAGGTGGAGGGCTAAGTTTGGCCATAGCTGGTATAGATGATACATAACCGTTTTGATGATGCCACTCTTTAAAATTCTGATTACATCTCAGTATATGTGCACATGGATACACACACAGAGAAAGTGGAAGCGAGTGAGAGAACAAGCAAGAAAGCATAACACAACGTTAAAGGGAAAATTGTGTGGGAGGACTATCAACACTTTCCAGAACCTCTGCGTCACAAAAGAGAATGTGATTCCACCCGGATAAGGCATTAATGTGTCACTGAGCAGTTAAGTCTGATGGCTCGTTCCTCAAAACATTTGGAAGGGGGGATGGAAGGCACATACATTTTTGCATGCCCACATGCATACCCAACTTTTTCTGCTTGAGTGCTGCTAAAAAGGGACTATGGTCTACATTACATTCCAGGCATTGAGTTACAAATGCATGTGCTGAACAGCCTGCTGGGTTTTCGAATTTCTAGAGCAAGCTGGCCCCGGCAAGCAGCTTGTTGTCTGGGGGCATGATTTGTTGGTGTGACACTGTCTCACTGTGTCACTGATGAGCACTCTGGACACTCATGTGTGCTGGCTCTGGAATGTTGATAACAGTAACCGAACACACAGGCTTCTCACAGATGAAGGGAACCTACAGGACACAGTTTGCCAGACCACTGTTGTTATGAGAATAGACTTGGCTTTGCCTTGTATGGTCCTAGAAGAGATTCTGAATCCAGGAATACATTATCTGAAAGCACATCTCCCCGTCTCTGTGTTTAAGCTGAAACATCTTTACATATGGATAACTTGTGGGTTTCCCAAAGGCATCTGGCTGGCTACTGTGAGAACAGGATGTTGGACCATATGGGCCATTGGCTGGATCCAGCAGAGCTATTCTTATGCTCTTATGTTCTTAACTTGCAAGGATCGTGGGCTTCGCTAAAGCATGATCACCACTGGTGATGATCACCAACTGTTTGCAAACAACCCATGGTCTCTTGGAAAGATGTTAAAAATAATTAGGAGGATAAATTAGGTCAACAGGGTGTAATTACAAAGCTAGGATAGATTCCAAAGTGCAGTAATTCATGCAGCTATGACTGCCAGGGGCAGGGGATATGAAAACAAAGGATTCTGTGGTGGTGTAGTGTCTGTTGCTAGAGAACTATTGGCTCTGGGATGATATGGAAAAATTAATGCCCAGTATTTTTTGCTGCTGCATTGCTAATGGTAGTCTGAAATGAGAAATGAGTGGAAACCCAAGATGATTCACATGAGATGTGACGGAGGGGGCACATGGGCATGCACATACATACATTCTCCCTCCCTCTCTGTTTTTGTTCACACATGCGCACACATAAGCACAGATTGGGCCCAAACACACACAGACATAACAACCATCTGACGTCCACTAATAAATTTCTGACTTGTCCAGGGTAATTAGGATCAGACCTGGTTTTGCTTCTGTTTTAATGATCTTTTTTCCTCCCTTGCAGCCATTATGAGCAGCGAAAGTTCCAACATCGAAACAAGGACTTCCAGCTCTCATGCACACAGTACAGATGCCTTCAGTGCCCTTGGCAGTGTCAAAGGAAGGACACTGTGGACGATAACCAACAGTGCTTCTGTGTCTACAGCCAGAACAAGAAACTCTGCTTATATTGAAATGATCAGGTCTGGAGATACAGCTCAGCAGTCATCTTCGGTGATGCAGGCCAGAAGAGCTGATACCTCACCAAGTTCCTTGGATATTGCTGGATTTGAAACAGGGACTTTGAGGATACATTCTCCCAGGACACCCTGGGTGTCTTCTTCACTTTCAGAGGATAATCACCCAAGTGAG
The DNA here is from genome assembly GCF_964252035.2 of Podarcis erhardii. Taxonomy (NCBI): domain Eukaryota; kingdom Metazoa; phylum Chordata; class Lepidosauria; order Squamata; family Lacertidae; genus Podarcis; species Podarcis erhardii. The sequence continues at coordinate 94,810,073 of NC_138497.1, read as the reverse complement.
TTCCACCATCAAAAGTCTTTTTATATCTGAATGGACTGTCAAACCCTGGGAAAATACTTGAAACAATAAAGCTGAATGGGTGTGAGTAAGAATAAGGAGAAGTTGGATGAGGCACAGATTAATTTGAAAGGCTATGGTCATTCCTTTGTTAACGATTAGATGTCCAAACATAAAGGTGTTTAATGGTGTTTGTGATCATTACATTATGCATGTTTGTAGTTAGTCTTAGTTGAATTTCATTGAAAATGAAAACAAATGGAATCTGACACACCCCTCTTTTCAAGCAAAGGTATGAATAAGATGCCACACAAAGCTGAACCTGCATACATTTATGCAAATAACGAATTTTGTATATATTCGCCTATTTTGCAAGATTTACCCTCCAGTTGCTTTTTTGTGTAATGCCCAAGTATAATATAGTTATTGCAAGTTCTGTACAGCCCTCGACACCAGATGTAATTCAAGACATCAGATGGATGGAAGCCATGGTTCCACCTCAAATACCAAATTGTTAGAGCCTGATAGGGTTTAATTTTCTCATTTCATATTTACAGTTACTGGGAGCAGCCACCATATAGATAGAATGTGGGATGCAGACAGCACAACATCCAGTTTGCATATAATCAGCATGGACAGTTCAACAACAGCCAACAGAGGCACAGAAAGGACTTCACAGTTTCTTACAGACAGTGTCGCTCTGACTGATTCATCAAGAAAAGACCCAGTTTCTCAGAGGGAAGTCACCACCTTTCCTGATCGAACCCAGTTCCCGTCTCATGCAACACATTCCAGAGGAAGAAGTAACACATCAAAGGTCACACAATTTCCTGATTCTTCAGCAAGGATTTGGCTTGCCCAGTCTTACTTGCCTCCAAAGACTAGTATGTTGTTGTTTTTTCTGTTCCAAATGACTACTTCTTAATGAATTCCCATAGAGAAATAATAGCATAATACTGTTTTAGAACTGCTGTAGTGTAATGCCGTGTAAGCTGTGAGCCAGGAAGTTACTGCAGATTTTATCTCAGCTGAGCAAATATTGGTGGCGACAGGGAAGCCACTATTTCTCAGCCTCCTTGCATCTCAGATTTTGGGATGATACTTGGCTATCTTGCAGGGTTTTTGAAAGTATTCCTGAGATAATAGATGTGAAAACTTTAAGCTCTCTAGTATGTTCCAAAATGCAAAGGATTGTTTATGATTAATTTGAGGGGTTTTTCTCCAGAAGTGGTAAGGCAAGTCACCATTATGATTTGAGGACTAGATCAGGCTTCCTCAACCTCAGCCCTCCAGATGTTTTGAGACTACAATTCCCAGTATCCCCGACCACTGGTCCTGCTAGCTATGGATCATGGGAGTTGTAGGCCAAAAACATCTGGAGGGCCGAGGTTGAGGAAGCCTGGACTAGATTCTTGGCATGCCGTTTAAAAATCATAACAGAAACTATGTTGATATTTTATGTGAAATCAAAACAATTGTCGTTCTATGTCATGGTAGTAGTCTGTTGATGGTGGATAGTAATATTCCTCACTGAAATTCATAAAGCAGAGCATGATGAAGCTATCCGTTCCTTGTCATCAGCATGGACAGTATACTTTTGGTAAAGACTGAGGTTCCCGTCTGGGGTTTCATGACTAGTAACCACTGGAAGACATATTTTCCATTCATAGAAAAAAGGTAGATGGAAAGGGGAAGATGGTTCCTATGTTTTTAATAGTTGTGCAAAAGAAGAAATTTTACCAGGAATTTTGGAGAGTTGATTTAGGTTCTAGACGGGTGAATCCTGATAAGACAAAAGTGGAAAAGATGCAATGTGGGGAAAATCCTACTGCTTCCACAGTATCCCTTTTCTTTAGAATCACCATCTTTTGTTCACTCACATTTCTTCCCATGTTTTTTCTGACTCCCACCTCCCACCCTGTAAGGAGGCACAGTTTTAGTACCAGCAATTGGCAAAGCACTATTAATGCTTTTCAGAACTTCTGTGCCTTTAAATGGAACACTTCCTCTTTACCCATTTTATTGCTTCCTGTTGATCCAAGCTGGGATTTTATTTGTTCACCTCTTGAATAGCCTTTCCCAATTTATTTCTTTTATTAATTTGCTACCCAACCCTTCCTCCCAAAGGAGCCCAGGACAGTAAAACAAGAAAGCAACACAATTCAATTGCCCCACTGACAGTTTCTCTTCCAGGTGGTGGTGGAGTTTACTACTGATCATTGACTTAGCTCTGGTTTCATTGCTAAGAACAGAAAAGGGAGAAAACCAACAAGTGAGACAGGCAGTGGTAGAGTGAAAAAGGGATGGGCAGAAGAAGCATTGGCTGCCTCATATTCTGCTGATGAAATCTGTGCATTCTTTGGGTTGGGACCTAGTAGGAAGAAAAGAGTGAGTGAATGGAGATACCAAGACTTGGGAGCACTGCTTCCATTTATTGGCAAAGAGGCCATCTCCTTATTTGGGACCAAGGGTATTCAGTGGGGATACTTACGTGCCAGCAATATTATTTCGTGGGATGTCTGAGTGAGGGCTTTTGGAATAGCTGTTGGCTTTTGACTTCCTTTTGCCTACCATTTAGCCACAATCTTATCCTGAACTTCGATGGCTGTAGCTCAGCAATCTGTGGGAATGTTCAGGGATGCAGGAGAGGATATATTGTCTGATTATATCCTTATCCAACTTGTGTTAACAAGTTCCCCAATTTCAGCAGAGTAAAACATTCCCCTTTATTTTAAGCTTGCAACGGCAGCGTTTGCTCAGGTTCGCTAAAACCTCTATAACTATTCTGGTAATTTCCCCTTATTCCCTCATAAAATAGAAGAGATGGCACAGTCTTTTACAAAAGTATAAAAAGAGTTTACTCACATTCTGTTCACAATCAGATCCCAGAAGGCAGGCTTAAGCTTAATGAAGTAACATACATTTGGAATCTATCTTATAAGAAGACAGTCCCTTTGTCCTCTCTTGGCTGGAAGCCAAGAGCGCATCTTTCACTCAGCAGATGTTGCTTCTTCGATGCATGTGGTGAAAGAGAGAGAGATGGCTGCCCTGCCCTGCCCTGTGCTTTTGTCATTACCTGCACAGGTGAGGCCACACCCACCTCTAGTCACATGTAGAGGAAGTCTGTCCCAGCCCAGAGGGAAACAGGAAGTTTACCTGCTGGCTAGACAAACATCCCTCCCCATGTCTAAACATGTTCACTCTAGGAATGTTGTACTTGACTGCTCTTGTGTTTCACATCCCACACAATCCTTGCTGCAAAAGGGCTGCAGACATAGCTCAGTTAATGGAAATGGGCTCTTTGAAATACACAATGTCTGTTGGAAGCTGACTGGGTAAATAATCATGGTTGTGTCTTATCAAATGCTGCCTTATGTTATAATAATGCATAGAGGTATAGTGTCACTCTGAGGAGGAGCTTTCAGCTGAAAATGGATTGCATCACAATAGTAACACCAGCTCCCTTTGGTCAATCCCCTCTGCCAACATTGCATGCCACAGTTGTGATGTGCTTTGCAGAGCAAGTCTGAAGGTGCTTTGGCTGTGGTGCAGGTGAGCTTAGCTGGGAGATGACTTTGTGGGCCAAATTAAGACCCCGTGAGCCTAATTTGGCTTGTGGGTGAGAGCCTTGCAGTTAAAGAGAAAATATGTTGCTCAGAAATATGTGCCGAAGTTAGCATCTTCCCCATCTTTCCAAGATCTTGTTCTTTGCTTTCTCAAGTCTCTTGCCCTTTCTGGTCCTGAAATAAGAGTCACACTAGAGGTTTCTTTCATAACACAATCCTATAGCTTTGCAGGGTTTACAGTATTCCACTGGGTTTAAAGTGGAGCAAGCTCCTGCTTGTAGGAATTTCCTAAAAAGTAGATATTTTTGAATATTCCAAAGCAGTTCTTTTATACTATCACTTTCCCCTCAGATTTTATTATAAAGGTTTTAAACCCCAACTTTCCCCCCAAGGTTTCATCATTTCTATCAGCCAGTGCAGGAACTGGAGCACAATTAACTTGTTTTCTGTTAAATATGTGTGAATGCGGTTTTGGGAAGAAATGCAATAAGATCCACCTTCAGCGCCTGCTGGTGGCACATCTAATATCTTGCTCTTCTATTTCAGCTGCAGAAGACAGTAGTCAGCCAAGGAGTAGCTCAAATACAGAGAGAAGCGTTTCCAGTTCCCACACAGATGATGTGTCTGTTTCAGGTTTAAATGACAGGGGTGGAGAGAGGACATTACGTACTTTAAGAGATGTCAGCAGTTATCTTAATGCAATGCATATATCCCCAACCACTAGCAATGAAGTCTCCACCTCTTCAGGCCTCATGGGTTCCTCACATGTGTTAACTCCAGTACAGACTGGACAAATGGATTCATCACCAGAGGACAATGATTTCACTGAAGCAGCACTTCCACATTTCCAAGCTCCTTCAGAAACAACAGGTACAGGGTGAAGATCTCTTTTATTACAGGTTTTGGAGCACTGTTTCACTTGTCTGGTGTGAAGATGATGCCCAAACATTAGCAATGAATATAAACATGAAGAGAAAAAGAGCAAATACCTTATAGCTCAGAGACAGGAAACTTGTGTTCCTCAAATATTGTTGGGCTCTGTCTCCGAGACCCAAAAGCACCAGAGCGCCCTCTACAGCAGCACCCAGTTCAGTGCAGGCATTAAAAGCACAGAAATGAAGCATCCCTACACACACACAGTCATAGGTTCACTCCTTTTTCTACTACTCACAGGTAACCACCCTTTTGACTGACTCAACACAGGATCACACTTTCTCATCATACTCTAAGGCATCTTTTTGAACTTCATTGCTTTTGTCAGACAAAAGGGGATATGGAATTGTTTTCCATTAGAGCTGTCAGAATATAATTATGGGAAGAAATGCAATGTGATGCCCTTTTAGCGCATGCAGATGGCACATCTAATGTCTTGCTCTTGTGTTTCAGCTGCAGAAAACAGCGGTCAGCCAAGGAGCAGCTCAAATACAGAGAGAAGTATTTCTAGTTCTCACACAGACGGTGCGTCTGTTTCAGGTCTAACTGATAGCGGCGGAGAGAGGACATCGCGGACACTGAGAGACGTCAGCAATTCTCTTAATGCAACACAACTATCCACAGTGGCTAGCAATGAAATCTCCACCTCTTCAGGCCTCACGAATTCCTCTCACATGTTAACTCCAGTACAGACGGGACAAATGGATTTGTCACCAGGGGACAATGATTTCACCGAAGTAACGTTTGCACTTTCCCAGGCTTCTTTGGGAATGACAGGTAAAGCATGAAGATCTCTTTTATTCTAAATCTCAGTGTACTCTTTCACTTGCCTGGTGTAACAATGAAACCAAAGCATTAGGATGAATAGATTTAAAAAACGAGAAAACGAGAGCAAGAGGAGATAGGCTAAGATTAGAGAGACAAACCACTAAAGGAGGTTTGGAAATAAACTTGCCTACAAATGTGCAGACAACTGAACAGTAGCTCTTTAATCTCAATTAGGTTTAGAAAACAGGACAGGTGTTATGGTATGTTTGAGCCCACACAAATCTGCATCAGATTCAGTCAGTCATTATCCTGTTTTTTTACACTAAGTAAGGAAACTTTAAAATCTAGAAAGAATGGAGGACTATGCAAACATGAGGTTTTAATTGTTGGTCATTATTCTTTAAGACTAGAATGTCTAAATAGTATAGTGCAGTGGTACCTCGGTTTAAGAACAGTCCGGTTTAAAAACAATTTGGTTTACAAACTCTGCAAAACTGGAAATAGTGTTTTGGTTTGCGAACTTTACCTCGGTCTAAGAATGGAACCCAAATGGTGGAAGGGCACTGGCAGCGGGAGGCCTCATTTTAAGAACACCTCAGTTTAAGAACGGTTTCGGTTTAAGAACCGACTTCTGGAACGGATTAAGTTCGTAAACCGAGGTACCACTGTACTGGTATTTCAAATTAGGATTTATTTGCACTTTTGAAGGGGACACGAATCATTTGGCAATGTCCAACATCACATGAATGGACCTCCACAAACACAATGAGAACAACTCCTTTTCTCCCTTGCAACCTTCTTTGCTCCCCCAGTCTACTCCAGACTGACTCCCAATTGTCTTGAACAGATTTTAGGGGCACTCTGGGGCAGGGCAGGGGGATCTGCTGTATCAACAGTGACTTGTTGGTAGATCACCGGATGTCACCCAATATGCCTTTCAGAACCTTAACGTATTTTGACTGATTGATTACTGGTAACAATAACAACATATTGTCAAATATCTATTTTCTTCCTCCTGGAATACATATGTGAGTTTAATCAAGTTAAAACTTTATGGTGGATGGAGCTAATATACTGGAGTATATGTAGTTATATATACCGGTATTTGTGAAAATGTGTGGCCAACGGGAACACTTGTTTCTTATTAAAGGTGGATATTAGAGAGAACTGTTTCAAGTGGCACATTAGTTAAATACTTAAATAAAAATTATGGTTCAGCTTACTGGAAATATAAAAGTATAATAAATTAGAGCATATGTACCCCACATATGCATCTTAACCTATAACAAGTGTAAAAATAAAGACATTTTTTTAATGGTCTTGGAGATTATAGCAGCTGAAAAACCAGGTACTGAAGTCAAGCAATTTCTCCAACTATTGAGGAATGGATTAATGAAGTATGGAGGTACTTAACATGGTATATATATACTTGAAAGAAAAAAGACCAAAAAAGATGCTTTTTCTTAATTTATGCTATAAAATGTATTTAATCCAAATTAATGTTTCCAATGTTACGATGACAACTGGAAATAAAAACAACCATGTACAAAAAACATTAAACTTTTTTTGTCATAAAACAATGGGTTGTTTCCAACTAAATATTTGTGTGAGTGGAATGACTTCTGCTCTCACAGTGGAGCTTCCCATCTCTCCTCCAATGGCCTCTGAACCCTCCTAATCAGAGCAACCCATCAGAATAGATTTGGGTTTGGTGTGGGGGCACAGTGTGGGAGGAGAGGAGGGAAAGTTCTGTTGTGTGGGTGGAAGCCATTCCTCTTGCACATTGATTTTTTTGAATTCAACCATTAATCTAGGCATTCATTATTTTTATTGGGCTGCAGCGCACATGTCCCCCTTCATGTTTTCCATTCAATCTGCATGATTATAAGAAAACTACATAATAAAACCTGAGATACTCTTTCTATACCTGGAGACGGCATACATCATTTTTTTTTACTGTTGTGTGTTTCAGCTACTGAAGATCTTGATCACCAGTCAGCAAGCAGCTCAGATACAGAGAGGAGTATTTCTAGTTCTCATACTGACAGTGCATCTGTTTCAGTTCTACCTGACAGAGGTGGAGAGAGGACAGTACAAACTCTAAGCAACAACAGCATTTCTCAGAACACAACACAAAAGTCCATCGCCGGTAATACTGAAATCTCCAGCTCTTCGGCCCTCCCTAATTCTTCTTACATGTTGATTCCGGGGCAGACCAGACAGATGAATTTGTCAACAGAGGACACTGATTTTATTGAAGCAGTGATTACACATTCCCAGTCCCCCTCAGAAGCAACAGGTAAAGAATTAAGATCTTCTGTTTTGTTACAGATTTGAGAGCACTGGTTTGCCTTGGCTGGTGTAAAACCAAATTTCCTGTGGAAAAAGAGGGGATTGCTCCCGACCCTAGACAATGAGAGAAAGTTCACATAAACTTTGCGTTATAGCCCTGGGGACTCTTGTTTGTGCTTAGAGGACACCTTTGAACAATTTAGCCCTTTTATGACATCCCTTTTCCAGCCCCACCCATCACCCCCTAAGGGCTGATCTGAAGATTACACACTCCCTGGAAATCAGCATCCGTGTGGTAAGTGCCCTCTCCCTCTCAGTGGTAATGTTTATATAAGCCACCATATGAATCAGGGCAATAATGTTGGGACTTTCCACACACTCCATCAATCAGGAGTGGGCTGGAGTAAAAGGAAACTTTCCCCACTGTGGCCCCAGCTCCTGTGGCGAGCTATGCTGCGGCTTGACTTGGGAATGGTAAACTTTCTAAAGGGATGTTGAGCCCCATAAGGAGTATAGCCCGCTCTGAAAATCCTTTATTTTCGCCATACTCCAGGGCCACTTCATAAGTTACAGTGTTAACATTGAGTTCACTGATGAACACCTCCATGTGGTGACACTTCCATGCGAGGGACATAATATCTGGTCACATCCACACCATGCATTTAAAGCACATGGCTTTTCCCCAAGGAATCCTGGGAACTGTAATTTACAATGCACACTTAACAAACTACAGTTCCCATGAGTCTTTGAGGGGAGCCATGTGATGTGAATGTGACCTATAAGTGGCTTGTCATCTGAGTGCCAGTGTTGTGCATTCATTCATAGTAACTGCTGGAGTAGATGATCTCAAAACAGTGTCAGCAATCCACGTGGGGAGTGGCTTCCAACTGTAATTTTATTTAAGAATCAACACACAAAGTAAATGGTTACAACAGTTAAAATATTCTAAAACAACTCAATTAGGAAGTTCCTGCTAGTGATTTCTTGAGTCTTGTAGGCCTCATTGGGCAGATGGCATTAGAAGATTCTGGCTCTTGGAACTCTTGGAAAAGGAAGCTGCTGTAGGAACAGTGCTGTAAAAAGATAATAACTTCTCTCACTGGGTCTCTTGTTAGGCTCACAGTGGCCCCAGGGGCATAGCATTCCTACCCTGGAAGTGTCTTCCTAAGACAAAGGTCTGAGTAACTCAAGACAGTATTGAAAAAGGAAATTTTTACTTACTATGTACTCTTCCATCGCTCTTGTGAGACGCAAATATGGGCTTTTAGGATCTCTTAAGTGACACAAGCAAGGCTATTGGTGGCACATACCTCTCTGCTTTTGATTTGGAACATCTCACTAGTTGTGGCCTCTGCTCTGGTTAAATTCAAATGGAAAATCCACATTTTAGCTTTAGTAATTTAGCTTATTAGAGTTTCTACTGATTAATTCCATTGACCTAAATGTAATATGTTGCCCAACTAAGACCATGCCAGAGATAATGAGACGTAGGATAGTGACTACCTCTTATAATTGGATTGGCTATATGAAGCCATAATGAGGCACTAGATTGGAAATTTTAAATTAGGTAAGGTAAGATGAAAAGCAGGTGGCCACTATGGCACATTTTTTAAAGAAACTATTTATTTTATATAGGGGATACATGATTTTGCCCAGCTCGTGGGAAAGCTCCCAGCTCATTGTGTTTTTCTTTTCTCTTTACAGAATGTTTGTTGTTTTTCTAAAAAAATGAACACCAAAGAATAAATTTAATAAGCAAATTCTCCTGAAATGTAAAACATTTCCATATCATTAAAAAAATAATACAGAAAGTTGTATTTGGATGAGATGACAGTGACATTAGAATGATAAACTAGAAAACTGAGAATCATGATTTTTATAATAGGATGCTATTCTAAACACACTTACAAGATAATAAACCCCATTAGACACATTGTGACTTACTTCTAAGTAAATGTGCATACAGTTGCATGATTAATGTATGTGCATAACTTTAGTCTGAACTTGTAGACAAAGTTCTAATTCCAGTTTGTTCTCTTCTAGATGTTAGGAGTAGCCAGCACACATTCAACAACTTTGGTACAGAGGAAAGGGTCTCTCAGACTGAGAGTACGTTCTCTACTGCCACATTCATCAAAAGTGGAGATGGGACATTAGGATCTCTAACTATCAAGAGAAAATCCACAGATGCAACAGAGCTATCAACCTTTGATCTGGAAAATGTCAGCTCTTTAGATTTAACCCAGAACTTGTCAACCTCAGCCCGAAGTGGAAAGGAAAGTTTCCCATCTACCCAGATGGATTTCAGTGAGTCCTCAAAAGAGCATTTATTTACATATTCCTCCAAAACTTCTGCCTATTCATCTTCTGCAATAGATCTTTCAAGTGAGTTTTCCATTTTTGTTATTGCTTCAGTTAGAAATCGGCTTGAGACGTAGCCATTCATTTGTTTCCTGTCTGTCTATGTAGTTTTCTCCATAATCTTCTCCTTATTTCTTCCTTTTTAAAGTAACAGTCAGCTTTTAACTATTGTATTATACACATGAATATGAACGACTATAACTTTGCTCTTTGTGACACATCCACACTTTATTTAACTGTCCTGTGCACACATACCTTTAGAGCACAGTCAAAACATTCTTTCTCTCAAAGAATTCTGGGCACTGTAGTTTACACCTCACAGAGGTACCATTCCCAGCAATCCTTAACAAACTACCATGCCCAGAATTCTTTCAGAGAGGAAATGTGGTTCAAATATGCTTTAGAGGTATAATGTGTACACAGCCAAAGTGTTTTGTATACATTTGTGGTTCCTGTGGCGAAACATATGAAAATGTGCATAACGCATGTATGTCTTTACACACACAAGCACATGCAACTGGAGCCCCTGCTATACATGGAACAAATATGCTTATCGTGTAAAGCAGGAGTTACCAGTAGCCCCACTCTGCAAACTGGGCTGCTGAAATAGAGAGAACTTAAGGGAAAACCAGGACTGGATTTCTGTGTGAAAGGAATGCAGTTCTGCACAACAAATTCCTAGGCATGTGTTCAGAAGAATTCTTATTTTGCATTTTTACTGCTATTTCACATGTGGTGGACTTCAAGTTCCAGGGGGGAAACATACTAGAAAATAGTACATCTGAAGTCTGCTCATACCTGATTAAAAAATGTGAGGTTGCCCTTAGGTGCAGCAATTTCTGCTGCTTAAAAGATATGCCATTTTTAAACTGGGTAACAGCTTGACTCTTTGGCAATATAGGACTCAGACCCTTAGTGTTGTGCCATCTACCCTTTAGAATTTCTTCCTGTTAAATATTAGACAGCACTGTCTCTGTCAATTTTTCAGTGCCTACTGAAGATCTTCCTCTTCCAAAAAGCCTTTTAAGGAGATATCTTTCCTGGTCTACATCTGCATTGCAATTTTTTTAGATGTTTTAATTGTTTTATCACTTGCATATTTGCCAGCCTAGGCTCCTTTGGGAGGAAGGCCGAGGGAATAATAATAATAATAATAATAATAATAATAATAATAATAATAATAAGTAATAATAGCATCAACAATAATTATTGTGGCTTTCATGCAATTGTTTCCTTGGCACATGTCCATTCTTTGTATTCCATCTTTGAAAACTCTATTATTATGATCTATGAAATTACACGCAATGTAAAATGCAGCTCGTCAGCATTTCTGATTGTATAGCAACACTGTTAAGCATATCAAATAGCCGCTGACTTCAAATGCCCACTGTCCAGTTTCTGCATCATTTTTTCATTAAAAACATTCTGTGCTAGTCTGCATTCCATTTCAGACTTATGAAAATACTCCAACTCCATGGAACCATAAAAAATAGTGTGATGTAGTCATCTGATTTTCTATTTCTAGACCCAACATGTACTGGGGGCCACCCAGCCAAATACATTCTCAAGTCTCATTAAAATCAAAATAATTTTTTGCCTATATCAAAAGGATATAAGAAGTGAGCACTTAAGCCTAACTAACAACATCTTTCTTTGAATTGTAATCCTGCTGTGTGGCATTAGTTGAAAACCTTTGAGGATCAGCTGTATTATTATGACTTAAGTATTCATACTTAAAATAATCGAAAGAAGCAGTACTTTTGACAGGAAGTACGAACACCTAAAGGAATTCAAAGAAGGGATGCATATGAAATTTGTATTTTCCTCTTCCCCAACTACCGTATTTTTCTGTGTATAAGATTAAGGTTTTTGCTATTAAAAAATTAATCAAAAATTGGGGGTTGTCTTATACATGGATGGTGAATGCACAGGGGTTCAGGCTCTGACTCTGGCGTGGGCAGCCAGCTTCCCTCAAAAAATCTCAAAGTTGTTCTGTTTGATGTTTAAAATATTGATTTCTTAATTATGGGTTTAAAAAAATAGGGGTTGTCTTATACACAGAAAAATACGGTGTATTCTGTTTCGATTTAGGTACTGGAAGCAGTCTTCAGCCAGTTAAAGTGTCTGATGTGGAAAGAAGGCTTTCTGGGGCTTCTACAGACAGCATATACCTGTCAACTACATTCATGCATGGTAGAGAGAGGACCTCACGGTCTTTACCAGATAACAGCACATCTCCTGATGCAACAGACAGTACCACTTACAATACTGAAACTTCCGAGTCTTCAGATCTGACCCTGAGCTTGAATTCCGGAGGAGAAACTCATAATGTCTCACAAAGTGAAGTGCAATCCGCTGGATCTTCTACTGAGCACCTGCTTCAGCATTCCTCTGAAGTTCCAACGTCCCCATCTTCACCAAAGGATCTGTCAAGTGAGTTTTCTTTAGGAAAAAGAGTGAAGGAAGAATTGACTGTACTCACCATAGTTTGCATTATGTATGTCTATATGTGCTGTAAACACCCTAGAATTCTAAAGAGCTTTATTTTCATGTATATATATTACGTATGCATAGGTAGATGTGTGTGTGTGTCTGTATACATACACACTTACAAATTATCAAATCTCTCATGATAAGCATTTCTGTTATGAACTGTATAATTTGTTCAGAGCATGACATCTGAATTTGGGGTTTTTTTGCAACAAAAGGGGATCTGGAGTACAGTATGAACCAATGAAATGTCACTATTTGCAGTATTCCACTGGCAGATCTGTAGGCATCACCTTAAACCATATGCCTTCAAAATGGGGCAGGATGTAATTCACTTTACCGAAATCTAGTAACTACACATTATGAATAATGCGATATTATAAATAATACAGGTTCTGATAGTGAAGTTATATGCTGTAAGTGCAATTTTAAAATTTCATTTTCAAATTCCTCTTTCAGTTCTTGGAAGTAGTCATCATTCAATGAGTGACGCAAGCATTCCACACTCTTACACTGAAAGCACTTACCATTCAGCAACTTTCAGCAAAGGAGACGCACAAACTCTACAATCCATAGTTAACAATACGTTTGCTGAAGCTACTGAAAGAACGTTTTCATATATAGAAGAGTCCAACAGCTCAGAACTAAATCCTTCCTCGTCAGAAGCATACTCTAGAAGGACTGACTTCTCAGTAAAAGGTTTTGATACTTCTGGGCCTTCAACTGAGTCTTTCCAAAACTTCAGCTCATCCAGGATACCAACTTACTCTTCCTTCCAAAGTGAACCTTCAGGTTGGTTTTTATTTTGTACCCTGCTTTACCTGCCAGCACTTATCAATACACAATTATCACCCTAACTGCATATTCTTCAAGTGCATGTAAGCTTTACAAGATAAGGCAACAAGTTTCATTGAACTATTATTTCTTGTTGGTGAAACTGAATGGAGATAAATCTGTAAAAGGTACTGCTTTTGTGTATGTCTTTTTGTTCTTGGGACCAACAATTACTGGATGTCCACAGTAACACTAAGCCAAGCTTAGTGCAAACAAGCAAGTGTGCAGGTTCCCGGTCCTACTGCTGCTGCGAACAAAGCCATGGTTTGATTTCTCGATATGTCCAAACCTGGGCTCATGGTTATATCTCACTCTGCTCAAGCCATGAGCTGAAATCAAGGTTTGTTCTGAAAGTGGGCCTTACAGGGTGACCTCAGAGAACAGACTGATTTGTGAGTTCATCAGGTCCCCAGCTGGGAGCATTCTGGACTAGAAGAGCTGAATGAATTCTCTGGAATTTATTTCCCAGAAAAGCCTGCCAATCTTAGAGCCATAGCTCAAGCATTGTAAAACATTTCTCCAAATCTTTAGGAGGTTAGGATGAAGTAATTGTTGATATTAGTTAGGAGATTTAAGGGGGAAAAGTTTGGATTTAATTCCGTGAATACTACTTAAGGAATTTGTTTGGACTTATTTATTATTGTCATAAGCTATCCTTGGCACTTTTTAAAAAGTGTGTAAGAGAAAAGCGAAATGAAGCAATAAATGTAAAGGGTTAGGGTTAGTTTTGGACTGAAATCCTGTGGGCACTTCCTTGAGTGCAACCCCCCAGTGGGGTTTACCTCTGAATAAGCATGTATAGCATTGCAGTCTTAACACCTAATCCTATGCATGTCCAGTCATAAGTAAATCCCATTTGGTTTAATGATATTTACTCACCATCTCTTATCGGCTGGCAACATAAAATGATGCATTTACAGCTCATTTTATGCAGAAGCTCAGTCCAATATTGTGAGTTACTTCAATAGTCACTTGTTCTCAGTAAGAACAAGAAGAGGATATAGCCTACTGCTGTCTTAGTTAATTGTTGTTAATATTTCTTCCTACCATGATTATTGCCTAGGATTTTTTCCTCTCTGTGTACAGTTGTAACATAAGCCATCAAACCTCCCATGGCCATGAATTCATATAAAATAATAACGGAAGTTACCAATAATTGCCACCTTGAGGCTTTTTTTTAAAAAATGAAACTTTTATGGATATTTTTTTTATTTTTGTTTTGTTTTAATTTTATTACATATGTAATTTTATTACATATGGAATCTGGAACTATTACTGTTATTGGGGGCCCCAATCTGTATCAGTAGAAATTTCATGCTAAGAATTAATAATAATTTTTGCTTGTATTTTAGACACTGGAACAGACTACCAGCCAATGAGTAGCACTGACACTGGAAAAATAATCTCTGTTTCTCATACTGACAGCACGTACATTTCAACCACTTTCACAAGGGGCGGAGAAAGGACGTTGCTGTCTATTCCCAAAAGCAGCACATCAGCTGACTCATCAGAAAGTTCCACTTTTCATGCAGAAATTTCCAGCCCTCCAGAGTCAGCACGGTCCTCATTTTCTGTGACCCAGATGGGAGGAAGCAACATGTCCTCCGGCAACATGGGTTTCTCCACACCGTCAACAGAACCGTTGTCTGTACACGCCCTGAAAACACCGGCCTACTCTTCCACAGTCAGTGAGCTGCATGCAACTCAGTTATATTCGAAATCCGAACTGACACCTGCTGGCGGCTTATCATTCACACCTTCCTCTTCAGCGTCACTGAAACAGGATTCACTTCCACCCACTCAGCTGCCAACTCTGTTTTCGACCTCAGAATCCCCTCTTCCATTGTCTTCTTCTTCTTTCCCATCCCTGCTTTCACCTTCCCCTCAAACACTTTTGCCAACTTTTTCACGCAGGCAGTCGCCAACAGCACTGCCCACGCTGCCCCCATCCTCATCTTTATTGCCTCCTCTTTCCTCAACACTGTCGTTGCTGCAGCCTAGTGAGTCTTTGGAAAGCAGTGTTTCTATGGCTGCATCTGAAGGGACAACTGGAACAGACCCACCCACAGCTGGAAGTTCCAACAGGCCGTTCAGCAACCAGACTGGGACATACCCACTGAAGGACAGCTCTGATCTGGGGACAACAGGATCGTCTCTTATTCTGACCCAAACTACTGAACAGCTCACAGACCACTTGTCACCTATGACAGTATCCCTAGATGAAACCAAGGGCTCAGAGGGGCAAAATGTTTCTCTCCCAGGGACCAGGGTTGGAAAAATCCCTCCTGTTCCGACTACGTCTCCCACGTACAGGGCCGAGAGTACCACAGTTTCAGAGACAGCCAAAGCAACAACTGCTTCGTTGCCATATACAACCACTCTAGAGGATGCCTTCAGTTTGGTGGGGGTAACCACAGGAAAGAACCTTGTAAATATAGCACACACAACGTTAGGATTACCTACGTTGGCCTCAAGCGTGGAATATGTGGTCACTACAAAGCCTCAGAAAGTACGTCCTCCCCTTCCCACCAAGACGCCATCTTATGCCACTGGAACTCCCACAAAAGGGATGGAAACGAGCACTACCACTGCCTCTAAAACCACTGATTCCAGAGCCACTACTGCCCACCCTCCCAAAATGTTTCCTTCCAGCAAAACCACTGCAGGGACCATTTCTGCTTCACCAGTTCCCACCAAAGCCACTACATTTGCACGGGGAGGAAGTCCAAGGACATTTCCAGCTTCCCGTGGAAAAGGTAATCCTTTTCTGAGAAATGATGGAAATGGGTATAACACAAAAAGTGGATTTAATGGTGCTGTATCATTGCACTTTTGGATGGGAATTCATTTGGTAGATTTTTTTAAAAAAAGTGATTATGCGTTTCTACAAAAAGCAGAAACCATCTACTCCGGAGCTCAGAATCAAAAATTATTTGGAGATGGGGGGGGGGGATAAGTATTTTTAAAACACACACACATAAAGCATCTATAGGGGATGAAACTGAAAGGGGACGCAGTAACACCTGTCTCAAAACAACCCAGCAGTGTCCACACAATGTTGAATGTCTGTTGAGGTGGGGGAAGGATCATCTAGAATAATAAAATGGAATCTGCAGAAAAAAGGGCATGGCTATTCCATCTCTCTAGAACCCTGGAGCTCTCTACAATGCAACCTCTTGTTGCAGTTATGTACTATAGTTATTTTGTAATGCCTTTACTCCTTTAGTTAATAGAGTGTACCAGTGTTTGCTGGCCATATTCTCCAGCTTTTAAGGGTTGAAGCCCTTTCTGCTGTGCCTGCCTGTTGCACAAAATTATGTTTGCGATGTAGGCTGAATAGTGCTTTGTCTCCAAGGTGTAAGGCTACATTGTGAAGCGCATCACTTCTTTATGGCTTGAAGGTGCCCATTGCTGGTAATGCTCCAGAGGTACCCCACCTTCAGAATGCCAGAAGTGAGACTCAGATCAGCAGGATGAGTGGAAGCTAGTTCTCCATGTGTTTTGGGAAACCAGCAGTAGCCATTCATTGGATGGTTTTGGAGAGTGATCACCCCAGCAGCGTATAGTCTATTCGGCTTGGCTTGTTGGTTTTAGGTATCAGAAGAGGAAGCTTTTGTGTTCATGTGGTGCAGTGCACTACCTTGCTTGTTGAATGTGGGTGTTCAGAGGTGAATTTGGTCACATCTGTTGATCCTGACTTAATTCTTCAAATGCTTTATTTCACAGCTAACGCGTGCACCGCAGAGACTTGCCTTAATAATGGGAAATGCATTGTGGATAACTTGATGGACAAATTCCAGTGCCAGTGTTCACCTGGTTGGCAGGGAGAGGACTGCAGTACGGGTAAAGGAGGAATAATGGCAGCCCTTTACATCAATGCTTTACAGCAGTGAAAAGTGGGTTGGTGGACTTCCATTCTAAAGGCTGTGGCTTTTTCCTTCTGTTTCAGATGTAGATGAGTGTCTGTCTAATCCATGCCCGGCCTTGGCCACATGTACTAACACACAAGGTTCGTTCCATTGCACGTGTTCCCTGGGCTACCAGATGGAGAAAGGAAAGTGCAATTTAGGTAAGAGAACTGAAGGGACTGGGGGTGGGGGCAAACCTCTTAATAAAACATAAAGCCACATTTAGCTTAATTTGTTATTATTATTTTCAAAGGTTTTACTAGCACCAGCTGCTTCTTATTACCAGAAATACATTTAACCTCACTTTGCTGGTTTGCAGGAACTGGTTCTCATTGAGATCAATGAATCTGAAGTCAGTCATGTTTAACTTGTGTTATCAATTTCAACTAACTTATCCAATCCATGATTTTACACTTCAGGACTTTAAAGGAGTAGAGATGATGTGCTTTACGTTGTTGGATTCAACCATGCATCAGCCACAGCTAGCATGGCCAATAGTCAGGGAATATGAGAGCTGCAATCCAACAATGGCTGGAGAACCACGAGTAGCCATTGCCAGTCATTGTAGACAATACTGAGCTAGATGGGCCCATCGCCTGACTTGTTATAAGGCACATTAATGTATGATTGGCAGTTAACAGTGTTCTGCTGTGTAATGTCTAGTTTGGGCCTTAGAAACAAAGCTTCCATTTAAATAAAAAGACATGTTTCTATTTCACTGTTGTGGAGAAAAGTTAGGTTCCCTTGACATTCAGTGTGTGTGTGTGTGTGTGTGTGTGTGTGTGTGTGCGTGAAAGAGAGAGAGAGAGAGATATCTAACCCTTAAAATAGCTAACAAGCTATCGTCTTGCCTTCAGTTCGAACCTTTGTTGGCCAGTTTAACACAACTGGAGGGCACTACTCAGAGTTTCAAGTTGAAGAAGCTATTATGAACATGGTAAGTGTCAAAAGTTGCTTTTTAAGCATAGTATTTAACTGACAGTGGCAGCTTGTGAGGAGGCAGTTTGCTGGAAGAAATAAGGGGGCTTCTCCTTCCCCAGCTCTTTTACAGAAGACTCTCTTATCAGGGGCATGGCTGGCACCTTTGCCTACCCTACAGCGCAGTAGAGGTTGTCTTTTAAACTTGTGAATGATCTTATAAAGTTCTCCAGCACATCCATCATGCTGCTTCTTGCCTTTTTCCTCTCGTGACCCATGAGCTTGCATTCAGAACCTTCACAGTTAGGAAGCACCATCTGTTCCTCAAAGGTGAAAGCAGAGCCAGCTCCAGATTTGTGTGGGCCCCTTGCAACAGCACACATGCACCCAGCACACACACACACACACACACACACACACACACACACACACACACCATGCCTATGCCTCTCCTTTGTAATAGATGGCCCAAGTTCTTCTCTCATGTCCCCACGAGCTACAATTTGTGGGTGACCAGACCTTCTTGCACACCGAGGGACGGGATGGTGGTGAGGAGCCACACCAAGCGAGCAGTAGCAGCCCAGCTACCTGGTGCAGCTGGATTAGGATGCATGGCTTGATGGCGAAGCTCGGGGCTCCTGGGTCAATTTGCAAAACAAACAAACAAACCAATACAATGTCTGTTCAATTTTTCCCCCCAGCTGAACAATTCTCTTTCAACATTGCCAGGCTATTACACTTCCACTGTTAAAGCATCCAGGTAAGGATCATGAAACAGTAAAACCATCACTTTTGGTGGCTGGGCTTTGATTTGAACTCTTGCCCCAGAGCTTAATAATAATAATAATAATAATAATAATAATAATAATGTTATTTATACCCCACCCATCCAGCTGGATTTCTCCAGCCACTCTGGCCAGCTTCCAGCACATTTAAAAACCATTTTATACTGTGATATGTAGTCCACAGTCCCTCCCACCCCCCACCCATGCTACTGTGCCATTAATAATTGGGAAGAAGAGAGACTGCAATAACACATATTTTTTCCCTTGTTCTCCCCACCTCCTTCAGTCGGTTAACTCTTTGCCTCAATTGAAGATTGAAGCCTTCTGGTACAGGCTGCGGTCTTCATCTACCCTGTAAAATGCCACAAACATTGATGCTGCTATAGAAATAATAAATGATAACTACAAGAGGGAATTTGGGCAGGAGCAGTTTATCATGTTGAGTAATAAAAGATGCCGCTGCTGAAATTTTCTCGTGTACACAACTCTAAAGGAGCAGAAGCTCTTTTCCCCTTTCCCCTTGATCAACCTGTGGCTTCTTTATATTGCATGGAATTGGTGCAATTTGGCAAAACAAACCCATAACCCTTCCCTGCAGTATGTACATGTTGCTTCCAGCCAGCACAGTCACAGGAATGCACCTACTCTGAAGATTCTTAATGGAATCAGGCATGCCAGATTTTCTAGCATAAATAGCATTGGCTTTATAGTCAGGTGCTTGACATGGTCCAAGTCTTCCCCCAGGCACCTGCAAAAGTGGTAGGAGCTCTGCCTGGAGAAGGGTCAGGTGGGCGCTTTGACTCTAGCAGCCTCTGGAGTGCACTGCCTCCCTGCCTTTTTTATATAAAGCACTGTCGGCACACAGATACTGCCAAGCCAAGACTAGGAAAATGCGTTCATGCTGTGTGTATGATATTTGTACCGTTCTCAAATAAGTGTCGTAGTTCTACAACTGCAGAATGATGGTGCAGACTTTGCATTTTCTTGCTCTTTCCACAGGCAGTCGGGCATCATGCAAGTGTCTGTCCTGAGCACCTTTTCTTTGCTCTCCAACGTCACCCTTTTTGAGGTTGCTAGCACTGTGCGAAGCCACATTCGAGCCTGCAAGGCTTCCACACAGACTTGCCAGTTCATCTCTAAACTTACACTGCTCCACAGAGGTAAAAAGACATGGTTAAACACTGTGCTTTGGGGTTGGTTTTTTTCTTTTTCTTTTTTTTTTAAAGAAAGTTTTCAAAAGAACATTCTGTCTTTTCTTTCTTTCTTTTTCAAAAAAGCTTGCTTTCTTCAAAGCTCTCTTTGAAAAGCTTTGTTTCACTGAAACAGAAAGCCTCTTGAAAGCCTCTATAGGATAAAATAAAGATTTCATTCTCACATGTGTGAGAAGCTTGCCTCCCTACAAAAACATTCTTGTAAGTAAAATATGGTACACACCGTGGGATTATGGTCTTTGTGTACAGGCTTTTCATGTCAGAAGTGCGGCATTGAATCCTGACCACATGGTGCGAACCTGTCAAAATTATGGGGCAACACTTCTCAGAGCCACAGGATGAGAGATGACAGTACAGGTTTTTAAAACAAAACAGTAGTACTACTAATAATATAGATCTTTAAATTGATTAGCTTACCGACAGTTAGATTTTTCAAGGATGCTAATCCTTAGTGGAAAAGAAGGGAAATGATTTTTTTAAAAAAACCTGATCACAGTCAGAACTGGCAAGGGAAATGGTATTTCAGTGTCCAACCCACTAAGGATGCACAGAGGAAACACAAAATAACATAAAACCACAAAGTTAAATTACCAATACAAGAAAATAGGCTCTACCATCACCAGCAACCTTTCCATCAATGACAGCTGGACAAGCATACAGTGGTACCTCGGTTTAATAACAGTCCGGTTGCCGTGCTTGCTTATGCTGCCCCGCTTTGGGCCGTGATGACAGATATTGCTCCTCTTGAGACACTGCAAAATCAATTCCTGCGTCGGCTCCTAATGCTCCCCCTGTGCGTAAGCAACGCAGCCATGCGACTAGAACTGAAGATCGCATCCTTAGAAACTTGCCTGTGGAAGCAAGTCTTCAATTATTGGTTATCATTGTGGCATAGATTACCAAACCACTACCTTGTCCAGTGCTTATGGCGAGATGAATTCTCTAGCCTTTGGACTAGTAGAATCCATGCCAAACTCCTGAGTTATGGAATCTCTCCTTCAGATTCCCTAAAACTAGACCAAATTACTCCTCAAAGACTGTTGGAAATGTAAAGAAAATGAAGGAACATTCTTTCACCTCTGGTGGACATGCCCTAAGGTGAAGGTCTTCTGGGAAATGATATATAATGAGCTGAAAAAGGTATTTAAGTATACCTTCACTAAGAAACCAGAGGCCTTCCTTCTGGGTATTGTCGGCCAGAAGGTGTTAAAGAAGGACCGAACATTCTTTATGTATGCAACAACGGCAGCAAGGATTCTCATCGCAAAAAACTGGAAAACTCAAGATCTACCCACACTGGAAGAGTGGCAGATGCAGCTGATGGACTATATGCAACTGGCCGAGATGACTGGCAGAATCCGTGATCTGGGAGAAGAGAAGATGGAGGAAGACTGGGAGAAATTCAAGATGTATCTACAAAAACATTGTAATTTGGTTGAATGTTAAGAAGGATGCTAGATTATAAAAAAATGGCCACCACTAAATTAGATTTAAATTTGATGATAAGTGAGACTAAAGAAAATATAAAATTTTTTGGAAGAAGTGCTAGATTATATTTGAATGAGTGGACATGAGATTGTAAACAAGTTGATAATTTGTTTGGAAAAAATTTTTAACGATGTAAATGGGAGCGGGAGACGCGAGGGAGTCCAAAGAAGTGATGAAATTGTTGTGATAGAAGTAAGATCGTTTATTATTTGTGCATTTATATTTAAAAACTTTAATAAATATTTATATAAAAAAACAAAACAAATTACTGCTCAAAGACTGATCCGCCAAAGACTGGATGACATCGATCTACAGCGAAATTATATGCTGGGGGGAGGTGTTTGTTCGCCCCAGAACATTGGTATCACTTTAACTTACTGCGTTCCATCATACCTCCCCTCCCTTTCGACTGTTGCCCATAGACTGGCCTTCACCAAAGCGAGGTTCAACGTTTTTCCCTCCAACGTCCTGAGCCATAGATTCTCAAAGGGCCAAGCCCCCGCCACATGCGAATGTGATAAGGAGACGCCAGAGTCGCTCCAGCACATCATGTTCACTTGCCCCCTGTTCAATGTGCCACGGGCAAATTTGTTGGGATCAATCATACAGAAACTAGAGGGTACCCCACCAAAATTCCACCTTGCTCAAATCTTGCAGGATAAGGATACTCATACGACCCTGAATGTGGCTAGGTTCCTGGTCGCTGTCCTTACCCAAAAGCGACGCCAAGTAGCACTACAAGCTAACTAAGGCGTAGTATGCCATTCTATTTTATAGTATTTTATTGTTATAGTGGTGATTTAGCGGCTGTTTTTTTCCCACGTGCACAAGCTGTTATTTATGTGTTGTTTTTACCTGTATGGGCCTATGGCCGTAATAAATATTGTTATTGTTGTAACAGTCCGGTTTAAGAACGATTTGGTTTACAAACTTCACAAAACCGGAAATAGTTTCTTGGTTTGAGAACTTTACCTTGGTCTAAGAACGGAATCTGAACAGTGGAAGGCAGCAGGAGGCCTCATTAAGGAAAGCGTGCCTTGGTTTAAGAACGGATTTGGTTTAAGAATGGACTTCCGGACGGAACGGATTAAGTTCGTAAACCAAGGTACCACTGTATTGAGAAGACATCTGTGGCAATGGCTTGCCTCTTCAAAAGGGTATGGGAGAGTGTGATGCTAATGACCAATACCAAGATAACGGTCTACTAGGCTTCCATGCTGAGCACGCTGCCTTATGGAGGTGAATCATGGCCATTTTACACCCGCCAAGAGTGACGCCTTAATGTCTTCCATATGCATTTATTAGGAAGATTTTAGGCATCACATGGCAGGACAGAGTCTCAGTCAAAGTTGTGCTCTCCCAAGACCACATTCCCAGCACGTTTGCACTTTTGTCTCAGCGACATCTACGCTGGCATAAATTCATGCACAAATAACACAAAACACGATCTAAAAATTACAACCGTAGCTAGTAGTATACACAGCTATTACCAACACACTGGAAATGCTTGGATACTGGATTAGCAAGATCAGCTGGTTAGGTTTTTTGTCATTAAGAGATGAGCAACAGCTGTACAGCCTGGTACCTTAGCAATGGTGGAATTTCAAAAGGGAACAATAAGGGTCAAACAAGTGGTAGGAAACCTGTGGATGGTGTAAACTGTTGTCCGGCAACATTTGGAGGGCCACAGGTTTTCCCCATCCCTCGCTCACAAAATATCTAATTCCAGTCCTGATATCTGTGGAGAAAGAATCCAGTGAAGGTGCACTTTCCCTCTGCCTAGTTAATGACCTTCCCAATGTTCTTTTTTTTTGCAATAGTTGGCGGTCTGTGTAAACACAAAGATCCGGAATGCGACAAAGAAACTTCTGTGTGTGTGGACTTGGACGGCATTGCAGTTTGCAAGTGCCAGGCTGGATACTTCAAATACAACAAACGGGATCATTCCTGCAGAGGTATTATGCATTGTGCAGCTGGATCACTGGGGTTCATCTTTAATCTTTTGGTTCCAGATCAAAGGATATTCCTCAGATCAATGTGATTTCTTGTATTTCTATGCGTGCTAAGCCCTACGAATAAGTATTAAAAGCTTAGGTTTCCTTTACCCAGTGCTCGTTTTTCTACAGTAGAAATTGGGGATATGGTCTTTTGCTTCCTCTCAGTGCAGCAATAATATTATCCTTTTACACAGCATGCTGTGTAAGCCAGAAAGATCCAGTGAAAAGAATAAAAAGGGGGCAGGCCAGGGAGGGGTCTGATATGCCTGTGGCGAAAGTTCAGTTTTTAGAGATGACATAGTGCGGTTATTTCTGTCTCTGTTTTGTCTGATCTCCAAGGGAAGTAAAAAAAAGATAATTGCTTTTTATTCACAGGCTGTTTTGGTGGATCCTTCACAATGTTCCAATTGAGCTGACCCAAAGTGTGAATTGCTTTTTCATCCCGAAAAGCAGATAACACATTTAGAAACATGATCCAGTCGCATTTAATTACCCTATTGGATATCTTTTAGATTGAATCCAGTTCAGTCCAAAATAAAATACTATCCCCACTGCTTGTTCAGGAACTTCTTGCTCCATGCTAACTAAGCCATGTGGATGTAGCCTAGATCCTGTCTAGATTTCAGCAATATGACCTCACTTTTTCTGTTAATGGAAGTAGCCGCTGTGACTTTCCATTAGTCTACACCTCAGACATTAATTAAACATGGAGAGACAGAAGAACTTTGGAAATCTGACATCTGTGCTCGCTCTGAGATAACCCTCATTTTATTTCTGTAGTTCTCTGCAGGCATTCAGTTTGAATTTGCAGAGGCTCAAACATCAAACACGGGTGCTGATTTCCATCTCCTTGGTTCCCTGCACACTCTGGGGGTGCCCCTGACCAATACACCTTCAGCATTAGCCTGAAAGTGTTGCTTTGTTCACACGGAGCATTTCCAACATTGGAATAGGAAACTTCGTCAGTCTGCTTTCATCTATATAATAAGTAAAATTATAAAACAAATCATCATAAAGACAAAAATTAAAAACCTCTTGTAGAATCTCACATTCACTTGTGATTTATCAAATCGGTGAAGGCCAAAACCAAGACAGCACCTTACTATTCCTCTTCCTATGCTCCAAGGCCCCTCAATCCCAAAATAAATTTTACTTTAAAAGATACAGATGCCCCACAATTTCTGGGGAGTATGGTCCCTGGCACTTGGGATGTTGTGCTTCCTTTTCTCTTCCCTAACCAGCTCCTTTCACTTATATCTTTATTCTCTTTCTTCCCCCCATATCCCCCAGCTCCTTTTTCTTCTCTCCATGGCCATCCAGCATCCTTCTGCCCCCATCCCCACCCAATGCCTTTCTCTCTTTGCTCCACAATCATCCAGCTTCCTTCTGTGTTCCACCCCCCGCTCCATTCCCAAGATCATCAAGGCTTCTTCCTCCACCCATCCTCTGAGAGGAATCCTTTCTATGGACACAGGAGTGAATCAACCAATTCACTCACTCATTTGCTGGCAGCAGTCACAAACTGGACAACCTGCAGTTCCACTTGCTCCAGACTACAGCCTCTGAACCTCTCTTGATCAGAGCAGGCCAAAATTAAGTGCAGCAACACCAAGTTTGGTTTAATTTAATTTCTGCAGCACTCTAGATTGGTTGGGAACTCCTACACAAGTGCCCCATTAAGCAACAGCTGTGTCCTTGACCAGCTTTGGGGATACCTACATAAGTAATCCCAGCAAAACTGGGAAATATGGCTGAATTATGGTCCAGGATGCCCTCTTTGTTGGCAATTTTCAGGAGTTCATGGCACTTGGGGAGGAGCCAGAGCTAGATTTCTGAAGTCCTGCCAGGGCAAGCGAGTGAATGAGGAGTGTATGTGATTCTTACACAGGGTCAGGGAACAGTAGAGAGGCTGGCTGGTTGGTGAAGAACAACACACTGCCAACTCTTAATAAGGAGCTTCCCTGCCAAGTTTATAGTGCCATTTGGTTCCAGAGATTTTCTGCATGAAAATCAACCTAAACTTTGGCTGTACTTGTCTAACAGATGCAGATTCACCTGCCTGTTTATCTGTCTTGAGTTCTGGATCTCAAGCGTTCTGTTGATGTGTCCTGCATTTTGAAAATGGTTGTGTTTAGACACGGTGGGTGGCTGGGTTCACTGCACAGCAGGAAAAATATCCAGATGTGTTTCAGTGTTGGGGAAAAAGTGGTTTCTGGCTTTCAGATAATAGCATGTTTTGGAGTTAACGCTTTATACATTCTCAGAGGGGTGGAGGCAAGATGCCAAACCTCCCCCGCCTTCCATCAAGCATAGCAGCAATTTATTTAACTTGCTCATTCCACTGTTCTAAGCTGCTCACTTGAATAGTTGGAGGGGTTCCTTTTATGGATGATGCATCAAGGGCAGGGGCAGAACATCACATAATTGTTTGCCAATAAGGAAACGTGTAGGGCCTAACTTAAAATCACTGTGTGCAAATTGTTTAGCCTTGTGGGCTCCAGCAAAACTTAGCTGGAAAGCTGCAACCGAGTTTCATATTTCACTTTTCCTACCTTCCTTATCTTTATTAAGCTCTATAGACCACATATAAATGCGACCAATAACAATCAAAGAGGATTGTCATCTCCTTGAAAACTAAATACAATCTGAATTTTGGTCCCACTAAATAAATAACAGAATCAATTAATTTATATTATAAAGATGAAATGCAGCATTTAAACAAATAGCATCAAAAGCCCTATATTTGCATAGGAACGACAATGCAGGCTCCACTGCTCACTCCACACTGTTGCTGTACTTGCAGCAGTGCTTCAGGTTTGTTCAGTGGAAGGGGAGAGGAGGAAATCCTCACTACTTGGTAAACGTTTCCTGAACTTTTGCTGTTCCCATTGCAAATGTTCACCCTCCCCCAGTCTTCGGCATGGGTTTGGCCTCATTCCCTTAAACCCCCTGAAGTGTACAGGGATGGGTCTTTGGTTCAGCATTGATTTAAACCAGTTGACTAGCAGAGGTCACTATTAATCCACAGGAATGCCACAGATTAAAGTATTAGAAACAACATAGAAAGCTGCTTTATACCATCAGGCTATTTCTCCATTTATCCCAGCATTGTCTATCCTGAATAGCAGTGGGTCTCTGGGGTCCTAGGGACTGGTTTTTCACGTTACCTGCTAACTGATTATTTTATCCAGAGATGCAAAGGATTCAGCCTGGGACTTTCTGAATGCAAAGCATGCATTCTGCCTCTTTGTTTCCTATGCCTTCTGGGACCTTGTGAATTCTAAATATGTGCCATTAGGCAGAAACAACATGTAAATCTGTAAACCAAAAACAGCCTCTGGAAACTCTAGCTTGTATCCAGTGCTGCTATCCCACCAGAGCAGCAGACTTCACTTTGCACAACAGAACTCCTCTTCATCCTTTTGCCCTGTAGTCTCCTGAGCACCCTCAAAATCTGCTCCGGAGGGTTGGATAACCCTCTGGATCAGATTTTTGAGGGTACACAGGGGAAGGAGAAGGGGAAGTCCCACTGCAAAAGTGGAACTCCCCACTCAGTGTTGAATACGACCCTGATACACTGAGCAAGGGAATAGTGATGATACTTAAACCCTTTGCACTCCAGCCATTAAAAAACAAATTCAATATCACTCCCAGCTGATTTATTTTTTTTTTTTTTTTTTAATAATATTTATTAAAATTTTCCAATTAATTACAAATTAATAAAACATCCAATTTCAAATCTTTTTCCAATTACATCCTTTCAGGACTTCCCCTTCCCTCCCCCCCTTGTATTCCAAATCTCTCAAATGATCTCAACAAGTTCTTCTCCTCAATTCAAACTTGTTATCCTTAACCCAATTTTTTTTTTTAAAAAAAACAACAACATTATTTTCCATTCCCCTAAAATCGGCTTATTCCCACCACGAGTTCCCCACTTTAGAATACCATATAAATGTATATAGCCTAAATAAAACATAGTTTACGCCTTTAAGGATTCCACATTTCCCACCCCCCCTTTTCCCGGTTGCGTTCCCAATGTTCCTCAATGTCCGATATTTCCACGTCTCTCTAAATCATAGTCCTTTGCCAGTCCTCTTTAATTTCGAGTGTCCAATCATGGAAGGATTCTGTCTCAAAGAGAGGCCCATTTTTTCCATCCAGATTTTTATATCCAGGAGTGAAAAACTCCAAATTATAATCCTTAAGCTTGTCAAATCTGGATGTCCCAAATGTCCCCACTTTTGACTTGGTCCAATTCTTGTTATTTTGTTGTTCTTATTGATCAGACTCCTCTTTCTATTTCTTTCTGTCCCTGTTTTCCTGCACAAATGTCCTAATTCCAAAAGTTAGTTCCTTTACAGAGGCTTGTTATTCAGAAACAAAACATTACGTCAAGTTCCTTTCATTCCACAACAGATGATTCCATTGTCTTCTTCGATGTAGTGGCCTCTGTAGTCATAATAATGTTCCATTTCTGCAGTTTCCCAGGAGATAAACAGTTCAGTTCCAATTTCCAGCTAAAACTTGTAATATCCCTCGGCTCCTCTAGGTGGATTGCAAAAACTGAGTTCTCTTCCAGATCGCATCCATTAGCCCTAGTAACTTTGTAATCCTTATTTAAAACAATTTGTATCCAATTTATAACAAATATAACCAGCAAAGTCCTTGTAACATAGTCTCTATCTTATTTTCCGCTTTGACAGCTCTTTGACAGCTGTCAAAACTTGCCTTTCTCCTCTCCAAACTCCGTCATCGATCGCTCCCGGGGTTCCAGGGGGGGTTGTTTTTAAGTCCGAATTCTACTTTCCTCCTCCAGCTCAATCTCATATTCTTCACTCGTGAGGTTAAAAACTTGCCAAAATGATGTTACTCCGATCTTAGTTATCAGATCCTTTGCTTTGATCCTTCTACAATGGAGGGGGTGGCTGACTTCCTTTTTTGCGCCTCCCCCGCTCGCTCCGAAATTTTTAAAATTTTTATCCCTCTTTTTAATCCAAGTTCCAATTACTTACAGGTTGTTCTTTTAGGTCCGAATTTTCAAAGGAAGAAGCCAGCGCTCTCCGCCGAATGGCATGCGGCTTCGCACGGCAGGGATAGCAGAGGACTCAAAACACCACGCTTCTCCCCGGCACCCGATCCGTAGCCTTTAAAAAGGCTCCTTCACGAGTCGGGAGGGCGCTGACGGTGTCAGCCGAGTCTCCATGTCCACGGCCCCCGTGGCCGTGGTTTTTAAGGGTCCCCGCATCGCCGGTGCGGTAGGACCCAGCCCCTGCCGTGCAGGCTCCCTCCGGAGCTCGGAGGGAGTCCGCCATTCGGCGATGGCGCCGACCCGGAAGCCCACTCCCAGCTGATTTAGACTGAGTTCATCTAAAGTAGTTTTTTGGATATCTAAAGTATTCATTTTCTCTCTCTATATATTCTCTGTTACTGAGGTGTTGTCATGGACATTCTTTCTTTTTTTTCCCTCTTCCCCCTGAAAAGGAAAACTTAAGTGTGCCTATATATCATGCAAGGGATGATTATGAATGGGAAAATGGCTACAGTCAAAGAGGTGAAAACTTCCTCTAGGCCTGGGCGATATATCGATATATATGAGGATATATCGGTATGAGGAGCAGACCGTGATGCCAGCTTCATTCAGCAGTACAGTGGTACCTCGGGTTACATATGCTTCAGGTTACAGACTCTGCTAACCCAGAAATAGTACCTCAAGTTAAGAACTTTGCTTCAGGATGAGAACAGAAATCGTGCTCTAGCAGTGCGGTGGCAGCAGGAGGCCCCATTAGCTAAAGTGGTGCTTCAGGTTAAGAATAGTTTCAGGTTAAGAACGGACCTCCGGAATGAATTAAATACTTAACCCGAGGTACCACTGTATATCGCAGGTGAAACCACCATATCTCCCAAGTCCCTCTGCTAGCTGTGTCCGCTGGAGGGAGTCAAAAGTTCCTTCCTCCAGCGGGCGCTGCTAGCAGAGGGACTCAGGAGCGCTGGCAGTTTCACCACCAATATATCACTGAGTGTAATCACCATCCCACTCTGTACTCATACAACAGAGCCACCAATACAGCCTGTTCCTCCCTCTACATCTTTAGACTGCTCGATGGAGGAGTGTGCAGCTGCCCTTGCCTCAGTTGAGCAGTTAAAGGAGCTGGTTTCTGCAAGCCATCTCAGCGGGGGAAGGGGGTCCTCTCCCCAGCTGAGTTGCATGAACAAGCTGTATTGTCCCAGCCTGCAGCCCTGGGGGAAACCATCTCAGCTCTCGAGGTGAGAGCTGGGCAGTTTAACCTGGTGTCTCACAGGCGGAGGCCAATGCATCTTGTTTTTTCAACATCACGGTATATCACCAAACTGCGATGTTTAGCTGGCAATACACCGTGATGTTGAAAAGCTGATACCAGCCCATGCCTCCTCCCCTCCCCACCTTTACCCCTGTTCCTCTGCTCAACACTGCAGTCTGCACAGGCTGCTTTTGGTTAAAGATGTATTTGAGTGAAATGTGGACACTGCTGTAAGTCTTTTAATATGTAGCATTGCTGTGTGTTAAGAGTGACCTCCACTGGCCAGATGGTTTAAATGCATTGAGTTTGCATTGAGTTACTTGCCTAGTATTGTCTTATTTTTATTAATTTATTTGCGCTGTTTGTAATCCACGCTTTTGTGAGAATATATCAAGGGGGTATACAACATAGAAGAATCAAATCAGCAGAATGCATCATAAAAACATTATTAAAAACTTCAATAAAACATAATTCAATGCCAATTGGTGAAAAATAGAAAGTTAATATTTCAAGGTCTTCACTCACTGCTTTCTCTCACTCTTTCTGTATGCTGCTCCACACTACATGGAAAGCCAAATTATGCCTTAGGGAGACTGAATAAATGTGCTGGATTCTTGAGAGGAACTCTCCACCACTCTGTTCCTCCCTGGTTCTCTAAGTTGAGCTGAGCCAAGGTTTGAACCAGGCTTGTGTTAGAACTCCCTCTTCATTAATGTTGGGTCCCATCCACACCACCCTGCCAGCCACTACTGATTGCGCATATTTATTGGCCAGAATATAACAGAATGGTGCAATTGATTCTGGACAATCCAAGATGTGCTTGTGTTGATTGAAAAGCAAATGCTGGCCACACCCAATGGAAACCCACTTTTGAAACTGAGAGGACTTTCAAAAGCAGTTTTTCACAAGTGTTTGCTGTTTAACGTGGGCAGGGATGTAAAATATATATATATTGCACTGAGTTCACCTATAGTAGTTCTTTGGTACCAGCAATTATCTTTTTCTGTCGCTGAGATGTGCTTATGGACATTCTCTTTCTCTTTTAGCTTGTGAAGATGGGTATAAACTTGTGAATGACACTTGTGTGAGGTACAGTAAATTATAGAAATCTGTTTTCTTTGTTTCTCATTCCTTTCCCTCATGCTCATTGCCATCACCAGTCATTAACACATTTTGATCACTTTCACATTGGTTCAATTAACACTTAATTGATTGGAAACTTTTTTCCCCCTGTTTCAGTTGCCCATTTGGATTAGGAGGATTCAACTGTGGGAATCGTGAGTATCTGGTCTAGCAGCTCTAACTCCCAAACTGGTTTTGCTTTTCTTTCAATAAGTTATATGGTCTTTCAACAATAGATTTCCAAAACAGTGTATGACCGAGGCTTTAAAGGCAGTCACTTAATAGCACATCAAAAACCATTAATTTAAAACCAACAGATGTCTAAGCAAGCAGTATTAAGGGAACAGTACAAATAGAGCAGAACAGAAAAAAACATTATCAAACCTAATTTTTAGACATTGTGAAAAAGAGAGCTCACCCTGACCCTGGAAGGAATACAGAGAGGAAGCCATATGAGACTCCTGTCAGAGGCCATTCCAGAGTACTTGGGCCACTGCAAAGAAGGCCCTTCATCTTCTGAAAGCTAACGTGGTGTCAATGTAAAACTGTTGAAAGTTCTTCATTGTCTGGGTGGGAGGATTCATACAGAAGGAGAATTTCTGTGAGGTAATTTGAAGCCAGGCAATTTAGTTCTTTATATGTCAAAACAAAACCAGTACAGCACACTGAATTGAATCCGTAAACCAGCCAGCAATGAGTTCAGACATTTCAAAATATGGAAAATATGTGTATATCAACTAGTACCTGTTAATTGTCTCTGTGTGAGCATTTTCTCATAGGCTAACTAGTTTTTCCAGTTCTGTCAAAGAAGCTAAGCTACATCAGTGAATCTTTATCCCATACCTGATGGTGGCTTTGTAAGCATTCCATGACATAAGAGCACCTCAGAGGTTATAGCTAAGGGAATCTTTACAGGCATCAAGAAGGTGACAGTTTCACATTACTGTCTATACATAAAAGATGAACAATTTTCCATTGAAGCAATATTGTTTCTGTTCTTTGCTTTAGCGTATCAGCTAATCACCATTGTGATCGCAGCAGCTGGAGGGGGACTTCTGCTCATCATGGCGATAGCTCTCATTGTCACATGCTGCCAGTAGGTATCCTACGCCAAGTGCCTGTTTTTAAAATAAAATACTAAATACCCGTCATGGGGAAATTGTTTATCTATTGATTATACTTTCGTTGAACGAAATTGCACCTTTAAAATGTTTATTGTGATTTTGCAAAAATTAATAATGTCCAAATGTTTCAGAGCTGTATATCAACCATATCAAGATAAATGATTTGGCAGATGTCATAAATACTGAAAAGCATAAGTAAGATCTGGCAGAAGCTTCTTTAATTTTTCAAAAGAAAGGGATATTATCGTTATATTTCCCCACCACCACCACCATTTGTCCAAGGAGCATACTAGAGCAGTGTAGTATCTGACTCCCTGCTAAGGATGGAAGAGAAATTTGATGCACTTTGCATTTTAAGGCAAACTTACTTAGTCAGCACTTTCTGAAATGATACGTGAAATGAAACACAGCTATCCTTCAAACAAACTTTCCTCAATTTTGTGATGCAGTTCTCTAGCCAAGTAATGCGTACAAAAATACATACACTAGGGTCAACTGTGCATGTTGTTGTTTAGTCATCTTAGCCATGTTCGACTCTCCGTGACCCCATGAACCAGAGCATGCCTTGGAAACTCTCACTTTCTTCTCAGAGCTTCTCCTTTTTATGTACATGGAGTTTTCTTGGCAAAATACTGGAACGGTTTGCCAGTTCCTTCTCCAGCTGGATCACATTTAGTCTAACCTCTCGGCTATGACCTGTCCGTCTTGGGTGGCCCTGCACGGCATAGCTCATAGCTTCTTTGACTTATTCAAGCCCCTTCGCCACAGCAAGGCAGTGATCCATGAAGGGGTCAACTGTGCATAGAAATGCATATATCCGTGAAAATAACATGCAAAATGTGTTTATATGCAATGAAATGGCTTTGCAAAAATGAGTATATTAGGCCACATTTCATACCAAAAAATATGAGAAATTTGCAGTAAAACTATGGTTTTTCATGAGGTGTTTTTTTAAAAAAAATCAAACATATGTGGAAACATATTCTGCATACCCCTATTCCCCACCCCAGTCATAATTGTGTTTTCACAACACCCCTGTAAGCAAGGCTGTGCAGAAAGAGAGAGCAACTGGCCCAAGGACATTCAATGACCTTCATGGCTGGTTCAGTGATGATTTGCATTCGCGTCTACCTCATCCAAGTTCAACCACTATTCCACACTGGCTCTCTTATGGTTATGAAAAAGATGCATGGGAGTTTTATAGCTATCTCCTGTCCTTTTCATATGGTTTGCATATAAATGTTTCTTTCTTTCTTTCTTTATCCCAGGAAGAATAAAAATGACATAAGCAAACTCATCTTCAAAAGTGGAGATTTCCAGATGTCGCCATATGCTGAGTATCCCAAAAACCCTCGAGCTCAAGACTGGGGGAGAGAAACCATTGAAATGCAAGAGAATGGGAGCACTAAAAACCTACTACAGATGACAGATGTTTACTATATGGTAACTAATCCTCAGCTTGTACATGTGCGTTTTAACAGAAGTCCAAAGGTTATATACTCAGTGATATATAACCAAGGTTACAGTAAAGATAATTGGTTTTGAGCAGGGGCTGTTGTGCAGTCAGTGTATGTTCCTGCAGGCCTCATATGCTGATCTTGCCATGGAAGGTTTAAGCTAAATGAGAACTTTATTGTCTCTCTCCATAAAGAACAGAACAGACCCAGGAAATGTTCGACTTCACCTAGCTCCAGTTAAGTCCATTGCCACCTAGTGGCAAAACTATGTCTATGCATTCAGATAGTCCAGCCTTCTACAGACTGCCACAATTAGAGCATACAGCCGCTATAGCATCATAATAGTACATGAATTATGATGTAACAATTCCCATAACATCCAACAGTGATGTCTTTATCTCCCCAGTATGACAGATTACTAAAATCTTGGCCTTGGGGAGGGCCAGGAATATTGTTCATTACCTTCATAGCCTCCCCTTTGCCCAATAAATTAATGGAATCCACCCCTCTCTAGCTAAGTTATGCTGAGAGAGAATGATTATCCCAAGTTCATCAAATGAGCTTCATTGCTGGGTGGAAATTTGTATCCAGGTCTCCTTCATCTTCATCCTATAATCTCTGGGATTAGCAGCCATATGACAATGATAGCAGCATACTGTATCTCCTACATCATTGATTCCTACCTGGCTGTGCTTCACCCAAAATAGCTGCCCTGGAGGTGTTCCCCATAATATCTACATGTGCATCGGAGTACAAAACAAATGTGCTGTATTTTCTATGTACTCATTGGTCTGGGTTGCAATGGCTATGATTTGTTCATGCCAGTAACAGCTTGTGGGAGAAGCTTGCTTTCCAGTATGCTAAGGAAGTATTAGGCAGCAATATATTTTCCTAGGTTGCATCTGATTGGTATAATTCTATTTCCAAAGCTTTGGCATTCCAGATTTTTGGTTTGAAAGAGAATGAGAAATAAAAGTGAAAAGAGAGATTCAGAGATATTACTGTGTTTACCTTTGTCATGCATGGTGGCAGTATATAGACATAATAATAGTAACTGCTTCTATGTTCTGTTTTTTGTTTTAATTTCATGGTAATGTTGTTTACACACACACACACACACACACACACACACATATATATATATATATGTATATAATTATATACCACAATTCCATCGAAAATTTCAAAGCAGTGCATTATATACATAAAACCCAAACAGATCACCAGCTATTATTTTTTCTTCAGTTGTCTTCATGAGCCTGGTGGCCTAGAATGCTCAAACAATTATTACTGAACACATCTGCTTAATCTCTATCAGAAGAGCATATTATCTATTGGAAGCATTTGTACCTTCATGTATTATTATTAAAATCCCACAAAGGATAAGTGCTGACTGTTGAACCGTTTTTTGTTCTGTTTTTTGTTTTAATTTCATGGTAATGTTGTTTACACACACACACACACACACACACACATATATATATATATATGTATATAATTATATACCACAATTCCATCGAAAATTTCAAAGCAGTGCATTATATACATAAAACCCAAACAGATCACCAGCTATTATTTTTTCTTCAGTTGTCTTCATGAGCCTGGTGGCCTAGAATGCTCAAACAATTATTACTGAACACATCTGCTTAATCTCTATCAGAAGAGCATATTATCTATTGGAAGCATTTGTACCTTCATGTATTATTATTAAAATCCCACAAAGGATAAGTGCTGACTGTTGAACTGTTTTTTCCTTCCTTTCTCTGTCCATGTCTTATCCTTCTAGACAACCAACCCAAGGAACCCTGAACTAGAAAGAAACGGGCTGTACCCACCTTACACAGGTCTTCCGGGATCCCGACACTCCTGCATCTACCCTGGCCAATACAATCCTTCCTTTGTTAGTGATGACAGCAGAAGAAGAGATTACTTTTAATGGAGTTGCAGGAGAGAGGTGGGAAAGTAAATGGAACACCGGCCATTGCCTGCTAATTGTTTTCTGGGTACACTAATTATACAGCTCAGATGCTGGCATAGTTTGTATACAGAAAGGAAACTTTGAACCCTTGGAGGATACTGAACAGGGTTGTCCGAAAGGAGCCATTTGTAGCTGCTGTTGAACAGCAATGGGAAGGCAGGTGTAAAGAGCAAGTCAGCACACAGGCCTGTCTAAGAGGCAAGGGAGAAACTTAAAGGAGTTCCCGTGTGTACATTCTGCATCTTTTCCTTATCACTAATTGTGTCACATAATGTGAATTTGATAGTAGATCACTAAAGCAAAGCTAACAAACACTGTGGATGACACTCTAAATCTAACGCCAGTAAAGTGTGTTGTGTTTACAGTTAACAACTAGTGCTGTGTTTGTGTTGCCCACGTTTTATGCAAAGCTGCGTTGAGTGGATTTTATGGAAAGAACCATTTCTCTGTCACCAGGTATCTATTAATGGGTACTGATGAGATAGTCACAGAATGCCGGGGATGTGTATGGGAATGTGGCCTAAGGATGGGGGTTCTATGTGTAATGTGCAAAGTTCAGGGTCCTTTTTCTTTTCTTTGGATAATGCATCTTCTTATTTCCTGTCTTGTCATTCAGTTGTGTATTGACTCAGTTGCAATGGTGCTTGTTCCTGCCCTCTGTTTGAATTTATTATTGACCATTGTCTCATGAACAGTAATCATTGCCCCATGCCCATGCCTTCTCCAGCCATGAATTTTTTCTTCCTCCATGAACTCTTAGTGAATTGATTATGTATGGTGGTCTCATACTATAGAAGCACGTGTGTGTGTGTGTGTGTGTGTGTGTACCCAAATGGTGGGTGAGGATTTCCCACAGTAAAAATGGGGGTGTGGGGGTGTTTTATGATATTCAGGTTTACAGTATCTGAAATTTGAGCTCAGAAAATAAAATCCTGAAATCATCAGATCAAGAAGAAGAAAAGTGATAGGAATCTGAAACTCTGGCTGAGAATACCTGAAGTGCCACAACATGTGCCCCCAAATTTGGTTGGGATGCTTGTTGAATTTCACAGGCAGCTGACTGTTCACTTTTAGTTTAGCTAGGCTGATCACCGTGATATGAGACCAACAAACTGTGCTTGTTCAGTTTACTGCTGCTACCAGACTAAACCCCACAAGAGGTTGAGCTAATAGAGCTGGTTTAAATGGCATACAGCCAGCTTACCAACTCAAATTTTCCCTCTCGTTAACTCATTGTCCTTTCCTAGCACTTAAACCAGGATTCCAAGTCACTTGTAAATTGTGGTTTGCCCCAGAACCACATTCTTCCATATGGGAAAAGGAGTCTCATACTAGAATGCCCTTTTGTGGTGTCTTGAGTTGTAACCCAAGACATATTCTCATTTATTTATTTTTGTCGTTTTCAAAATGTCCATCCCTTTGCTGCTGAAGAAAAGTGTGCTTTTGCCTCTTTCTTCCTCCCATCCACATAACCAGGGACCTGGTGTTCACCCACTGCAACACTAAATAGCTCACCTCCCATAGTTATTTATTTTAGGATTTCCCAATCCCTGGCAACACATTTCCCCACCTGCAAGGCTAGCCCTGACCCATTCCATATCGTGGAGATAAGATATAGTACGGAAGATGGCTTAACTTTTTTGCAGGTAGCCATGGGAGAAAGCAACCAGGAAACATTTTAAGTGGGATTGTCATCATATGTAGCTGAACCTAGACCCAAGTTCTCTTCATAGTGCAAAACAACTTTTGCTCTCTGAATGTTCTAAAGAAGGTGTGGTTTTATGAGAAAAGAGGACTTTGTACAGTGTGCAGGAAGCTGCAGGGCGGCTGAGTGGTGACGCTTGCAGCTTAATCATGAAGGATTTGGAGGCAGTGATTAATAGTGAGAGACCTAGACTGCAGAGCAGCATGTGATTGTTTCAGATTGGGTGAGTGGGGGAAGATTCGGTCAGGCCAGAGGTGTTTCTTGTCCTGCACTCCTGTATCCCATAGCAACCACTTCAAAATTGTGAAAAAGGATGCACTTCACCAGAAGGTGCAGAAAAAGAAGGAAATAATCCAAGGATGTGGGAGAGAAAGGAAGGCATGAGAAAGTGGGAGAGACATACGCTGTCTGTGTACCACTTCTGAATACATAGGCTAATTGCCAGTGATAAAACTACCCTCTGTGACCATGTTATCTTATGAATTAAGTTCAGTTGTAACTATAGTCCATGACATTTTCGAGGCTCCAACCTCAGATTTCATTAGTCATAGAATAGGCTAAGCTACCATTCTGTATAACGGCTAAATTCACACGCTTAACTACAGCAACCACTTCTGCAAGCAGAAAAGGACCGGGGGAAATATCATGAGTAGTCTAGTTCCTCTTGCTCTAGCTGTACCTATTCTGCTTTTTGAAATTATTTGGGAACAATATTTCTATTTTTAAAAAACAGATCATCTGTGTTCAGGTCACTTTACTGCTTTCTGTATTGCAAATTGCTTCAGGGTGTACTTTGTACTGTAAAAAGCCCCCCCCCCCCCAATGTAAAATTAATCATCAGGTGTTTTCCACAGACTGATCTTGCATTGCCACACAAGGAAGACGGATGCGAAAGGGAGTTTGTTCACCTTAATCTGGCAAGGATGATTCACGTGTGGGGTGAAAGAAAAGGCGGGGGAGCTATACCCAGATGGTCACTGCAGTCCAGCTATAACAGAGCTGATACTGCGAGCCATCTGGTTGGCGGGTGTGTACACAGAAATCTAGATGAAGCAGCACATGTTCAGCCATATTCCCTCCATGGGAGGAATCTTTGGATCAGGACCTTTGGTTTGGATGGCAAAGGAAATCACCCATAACTATGCCCACTTTTATGGAAAGGTGTAGTTGACAAAACAGTTGCCAAACACCCGTAAGAACTTTCAACGCTTTCTGTCATAATCTTATATTACAGGCCTCGTCCAAGCATCCCTTTAAACCAGAGTTTAAACTATGGTTTAAAGTGAGCACTTGTGGCGCTCCACCACTACTATTTACTTTCCCACTTGGAGGAGGAAACACCATGGAGGACGGCTTCCCATTAAGTGCCAACAAGCACTTGTGTATTGTTTCTTTCCTACCTAACCAGCCACAAGTTTATTTGTTATTTATTTTATTTATTTACCCTATTTATGGATTGCCCTTCACCCAAAGGCCCCAGGGCAGGACTACACAGAATTGAAACCGAAATTAGTAATAATAAAGCCTGAAAACTTAAATCCCATACAAATAAAACAGCAGCGTCAATTAAAATCCAACCCCAGTGTACCTGACCCTTCCCTAAAATCCTGAGAAAGCCCAGCGATGAAGTGACAACAATGTGGTGGTGAGGCAGGCTTCAGAGGGGAGATCGCTCCAAAGGAACGTGGCTACCCCTGAGAAGGCCCAACTATGGGTCCCCACCTTATGAAAAAAGATATGGAAAGAGACATTATTTTAGATACTTGGGACGCAGATCTTTAAGGGCTTTAATTACTAATACAGGCACCTTAACTATGGCCTGGAAGATTTGTAGTTGTTTCAAAATTGGTGTCCTGTATGAGCTTTTCCAGATACCTACTGGCAGTCTAGCTGCTGCAATTTGCATTAGTTGTTGTTTCTGGCCCATTTTGAAGGGCAGCCCCACATAGTTCAACCAGTTATGCACACCAGGACATACATAACTGTGGCCAAGCTATCTCTGTCCAGAAATAATTGTAATTGGTGCACCAGCCAAAACTGGGCATGGGCATTCCTACCTCTGAGGTCAGGTGGACCTCAAGGGATACAGCTTTGTTATTAGCTTACCATCACGAGGGCTGGGTTGCATGTAGCAGGAAGCAAGCCTCTGGTTTGTTTTCCCTTTGAGTGGAAGACAAGGAGTGGCAGTGGAGCACCTAATGACATTTAACTTTATTTTAACTATGATTTAATGTGACTTGCAAACCAGCCCACAGACTAGCTGAATAATCATTACCTCAGCTAAAGGAACTCTGGGAGTTGTAGTTCTGTTCACAGAAGTGGGAATTTCTTATGAGAGAGCGAATTCTCAGTACTCTCAACAAATTACAGTTCCTAAGATCCTTTAGGGTCAAACTTGCTGTGGATTCAAAAGTGAATAATAAAGTGTCCTTGGTGGAAGCTCTGCAGAATCCCACTGTGATGCCACATAGAAGAAGCAACAAGAAGAGGAACAGTATAAAGGGGAGTTCAAAACATTTATTTGTTTAGTAGAAATGAATGAGTATTTCTTAGTTACTAATTGGAAAATCAGTTATGCTAATATTTTATTATATTTGGTGACAGTGAGATACTGAAATCTGTGTACAATGGGGGAAAGCCTGCAATATTTTGACACTACAGTATTTTGCAGAAATAATCAAGATTATGAGCCTATGCAGTTATGGGACTGAAGTCCCATTGGACCTAGTGGGATAGAGGCTTAAGTTTGCAGTAAAAAACAGTCATGGGTTTGGGATTCTTGTTCAGATATAACAGTGCAACCCTACCCATATCGACTCAGAAGTAAGTCCTATTGAATTAAGTAGAGCTTACTGCCAGGTCGTGGGGTTAGGATTGCAGCACAATGGAGCAGTCCAACCTCCCTTTGTGCTGGGCTGGTGGCTGGACTGGGCGGAAGTGTCCTTCCTCTGGCCTCCTGCTGGATGCCACCTTCAGAGCTCCTCTTCTGCCGGCCAGCAACATCCTCACCACCACCAGCCTGCACAAAGCCCCAAACTGGACTTTTGGGGGGAGGGCGGAGCTGAGCCAGCCTGAGATGCTGCCCCAGCACCTGCCATCCTCACCACTGTGTGCAGCAGGACTGCAGCTGAGGAGGTGGGCTCTGCTATTCCATAAAGCTCTGCCAGGATGGAGGTGGGGGGGGGATGCAGAGAGTTGGAATGTTCCCTAAATTATTATTGAGACCTCGTGGTCAGTTGTTTCATAGGAAGGCCTATGGAATGTTGCACAAACTTTAGAAAGCTTACAACATTTATTAGAGAGTTCTATCTCTGCTATATCATTCTGTCCAATGTTGGGAGGAAAATGATCTTACAACAACCAATATATTATATTTCTTTACAGTGTTGTTGGTTGTTAAATGAAATCTGCTAAGGTTTTTGTTTTGTTTTGTTTTGCTTTGCTTTTCTTTGCTTTCTTCCATTAAAACAACAACAACTAAATTTGGCAGGACTGCAAAATAGGAAGCCACTCTCATCTTTACCAGTCAAAAATGTATGTGATGTCTAATATCTCTTTCAGACAAGATGGATAAAGCCTTGTTTGTGTGTCTTCATAATGACTCTGAATGTACCGTCAGTTTGACTTGCAATTGTCTATTGTACTTTGTTCTGGATTTCAGCTTTGCATACCTGTGAACATAACTTCTGAGATGTTTTGTTTATTTTATGTTTCCAACAGAGTGTTATTTAAAGGTGTATCTTATTTGCAGCCTCCACTAATTATACAGTACTGTAGTTCCAAAGTATAAAGTATAAAGTTTGGATTATTTTTATACCAGCATCCAAATATTTGATTTCTGGCGTTCTAGTCAGTGTAATAAAATGATACAATAAAAGTATTAATAATATTCTGAACCTGAGTTTTTATTGGTACATTCAAACAAGACAGCATCCGCATCTC
The DNA here is from genome assembly GCF_964252035.2 of Podarcis erhardii. NCBI lineage: Eukaryota > Metazoa > Chordata > Lepidosauria > Squamata > Lacertidae > Podarcis > Podarcis erhardii. Next base: position 94,768,919 of record NC_138497.1, on the reverse strand, counting down.
AGTTTGCATATGGAGAAAAGTTAAATAAGACGCTTCTCAAAAGTCTCCACTGAAAGGTTTGATAGGTAATGGCTATAACAGGTTTTTCTCTACCTCAATATTCTAGGGCTCCTGAAAAGGCAGGGGAGGAGATCGTATTTCAATAAGCAGGTGCATTCTGGTTATAAAAGTTGGCAAATCTACTGTAGCTGTAAAATCCATATTTGAAAAGTATATTATACATTCAGAAAATGAGAACAGGTGCTTTTTTCATAAACCTTACAGAAAAAAATGGGGGGGGGGGCAGCCCATCCAAAAAAAATATATTGAGGGGACCCAAAGTGCCTTGGCCCCCAGGAGCCTGAGCCCATGATCAGAACTCGTCTTCCAGATCATTCTGAGCTGAGGCTGCACACAGTGGTTTACTAGCTTCTTATAGCCTAGGACAACGACATAAGGCATAATTAGACAGGCTTACATTCCTGTTCTATTAAATCCAGTAGAAAAAAAATGCACTCATTACAGTGGGATTTAGGTGCACCTGTTTTCTGCTGGCTTCTTCAGGGAAGATAGCCTGTCCACGCTCAAGTTGTATTAAAGTTTTATCAAAAATAATTGATCACGTGAGATGCAACTATCTGATTTATTTATATCTATATTTTTGTTATATAATCATTTTTGTTGACAGTAGGTCTATTGCAACCATGGCTCTTCAATAGGAATAATTTATTGAAAGAAGATTTAAATCTTTCCTTTCTTTATGAAGTTCAAACCTGCTTGCAAAACAGTAAAATACAACACTATATGAAGCAAACCACCACAAAACAGTAAGAAGCATAATAAAGCATACCTCAGTGTGCTTTATAAGTCAAGTGACTGCCTCTTATTTTGCTGTTATGAATTGTGGTGTTTTATTGTTTGCATTTGCTGTGGATCATTTTATTCTTGCCCATTGTTCTCTCTGCCTCAGAATTTGACTGGGTGAGGGGCAGTTTAGAAATATTTTAAATAATAGGTAAAGCATAATAAAAAGACAATGCGAAAAGAACAAACACAAAGGGTTGTGTGTAGTTACAGTAGGCAATAAATTAAAAACTAGTTTCCCAGCCTCTAAAGATCTTAATCTTTATTAAGTTCCTGGCCTTGGAAGTGGAAAGACAAAATGCAGGAAGCAAAACCAACCTCTCTTGGCAGGGAAGTTTTAAAGTCCAGGGGTGTCAATGAACAATGCTCCACCAGAGCAAAATGGAGGATGCAATATCTATGCAAAAGCAGCAGGTAGGAGGAGAAGGTGTTAAAGTCATCTTTGTACATAACCTTCTCTCTCCCAGCCCATCCTCACTAGTCACTTCTCCGCAGCAGTTTCTCCTGAATACCCCGACCCATCTTTTGGTTGCAAACACAAACCTTTGCCAACCTGGTGCTCTCCTGATGGTTGAACAACTTCTGCCAGTCCCAGCCAGTACGCTTGCAAGGCTTTCAGGTGAGCAAAGGTTGGTCTATGACAATAGTGTCAATATACGGTGGTACCTCAGGTTACATACGCTTCAGGTTACAGACTCCGCTAACCCAGAAATAGTGCTTCAGGTTAAGAACTTTGCTTCAGGATGAGAACAGAAATCGTGCTCCGACGGTGCGGCGGCAGCAGGAGGCCCCATTAGCTAAAGTGGTGCTTCAGGTTAAGAACAGTTTCAGGTTAAGAACGGACTTCCGGAAGGAATTAAGTATTTAACCCGAGGTACCACTGTAATATTGCAAATAAATGGAGCACCTAATTCCAGGGCAGTTCATCTTGAGTTCAAGGTCCTAGGTAGTACAAGGAAACAAAACCAATACTTGGATAGCTGCAAAAAATAGTAGAGCTTAGTTTCATAGCAATAAACACCTGCTCCAGTCTGTGAAAGCTTAACCTGGAGATAAAAAACCTGGACTTTAACCACCAGGAAATAATTTGCACGAGAGGCAACATATGGATCAGTGCACAGTTTTTTAGGATGTTCATCCGGATTTGAAATTTGTTGCAACTTTAAATTCTTGTTTTACATAGGAGGATGGTTATGAAACAAAATGACCAAGACTTTGGCAAAATCTTTAGAGAAGTGCTTCCAGGCACAACCCCTGATATCCTGAGTCCCTTATGCACCCCATAGCACATTCATCTTAGTGGATAGGCACTTCTGACCCATATGGACCTGCTTCCTTCACTGAAATGGATGGGAGAGCCCTTGGAGGTCGAGAAGCAACAAATGTGCACCAGAATTTCTGCACCAGTGAGGAATTTCTTTTACAAGAAGACATGTGTTTGGAAAAAAACTTCCTACCAGACTCAATCTGCTATGGGACAGGGTATAATATTCTTTATCATAATGCTCTGGTACAGGGATATGTTTTAAAATCTCAAGGGTTTTACCGTTACTTTCCGCAGAAATGATTTGTGTTTTGCTTGCCTGCTACCTAGAATCAACTGGGCCATGTAATACAGGCTGCGAGTTCAGAAAAAGGAAATAGATTACAGTATTTCATTCCTCCTTCCAACTCTCTCTTTTTCTTTATTTCTGTTTGCTACCTGGTGATTTCAGGACTCAGGGTGAAATTTTATATTGGGCCCTCAATTTTAATCCTTCCTCCCCCAAGTGAATTAGAATAAGATTAAAAATAAATTAATTAAAATCCTTATTATATATGCAGAATAAATTGAGCACACAAGAGGCAAAAGATAGGAATGTGCCCAAGGTCTGAAAAATCATATAACTTTTACTAACATATCAAATACATGTTTCAAATGTGAAATGTCACACTAATATTGCAATATTAGATTCGCTCAACCCTACACACAGCATAGAAAATGACTTCACTTCCATCCTGCCGCTGAGAGCCTGGAGGAGTGCTAGGTGAGCCAGCAGAACTGCTTTTGGCTCCTGCTCCCCCCCCCAGCCTTAGGATTGCAGCCTACAGGCATCAATTCCAATCATAAACAAAGAAAGAAAGTCTCTGCTGTACAATCACTATTATACCTGCTTTCTTCATAAAGTTTTTTTTAAAACAACAACAACAAAAACCTAAAATATTGGTATATACTACCAATAAAACAGTATTTAAACCACCATCAATTTGGATGTCTGCTTACATAAGTCTTTGGGAGCATGCATAATACATAAACACCATCCCAACATTTAGTAAGGCACCAGCCATAAATTAAGCGATACAATCTATTCACAGTTCTGACGTCAATAAAAAGTTGACCTCTGGACTGGTAACGATGATCTAAAATATACTAACCCGAAGGGGAGAAAACATTTCCTTGTAGGATTAGCAGAGAGCAACTGCAACAATGAAAGGCTGTGTTCTCCTCACCGTTGTATGGTTTATCTTCTGTACAAAGGCAGGTAAGTGGCAACCTTTTCTCTGAAAGATGGTTAAATTACCAGTTATGTGGGTGGGATAAACCCATTGTATTTATGGGTTCCTTTCCTGCTCTTTAGAAGGACTGAATTTGTCAGCTTCTGCATCTCAATTATTAATCCATGATCTATGAACGGCAGTTGTGGTGATTTGCAATGAAATCCAATTTCTTATTTTTTCAGTTAACTGTTTTGTGTTAACCACCTCTGCAGCTTTAGGCCAGAACTTTGCCTTTTAAGTAACTAGCTAAGCAATCCAAAAGGGTTGTACTTCTGACTATATGGAAATACCCCACCTCAACCCCAGCCACTCTGGGCAGGTTCCATCAAAATATTAAAATACAATAGTCTGTCAAACATTAAAAGCTTCCCTAAACAGGGTTGCCTTCAGATGTCTTCTAAAAGTCTGGTAGTTGGTTTTCTCTTTGACATCTGGTGGGAGGGTGTTCCACAGGGCAGATGCCTCTACCAAGAAGGCCCTCTGCATGGTTCCCTGTAACTTGGCTTCTCGCAGCGAGGGAACCGCCAGAAGGCCCTTGGCGCTAGACCTCAGCGTCCGGGAAGAACGTTGGGGGTGGAGACGCTCCTTCAGGTATGCTGGACCGAGGCCGTTTAGGGCTTTAAAGGTCAGCACCAACACTTTGAATTGTGCCCGGAAACGTACTGGGAGCCAACGTATGTCTTTCAAGACCAGTGTTATGTGGTCTTGGAGGGCACTCCCAGTCACCAGTCTAGCTGCCACATTCTGGATTAGGTGTAGTTTCAGGGTCACCTTCAAAGGTAGCCCCACATAGAGCGCATTGCAGTAGTCCAAGCGGGAGATAACCAGAGCATGCACCACTCTGGCAAGACAGTCCGCAGGCAGATAGGGTCTCAGTCTGCGTACCAGATGGAGCTGGTAAACAGCTGCCCTGGACACAGGATTGACCTGCGCCTCCATGGACAGCTGCGAGTCCAGAATGACTCCCAGGCTGCGCACCTGGTCCTTCAGAACCAGGGAGTCCTCCACACCTGCCCACCTCCTGTCCCCCAAAACAGTACTTCTGTCTTGTCAGGATTCAACCTCAATCTGTTAGCTGCCATCCATCCTCCAACCACCTCCAGACACTCACACAGGACCTTCACCGCCTTCACTGGTTCTGATTTGAAAGAGAGGTAGAGCTGGGTGTCAGCCGCATACTGAATTTCTACCCCTGGCTAAACCAGGTGAGGGTAGCCAATGGGTCTCAAACCTTTGGTGAATTAGGGACTTTCCCTGCAAGCAAAGACAGGCTCTTGCAGATGAGCAGAGGGGACCAATAGTGGGTCCAATGGTCAGGAAGATGTTTTCTGCACATGATGTAGAGGGAAGTGAGGGGCAGATGGGGTTGTCAGACAGGGAGGGTAGCCCATCTAGGAGAAGGAAAACTCTGATCCTAAACCTCCACTGCCTTATGGGATATCGTCAGAAGAAGAAAAAGCTAAGGAGGGAACCCTACACAAATCCAGAGTGGAGTCCCTAAGACGGTTGGATAGAGCCTTGTATGCCTCCTTCTGGCAACTCCTGCAGCTAAACTGGTGCCAGACATATTGCTCTGTTTGCCTTTGGGCTACATATGCGAAGCCAAGAGGGGGGTCTTGTCATCTGGGCAGCCCAGGACCTCCAGCCCAGGCTTCTGCTTTGGGGAGGTCACTTCAGTGCTGCTAATGCAGAGGTATGACTTCACCACAGGAGGCACATTGCAATGTCTCTCGAGACAGAAGGAAATGAACAATATGTATGTAGGCTCCAGTTGTAGCTGCATGCAACTAGTAACCGCATATGTGACCCCAAGTGACCCCAGATGGTACTGTGCATTGTTATCGGGATTAAAAAGCTACATGCAGTCAGTTCAATGGGACCTGGAAATCATCAGAATGCAGATAGGGGTGAGAATTTTCTTCACCTGTGGCAGTGATGCATGCAATAGCCTCCTTCTAGGGGTAAATCTCCTTTGCTGGAACAGGTTAACAGTTTACAACAGACACTTCACATCCAAGTTATGTAACAGAACTACTATACTGTGAATGAAGCTTTATCTTTTCAACCAGTTTGAAATTCTCAGGTATTTACATTGTCCAAATTTAGTTGACAATAATATTGGTGTCAGCTCTTATGAGTTTCAGTTTTAGAGTTGTAATTTGCATGATGAAAAAGAGAGAAACATTTGTGTAAAAAGCTAAACAAATTTCATGACAGTGTTATCTTGCTTCTCCTCCATGTCCTGTCACACTGAGTTGTGAAAAACCTCACAAGGCTGATTTATAAGACTACAGAGAACTATGCACCTTTCTCTCCAGTCTTTTGTATTTTGATAATAAGTGGATAATTGTTGTAAGCCACTTTGGGGAGAGCTAACTGTGGAAAGGTGGTTAAACTAAACTAACTTAGGGTCAGTCCAGTAAAAATGGCCCATAAGCAAACACAGTGGTTCTCAAAGGGAGTGATGTGCCATAATATGGTATGGTATTAGAATAATTTGGGGGGGATATACAACCAGAAACAGTATCCACACCTTTCTTCAAGAGCATTTGCTATTCTTCTACAGTTAAGGGCTCCAGGAAGCAGAACAACTGGCATACGAAGAGACATTGATTAAATCCGAGCCAGGTGAAAGTAGGAGAGTTTACATTATCCAAAGGCCCCATGGTAATTTTAAGCAGGTGAAGCCACTCCCTTGTCTGTGTCAATAGAGATGTTTGGTGGGATTCGGCCTTGGGCCTGTGCAGCCTGGCTTCTTCTTAGCTTTCCTCTGCTAGGAAAACTAGAACCTTTGGAAGCAAAGTGCACAAAGGAAACACTCATAAATTGGCAAGGGATCTTTGTTCTCCTGGCAACATTATATAATAAGCACTTGTGAAATAAAGGTGAAGTCCGCTTCTCCAGACAGTTGCTGAAAGTTATTATTAGCCACTGAAGTCACATGTGTCTCAATGGATAATACAGGGCCCAGGACAAGGAATACACCCAACTGTATAGCTGAATCTTCATGAGAAGTGTAAATCAGGTAACAGGGACCATGGCAGAAAATTCCCGTTTTCGGGTCACTGCGCTGGGATATTCTGTAGACTACAGTGCCATGAGTTAAATTTCTCCAGATGATCTAAGTGATCTTATAGGTCTATACAGGGGCAGGCAAACTTTCAGACAAATTGATCCCAATTTGTTCAGGGCTTTATATGTTACTAAAAAGACATTGAATGTAGCCCAGCAACCTTGTTTTATGATAAGAGACACCATTCATTTCCTTAACAGGAGTAACAGAAAATACAGTTAGAATGTTTACATCATCCTTGTGTGCCAATATCAGATTAGGAGATCTCAGTTTGTTTCTAGTTATAAACAGGTATCATGTGTTTATTAGTCATTCTTCTTAATATGAGTATAATATAATTGGGTGCGGTCTTGCAGAGTCTCTTAACTATATAGGGAATAAAGTCAGGGCACACTGAGAAAAATGAGTCTTTTTTAATAATAATAAAAAATATTGGAAGGGGTCTGGTTTTAATTGCCCCTTTGATAAAATGTGTCACAGTTCATTTGCAAGTCAGACTACTGGTCCACTCAGCTCAGTATTGTCTATAGCAGTGGCTCTCCAGGGTTTCAGAAAAGATCCAATCAGATGCACAGCACAAATGTAATATTTGATCAGCTTTGCTACTCGATTCTGAGGCGACTGTTGTGGGTGAGATAACATCTGATCAGTTCCGACTAATGTCATAGTGACACTCTTTTCTCCAGGATACAGAACTTTCTACCATTATTAATTCTTTCATAGCCTTCCATTTTGATTATTGAAATTTACTACTCTTTGTGGAACTGTTCTGATTTGTAACCTGCATCTTGTGCAGAATTATTAAGTCCAACTTTTATTGGAAGCAGCCTCAGAGCGTGTACAACTCCTTTCCTTACCAATGGTGTCTATACTGATGCTGAATTTTATACTGAATCACTGCTGAAAGACACACTTTACCCTGGACAAAATCACACTGAGAGTCTTGAGTTTAGGAAAATAACATTGCAGGATAGTATATTCATTATACTTGATAGGAAAGTTCTTTCTAGCTAAGATGGAAATATACAAGGAGCCATGTTTGCTCTTTGTTCTCAGCAGGAGGGCACACAAAAGATTGCTCCTTTAACAAGCTAAGAATGAAGAAGGAGGAAGTAGGAAATGAGCTGCCTAGCACCTGAGATCAGCACAAGGACAGTCTAGGAAAATTGGAGGTTCTTCTCTATCTAGCCTCTTCATGCAGGTATATTAGCCTATAGTGCAAGCTGAGTTGCACCCCAACATTTTCAACAGCCTGCTGAATGGCTTCCAGGACTAGTTCAACAGGGTGGTTTTATCCTCCAAAGCTGCAACGGTCCTGGGCTCCACATATCTCAAGGAAGGCCACATATTTGCTTCATCTACTGTGGTACAGTTGGGCAGGCTGCACTTTAGGTCCCATCCTTCTAAACAGGGGAGTTCAACATGTGGCCCAAGGGCTGCATGTGGCCCTTGAAGTATTTTTAGTGGCCCTCAGCCACTGTGATTTGGGAAAGAGGCATGAGGGCTCTGGCAGGGTCCTAGAGTCCTCCCACCTCCTTCTCAAGGCCTAGTTCGTGCTTTCCCAACTTTGGGAGTGCTCTAGGACCTGCCAGAGCCTCACACCTCCTTCCCCAAACCCAGTGCCTCATTTACCTGGCTTTGGAAAGGCAGCACAAGGGCTGGGAGGGGCATGACAAATTTTGGCCTTGTTCTACCCCTGGCATGGCAAGGCAGTGTGTGGCTTGTGGGTTCCGTGTCTAAGTACACCTGTGGCGCACTTAGTATGAAAAGTTGGGCCAACCTGTTCTAATAGACTAGGTAGAGTAGCTGCTTTGCATGCAACTCTAGGTAGGGCTAGGAAAATGCTGTTGCCAGTTAGCATAGAGTAGGCAATATCGAGCTAGATGCACTAGTGGTATGATTCAGTATATGCTTCCTATGTTACTGTGTTTTTGTACATCTGTCCTGGGCATGAATTTGTAATTGAGTACTATTTGTTCTCTACATTTTCAAATATTTGGGTGTGTGTTTTTTTAATGATTTGATAAGTGTTTTGCAGTTTGTCTATTTTAGACTGCTCCACAATCTAATTTTTTTTGTTTTGAGAATTATTTTGGAGTGAAATATTTTATAAATACATTTTAATTGAAGTACGGTCTGGCTCTTACACATGACAAGGCCTCAGGCTCACTCACCCTCTGGTATTGCACGCAGAGCCTTCAGTGAGAACTGTGGCCAATGTGCACATATGTGTACATGAGTAGACCCCACTCTGACAACCTGTCCACTCCTTTTCCTTAGCATATGTATCACATGGGACCAGGGCCTCTTCATACAGGTGTTTACATCCAGAGGCTCTGAAAGTGCTGCCTGTGTGGTGGAAGTCATGCAGGCTTGAGGCCCACTCCCACAGCCCACTAGAGACAATATGTATGGCCTAAACACTGGACCACAACTGTGAACCAAAACTCCACTATGGCCGAAACAAATGACGCAACATTAATTATTCTAGATTTGAATAAGTGTACTTGCTTATGACACTAGTTCTCTTACTCTTTCTGTGAGTAATTGCTATTTGTTGTTTAGCTAGAGAGATAGATTAGACACACAGAGATGTAGTGCTTTTCTCCCCTTTATTTGTTTTACCTTCAGGAGCAGCAAGTACCACAGCATCCACAGAAGCATCTAGTGCCACCATGCCCACAGAAACATTGAGTGTCTCCACACCCACAGAAACATCGAGTGACTCCAAACCCATAGAAACATCGAGTGTCTCCATGCCCACAGAAGCATCTAGTGTCTCCATGCCCACAGAAGCATCTAGTGTCTCCATGCCCACAGAAACATTGAGTGACTCCAAACCCATAGAAACATCGAGTGTCTCCATGCCCACAGAAGCATCTAGTGTCTCCATGCCCACAGACACATCGGATGTCTCTACACCCACAGAAATATCAAGTGTCTCCATGCTCACAAACTCAACGGATGCTCCAACTTCCTCAACTGCAACTGCAGGAATAGTAACTACACCAGGTAATCATTACACAACTACTTCCTGGCTTTTTTTGTTCAAAATAACCAGACACTAATTAAATTGCAAAGCATATTGTATAACAAGATTGTCTGCTTTCGTGACAGAAAATTTTCCCCTCTTCTCCCCGCCCCCAGGCACTGTCAGGAGGTCCTACACACGAGTAGGAGTCTGGCAGAGACACATGCCTGACTGACATGTTCTCTCCCTCCTGGTTGTTCGTTCGGGAGATTCAAAATCTTTCTCTAGCCCGAACATCACAGCGACTGATACCTTAGAGGCATCAGCACACTTCAGGATCAGCAGAGTATAGGCAGTCAGCGTACAGACTCAGTAGCGCAGCATTTTGGCTAAACTACATTTATTTACATATACACACTCGGAGCATCATAACTCAGTTTCTTCCTCTTCAGTATCAGACTGCAAAGAGAAAGAACAAAGGACAAATGTCCTACATCACGGAAACACGGTAATCCAAACATCCTGTCTCCGTCACTTCCCACAATGTGGAATGAAAACATACACCGTCATGTGATATAAACAATCCCATGACTGCAACACTGGAAAAGAATCCTAACAGACACATCCCCTAAATCTGCTTGGGGTGTGTGTTTCATACAACTCTTTGGAGAAGATATGAGGGTGGTGACGGGTATGTACAGCGGAGGAGAGAGGAGGAAGCCCCATTGTGCGCTCTCAATGGATCTGGTGGGCTTTATAAGTTCTACTAATGTATAATCTATAAGGAGGGGTGGAAATCCTTGTTCTCATTATGGTTTTCATTTTAGGACCCCCTACTTGTGCTGACCAACCATGTGAATACGCTGCTGTATGTATTGATTTGTTCCAAAGCTTTTCATGCCAATGTCCTTATGGATTTTATTATATGAACACATCAGGTTGCCAGCAAGGTGAGTTATGCATTTATTTATCTCTTGTGTGGCTCTGTTCAAATGAATAGAAATGCTTCTGTTACGATGCTTCTGTTTTAGTGAATGCTGAACATGTCTGAAGAAAACACTAATATGCATCCATTCACAAATACCTAGCATTCTCTCTTTGTTAACACAAATCCTAGAATCATGATTTTTTTTCTGCTTCTTGTCTAACCCAGGACGATATATCCTTTTCAAAACAAGCATACATTGACAAATTGCAAGTCTAGCATTTTGATTTTCCAGACGTTATATGACTAATATAAGATCCATTGTAATTTTAGGCAAAGTATTTCCAGGAGAATTCATTCTGATGCAACCATATGATCAAGCTATGGAAAATATTCAATCTGAAGTTTATGCAGCTTTGTACCACAATGTCACCAACATTGTAAGTTTCTTTCATTGTATATCCTCTTTGTTATAAACTAATGCTCTACATCTTTTTCTTTTAAAGACATAGGTGCATACAGATATTTCTTGCTATTCATAGATATATCAGAGCGAGTATGATTAAACTACATAGAGAAAAAGTTTACTGAGGGTGCTTTTTGACATACACATTATAACCAGATTTTGTCTGCATGTGCAGATACTACTTTTATTTAAACTGACATTTTCTTCTATAGTTGAGAAACAAGTTTGTGTAATGCAAGCTTACTTACTACCCAGAAAATGCCACTTAATAATTATATTAAAATGATACTCTTGTCTACAGCCTTGTGATATATCTCGGCTATTTCCACGCATAAAAAAACTCCTTCAAATTGCCTTCAAATTTGAGGGCCAGTATGTACCCAATCAAACCTAGTGGTTGTAAGGCAAGACTGATCGGAAGTGGTTATGAAGTTATAGAAAATAAAGGAAAAGAAGAAGGCTAAGGTCAGGACCCACAATTCCTTTTAAAGAGCCTGTTGCCCCTTCTCAAGATCTCTCTGGGCCATGCCAAAGAAGGAAGCCCTGGGAACACTTGATCCCTCTCCTGGCCATGGCAGAGACTGCACTGCCCCACAAGCCAGCTCCCCCTTTGATTATTCACTTGGCGATTGACTTGATTGGAAGAGGTGATGAAGTTCTGAATTGGTGCAAACCTCACTATCAATTTATACAAGACACCACTGAACATAAATAGGGGAGGAAACTAATCCAACGGGCAGTTCAGATATGTGTGTAAATATCAGTTTTATTTTTGCTCATACATTCTGCTGAAATTTTTAAATCATTTAAAACCTGTTTGTGCTTCCAGAGCAGCAGTTCCAAAACTCTTTTCTCTTGATGCACCACTTGTGAGTTGCACGTTGTACAAACTGTAATGCACTATGCTAGATCCGGTATGATTTTAAATAGTGTTTCCTTGCTTCTTTTATGGTATTGTATTGTCATTTACATTCCATAGAATTCAAACTCTAATACAATAAAACACAATATAAGAAATAAAAGAAGCAATACAAATAAAAGAAACAATATGATATAATTTAAAATCAGTATATGAGTACATCTGAATGAAGCTGAATGGTGTTCTGTTTCTAGAGCTATCATCATAATATCTGTGAGTTACTCAGCAGCTCAGTTTGCATTAAGCAAAACCATGGTCAAGCAGGGTTTGTTGTTACATGCAAATGAAGTTTATTCCCAGTTTTCTTCCTACATTGTACATCACATCTGAAAATAAATTTGTAATATGGAGGCAAGAGTGGAAATGAAAGAGTACTGCCTTGGGAAGCATGTAGAAGAATGGGTAAGGGGACTGAAGACATAAATATATATTCAGCTACTTAGAGCTCCACACAAGTGAGCTCTGTAAATGTTTGTTCTTTGCTCCCAATGTGTCAGTTGCCATCTTGTAAGAAGTGGTTTGCTGGCTAGGGTAGAGCCTCTACACCACCTTCCTGGTACAGTGGTACCTTGGGTTAAGTACTTAATTCGTTCTGGAGGTCCGTTCTTAACCTGAAACTGTTCTTAACCTGAAGCACCACTTTAGCTAATGGGGCCACCTGCTGCTGCCACGCTGCTGCTGCACGATTTCTGTTCTCAACCTGAAGCAAAGTTCTTAACCTGAAGCACTATTTCTGGGTAGCGGAATGTGTAACCTGAAGCATATATAATCTGAAGCGTATGTAACCCGAGGTATCACTGTAGTTGTTTACTGCAAGCAATAGTATAGTGTTCTCAGGCTGCAGGGGGTTGAAGACCCATCACTCGTTCTCTAGCAGGCTCCCTGCCTCCAGCACCCTAGAGCAGCATGAAAGAGGAACTTTTAAGCTACTGTTGGTTCCAAAAACTAAGCATTCAAGAACACTTAAAACACAAGGTGCTTCTGCTTCAAGAGACTGATGTGCGAGTTCTAAATAAAACCGACTGTCTAAAAAATTTAAAACTTAGATCAAAACACCAGACTATAGAAATACTCAAACAATGTTCAGAGTCCAAATGCCTTCTAAAATAAAAACCATTTGCAGGGACTGTGCCTGCCTGATTTCTAATGAGAGGGGGTTCTATAGAGTTGTGCCTACTGCATTGGAGGCATGACTCATTACTGACACGACTCGCAAGTTGTGCTTCTGGTCCATGGGAGACCTCTAAGAAATAGGGGACTGGAAGGGGTACATGGGCTACTGCTTTGGGATTCAGTTTTGCACTTGTCATTTTCCCCTCATCTGTTTTTCTATGTTTTCTGCCTCCTTTAAACTGATCCTTATCTTTATTCATGTTTTACAGTTCAGTAAAATATTCAAAGATGAGAAAAGTTACCAGGAAACAATCATTATAAGCATAAAGTAAGTATGGCAAGTTTAATATATACATAGCCAGTAGCGCCTTCAACAAAATGTTGCAGTGTAGAATGTTCCTAGTTAGGATTCCAGCTCATGCTCTTTACAAGGATATGCCTTTCCGTCCCTCCCGACCCCCCCGGGTTTTCTGCTTTTCTATCTCGGACTGTCAGCCAGTATTTTGAGGCCAGTAAGCATGCTCAGTCTTCATCAGACTCTCCACTGCCCCACAATTAGGGTTCTTTTTCTAAACATTTTTTTTTGCACTTTTGCAAATCTTGGGAGTTTCCCCTATCCTGCAGATACCTCCCTCTTGGGCTTGGATGGTGTCATCATTTTGGCTACATAAGGAGCCACACTTGGAAGAATCAAATTTGCTAGTACTCTAAAGCAATGGTTCCCAATTAGCTAATTACTGAGGACCCCCTGTTTTTCAAAAGCCAAGCTACCGACTCTACTTTTGAAAATTTTGATAACTCTATGGTAGTTACCTGGGCAAAACAATTTTTTAGAACAAAATGTGGGGTAGCCCCTCATAATGCATCATCTAATGAATAATATGTTAGGTCACTTAGCTGGTGTCTACAATAGTGTTTGGGTGGACCAAGGGCATAAGGTACCCATATATATACTTTGACTCGTGTGTGTGTGTGTATACATACACAGAGTATATTGCTAACGTATCTCTAAAATATGTATGTATATACATTTCAGATCATCTACACAAGCATCAAAAAGGCTGAGTAAGGCTGAAGCCGCAAGCAACGTCAACATTACGTTAATCAATTTGTTTGATATAAACACAAAAGTAACACCTCAAGTATGGATGGAGAAGGTTAATAGTTCGAATGACATCAAGTTTGATCGGAGTAAGTACCGTACTCTTTTCAGAATCCTTACATGATCCTACACCAGTGTTATTACTAAGTAGTCTATAAAGAAATCCCTATCCCCAAAGTGCTCCTTCTACTGAATGGAATGTTCTCGTTCCTCCTTCCTCTTGAGACCAAAGTCCCATTCTTCCCTGTAGTAGATACCTATTACTTTAATTGCTGAGATGAACTGCGACCAGTCAATCAAGTCCAGCCTAGCAGAGATAGGTGAATTTAATTCTTCCACCTCTTAGGGAGGACATTATAAAGCAATAGCACTGAGTTCATTTCCTGCCTCTATATATATATATATATATATTTGCTTTCGTAGATTTTCACGGGTACAGGAATGCAGGTTTTGGTGTCCTCGGGTGTCTAACAAGAAGCCGAAAGCACCAGCCTGAAGATGACGAGTGAGACCTCGTCGAAACGTCGCCTAGACACCCCAACTTTTACACGGGAAGACACCCGAGGACACCAAAACTTGCATATATATATATATATATATATATATACCAATCCCAAGTTCTTCCTGTTGGTTGGGATAAAGTAATTGTACTGTTTCTGACAGTTACACAATTATACTGCTACTGCTCCCTATAGATAAGTTTTTGCACCCCAGAACCCCAGTTGCTGCTGTTCTATAATTCACAATAGCATGCCAATGCTGTTCTCAAGCCAAGACTTTCTGTGACAGAACCTGTTTGCTGTCTAAATTATTACTATGTTAATAGTAGTTTTTAGTGGGTGTGTATGTGAGATCTTACACAAAATCTCCTGCTGCTCTCAGTTGTACCAGAAAGTTTCAATCTTAATGTGAGAGTTAAGTATCTTTCCTATACTTTCACCCCCAAAGCAGTATATTGTTGGATGTTTTACCTGAGGTTTGGAGGACAAATAATTAACATAGTGACAGGCCAAGGAACAGTAAACAGGATGAAGGCATCTACTGGAACCATGTACCATATTGTTCACTCTATAAGACACACCAGACCATAAGACACACCTAGTATTTGGAGGAGGAAAACAAGAAAAAAAATATTCTGAATCTCAGAAGCCAGAACAACAAGAGGGATCACTGTGCAGCAAAAGCAGCGATCCCTCTTGCTGTTCTGGCTTCTGGGATAGCTGCGCAGCCTGCATTCGCTCCATAAGACGCACACACATTTCCCCTTACTTTTTAGGAGGGAAAAAGTGAGTCTTATAGAGCAAAAAATATGGTATTTGACACATTGGTGTGTTGTCAGACCTTGCTAGCTCCAAGATAGGATGCACACGGGGCACTGATGAGATGCAGGTACATGGTCAGAAAAGCAATCAAAATGGCCACATCTGTGCCAGAAGGCAGGCACTGAATCAGATGGATGAGGATCAAAGAGCCAGAGGCAAATGTGAGGTCACAGCCAGGAGAGTAGACAGTACTGTCTACAAGTTGCTACGGCTGATAAAACTAGCTCGGCAGCCAATGGTTTATTCCAATTTGCTTGACAAGTGAAGCTCAGAGGGTACTCTTTTCCAAAATACAGCCTAACTTGCTTGGTGCCCTAGAGCACAGAAAATACTGGAGACTAATTGCTAGTGACCAAAGTTTGAAGCGCCCTGCTTGCTGCTTTACATTCATGCAGATGCTGTGTACATAAGCTCTAGAGGCTCTGCCCCACCACAGCTGTAGGCAGTAGCAGTCAACAGGACAGCACTGCTCACTGGGCATCCTAACACTGAGTGTCACTGATAGTTCCTGAGATGGGAAGATAGTGAGGATATTAGGAAGCCAGGTGAGCAATGCCACTCCACCCCCCACCCCAACCACCAACCGCTACTGACTGAAGACACATGTGCCAGCTGCCCTTGTTAATTGCTTCCTTCCTTGAAAGAATCCGCTGTTAAGTTGTGCTTAACATATAGAAATAACTGTTGCTTAAAGTGATGTTGCTCTCTCTGCTGTTGCACTCGGTTTTAGATCTATCACAGTGTGCTGTTTACGGCTGTGATGGAAAAACTACAATATGCAGTGACACAAACAGTGATTCTCATCCTACCTGTGAATGTCGTCCAAGTCTTGCCAAGATGAACCCTGAGGACAAAGCTTGTTTACGTAAGGCCTTGTCACAGATGTGTGCGCTTTCTTTCTCACCCTTCTCATCTCTGCTTTCAGCCGTCATTCGGCTCCTTCAGACTACCTATTTATTGAGCATTCATCCTGAATTGCACCCACCCTGAATATTTTATCCCATAGCATTTCTCTTACTTTCCCAATTCCCTTCCTTTATGTCTGGTGTTTATAGCTGAATTTACAAAGTTGTTTATTTCGTCTTCCCAATTTCGCCCTACATATTCATTTCCAGTGGAGTATAGCGGAAGTTGAGCTCTCCTTTCCTTGTCATTTGCTTCCAGAAAAAAATAAAGTATATGTTTGCATCCCCCTTAACCTGGAAATGTTTTGCACTGTGATTTTCCTGCCACATATTTTGTGTTTGTGCAGCAAGTACTTTTGACTTCCATTGGTACGGTACAATGCTATATTTGACTCTCTCTCATTTTCCACTTTCATTGCAGTTTGTAAGTCCACTGAGTGCTCTCCAGAAAAGAATCAACACTGTATTATGACAGCGGAAAACGTTCCAGAGTGTCGGTGTCAGTCTGGTTTCCAAAAAGAGGGTGACAAATGTCAGGAGTAAGTAGAGGCAAATGGAAGAGGGGGTATTTTACTGTGCTTCTCCCTGGCCTTTCCCAAAGCAGGAGTGGGAAATCTCAGGCCCACAGACCAAATGCAGCTGTTTAGGTCTTTCTGTCTGACCCTCGGGAATCTGCCCAGGCCATACCTGTCCCCAAAGAACATCTCTTGCTCCTCCCACTTTTTGCTTCTGGCTCTGCCTGCCACTGGCATGTGGGATGAAGCCTTTGAACAGGAAATGATTCTCTACTCCTGCTCTAAGTGCTTTGATGTTTTGCTACAGGGAGGATAAAGATGTGAAGGCATGGGGAGGTGCTGAGGACCCCCCCCCATTTTTTCCATCCCCCAATTTGTTACTGGAAAAAAATGGGGGGCACAGAAAATTGGAGGGGGGTTAATTAGAGTGGCAATGGCCTCTTGAGGCTGTGATGGCCAGAAAAGGTCATTTGGGCTATAGAAAGACAAGTGTGTCAGTCCCTCTGTTCTATTTCTTCTTGGTAGTTACTATCACCATTGGACAATCCCCATATAGTTTGGCTGTCATGTGCAGTAGTCACTTGGTGTAACTTTTTCTTTGTTTTTAGGTGTGCTTTTGGCTACTCTGGGGAAGACTGTAAAGAAGGTAAGCATGAATTTGGGGTGGTTTTTATATAAAGCCTAGAACCATTATCGGCAAGTTGAGCAGAGTCCATAGTAACAGAATTAGGACAATGAATTCACAGTGATAAATATACCTTTAATTTAATTTAGTTTGTGTTTAAAGGCAAACTTACTGAATTTGCATTTTTCAAAACAATACGTGAACTGAAACACAGCTATCCTTCAAAATTCACACTTCTCCAAATTTTGCAGTGATGTTTTTCAGCTTAGTAATGTGTACAATAATGCATTCGTTAGAGTAAATTGTACATATAAATGCCTATATTAGAGAAAATAACATACAAATATGCATTATATTGAGGGAAATAGCTTGAAAAAATGTGTATATTGGTCCAAACTGCATACAAAACCCTGTTCATTAGGATAAGTTTACACCAAAATGCCCAATAATTTTCATAATTAGATTTTTGAAATCCCACACAAATTGCTGGAAATATGTGGAGAACGGAATTTAAGATCGGAAAAATGAGAACCTGAGAGAACTGAAAGCTGATAGATTTGTCCATCCCTACTTCTGAATAGCTTATAAAACATGTTATGTATATATTGCAAGAGGATCATGTGTGCAATAAAATAAAATAAACATCTATCTGACTCTTAGAAGACTTCTGAAGGCTGCCCTGTTCAGGGAAGTTTTTATGTTTGATGTAATATTGTGTTTTAATTTGTTGGAAGCTGCCCAGAATGACTGGGGTAACCCAGTCAGGAGGGTGGCATATAAATAACAAATCATCATCATCATCATCATTCTCTTTTCAGTTTACCTGGCAGCCCTCGTAGGAGTATCTGTTGCGTGTGGAGTTGTTATTATAGTCTTAATTGGAGTGCTCATCTACAAAGTAATCAGGTACAAATGACGGCGCTTTAAGTTGTCTGAATATGCGTAATGGTAAAGTTTAGAACACTGGGTGGCCACTTGAGTCTAACTTAAGGTCACCAGACGTCCCCGTTTCCCAGGGACAGTCCCCGGATTTACAAATCAGTCCTCATACAAAATCCATTGAAGTTGAAAAGTGTCCCCGGATTCATTGAAAAAAATCTGGTAACTTTAGACAACTTCCCCTATTGAATTTGTATCAAAATACTGTAAGAGAACATCTTGGGCTTCCAGATGGACACAGGCCTACTCCTGTATCCCCAGTAGCAGCGGTCTCCAAAAATATTCATTTATCATCTTAAACTGATACAATCAGATGCACCCTGCCTGGCCATTGTTTTGCGTGGCGGCACTATTTGTGATTATTCATTATCACTCATTTCAGGGATGTGTCTAATTTGCATTTTTGGGAATATAGGAAGTCTAATCAGGGTATGGAAAAGACCAAGATGTGTTCATCTTTTCCTTCCTTCCTTCCTTCCTTCCTTCCTTCCTTCCTTCCTTCCTAGAAGAAATAAAGAGCCTTCACTTGAAAGAACAAGCTTGCTACAAAATGATTATTCAGTCACAAGAGAAACTCCTGGAAATGGCTCTTACAGCAACCCTGCTGTAAAGCAGAGGATGTTCCCAAGAGTCCAAGCTGGAAATCCTGCAGAGGCAACCAGAACAACCACAGCTAACCAAGCAGGCGCAGCAAACAAGGCTTACGTTCCTGAACGGGACTATGATGACGACAATGTAAGTGGCTGCTTTAGTAGATTCACGCTGCTCATTTCTAATGCACTGTTGTGCCTTTCACAGTTCCGGATTATTATTATTACTATTACGGCTCCTGCAATTCCTTTCTGTACTATTTTTCAGCACAAAAGTCCCTGCAACGGAAAACAACCTATTACAACAAAATATACAATAGAGTAAAATAAGTTGCCATAAATCAATCAGTAGGTAAAACAATATAAGATAGCAAAGCCACAACATAGGGGAGGGGAAGAATTCCGAAGCTAGAAGAATTAAGGGTGCTCTCACCCACCTACTCACCCTAAATATTTGCCCATTGATTCAGTTTATTTTGTAAACTGCTTAGAAACTATCTCCCTTTTGCCAAGTTGCAATATCTCATCTCCTTGAGCTGTTTAGCTATTGCTGGAACCTGAGTGATGGCTACAAGAACTACAATATCTTCTCTCTTTTTACACTGTTGCTTGGACATTTGCTTTTCATGCAATGAGTCAAAGAAAAGAGCCAGAGGGTTAGCAGCTCTTGCTCTGGAAGCCTTGAATGGTTGACAGCATTTGTAACTGGGAACTGAACTCTAATGGGAAACTCAACACCCAGCTTCCTTAGAGCACTGATCCCCTGGACAGATTCCTGCCTTGCTTGCCTTGCCTTGCCTCTAATATTGGCTCTTGCTGTGGGACACCTAGTGAATTTGGATAACTAGCGTTGAACATTGCAGTTCAGGTAACAGGGAAGATAATCTTAATAACACAATTATAGCAATAAAAGTGATACTTAATGAAGTTTTTGTGGCTTGTTAGCACAGAACTAACTTTTAGCTTTTAAATGGTAGAGGTGTGACCAGTGGAAGGAGACAGAACAAGCATGTTTTGTAATATATATGGCTAGGCAACAGAACTCTTGTGACTGCATCTATACCTGTTAAATTATTTTCCTTTTTTTTAACATTGTTTAATAGAATCCCTGGCTTGAAATGTCACCAAGAGACAGATTCTGAGTCCAGCCATAAGAGACTGCGGATGTTTGTGAATGTGAGCATTACTGAGAAGCCAACACACGTTTCTTCTGAACCACTTTCTGACACTGTTGTTTGGTAATTAGAGTGCTCACAATACAGAAGAAGAATCCGGTTAATCACTTCTGAAGGATCGACATGCCACCTAAATGGCACTAGCTCTAGTCTCAGTCCAGAGAAAGGCTGATTCATTTCTTCTTGACTTTTTTTAAAGGATTTTTTTAGTATTGTTTTCAACAAATATTACCTGTATCTCTGCCTTAGAAACTAGGTGAACAGTCCAGGTAACACAAGTTGGTGACATGACCTCTGTAATGTACTATTGATCCTTTTAACTTGGTATATATCTCCAGCAGCATGCTTAAGCACAACACCCCCCTTTTAAAATTATTTTGTAAATAAATTTATTTGCAATACCCTGTGTTGTCATTGCTACCTCTCTAGGGTAAACATGCTGCACAGTGGTTTTTTATTGGTCAGTGCTAACCTCCCCCAAAGTAGGGAAGGTGTTCATGACCAAGCCAAGCCTATCAGTGTGTGTGGGTGAACTGTCTTCAATAAAGATCCCAAGAGTAGTATTACTAGTTCCCCAAAATTAGCTGTTAACTCTGGAATCTACACAGCACAGTGTGTGTACTTGTACCTGCCTCAATCAGTTGCTGATGGTTTGTAGGCAGATATCACTGGCCCCTAGAAGCCTGGCTCCAACAGGGCCTGAATGACAACTTGTTCTTGGCCTGCCATGGATATGCTCATGTCCTTGTAGATTACTTGATGACTCTTAATTATGACGCACAGATGTAATCAAGTGTCAGTCATGCTTTCCCTAAGAAACTGTTTAAAGTTGTTTACTTGCTATAAGTGTTTAAATAAAAGCATGTAATACGTGACCACAGTTATTTTATGTCAAGTTGTTCTTATCGAAAAAATGCTGAAATTCCTTTGCAAAAATTATGAACAGTCCACAAGATGGTGCTGTGTCATTAACTATAACTCTAGTTAACAAATTTGAGTTCCGGTGTTCCTGAAACTTTTGGTGCAAGGATACCATTTTCTCATGGAATAAACATAGCTTCTTATGATGCACTGCCCCCCAAAACAGACCCTCCAAGTATCCCTCTTTTCCAGGGACAGTCCAGGATTTACAGAAGCCATCCTGGTTTCTGATTTAATCCCGGAATTTCCTGATTTTCCTTAGTTTGTCCCTATTTTCATTGGAGAAATGTTGACAGATATAGAATGGAATGTACCTGTTTTCATCAGAGAAGTGTTGGAGGGTATGGCTACAAGAGTCTTACTTTTGCTACCCATATATCCAAATCACCACACCTGAAATCATGCCCATAATGAGTTCACTTTTACTATGGCTGCTGAGTTGTCTTCCTCTGCTCTGTTTTGAAAGTGAACTTTTTGATCCTATATTTGTATTGCATTAATAGTATTTCCTGTATCTTATTTATTTATAAGTATGAATTATTCTTGTTCTTCTTTTTACCTTGGAGCTACCTAGAGACCTTCTGTTGTAGTGTGGCCAACCAATAAATAAATATTTAAATGCTGGCTTTGTTGTCCTTTTTTCGACTTTGCTAGTCCACAAACTGGGTTGTGGGTCCAGGAATGATTATACCACCTATTGTTTCCTCATATTCAAATAGACTTACAGTGACATGGTTTGAGTACAGAAACTGAATCGAAGACCAGGCCAGCACAAGAGTTTTCTTGAGATACTTGATCAGGAAAGCTGAAGAATGGGACAATCGGATGCCACTACAAACTCCCACCATGGTTCACCTCTCCTTTCATGCCCTTGTAAAAGAAATTGAAATGAAATACAAATTACATTAAAATCCAATTACTGCAATAACTGCATGTAAATGAAGCATATTATTGAATCATTTGTTTTGAGTTCATAACCTTGCATTTCTTAGTGCAAAGCTGCCTTTCTTTTTACCACAAAATACCGTCAGCCTTATATTCATAACCAAAAAGCAGACTATCACCTCAATAGAGCCAGTGTGGTGATGTGGTTAGGAGTGGTAGACTCGTAATCTGGGGAACCGGGTTTGCGTCTCCGCTCCTCCACATGCAGCTGCTGGGTGACCTTGGGCCAGTCACACTTCTCTGCAGTCTCTCAGCCTCACTCACCTCACAGAGTGTTTGTTGTGGGGGAGGAAGGGAAAGGAGAATGTTAGCCGCTTTGAGACTCCTTAAAGGGAGTGAAAGGCGGGATATCAAATCCAAACTCTTCTTCTTCTTCTCAAATACACCAGTTTTCTAGACTATACAGGTGACTTGCATCTTACAGGGAAAAACTCCTGGAAGGGCCTTCTGAAATCTTGCAAGAGCCCTCATGAAACCTTCCCAGAGCCCAGTAAGCAGGACGAGGGGCTTAAAAACCTTGCATAGGGCAAGGCAAGGCCCTCTCAGCACCAACACTGGACATGTAGGGATGGCCGTGTGGGCCCATTCTGGGGGTTGTTCTGGCTTTATGTGATTTTGCTTATATGTGCTGTTAAAAATATATAGAATTATATAGAAAAATGCACAGACTTGTGTGTAGATAATGCTGATCATTTTAAACTACTAGGTTCAGCAACAATATATTTTCCGCTGGTTCTGCACATAAGTTACTATTATACTGTTCCTAATATATTAAAGGCATCTGCCCCAAAGCCCTGTGTTTCAAGCCCTGCCTTGTACATCACTTTCGCTGGAACCTGCCTACAAAACCACAGCCGTGCCACATTTCCACAGCATCCCAGTGGAACCATCCATTTTTAATGCATCTGCCCAAGATCGGCTTTCTGTTCTCCTTCCCAACAGCTATCATGTTTGTAAAGACAAATGGCTCATTTTAAGTGCTGGCATGTGCAGGAATGCGAGAAGTTCTCACAATGCTTCTCTGGCAGCTGCTCCCAGCTTCCTGCTGAATCCTCCAGAGTAACAACAACATGCATGCTGGTTGGCCCCCATCACTGTGGGCAATTAGGAAGGATTTATTTGAAGATCTCTAGGGAATCTCAGCTCAGGCCACACAGAATGTTGCCCATAAGAACATAGCATCTCCTTAGCCATCAATAGGGACCTGGCAGCTGGCCCTCCCGATACGAGTATTTTTAATTTGGCTATAGCAGCAAAAAGTAGACGCAAGGCCCATGGGCCTGTGGTACATAGGACAGAACAAAAAAGCACAGTGGAAATTTGCCTCCTCGTTGACAAGTGGTAAATTGTGTGTGTGTTTTTTAGGGGAAATGGGGGTGGTGTCGATTGTGGAGGTCATAGGCCTGACATTTCCCCAAGAGTTTCTGCTTTTTCATATGGTTTCTGAGAATATGCTTACTACTTTTTTCTAGTTCCAAAAAATGTCTCTTCCTCAAATACCTGTGATCCTTTAAAAAACCCACACATATGAAGCCATACAAAAGTGCTATGCAGTGCAATGCTATAAATGCCTACTCAGAAGTAATCCCCATTTAGTTCAATGGGACTTATTGCCAGCTAGGTGTGGATAGGATCAAAGCCTTAATCTCTTTTCCAAATAATTTATCCCAAATGCCTAATTAAAAACTTGCAACAGCCCTCTTCCTCCAAGCATATTGTTTTCTGTGATTTTTTTTGGATGCAATTTACACATGGTTGAACTGAAACTCTTCCTTTTTTCATAGGCTTCATTTGCAGCCATGTTGGTCTTAACACAGAGGGAGAAAGCAATATCTGTATGATGGAAGTGAGAGATTGGCTAACTGAGCCAACGATGCAAGCACTGGGAGTATTCATGTTTGTCTTTCTTGACAAGCAAGATGATTAAACTGCTGTTGAAGAGCCATCCATGTTAAGTTAAAGGATTGGCTTAAAGCCACAAGCTTGTTTTAACAAACACCAAAAACCCTCCACCCTCCATATATCATCATGCAGCACAGAATGATTTCCATTGCATCTTGGCATTCTACGTTAAAGACCAGAACTCATAAAACTGGTTCGTGAACTAGTTCAGTGGGAGGGATGCTGAGATCTGCATGACACTTACTGCACTTCAGTGAGGTGTATGTCCATCAGCATCATATTAATTCATCCTTTGACTGGCAGCTTCCTAGCTTGCTTAGGCTAAGAGAAGAGCCTGGTGCTCAAATTACAGGAAGGGCAGAGGAACAGCTACTTTTCTGCCAGCTACTGTTTTTAGACAGCGGCTGGGACATGATATGACTAAAACTGGGTGGGGGAGAGGGGCACAGACCATGAGAGGAGGTGCTCGTGCATTTTATTATTATCTTTCCCCTATAATTCTTGCCCAAAATGTTTCACAATGTAAAATATGTATCCCAATGCTTAAGGAAGACTAGAAAAGGATGGGGTAGGGAGATTACTTTTAAATTGCAAGCTAACCTAAGAATATTTGCTAGGCTATTTCATTTATTTATTTATTCAGTAGATTATTCAGTAGATTCACATCCTGCCTTTTGAATCAAAGCCACCAACGAAACTTATAAAATACATGAGCTAGACCAAGTAGCACATGATCAGGCTACAAACAAAACAACACAACACAACCAGCTGCGCTGGAGGTAAGAAGCCATTCTTTATACTGTGTCATACAAATGGTCCATCTAGCCCAGTGCTGTCTACGCCAAGGTTTCCCAAACTTGGGTCTCCATCTGTTTTTGGACTACAATTCCCATCATCCATAGCTAGCAGGACCAGTGGTCATGGACAATGGGAACTGTAGTACAAAAACAGCTGGAGATCCAAGTTTGGGAAACCCTGGTCTATACTAACTGACAGCGGCTCTCCACAGTTTCAGGCAGCAGGCTTCCTCAGCCTTACCTGGAGATGCTGGGGAACTGAACTGGGACGTTCTGAATGTGAAGCAGATGCTCTGCTCCTGAACTATGTCCCTTTTCCATGAGCAGGAGCTGGCAGTGGATGTTTCTTTCCACAAGACTGTTGCTATAAGTTGGTCCTGGAGCTGGGTGTGGAAAGAAGTCAGTCTGACTGGAACAGGCTCTTCACCTGCTGCCTCGTTCCCTTCTTCCTTCTCACCCAACTGAACCATCTGAAATAAATCCATCAATAAATACAATGTAAAAAAAGTAGGTACTTGGTAAAACAGGCACAAGAGTAGCAAGAAAAGGAGAAAGATCAAAACACTTGGTTATTACATAAGGAATTATGACATGTTTCCTGTTTGTGATTTAAATAGCATGGGGCAATCAACAATTAGCTGCTGTTTTTAGTTAGTAAGCAAATGGCTTTTAGATTTTGCACTTATCAGCAAACTAGAGATTAACCAATAAAATGAGTTATTCTGCAGCTGCAGTCCTAGGCACACTTACTGGGGGTAAGTCCTATTGAACACAATAGGGCTTACTTCCAAGTAAACATGCACAGCAAGTCATCTTTTGTGTTATCAGCGGAAATAGCTATTGGGCTTGTCCCAAGAGAATTCACTGTTACTGGGCTAGATGCATCAGGACATATCTTCCCCATGTAAGGATTGCAAGGCTCACAGCAATAAGTCTAGCAGAGTCAAAATTATAGGACAGTTGTTTGTATCCTAAGTGTGAACAACAAAGTGACTTGTGGCACCCTAAAAAACCAATGTCTGCCTGACAGTTGATGAGCTGGGCTAACCAATGTGGAGCTCTCCAGATGTTTCAGATTACAACTCTCATCAGCCCCAGCTGGCATGGCCAGTCAGCAGGAATGATGGGAGCTGGAGTCCACAACATCTGGACCTTGTTGGCTATTGCTGATAGAGCATATATCACACCATAAGCAAGGGCAACTCAGGAATATGTGAAGAGCAGGGCTTTTTTAAAGCTGGAACTCACCCAAACTCAGTTCTGGAACCTCTCAGGTGGTGCCATTGCCATTATAAGAGAACAAGGGAGGCATTCATGGTGAGTTCTGGCACCTCTTTTTTTAGAAGAAGAGCAGTGGTGATTAATAGAATACCTGCACTCTACCTGATTTTTCATTTTAAGTTTGCATAATCTCTAGTAGGGGCCAATTTTACTTATATTTGATAGCTGCAGTACGTCACGAAATTTCTTTTCCCCCCTCTTATTCTTTGCATGCTTCCCAATTTAGTACCAATCATATTCAGACCAGACTAGAGCAGTTCACAGCCAGGAAGAGTAGGCAATAAGCTTTAACTACTTGTCATGCGAGTGTGAAGTCATTTATCCAATGTGTACAGGTATGCACTGACGGATCAGGGACACTCGGGAGCTGTTGTGTCTGCTGAGGAGCTGAGCTATTTTTGAAACGGCATACTCATTTCTCTCTAGGGGACTGGGAGAAGATCTGTGCAGTAATTGGTAATTATAGAGTTAAATATTGTCTCCAGTTATTATGGGTTGGAGCTAAAGGGTCCACCCTTCAGCTTGTTTTTACTTTCATTTACTTATGCAGTAATGTGTTAGTTTGTTTATCAAGGGGCCTACAAAGCGTTCCAGGCCTACAAAGTGAGTAGCCTTGCCTTTGATGTAAGTACTTAACAGTCTGATCCTTAAAATAGTGGACAGAGATTGGCTGATACTGGGTTTACCCAACCCTGACAAATAGTTTACTTAAAAAGATACACCCAGGGTATTAGTAGGAAAGTGTACTTGGAAGATAATACACAGGTTACCTTTACTCCAGGGTAATTCTTTACCTTAGAATTCTTTACCTTAGAATTACACACCACAAATCAATACCTTACAGTCCAATAGCCTTGTAGACGTTTTATCAGAAGAAGTGTGTTTTTCAGTGAGTTCAATGAGGGTTTTTCCAAGTTGCTGAGCATGGCAGGGCCTTGTTAATGGTGCTGTCAAGGCAGCACTTTGGGGTAGAAGTCCAGGGTTCACTCAGCAAAATGGGTAGGAGTGCCTTCAAATGCAGCAAGTCTGGCTTACCACATTTTGAGATAACTGAAAAGTAATGCAGCATACATTTCCATCATGGGCATAGCCAGGATTTTTGTTAGGGTGGGCAGGCCTTTTGCTGAGTGGGGTGGGGGGCAGAATCTGTTTGCTATGTATTTTTTTTATTGGTATTTATTGATGGGGGGGGGGCAGCTGCCCCTCCCTGTTCCCCCTCCCCCTTGGCTACATCCATGATTACCATGTAACTGGAGGGCAATTAAGTTCAGTATGGTGGTACCTCAGGTTAAGTACTTAATTCGTTCCGGAGGTCCGTTCTTAACCTGAAACTGTTCTTAACCTGAAGCACCACTTTAGTAAATGGGACCTCCTGCTGCTGCTGTGCTACCGGAGCCTGATTTCTGTTCTCATCCTGAAGCAAAGTTCTTAACCTGAAGCACTATTTCTGGGTTAGTGGAGTCTGTAACCTGAAGCGTATGTAATCTGAAGTGTATGTAACCTGAGGTACCACCGTACTGGAGCTGCGTACCGACCAAATGTAATTAAAGCACACGCAGGCACCAAATCCTGGGAGCTGTAGTTTAAGTGTGCTGGGAATTGTAGCTGAGTTTCCAGGATTCTTGAGGGGGGCGGGGAGAGAGACACGTGCTTTACATGTATGGTGTGTATACAGCCCGAGTCGCAATTTTATTCAAGTAATAAGTATGCGTATAGGATTGCCATTTAAGGTTGCGGCAATCTAGAACAAGTTTAAATAAAAAAAAAACATTAAATTGTCCAGTAGCACCTTAGAGACCAACAAAGTTTGTTCTGGGTATAAGCTTGCTTGGTCTCTAAGGTGCTACTGGACAATTTTTTAATTTATTAATATACAGTATTTCGACTGCCTCAGACCGCTACCTACCTGAATCTGGAACAAGTTTATTATGCACTCGCTTACTTTTGACCTGGAATCCATAGATCCATTTAGCTTATTAAAAAAAAAAAAGCCTTTAGTTTAGATTAGGAACTTAATGCTGTGATCGGAGGCGGGGAGGTGCATCCTGATCGGGCTGCAGAGAGTTAAAAATCCCCGGGTGCCTATTGGTCAGGCTGGGCGGAGATTTGCCATTCAGATCCTGTAGGAAGTAAGTTGCTGAGTCTTGGAAAGAGAGTAAAAAGAGAGAGTTCCAGTAAAGGAAGGGGGGAAAAGGAGACGCGGAGAGAGAGAGAGAGGGGCGCACAAACCACTAGTCAGAAATTCAGATGCAAAATCAGGCGGAGATGTTGAGGAGGCTGCTAAGGCAGGGCCTGGGAGAACTCGGCGGATGAGGAGTCGCGCAACTTGTCGAGTCCCGGGAGAAGTGCGCGGCGGCGGCGGCGGCGGCGGCGCGGGCGCAACAAGGCGAGCATTGCGCGAGATGGAGCCTGCTGTGGAGGTGTAAGGAAGGAGGCAGTGTCTTCTCTCCCCCGTTTCTCTCGTTCTCTCCACACACACGCGCCCCTTTATCTTTTGCCTTGGGTGCTCCGAACGAGGCAGGAATGCCCAGGATCGCGCCTCTTCCCTTGGCCGAGCCGACCGGTGCCTGCAGCCGCTCCAGCGGTGGCCTTTGCTGAAGGAGCAGCAGCGCCGCCGCCGCCGCCGCCGCTCTCTCCCCTTCTCCCGGCGCAGCTGCACAAAAGACTTTCGAGGAGCCTTTTTATTTTCCCCCTTCTCCAGCTGCGGTCGTCATGTCCCGACGGAGGGGGCTCCTGCCTTACCCCGCCGCCGCCGCCGCCTGCGTATGCATCTTCTCCCTCTTCAACACTGTTAGAGGTTAGTGAATGGCTTCAAAACCAGAATTATAATCGAGAGGAATGGTATTTTGAAAATAAAACTGCTTCGGAAGGTGTTTGGGTATAAGGGAATATGTGAAGCTGCGTCTTAGTCCCCATCCCCCAGCAACAGGGTTTTAAAGCTTGGCATACCGAGTGGGAGACAAACTAATGGAATTAGTTGTTGAATATTTAAGAGAGGTGTGCACGAACTCCAAAAGTGATTGTCTGAGGAAGAAAGTTAAGTCGGTGGGGCTACACTTTTTGATATATTTTTGAAATAATCCTGACTTATTCCACATTGCTGATGATTTGAATTGCCCACACTGCCCTTCTGGACAAGATTCCTAGGGTGTGAAAACAGCACATATAAAGACTTTGCATAAATATTAAAACAAAACAGAAAGCATGGGGGGGGGAAGGAAGTTGTAGATAATCATTTTGGACCATTGGTGGGGATCCTGTGGCCCTCCTCCCGTTAGCCCAGCTTGCTTAGCCAATGGTTTGGCATTATGGGAGTTGTAGTTTGACAATTTCTGGTGGGCTAGAGGCTCTCCATCTGACCCCTTTTCTATACAATAGAGAAAAGTAGTTATCAATAAGTCATCTTGAGCTCTTGAAGGTTGTAGTACAAAATGTAAAAGGTGCAATGATGTAGTTGAATCAGACTTAATTACAGCCTATCCTATGCTTGCTTGTTTAGAAGAGCTGATGTTTGTTGTTTTGGAGAGGCATTTGGGAGTGGAAACGAGTGAGTGACTAAGCATCAGGTTTGCCAAGTATCTTGGGCAACCACTTGCCAAAAGTAAAGGCAGGAGAAACAGAAGCCAAAGCTGGTTGGTAGTGCTGCATTAAGAATGCAGGTGCCAAGTTTTCACAGTGAGGCATGGGTAGGCCCCTGGAGTGAATTTGCAAAAGGAAAACTTCACATATACAGTATATATACTGTGTATAATCACAGGCTATGCATGAAGACTTCCCTCACATAAAACATCTTGTTTTCATGGCACACTATAATGCATCCTTTACAAAGAAAGACCACTTGAGAAAAGCAGCCACCAAAGATGGGTCATGTTTATCTTGCCGCACAAGAGAGGCTTCTGTGGTGGCTTTTTCCATCGGAGCCAAGCTGTAGAAGTGTTTATCATGCTAGAGCTGGCTGTCACATAAGGTCTTTTATATATATATAAAAAAAGGAGCTGGATTTATATAAACATGTTCACTTCCTATATTACTTTACTGAAATTGTGTTTTTAAAAATGTATAGGGGGAAGTGTTTTCGGAATGACCAGAGAAGCAGAGAAGTAATATGTCAGTGGCTTGACAGCAGTTGGGCAGCTCTCTGTAGCTGGCCCACAAAATGTGTGTATCAACAGTGTTTGGATGTTGGTTTCTCAAGCAAGCCAGGGTTGGAATTATGCCCTGGAATTATGCTTGTTGTATGCTACCTCCCACTGCATGCTTCAGTTAGAAATGGTTGTACGCCTTTAATACTGCTGCATAAATAGCAGATTATTCCTGCTCAGATTGACTGCTCTTGCCCAGATGTTGTGCAGAAAAGGTCCTGTAGGCTGCTGCTGTCCCAGTATCACATGCCTCTGACTTGTGAGTATTGAATGGCTGAATGTGTGCTAGTGCACGGCCAGTGAAGTTGCAAAGATGCCACCCTCTCTCTGGTCTGCTGTCCCAGATCAGCTACTGAGCAAGCTGAGATCTGATGTTTTATCTCTCATCTTGAAAAATAGGTGTACATCATTTAGCACTTCAAAAACAAGTAGATATAATGCATGAGTTTCTAATACTTACTTTGCACCCCTGTCAAAATTGTATCCCTCCCTCTCACACCCTCAACATACATATGTCCCTCTCACAAACCACACACAGGCATATTTATTCCCTTCACACACATCCCAAACATACATACATCTCCCCACTCTCTCAGCCCAAATGCATATCCCTCTTCCTTTGCGATTACACGTACAGTGGAACCTCGTGTTGCGAACATGATCCATGCGGGAGGCACGTTCACAGCCCGCAGCGTTCACAACCTGCAGCGCAGCGTCTGCACATACGCGGGTTGCGATTCGGCGCTTATGCGCAAAGCACGATTTAGTGCTTATGCGCGAGCGCCGAAACCCAGAAGTAACCTGTTCTGGTACTTCCGGGTTCAGCACAGTGTATAACCCGAAATCGCGTAACCTGAAGCATCTGTAACCCGAGGTACCACTGTACACATAGGCTATATTTTCATGCATAACCTTTCTCAGATCAAACATACATATGTTCTCCCCTCACCCCTTCTCACACACAGACCAACAGAATAAGGGATGACTTCGGGACAACTTTAGATATGTCAGTGCCTGTTCTCTTGGCAGATGTCTGTCAAAGAGCTGTGTTGGGACTATTGTTGTTGAACTGGTTTGTAAATGAACTGTACTGAAATATGACAGAATTTTAAATTTATTTTTTGGTTGATTAAAAACATATTCTCTTGTATGCTAGTGTTATTACCAAGTCTTTATCAGGGCCTCATAGAGGTCTGCTCCTTCAGATAAGGGATCTTCAACTCTCCCTTATGCTTTCCTCTTTGTCAGGCATCCCCAGGAGATAGTTGTGAAGAGAGAGAGAGCTGGGGGAATATGAAAGATGTCCATAGAAAAACTCGCCTCTCATAGTGACCATGCAGATAATGGCCAATGGGAAACATTCTGATCTTTTAGAATTTCAAAATGATTGGAAGTTTATTCCATAGAGTCTGTATTCTTGGATAATTTATTCCCATTGACTGTCTCAGTTTTGCCCACTATATATATTATTTCTGCTTACAAACTGGCATGTCTCCTCTTTCTTGGCTCAGATGTTTTTAGGGTTAGCAAATAAGCACCTATAAATTATGGGCCTTTCTAAATGTCTTGTGGAATGTGTGTACTTCCCCCTGCTTCCTTTACTGCTCTAATTGCAATATTTGTAAAACCTCTATTTGGCTTTTGTTATGAAGTTTAAGAATATTGAGAAGAGGCAAATCCCTTGCCAAACTTCCCCTTAAAAAAAATGTAGAATCTGGTGCTGGAGTTGTTTGAGACTCCTGTTTTTACTTTGCCATTTGGCAGAGGAGGGGGGGAATTCAAGTTGTTTGAGTCAAAGCATTGCACACCTTACTGTTGGCTCCAGTTGTCAAGTCTCTGCACCATCGTTCTTTGTTAAATCAGCTTGTTGATATCTAGTGTATTTTATTCTATAATAACATTTTAGGAAGCTCCCTAAAATCCTAGATAATGTTTCTGTGCTTTTCCACCTAACAGTGTATTTGTCAGTGGCTACTTCCAGACGCGGGTGGCGCTGTGGGTTAAACCACAGAGCCTAGGACTTGCGGGGTGAGCTCCCGTTGCTCGGTCCCTACTCCTGCCAACCTAGCAGTTCGAAAGCATGTCAGAGTGCAAGTAGATAAATAGGTACTGCTCCAGCGGGAAAGTAAATGGCGTTTCCGTGCGCTGCTCTGGTTCGCCAGAAGCAGCTTAGTCATGCTGGCCACATGACCTGGAAGCTGTATGCCGGCTCCCTCGGCCAGTAAAGCGAGATAAGTGCCGCAACCCCAGAGTCGGCTACGACTGGACCTAATGGTCAGGGAACCCTTTACCTTTACCTTTACTTCCAGACGGGTGGCTCCTAGTGCTGCCCAATCAATTGGTCTTCTTTTGTAAGATACCAATAGAATTTGAAATCGACTTTCCACATGTTTGTGAGCATTGCTGTTTTTTGCTGGCTTGCTTTGTTTTCTGTGTTTATAGAGTAAGCAAACCATCAGCTTAGGATTTTTCAGTATCTTTTTATTTATTTAAAAATAGATATATGGATAATATATTAGGTGTGGGGAGGGCAAAGTCTGAGGCTTCTTTCTCATTCTGAAAGACAGTAAATCTCTTGACTACCAGATACTGGGGACTCACAACAGGGGACGGGCCATAAAACTTATCTTGTGTACCTCTCTGAATAATTTGGTTGGCTACAGTTTGTAGTACTGATGGCAAATTTCTGGCTCACCAGCCTGCCATCAGCCCAAATCAGCATGACCAAGTATTGGGTGTGGTCTTATGCTAGTCTTATAGACAGATGTTGAGGTAGATGGGATCAGAATATCCTTGATAACTGTGTGTAAAACAAGCTTGTGTTTTAAGAGCTGAATGAGTTTCCACCAGGCAAGTTGGTCAGTTACTGTCATTCCTTTGTCCTTTGTCTAACAAATGCTGGACCTTTACTATATTTCGTTATAGCTTCCACCCGTGGTGGAACCCGTGGTACCCGTGTACCTGAGGTTTAATTGTGGGTAATACAGATACCTTGTGTTCACAGAGTCTGTTGTTGTGACCTTAACAGCAATGAAATAAATCTTGCCCTTCTCAAAATAACTTTGACTGAAAATAAACAAACTGTGGTTTCCTCCCCCCTACACCTCAAGTTTATCCTTGGGATGTCTGTGTACAGGAAATCTTTAAATATCATCACATTTTTATCATCCTTTTTAAAGGAATTGGAACTTTGCCTGTATATATTAGGCGGTCAAGGAAATAATATCCTCTTGGAACCATTTACTTTTATCTTGGGGCAGTTGAGAATAGCATGCAGTCAATTTAGATCGAGGGTCATCTAACCCCCATTTCCAAGCCTTAGAAATGCCAGTGGAGAGGTGCTTGGATAAGACCTGCATTGACACAGTGCTCTCTGTAGATCATACAAGGCCGGCTGTGGCTCTGCCATCAAATGTCTTGCCAGTCGTATTGCAATTGTTCCAACAACCCATGTTTACAAAGCTGCTGCTGCTGCTGCTGTTGTTGTTTAGTCGTTTAGTCGTGTCCTACTCTTCGTGACCCCATGGACCAGAGCACACCAGGCACTTCTGTCTTCCACTGCCTCCCGCAGTTTGGTCAAACTCATGCTGGTAGCTTCAAGAACACTGTCCAACCATCTCGTCCTCTGTCGTCCCCTTCTCCTTGTGCCCTCCATCTTTCCCAACATCAGGGTCTTTTCCAGGGAGTCTTCTCTTCTCATGAGGTGGCCAAAGTATTGGAGCCTCAGCTTCAGGATCTGTCCTTCCAGTGAGCACTCAGGGCTGATTTCCTTTAGAATGGATAGGTTTGATCTTCTTGCAGTCCATGGGACTCTCAAGAGTCTCCTCCAGCACCATAATTCAAAAGCATCAATTCTTCGGCTACCAACATGCATATTTACAGTGTATTCTCTGGTTGCTCTTTTGATTTATTCCTGCAGTTATATTCCTGGATGATTCCCCAAAATGGTGGTTTAGACTTCAACACCTGGGGTGAAAAATAAAGTACTTTGATTAGAGGAGGGCAAGGTAGATTGCAGCCATTCAGTACCAGTGCCTTTTAACTATTCTCTCAGCCAGGTGGGGTCTCCTTTGTTACGAGAGGATCCCATTTGTTGGACTGTTGGAGGACTCAGTCTCAATGACCCAGACCTATGGATTGGACGAATTTCATAAGTCTTTCAATGAAATTCCCCTCCCCTCTCTCTTTCTCATTCTTATATTCGCTCTGTTGAGCTTAGGCTGGCCTACATTTCATAGTAGCAATTTTGTGGCTCACAAAGCATATGTAGCCAAAGGCTGGAAAAACAATGATTATTTACGGTATATTTGCCACATGAAAAGAACTCTGTGACTGGCATGCAGGACAACAATAGTAGAGCAGTGTCAAGGCTTGCTTTTATTGCACTTTCCCTCTGCAATCAATATAGGTGGTGATGGTGTTGTTCTGAGATAGTCATTCAATGTTTCCCCCCTCAGTAGATTATGGAAAGGGTGGCTTATATATGGAAAGGTGTATATGTGAAAAAGAGCCTGTTGAGTCAGGGCAGAGATCCATCTAGTCCAGAATTTATCTCTCACAGTACCCAGCCCAATACCCACGGGGAACAAATTCAGGTTCTGCTTGTGAAACAGCACTCTGCCCACTTATGGTTCTCAGCAGCTGGTATTCAGAAACACAATGCCTCAAAAAAATAAAAAATCTA
Organism: Podarcis erhardii; assembly: GCF_964252035.2. Taxonomy (NCBI): domain Eukaryota; kingdom Metazoa; phylum Chordata; class Lepidosauria; order Squamata; family Lacertidae; genus Podarcis; species Podarcis erhardii. Next base: position 94,734,226 of record NC_138497.1, on the reverse strand, counting down.
GCATTTTTTTTCTGTTAAGGAGGGAATCCTGTAGGATACACTCCTCAGAAGCCAGTGTGGTGTGAAAGCCAGTGTGGTGTAGTGGTTAAGAGCGGTGGACTCGTAATCTGGTGAACCGGGTTCGCGTCTCTGCTCCTCCACATGCAGCTGCTGGGTGACCTTGGGCTAGTCACACCTTTGAAGTCTCTCAGCCCCACTCACCTCACAGAGTGTTTGTTGTGGGGGAGGAAGGGAAAGGAGACTATTAGCCGCTTTGAGATTCCTTAGGGTAGTGACAAAGCGGGATATCAAATCCAAACTCCTCCTCCTCAGTTCTTGGCCTGCAAATATGCCTGATGGTCACTGATGCTATAGTCCATTGATTTCTGTACTGTCAGGTTTTAGAGAGTGCTTTCCCTCCCAAACCAAATACAGTTATAAATTGGCTAAACTTTGTGTATATATGGAGCCATTGACTACTGTAAACTGCTTTGCTTGTGCATGGAAGCTGATTTGGCAGATATTGAATAATACATCACTTGTCTACCTGGAGGCCTAGGGCTAAATTCAAGTAAGTCATTCTCTGTGTGGACCCACTGAAATATTTGAAGTCCACTGATTCCATTTGTTCTACTCTTTAGTTTGACTTAGCTAGATGCAATCCATATACTGGATCTTACTAGTTCCAGCTCTTGTTTGCAATGGAACAAGCTAAAGATTGTGGTTAAATATTTGAACATGTGTGTGGACATGTTAATTTGAGTAAAGGCTTATAGCTTGATAATGTTTGTGTTTACTCAGATATAAGCTCCTTTTAAGTTCAGTGAGACTTACTCCCAAGTAAATATTTGTAGGATGGTAGCCCTGGTCCTGGAATATGTTTTCACTGCCTGTTTCTGTTGTCGATAACTGCACAATGATCAGATGAAGAGCCTGGACTAGATTTAGATTAGGACATAGATTTTTATCCCATCTTTCTGAGTATTTTAACCTCACATGGTGGTTTATGCCCTCAAGCCAGATAACAAACAGCCATATTCTAGGGAGAGAATGTAGCATAAGGTTTATTATTATTATTATAATTATTATTTACAAAGGTATGCGCAATGTCTCTTTTTTCAAGTTACATTTTCTACAGGTCAGTTTCATTTGTTGAGTCATTAGGGTTACATTAGGAAGAAAAGGGGGGGAAGAGGTGGAGGGGGTCATGGTGGGTGGGGTCAGGAGGGAGGCGATGTTTCTATTTTACTTAATGTATGTGTGGGGTTGTGGGTCTGGCAGCAGCCCTTCCCTCTGCTGCTGATGTTGAGTTATCAGCTCTGTGTAAAAGAATTCACTAATTCCAGGGAACTGCCATTTAAACAGTAGGGACGCTCTTATGCTGTTTCTGAAATGCACTTTAAAATAGCACCACTTTAGAAAATGTATCGCATAGCACACCATGTTCTCTTCATAGTTCCCCTCCCCCTAATATTATTCTGGGCTTTTTAAAAGGAGGAGTGCAACGGAGTGGCTTTTAGTTCTTTATTCATTTATTTCCTTCTGTGTTGTTTACAGTTTAACAAGCCACATTAACAAGATTATTTTATGTACTGCCAAGCCGCCTGTGGCAAATGACTATAAAACAATATAGGGCTTCTCAATGTTTGTATTCATTAAAAATGCCGGTCAAGAACCTTCTAGATATTGCTGTAGTAGAGCGTGTGAATCCAGGACAAGAATTTCCACTAGTTCAGTAATAAATCAAGGAAGATGCTAGTTCATATTGCTTATTACAGCGTGGTCTATTCAAGGCATAGCGTAAACTGGAATGCTGCTGCAAATCTGACATTTCAGTTGTGTTCTTAAGAACATCATTTTCATGTTTGTTCCATGAATGTGGTGTTTGAAGAGCCTTGGAAGTGTTGTGTACCGTGGTACTTCGGGTTACATATGCTTCAGGTTACAGACTCCGCTAACCCAGAAATAGTACCTCGGGTTAAGAACTTTACTTCAGGATGAGAACAGAAATTGCGCAGTGATGGCAGCGGGAGGCCCCATTAGCTAAAGCGCTTCAGGTTAAAAACAGTTTCAGGTTTCAGGTTAAGAACTCCAGAATGAATTAAGTTCTTAACCTGAGGTACCACTGTATAGGGTTTCTGTGACAGAACCACCCCTCTTCAAGTCAACTGGACAACATAGGGAAACCCAGCCCAGTGTTTTGACAAGGGATGGATGCCTTATTTGGGGAGCACCAGAACACTAGTGCTTCTCTTTATCCCCTGACTGAAAGTGCCACAGGTTTTTTTTTTGCTAGGCCCCAAAGCCTGAATTGAGCTCTGTGTCTGATTAAATTCAGATCTTTGGAAAACTGAATCTGGGGCACCTGCCTCCTTCTGAAGCATTAAGTTTCATATAGTGAAAAGAATAGGGTGTCACTTCTGGACTTTGTTTGGGGAATTCTCAGTTCTTGAGTTGGAATGATGTATGCAGCCACAGCCCAAGTTTTTAAATTTTCACATATCAGCACACATTGCAAGAAATCTACCAAGGAAGCTGTTATGAAGGGAAGCTTGAAATCTTCCACTACAGAATTGGAATATGTTCATTCTGTGTTTGCAATGTAGTTCAGTTCTTTCTCTTTTGAAGCTACAATTGCTTGCAACGAGAAGTCGTGGGGGGAACTGACCGGTGCTTTTGTTGACTCGGTAGGACTGTGTGCATATTGTCATTGAATTGATCCCTCAGTGTTGAAAAAAGAAATCACAATCGTTTTAGAATCTAGCCTTGGGTCAGGCTCTTTTCAGATTTCAGTGTCAATTCAATGTCATCAGCTGTGTTCATTTAATTAGATATTGACCCTGTTAATATCTGGGCACAGAAAAATTGACACATCAGTATTATTGATAGTTTTGCCTTGTCTATAAATACTATCACATCATAACAAAATAGTTCTCTTCCCTTCGCTTTCACATGTGCAATTTTTAAGGCAAATTCAAGGAGGAGAGGGCTATCAGTGGCTACTATGCTCTGCGTCAACAGTTGGAGGCAGCAATTCATGCTTCTGAATACCAGTGGTTGGAAACAGGAGAGTGCTCTTGTGCTCCTGTTTTGCTTGCTGGTTCCTAGGGGCATCTGGTTGGCCCCTCTGAGAACAAGATTCTGAACTAGATGAGCCATTGGCCTGATCCAGCAGGATCTTCTTATAAGAGTGTAACCTGCAGGCAATATCTGCTTGATTTGTTTTGCTTTGTACTTTGCCTTGATGTTGAACATAGCCTGGAGATTATTGTAGAGATGAAACCTTGCAGCTCAATCTAGTAGCCAATTAATTACCAAAGAACTACCATAGCAATGTGGCCCTTAACCAGAATGGAAGTACTGAGTTTTCAGCCACTTCAGTTTAATTGCTGGCTATAAATCACCCTGAATTTGTTGTTTAATTGGCTGCATGTCAGGACTCTGCAGTTTAGAAATGAGATTCATCAAGAAAGATATGTATAAAACAGTGAACACCACATGATAACTTTAATAGACCAGCAGTCTAAAACCTAGTGTAATTATCAATAGAGTAAATGGCAGCATTTTTGAAATGAGACATGATAATATTATAATAATTTATTATGGATACCCTGCCCATCTGGCTGGGTTTCCTCAGCCACTCTGGGCGGCTCCCAATAGAATTAAAAGCATAATAAAGCACCAAACATTAAAAACCTCCCTGTCATGGGATGCAGTCCTGCTCCCTATGTGTTCTGGAGCGCAGGGAACAGAGGTGATATCAGCAAGATCCTTTCCTTCCCTGCCATGGCACATCTGTGCTGGGAGCGCAGTTCTGCCAAGTGTGTTGAAACACATCCATGATGAGATCATCATAGAATTGGCATACATACCCAGCTTAGATGTAGGTAGACATTGGTGGAGGAAGTTGTGCTTTTGCCTTATGAGGAGCCACAAATGCAGAAAGGAGGTTTTTATACCCTTGGCCAGTAATTCAGAAAGTGCTCCAAATTCATGGAGGGAAGTCTCTGCTATCAGCTGTTGTCTTGGTTTCTGTAAAAGCAATGCTCCTTGTGAGACTGATAGACTGAGATATTAAATAATGCTCCACCCCCTCAGTCGGTACGTTATGAGACCCTTAATCTCAGGGTCGTGGGTTTGAGACTCGAATTGGGCAAAAAGATCCCTACGTTGCAGAGAGTTGGACTAGATGATCCTCATGGTCCCTGCCAATGCTACAATTCTATTATTCTCTTTTTCTCTCTGTGTGTATCATAGAATCATAGAATCATAGAGTTGGAAGAGACCACAAGGGCCATCGAGTCCAACCCCCTGCCAAGCAGGAAACACCATCAGAGCACTCCTGACATATGGTTGTCAAGCCTCTGCTTAAAGACCTCCAAAGAAGGAGACTCCACCACACTCCTTGGCATCAAATTCCACTGTCGAACAGCTCTTACTGTCAGGAAGTTCTTCCTAATGTTTAGGTGGAATCTTCTTTCTTGTAGTTTGGAACCATTGCTCCGTGTCCGCTTCTCTGGAGCAGCAGAAAACAACCTTTCTCCCTCCTCTATGTGACATCCTTCTATATATTTGAACATGGCTATCATATCACCCCTTAACCTCCTCTTCTCCAGGCTAAACATGCCCAGCTCCCTTAGCCGTTCCTCATAAGGCATCATTTCCAGGCCTTTGACCATTTTGGTTGCCCTCCTCTGGACACGTTCCAGTTTGTCAGTGTCCTTCTTGAACTGTGATGCCCAGAACTGGACACAGTACTCCAGGTGAGGTCTGACCAGAGCAGAATACAGTGGCACTATTACTTCCCTTGATCTAGATGCTATACTCCTATTGATGCAGCCCAGAATTGCATTGGCTTTTTTAGCTGCCGCGTCACACTGTTGGCTCATGTCAAGTTTGTGGTCAACCAAGACTCCTAGATCCTTTTCACATGTACTGCTCTCAAGCCAGGTGTCACCCATCTTGTATTTGTGCCTCTCATTTTTTTTGCCCAAGTGCAATACTTTACATTTCTCCCTGTTAAAATTCATCTTGTTTGTTTTGGCCCAGTTCTCTAATCTGTCAAGGTCGTTTTGAAGTGTGATCCTGTCCTCTGGGGTGTTAGCCACCCCTCCCAGTTTGGTGTCATCTGCAAATTTGATCAGGATGCCCTTGAGTCCATCATCCAAGTCGTTGATAAAGATGTTGAATAAGACCGGGCCCAAGACAGAACCCTGTGGCACCCCACTAGTCACTCTTCTCCAGGATGAAGAGGAACCATTGATGAGCACCCTTTGGGTTCGGTCAGTCAGCCAGTTACAAATCCACTGAGTGGTAGCATAGTCAAGTCCGCATTTTACCAGCTTCTTTACAAGAATATCATGGGGCACCTTGTCAAATGCCTTGCTGAAATCAAGGTAGGCTACATCCACTGCATTCCCTTCATCTACCAGGGTTGTAATTCTGTCAAAAAACGAGATCAGGTTAGTCTGACATGACTTATTTTTCAGAAATCCATGCTGACTATTGGTGATCAGCATGGATTTCTGAAAAATAAGTCATGTCAGACTAACCTGATCTCATTTTTTGAAAGAATTACAAGCCTGGTAGATGAAGATGTATGTATGTGGCTTGTCTGATTATGGGGGTGTGTATTATTTCTGCGCATATACACACTGACTTTTGTGTTTTATTGGCTATTGTCCAGGATAAACAAACTGCCCTGCATAACATGGATATCCGGTGGAAATTATTATATTATACTTTAAAAGAATAAATAGGTCACAGCGATGAAATGAGATAGTTATGTAACCTGCATGTGTGTTCAGACACATAATTAAATGCCATGTTATTAAAAGGTCAAGTTCAGATCAGTGCAGTTTACTCAGTTCAACCAGAATCCATTCGGATCTTAAATAGTCTTAAAATGAGGGATGCCTGTGATTTCCCCTTTTTAAAAGCAAGTCAATTGACTGCCACAAGTTCTCGTATTCCAGAGAATAACCTAGACATATTTTATTTAAATAGAGTTCCATAATTTTTCCAGACAAACTTTTGCCCACAGTTAGATTTCTAAAATTCCATTGAGTATGCACAGCCACAGAAAAATACTGTAATTTACACAGCACTTTCAGCGTGCTAACTCACCAATGTTTTTACCACATTGCAAGCATGGTGGGGAAAATTCAAAGCATCTGGTTGCCATGTGCCTAGAAAGTTTGTGCTGGTGCTTAGGAATTTGAAATATTTGCTAGAAAGGTGCCTAGGATTTTTCTTCTCTCAAATACTGGCCTGTTGCTTACAGTGTAAGATGCATCTTTTTACTCTGTCACGCCTCCTGTACCTGTCTCTTAACATCTGTGCAACTAGCAGAAATAAACACTTTCCCTTATCATCCCATCTCCATGCCATGAATGGGAAAGTTATAGCTGTTGACTTTTCGTCTCTCATGTTGCTGTTTAAATGAGCCCTGCTATAAAAATTCTGGGTACTGGTAGTAGATAGGAATATCACTTTGTCAGAGGATTCTTGTCCAAACACATAGGAAGGTAATACAGTGGTACCTCGGGTTACATATGCTTCAGGTTACATACACTTTAGGTTACAGACTCCGCTAACCCAGAAATAGTACCTCGAGTTAAGAACTTTGCTTCAGGATGAGAACAGAAATTGTGCTCCAGGGGCGTGGCAGCAGCAGGAGGTCCCATTAGCTAAAGTGGTGCTTCAGGTTAAGAACAGTTTCAGGTTAAGAACGGACCTCCGGAACGAATTAAGTACTTAACCCGAGGTACCACTGTATGGTTGGGCTGAAAAAGACACACCCCTAAACTTTGAGGCTTCAGTACAGTGGAATACTTTGGTGAGACTATCTCAAAGTGCACGGTGTGGCTTTTAAAATAACCCTCATTTTAAAACAACCCTTATTTTATTTATTAAGTTTATATCCCATCCTTTTTCCCAAAGGCGCCCAGAGTGGCAAGTCTTAGCTCCAAGCATTGAAAATGTTAAGTCATTCAAATGCTGACTGACTGCCTATAGAAACATTAATTCCTAGCACTAACATAGCATGTTTTTAGCTAAATATGGGAGTTTTTGATAACTTGCTAGACAAGGGCTGTTTATTTAAACTTTTCTAAGTAGAAAACAAGCAATTACCTCATTTTTATAAAGCAACAAATGCAGGCTTTTTGGGGGGAGTAAAGTCATCACACATCAAGAGAAAGATATTCCTAAAGGGTTGTCTCTAATAAAGTCATACTTAGAGTACACTCACTGAAATCTTGGTAGTTAAATTAGTCATGGCCATTGATTTCAGTGCGTCTGCTGACTGCAATCCTGTCCGGGTCTACTCAAGACGTGAGTTCTGTTGAATTCAATGGGGCTTAGTCCCCCAGTGGGGTTAGGAGTGCAGCCTTAGTTTTGTTTCTGATCTGCCATATTTATTCTGGTGTGAATAGTAACAAGCACCCTGTTATTTCTCATGGGGTATTTTTTTGGTCAATTTCTCTGGTTGCTCTCTTAAAGGTCTCAATATTTGCACAAGTGGCAGTGCTACCTCCTGTGAAGAATGTTTGCTTGTTCATCCCGAGTGTGCTTGGTGCTATAAAGAGGTGAGTTGTCACTTTTCTTTGGTCCTTCTTACTTTAAAAATAGCTTTGTATATTTGCAGTCTAGAATCCTCTACCTCAGGTGTTTTTTTGTACAAGGCAGACTGGTCAACAGATTACTTCCTTAGTCCCTGTATTAAATCATAAACAACACCAAGGGTGCGATGCCAAGCCTCTGCCCAAAATCTCTACTCCTCCGTTTTAATTCTAGCCTGAAGAGGAGTTCTGTGTAACTCAAATGTTCACATGTTTTATTGTGAACCTTGCTGTTAAATAAGTTTGTAATTACCTATATAATAACACTTAATTGACTATTTGAGGCAATGGTATCAGGAAGTTGCATTTTTTCTTTCCCACCCATTTGCAAAATAAAAATAAAAATGCATCAGTAATATGTAGTCCAAGAAAAAAAAAATGGTTGATAACCAACATTAGTCATAGTAGACCCACTGAAATCAATGGGCTTAAGTCTATTGATTTTAATGGGCCAACTCTTTTAAGATTAGTTAATATTAATATTTCAATTAATATTAACTTAAGTATACATGCTTAAGTGCAGTGGTTTTCTTTATAATATCCTCTCATGAATTATCATAAGTTAGAATGATCATGTTTATCATTTTTTATCCTTTATATAAAAAAGAAAATTTCTAAAGAATAGAGCTTTTGCATAATTATGGCATAAACATCCTCCTTTTGTGGCAACTCTTCTGTAATACTGGGGCTGCTGAACCTGATGTGACTTAAATGCACATGATTAATGTGGGCCTAGGCTTGCAGTCGCTGTGATCTGAAGTGGAACCCTGGTAGCTGTTGAAGTCACTTTGGTGTAACGGACTTCCCTGCCCACTTAAAATGTGCCTTGGATTGTGGGTATCATGCTGTATATGCAACCTGACTTTATACATTTGGAAAATGGCCTGATGTTTTCATTGCAATGTCTTATATGCTGTCTGTCAGGTAACTGCCATCAGCTCAGAGGCAAGAGGTGGAAGGGCAGTTGGGTTACAGGGAGCCTTCAAAGATCTTGAGGAGCAGCACTTCCTCCGTGGAGGAGGGAAGCCCCGCCTCCAGTGGGGAAGGGAAGCAGGGCTCGGAGGATGCAAGGGAGAGGCACAGCACCTGGCCTGAGCCAAGCGGGGGGGGGGAGGCGGGTCCCCCTTTGCCCACGCCTTCTCTGTGCAGTCGGTTTACGTGCAGAGAGGGGAGGCGTAGGATGGCGGTCAAAAGACTACTCTGCTGGGGAAAGTTTAAGGACCACCCACTCCCAGATTCTGCTAGTGACTGAGCAAGACATGGAATTGAGACGTTCTGCACTGTGAATGTTTTGCACCGATAATAAGGCCTTGAAAAGACCAGTGGGGGTCTTGCCTGTTTGCTCTCGAGCAACCACGCCAACCTAACACTGTCCCTCAAAAGTTACTTCTGTTGCCACATTTGGACAATGTGCATTCAGTCAGGGCCACTGCTGTTTCCACTGTTTGGGTCCATCTGCATTCTCCTAGTGGGGTTTTGGTGCTTCAGGGAGACCAGCAACTGCAGTTTCTCCATCCTATTTCCACCTGTAGGGGGGCCTCTTCTTATTCTGTTCTCCCTACAGAAGTTCCACTACAGCAGGGGTTGGCAGCCTGTGGCCCATGGGCCACAAGCGGCCCATGGGGGTTGTTTAAACGGCCCACAAGCCGTCCCCAAACTAAGCCATCTGCTCGGGGAGCCCCTGCGTGCTGCGCTAAACCAGCACAGCGTGGAGTGGGGACTCGCTTCTGCAGCGTCAGAAATTGCGTCTGCGCAGACGCGATCCGACCCACAGAGCAATTTCGGCGGGAGTGAACCAGCCCAGGTGAGGTAAACCTTGCCGCCCCCTGCACTACAGTGATAATCGTGCTTCAGGGCGGGGGGCCACTAGGGGGCACATTGGAAGATGGCCGACAATACCATCTCTCCGACCCACACAGGGTAATTAAGAGGCTGTTATGGGAGTAGGCAGCCTCCCTGGTTGCCCCAAGGAAATGGGGAACACTGCCCTTGCCTGCTGTGCCCATATATCACCCCCTAATTTGATAGAAGGGGGTGAGGGCCCTAGACAGAATGGAAAACGTCTGGATATGGCTACTGGATAAAAAATAATAATATCCATGCAGGATTACAAACTGTTCTAACCAGCTTGCGGAGATTATCAGAGGTCACAAAGAGAAAGGAAAAATATATGAAAATAACAACAAGAGATGTGGAAAAACAGTAAGAAAGGACTGGATAGTACTGTGAACATCATAAGATTAGATTTGTGGACATTAAAACAGCAGTAAGAAGCAAGAGGTTGATTGGATCCCCTTTGAAACTTGAAATATGGGTACCCCCAACAAAAATTTAAAATTCGGCTGTGTAATTTGGTTTGATGTGATGTGATTGGTCGGTTAATAAAAAATTATTCTTTAAAAAAAAAAATCATGCTTCAGGGCAATAGAAATGGAAATACTGGGGCATGCCAGAATGGGGGAATTGGCTCTTGTATATACTTAGGCTCACTTCCTTGGAGACCTGCCAAGGCTAATGTTGTGGGACTCTCTGGAGGAGATTTTGGGGGGCATGGGGAGAAGAGAGGAAACATCAGTCCTGTTGCACCAGTAGAAATACTTTAGAGGATGCAACCTGTAAGAAGCGAGTTTCAATTTAAGCACAGTAATAGGATAACACTTAAGTTGGTCATCTGAGGTCAGAAGTGCCAGAGTACTGTTGCCTGTAGGGATGGGAAAAAATCACTCTTGTTACATTTATACATCCAGCCAGGAGGATAATGGTGTTTAGTTCTTCATATGCTCAGCCTCTTGTACAAAGAGTGCATATGCATAGGGGAAGGGTTACTCTCCACCCCCCCCCCTCAATGCCTCAGAGACATCTTGTATGCATCTGTAAGAAGTGTGTTTCTGCCAAGTGTATAAGTGGTGGTGACATCAGAAAGAAAAAATATTGCTTGGGAAGCTGTGGTGTTGGGCTAGAATTGTTTTATTTTCTTGGCACAAAAGGGCTGTTTTTTGAGTGGCTCTGCCAACAGAAATGTTTATCCGGGAGTTGTTGTGACCGCTAGTTATAGGTCATCCTTCACCAGTAGCTGCTGATGCTGCATTATCAAATCAATTATTTGGTTTAGATTCCCGCCCCCCCCCCAAATTTGACTGGAGAGCAAAGAGGTGAAAAGGGGCTGTTTGCAGACAATAATTCCTGAAGGCCACAATAGCTCTTAGTTTAAATTATCTGCCTTTAATTGTGCCACTGCCCTTAAGGAAAAGGTTTTCAATGTTTAGTGAAAAAAGTTGACATTGATATTCTAACAGTACAGAGTTGTAGCAGACCTTTTAAGTGTCTTTGTTTCTTCCCTACTTTGTATAAAAGTTCCCACTTTAAGTGGGGGGGGGGGACCCTAGCCAGGAAAATTTTTATTTAGAGTTACGAAAACCTTGTTAGCCAAGGAAAAAGTTTAGGGTTTATTGGGTCGGATTAAACTAATTTGGTGTGCTAGTGGAAGACAGCACAAGGGCTCCTGTTAGTGCAGTTGAACTCCCCCCCCCGGCCAAATCCTCCCCATACATCTCCAGAAAACCCCTCCCAGAGAACCCCAGAGCAGCATGCTTTTTGGGGAGGGGGGAAGAGGGGAGATAGTTCCACGGGGCAAGCTAAAATGCTTGCACTTACTGAATGATAGTACAGTGGTACCTCGGGATGCGAACGGGATCTGTTCTGGAGCCCCGTTCGCATCCTGAAGTGAACGCAACCCGCGTGCGCGGGTCGCATTTCGCTGCTTCTATGCATGCGTGCGACGTCATTTTGACCGTCTGCGCATGCGCGTGCGGTGAAACCCGGAAGTAACGCACTCCGTTACTTCCGGGTTGCTGTGGAGCGCAACCCAAAAATACTTAACTTGAAGCACATTTATCCCAAGGTATGACTGTATTGAATTCCAGACCTTGGTTCCAAGTTTATGGGGCTCCGGGATTACTAAGGGTTACAACCAAAGCTGCCAGTCCTGTTATCAGAAGGGCCTTTGCAGTAATGGAGATCAATTTCTGAAAGTTGCGCAAGAGAAGGATCCAGTGCAACAGCCCCACTGGCGGAACCATTTCACAAGAACTCACTAGTGCATACACATTTGTCTGCTTGTGGAACCTCTCGGGCAAGAGGATCTGTTTGAGAAAGGCAGCCCGCTAGCAGAGCAAATTTGAGTTCCAACTCTTTAACTTCATTGAATGCAACCATTAAGCATCAGCCTTGCAGACACTTATTCTGGGAGGAACCTCAATGAAAACAATGGAACCAGTGTGGTGTGTCGGTTAGAGTATAATACTAAGGGCTCACCCAGACTTATCCTGTGCCTGGAAAGCATGGATTTGAGTGGTTTTCTGCATGTCCTATGCTTTCTAGGAACAGATCTGTACTGTTTTGCCCTTGTTCCACTGATTTCCACCAAAAATCCCACACTTTAGTGATAAATTGGAGCAGACGTCAATCCAGAGAAAACCCGAAGACGTTCTCTCTGATTCAGAGGTAGAGTTTGGGTTTTCCCTGGGGGAAAGTGGTGGGGCAAGTCTGGGTAAGCCTTAAGACCTGGGAGACGATGGTTCTAGTCCCCACTCAGTCATTAAGCTCACTGGGTGACCTTGGGTCAGTCACTGTCTCTCAGCCTTACAGGTTTGCAGTGAGGACAAAATGGAGAAGGGGGGAAAGCATGTGCCCCACTCTGAGCTCCTTGGAGGAATGGTGTGGTATAAATCCAATTTTTAATAATGCGCACATTTCTGAATATAGGATTGCACCATGAGTGCAAATATTACATTGTAGTCCGCAGGCAGAATTCTATTTTCATATTTACTTTCCCTGTCCTGAGAAGTGTGGAAAATCTGTCTGCCTAATTGAATGTTAATAAATTCAGTTTTGTGCTGCTGTTCTTTGAGTATCCTAAATTGCATGTTTGGAAGTGGCAGAACCTCAGCAAGATATTCAAATTCACCCTGACCCCCCCCCCCCAAATTCCAGTGGCAAGTCTAACAGGGCCTCTCTTTTCTGAGGAATTTCCAAAGCTAGGTTTTTAAGACTTGCGGTTCTCCACAGATCACTGTGCCCTTTAATCTGTTTTTCAGGAATAATGACATTTTGATTTTGCAGGAGAAAAGAACAATTATTAGCCCTGAGTTTGGTGCAATATATCTTAGATCAGGCTTCCCCAACCTAGTGTTGTCCATATGTTTTGGGTGACAACTGCCATTCGCCCCAACAGCATAACCGATTGGAGTCCAACACTTTCTGGAGGTACCAAGTTGGGTACACCTGGCCTGGACCTTGCTGAATTACTAAACCCCTGGACCTTTTTACTTACCAGCCGCAGTAGTTTCAATTGAGACTTCGGTATTAGTTTTGTTCTAAACAAACACCGCAGGTTTAAGCAACATGTAAATGAATAACAAAAGACGGACTTCCTTAAATTCTTAAAAATGGTGGACCATGGTCTTATGAAGCCTGCAATAGATTATACTGGCATGATCTTTTTTTCATAAAGTCAGAGAGCTAGATGGAAGCATAATAGAAGCATGTTTCACCTGAAATCCTTGGACAGAATATTTCTGGAGGCATTTTGTTTCTGAGTTGAAAGCTTCCATTAAACTTCTATTTTCAGAAGAAGAAAAAGTAGTTGTAGTACTGTATGTGGAAATAACGTGCTCCTGGTATGTATTTGCCTTGAGGCTGAGGCGTGAAAGAGGCAAGATATTGCAGGAGAAATGGCAAAAATTAAAAGAGGATCACTGAGTGTTTATTTTTATTATTATAGGTGTTGCAGAGTAGTGAGCAAAAAGAGAGGGAGTTATTGGCATGCTAAGCAGAAAATATCAGAGAACGAGTTATTTTTTTCTAGATAGATAAGATGTAAAGGAATAAGGAAAAAAATTGGCAGTATTTTCTTATAACCTGGTTTGCATAAGGTAATGAACTTCTAGCTCTCATTATGGGTTAGCTTCAGTGTGCTTTAGCCAAAATTTTCGAAGCCTCTAATGTCTTCCTCTTTGAAAAGAAAAAAGGAGGGTGTGGTTTGTCTATATTTCTGGTTCTGCAATTTTTAAAAAATGCTTGTACTTTATTGTGGTCTGTAGAATGTAATCTGTACTCAAAGATTTATCAGATAATGTGTATTCTGTAATTGGTGCCAAAAACATGTGGAGTTTTACAGCTGGGGGAGTATTACAGATGCAGGAGAGAGATAACTGACTGGGGATGTCTGTTTTGTTTTTGTTTTACAAAAACCCTTTACTGTACTGTTGGACAAGGTGGGCAAATCTGTCAATTTCAGTTTCTCATTAAAGAAAACAACTCTTAAGTTCACTTCTCCACATTTCCTCGTTAGTTTGCTTTTTTTTAAGAAGACTCCTTGTAAAAATTCATTGGCTCTTCAGTACAAAATTGTATTCATACATATTTTTGCAAATCAAACCTGCCTTGTGTGATGCGTTTTTAAGTTATTTTCATCAGTACATTTATATATATTTTTGGCACAAAACACAAACTGAATCAAAAATCGAATTTCTCCTCTATCTTTAGCTGTTATTAACAATTTTATACAGCATTTACATGATATCCACACTCACTTTGAGCCTCAAAACGAGATGGAAGAAAAAACACATTTGTTTAAAAAATAAACCCCAAGGATGCCTGGGTAGCTCTTAGTGCAGAGGAAAAATACAGAAGAACAAAGCACAGATCACTGAAATAGTTCGTGCAGAATAATCTTTCAGAGTGTACCAGGCTGGTAGCATGCAGGAGGTTGGTTTTTTTTTTAGAAAAACAAAAGAGTAGATACATGAGAGAACTGAAATGTATTGTACAGAGGTGAATTTTATTCTAGTGCCTCTGCAAGCTCCTCTGTTTCTTTTTTTGCATTTGCTTGTAGAGAAATAGGGCTCATCCCACCTTTATTTAGTTCAAAACGTTTATATGCTGCCTATCCAAATGAAAAGTCCACCATGGAGGCTTACATATTAAATAAAAGAGTACATGCCCACCTGTTGAAGTATCATTGGCAAAGGGGTGGTGGAAGATAGCAATCTGGGCAGCTGAGGTAAAACGGCCCTGCACCCCTGGAGTAAGGTGTTCCAAAGGCATGGGGCCACCATAGAACAAGCCCTCTTGTGCCTGCCAATCTCATTGGTTAGTTGGCGGGCAAACAAAGAGGACCTGTGATGCAGATCTTGGAGGGCATGCAAGACAACATGGGTGTAGACAGTCCTTCAGATATCTTGGACCTATTTCTTTCAGGCTTTAAAGCTTAAAGCTAGCACCTTAAATTAGGTCCAGAAATGCAGCCACGTACCCACCTGTCCAGTACAGTAGTACCTTGGGTTAAGTACTTAATTCGTTCCGGAGGTCTGTACTTAACCTGAAACTGTTCTTAACCTGAAGCACTACTTTAGCTAATGGGGCCTCCCGTTGCTGCCACACCACCGGAGCACAATTTCTGTTCTCATCCTGAAGCAAAGTTCTTAACCCGAGGTAATATTTCTGGGTTAGCGGAGTCTGTAACCTGAAGCGTATGTAACCTGAGGTACCACTGTACTCTAGTGTTTTGGATTTTATACCAGCTGAGGCTTCCAAGCAGTCTTTAAAGGCAGCCCCATGTAAAGCGCGTTACAGTAGTCAAGCCAGTACATGACCAGGACACAGATTACTGTGGGTAGGCCAGATCTCTTCATATAGGGTGTACCAGCCAAAACTGGTAAAACAAACTCCTGACTATTGATATCTGACTGGGGAAGCACACAAAAATGCTTTCCTGCCATCCCATAGATGCCTGAGATATAGGCATGCATTCCTTACAAATTTTGTTTAATTTATATTGCTTTTAATGGATTTGTATGCTTTGGCCAGAAGCCCTGCATGCAGCTCATCCTGTGTTGACGAAGAACATTTCCACGTGTCGGAAGCAACTAAGAGATTATTGGCAGTGCAGTCCACTATATTAGCCTTCCCCTACCTGGTACCCTGCAGAGGTTTTGTACCAGTCACAACCACTATGGCTGTGCTGACTGGGAACGATGGGAGTTGTAGTCCAAAAACATCTGGAATGTGCTTGATGGGCAATGCCTCTATACTTGTTTCTTTAGAAGCCTCAGAAGTTAGTCTTCCTGTATAAATTTGTACTGGATTACTCTTCAGCCATAAGGGTCCTACTCTACCCCACCCCACTCTGAATTTAAGGTAGAATGGGCAAAGTATATTGCCCCCTAGGTGTATCCCATCATGTTATCTGGTCAAATGTACTCTTAAGGTTGTTTTGTGTATAGCTAGAGATGTTGGTGGCGCTGTGGGTTAAACCACAGAGCCTAGGACTTGCCGATCAGAAGGTTGGCGGTTTGAATCCCCGCGACGGGGTGAGCTCCTGTTGTTCGGTCCCTGCTCCTGCCAACCTAGCAGTTCGAAAGCATGTCAAAGTGCAAGTAGAGAAATAGGTACCACTTCAGTGGGAAGGTAAATGGTGTTTTCTTGTGCTGCTCTGGTTCGCCAGAAGCTGCTTAGTCATGCTGGCCACATGACCCGGAAGCTGTATGCCGGCTCCCTCGGCCAATAAAGCGAGATGAGCGCCGCAACCCCAGAGTCGGCCATGACTGGACCTAATGGTCAGGGGCCCCTTTACCCTTTACCTAGAGATGTTGGACAAAATAAACGAGCAACAATAGAGTGGTTCAACCCAGATGCAGGTTTATTGCCTGGTAAGAACTGGGCCTCTGGTCTTTGCTGAGCATGACCTGATTTCCGGCTTGACCTTTCTTCTAACTAGTCCTTTAAAAAATCTCTGCCAAGAATTGTGCAATTGCATACTTGTGATTGTGCTTGCTTGCAAATTTACTTATTCTGTTTTTTATGACACAGGCTTAGCTAGTGATTTGTGCATAGAAAGTTCAAATGAGGAAACTTTTTTAAAAAAATCGTTGCGAAGTAGATAATGGGTATGTGTAGCAATAAGAAAGCCACAACTAGGTCAATATATACTTTGCCGATTTTGCAGTTTCAATCAAAAACTCCTTGCATTTGTAACTTGATAATTTGGAGGGATTTTTCTCTCTCTCCTCAAATTGGTGAAGAGTTTTCAACATCAAATATGCATGTGTGTGCCCACAAAAATGGTTTACGTGCTTTTGTTTTTTATTTTTGAGGGTTTTTATTATAAGACTAGAATATCACTGTTTGGAATGAGGCAAGATTTACATTTCACATACCAAATATAACTTCTGGCCAAAGATCTCTTATTTCATTTTGACAAGAACTTGGATTCCTATGAAAGCTCCTGAATAGCAACATGGACTGTTTAAATAAACTCTAATATTTTTAAATGTTTCAAAAAATGTTAAAAGAGCAGCACTTCTGGGGTTAAAGCCCATTGGGGAGGGGGGAACCTTTGTGAGCCAGAATCTCAGCACATTCTATGGCCTTGGGTACTAAGCCTTAATATCATCAGCTCCTTGTTTGTAATACGAGATAATGATGGTCTGCTTTGCCGGATTACAAAGATACTGGCTGTGAAAAACTTTGAGTACCTAAAGAAAGCACTGTATAACTACTATTATGACTGCTATTAAACATGCAAAGGCAAAGAAACCGGTAGAAATTTGACAAGTAGTAGCCAAGTTGTTAATGCACTTGCCTGCAATTGGAGTCAATACAGGAAGATATCTTACAAGTGAGCCAGACTACTGGTCCATCTATCCTGGTATTATCTACTTGACAAAGGTTCTCCAAGGGCTTTCTCCAGCCCTGATTCCTGAGATCCCTTTAAATGATTAGTGTTCCTTAGTCCAATGGATATTCCTCCGCCAACACCAACATTCCTTTGGGAACAACAAGTTTGAATCGTCCATAGTGGTGAAAGGTTTGGGTCTGAAGCAAGAGAGTAACCATTGGTTTGTCATTCAACTGCTCTGATCTCTTTCCATAATTGCAGAAATCTAAATAGTGGTGGTTTGTAGATTAAAAAATGACTCACTGATTTTCCTGCCTACCTCGGCTTGCATTGTTTCTAATGCTTTAGTTTCCATTATCCTGACATGTCTGTAGAAACACACATGTGTATGTTCAAATCTGAAGAAATCCTGCCTTTCCCTGAGGCTATGGTATTTAGGTGATACTGTAAGCATTTAAAAAGGGTTTGCCTGTAAGAACACCCCCCTCCCCCCCAGTTTTGTTTAACATTTACCTTGATGAGTTCTGGGAAACTTAGATGTTTGCTCACTATTCATAACAATTGGTCTGGCCAAATAAGAATATTTCCCTGTTATGGATTTTGGACTTGTAGGTCTTCATTAAACTTGAACCATGGCAAACTGGAATCAGATTCCTGGTGGCTGATGAATGTTACTGGCTGACCTTGAACCAGTCAAATTCTCTCAGCCCAACCTAACTCATGGGTTGATTGTAAGTTAAAATGGAATAACCCCAAAGGTTGTTTTTATGAGCTTTCTGTGGGATTTACAGGATGAAAATTCCAATAATAAAAAATGTCTTCCCAGGTAGCTCTCTGTTGAATCATTACAATCCTTTGGGCAAACTGATTTTCTCACGCTGCATACTTCAATTTTGTTTCCTCGCAGGAATTTGGCAGCAAAAAATCCATCACTTCGAGGTGTGACTTCACCGAAAATCTAATAGCCAATGGTTGTGCGGGGCACTTTGAGAGTACAAAAAGCAGCATTAAAATAGTGAAGAACCTTCCTTTGAGCAGCAAGGGCTCTAGTGTGGCCAGTTCGGATGTTATCCAGATAATGCCACAAAAGATCTCACTAAATCTACGGCCTGGTAAGTTAGCACCAAATGTCTGTAACCTGTATCGTTAATTTGCAAGCAACCTGGACACTATGGCAGGGAGCCAGTGTGGTGCCTTCCAGCTCCCATTAGCCCCCGCCAGCATGACTTATGTTTAAGGATAATGGGCACTGCAGTTCAACAAAAGTTGGAGGACACAATGTTGGCTTCCTCTGCTCTATGGGTTGGCTCACACGCAATACCAAACCATGGTTTGGAGATATGGGAGTAAGTCCTATGCCTGCTGTTCCTGTTCCCCTGCTTTCTACTCATACAATCCAATTTTTTAGTTAGTTGCTGGGTTTATTTATTTATTTTTGTTTATATATATTTACAGCATTTCTGTACCACCATATAATAACATACCAAGGGCTGCAACAAACCATAGTTTACCATTGCCTCAGGACCCTGTAATACATAATTGTAAGTAGGGATCAGACTCTGGGTTACAGGCATGCCACAATATTGAGAAGATCTCTAATAGTCAAACCGCCCTTGTTTCCTCCCCTTCCTTTCTTGGAAATGAGCCTTCCCCAGCCCTGATGCACAACTGGATGCACAACTGGAGGGCATGAGGTTGGGGAAGTGTGTTGTTGACTGAGAAACTCGCCCACGCTTCTGCTTGCCCCACTACTTTTCCATGAGAAAACCTGCTGCTTAGCACTGACTCAGAACAAATGTCAATTGGTTTTTCTGTGGCTTGATGTTTCTTCTGATTCGGCAGTAAACAACAGGTTTTCCTGGGGAAAAGGGGTGGAACAAACGAAGAGCTGCTTGGACCCGTGCTTTCGAGACATGGGGCAAATGGAAGTGTGGGCACGCACTGGGTTCTCAATCATTAAAGTTTTATGAAACTGTGTTCCCATTTCCCCTTGAAATCCACCAGCTACTCGTCTTCAGAAATTATTCCCATTGTATTATCTCTTGTCTTAACATGGTTAAGTGACTCACAGTCATCCCACCTTCCCTGTAAAGACAAGATGAGCTTTGACTGCACTGACTCGAGAGATGAACTTTTGATCCAAGAAGCTAGAGTTTACCATATTATTAGCTTTCTGCCAAGATGAAAAAATAAAATGGAAAAATCAAGAATCTTGTTGTGGAAATAGTTTTGCAGAAAAGAGGCATTCATACAGTTTCAACGTTTGTGCGAAAATATTTAGCCTTTGATATTTGGTTGTTTTGTTTTCTAAAAAGGCCCTTTGTATTGAAGCTAAAGGCCATTATGAAAGACAGATTCACTAAACAATTGTGTACGTGCCTGGAATGTCTGTGTTGTGTTGTAGTCCAGGCAAACTGCAAATAGAGGAAATGTTTCCCTTTCCATTCCTATCCTCTGATAAGGAAAAGGTTTATTTGTTAACAATAAGGATTTTTGTGTGTGTTTTTTTACTAATAATAAGGCTCTAGTATTCCTCTGATGAGAGCCTCAAGTTCATAAGGAATTCATATTCCCCACACACTTAAAACTCACGAATTTTCCCGACATTAAAATTAATCACAGCACAAAACAAGAAAGTT
Source organism: Podarcis erhardii (assembly GCF_964252035.2). Classification (NCBI taxonomy): domain Eukaryota; kingdom Metazoa; phylum Chordata; class Lepidosauria; order Squamata; family Lacertidae; genus Podarcis; species Podarcis erhardii. Next base: position 94,714,307 of record NC_138497.1, on the reverse strand, counting down.
CCATCACCCAAAGTGGAAACGCCTGTTAGTTTCACATAAATAGAGAGGCAACTACAGTGGTGCCTCGCAAGACAAAATTAATCCGTTCCGCGAGTCTCTTCATCTAGCGGTTTTTTCGTCTTGCGAAGCAAGCCCATTGACGGCTTAGCGGCTTAGCTCTATTAGCGGCATAGCGGCTTTTAGCGGCTTAGCGGATCAGCTGATAAGCGGCTTAGCGGCTTAGAAAAAGGGGGGGAGGAGGAAAAAAACCCCCGCAGGAACTCGCAAGACATTTTCGTCTTGCGAAGCAAGCCCATAGGAAATTCGTTTTGTGAAGCACCTCCAAAACGGAAAACTCTTTCGTCTAGCGGGTTTTCCGTCTTGTGAGGTGTTCGTCTTGCGGGGCACCACTGTATTGAAATTTGGTTACTGAGCATTCTAGCTTGCAAAAGCCACCCTGAAAAATGGTTTTAATCTCCTCCTTCCAAAATTGCTGTCATTGTGCTCATTAATGGATCTCATGTAACAGCTCTGTAGTGTTCTCATCGTGCACTTGATGGAAAGCAAAGTTGACATGGTTTCATGCTGGTGAAGCTGATAGGATGTTGACTCCCAGCAATGTCTGTTCCCTTTCTCTGGACCGGATAGAGCAGTATTCTCAGTGTAGACCCTACTCTGACTGCCAGTAGCTCCCAGCAGAGATCTTTCCTGCTCCACTACTTGAAAAAAATTAAACTAGAGATTGCTTTTTGAGAAGCTTTCTGTATGCAAAGTGTATTCGGTACCACTGAGCTTTGGGTGCATACCTTTTAATGGCTACGGTTTCTTGTAAGCTGTTCTCCCCAATGCAAATCCATTAATATAGCTGCCGCTGCTAAATGAGACGCGGCAACAGATACACAAAACTGTATCCATGACCCTGCTTCTGTTTTGGACATCAGGTAGGCTGATCTAATTGATCTATGCAAATCCAGAGTGGATGCAGCTAGGAGCTGGTAATATATACAAGCCTAATACTGTAATGTGAATGTTGATTTTAAAGCTTTCTATTGATTGAAAGTTCACATTTGATTCAGGGCAAGTTCACACATTCAGAATCTCCCTCCATGTGACGCATTCCAATTGTCCTGGAGAGAATGCGTTTGCAAAGAGAAAATAGTTGCTGAATGGGAACAAGGCTCCCTTGTTTGCTAGCAGTTGCAGGGTGGAAAAAAGCTTTGCTAGAGCTGAGCCATCTGTCACATCAATCACTTCAGCAACAGTGAATCTTTAGGTTGCAGGTGAAATTCTTACTTTGGCAAGGGTGGGGGAAGCAAATCCTCTTTCAGAGTGTAATAAAATGAAATTACAGGGGCTGTAAAAGCAGTGGTAACAAAATGTGAAAAGTGTAGAAAAAATATGTACACAGGAAAAGCACTTCTGTTTGTTTGTGTATATAAACTTTGCACATAACTTCACGGGGTTATAATGGTCTTTTACTGCAGAGGAAGCCAATGGCATATATTGTCCTAAGCCAGCCCAGTCTTTCCATGCTCCTGCAGCTTCCCACTCTTAGAGACCTTGCTACTTTGACCTTTTAACCCGTTGAGCCTTTTCTTCCTTGTCCCCCACCTCTCCATCACTGCATTATGCTCTCAAGCCGTTGTCCACCCACCCCACCTCAGTTTCTTTGCGTCCTGTTTCCTCCTCCTCTCCCTGAGCTGGAATCTGTCCTATCTCCATCTATTACCAATGATGGCTACGGACATTGTAATACAATCATATATTTTTCACTGGAGAAAGGAAGTTGTACTACTGTCAAAAAGAAGTTGTGCTAAGTTACTCTGCTAGCCATGTGGAATTGCCATTTTTGGGGGACCACTACCGTTGTTGATGTACATTCATCAGTTTATTTTAAGTGATTTTATTGGATTTTAATGTTATATGACCGTATGGTTGTGACCTGCCCTGGGACCTTATGGAGAAGGGCTTTCACTCTCAGGTAGTTCTTAGGAGGAAGCTGGATGATGCCAATCTACTGCTGGGTGTCCACAAATCTGTGCATACCTATGGGGCCAAAGTAGATTTGATCTTAGTTCGCTAGGTTGTGAGGAGAGGAAGGATTATGTCTGTAAACCCTTGAAGCCATAACTTCCTAGCTGCATACCTGTGTTGTGCAGCTGTTACCAAAACATTATACAAGACGCAACAGGACATAATTGAGTGTTACAAGCAAGGCTTCCGTTTGCAAACAGCCCTTAGTGTAAGTGGTGGAGAAGCATTTATAAAATGAGCAGTTAGTAAATGAGACTGACTCTGTTTTGTTTCTACACCAAACAAAATATATATTTCAATAAACAGGATTACTTCAGTTGAGTGGCCTAGGAGTTGAGCTGCTTTCTACTTCCTTGACAGTCTGGAGGTGAAAATCTTGCTTGGGGTCTCCACTGGGTGGCTGGATCTAACTCACCCAGCTGTGAAAGAGAGCCTGATCTATTGAGCTAGAAATGTCATTTGGTGCGACAGAATAGTGCTCCCAGCCAAAGCCTATTAAAACCAACCATTACGAGGCATCTGAATTTCAGTTTTCAAATGCTTATCCTGTCTCTTCAATGGGAGGGGAGGAAAAGGTGGCAGGGGGGGATGCATGTGTTATAGTAGCCTATTAAAATATGTTGGATTTAACTTCAGTTTTTGTTTGAACCATTTGATGTAGCAACTGATGGTTCAGAGCAGAGCTTGACTCTACATTGATCATAGAAGTGCTGATATTCTCCTGTCCCAAACTAGCCCAGTTAACACAGGCACCCAAACCCTAGGAAAATCTAAGGCACATTGTTGACCTGGGATACTGCAGGACCACATGGTCCTGTAATCACCAGTCCACATTCATTCCATTCCACTTAATTAAGAGAGAGAGAAAGTGGCGTTCGTACAGAGCCCCCGGTCGTTTCACGGACTATTGACCTGTACACCACTGCTTTATTCTTCCGCTGCCACCAACCAGGTTTCTTCTGGTGAAATACTGAATCTCAGCTTGTAAAGTCAACAACAAAGATTAAAGTTTATTGAAGAACAAACAAGTTTTAAATATATTCAGAATTTTTTCTCAAATGCACGCCCTTAACTAGATGTGGCACTATCTCACACTGTCACACTCTTCTCTCTCAGTTCTATCCCTGTCTCTCACTCTAGCTGTCACAACCAGTATGTTCGTCTTTTACTTTCTCTTTGTGACTCTGACTCCTCTATCTCCCAATGGTAAAACCCCTGGGCTGAGCCTCAAAACCAGGTAGGCTCCGCCTCTGACCTTTCTCATTGGTCAATCTGTATTAACTATTTCCATCCCCCTGTACAAACAAAATCACAAGGAATGGGCAAACACCACAGAGGGATAGAGAGAAGGGCCCCTTCCATCAGCTTAATGGAAACATAATTCTATTTTGGTTCCTCTCTTCTCAGAACGCTCTCCATCTGCACCCATTCTGAGGGAGAGGCAAGGCGGCAGGGTCCCCTCCATTGTTTTAGACAATGGATGGCACCAGCTGTGGTACATGAATTTGCTTATTTTTTTCTTCCTTTCTGGTTCCCTTTCTCTTTAGTATTGCATCTGTTTGATTTTAATCCATTATTATTGCAGTGAACTAGCTTGAGTGCATTGGTAAACAAAAAATAAAATAAAAAATGAAATGGCTCCCAGCCAGTAGCTGCGAGTCTCACAACTGGGAAATATTGTTGTGGCTTGGCTGCCCGCATGGATGCAAGCTAAAGAGCAGCCACATCAGAGTAGCACTGCAGTGTTATTGTTGTGGCCCTGATATCACCTGCCGATGGAACAGACTCCCTCGGAAGGTGGTGGACTCCTTCATTGGACGTTCTTAAGCAGAGGTTCGATGGCCATCTGCCATGGATCTTTTAGAGATTCCTGCTTTGCAGGGGGTTGGACCAGAAGACCCTCAGGGTACCTTCCAACACTTCAATTCTATGGTTCTAACTTGAGTAATTGCTTCAGTTGCTCCCCCTTGCAATTGCCAGGCTTCTACTGAAGCCTTAATGGAAGGGCTCTCTTACAGATTTTACAAAAAGGAAAGTATGCTGTCTGGATTTTGGCATGTTATATCAATTACATGTTGCAACAGGAAACTTTGTGAAGAAGTATTCATATTTCAGGCATGAATCTGTGGCTATTTCTGGTAACAGTTAAGGGGGTGATTTTTCACCGCCAGCTGAGTGAATGCAAAAGGCAAAGAAAGGAAACAACTGGCTTGCCTTTTGCTTGTCATTAACCTGCCACAAACCTGCTGCTTCCACAGGTGATCCAACGCCTTTCCATGTGCACGTTCGGCAGGTAGAGGACTACCCTGTGGACCTGTATTATTTGATGGACCTTTCCCTCTCCATGAAGGATGATTTGGACAACATCCGGAATCTGGGAACCACGCTGGCTGAAGAGATGGGGAAACTCACCAGCAATTTCCGCCTTGGGTTTGGCTCTTTCGTGGACAAAAACATTTCTCCCTTTTCTTACACAGCACCTAGATACCAGAACAACCCTTGCACTGGGTAAGCAAAGGGCCAGCAGCTGCTGCAGTTGTTGCTTTGGCACTGAATGTGCAAGAACATAAGATTTCTTTCCTATTGAGCAGAGCAAGCTAGAACCTGCAGCAGCATCCCATGGCTGCAGGGAAGGGCTTGCAAGACCTCACAGCTTGCAGGATCATTAAAAAGTAGACATCTCACATTTGAAAAAACAGGTCTATTTTGAATTTTGTGTAGGATCATGATATCTACAATACAGTGTTTTTATATTCCTTTAAAATATATATATACTCTAAACTGTGCAGATATAAATACATTTGGGAAGTGGAAACTTTGGTCCTTGGGTTTTTGAAAATATTATTCTTTATATTCTTGGCCTATGCGTTTGTGTATGTAAAATTAGGGCAGTGGCCAGGATCCAAAGGCCCATTCAGTCTAGTGCTTTGCATAGGATTTTCTTGGCTGGAAGTCCCCTCTGACTGCATGGCAGAAGACCAGGCCTGCATAGATGAGTGACTCACCAAGCTAAACTGGGTCCATTTACTATTTGTTGTGGCTTGACAACTTCCTGGGTTTTTTTACAGGTCCCAGAAAGGCAGCAAAACCAAGCATTGCGAGTCCCTTCTATACTGGAGGGCTGCAGTTGTGTTAGTGGGTCCCAGATTGTGTGGGCCTGCAAAACACCTGCAAGCAACTCAAAGGGGAATGGGTGGTTTGCAAAAGTAGTTGATACATGGTGAGTGGTGTCTGCCAAAGAGTAAAAGTTAAACCTGAACTCACCAAATGATCACAAGCCTTTGAGCTATGCAGCTGAAAGTAGTTCTTTGGATCCCATCTAGTATTACTATCTAACTTGCAGGGATGTTTGGGGCAGTTAACAACTACTGTCTTATATTTTTTTCCTGGAGCAATCATCAGGATTTCAAACAAGTGCCTAGTGGCGGCAAATTTATTTGGCATGAAGCCAGTGATTCCTGATAATTTAGCAACTCTCCTTTGGCTTTTAGAAAGAAAAAGTTTTAAGAGATTTTAAAGCTCTGTGGACAACACACTTTGGGAGATTTTTCTAACCCTAACCCTAATATTCAGGTATAGGCGTTCCTGCAGGCAAAATTATTTACAGTACTTAAAAGGAGAGCTTATACGAGAAAGAGAGAAGCTGGAGGCTCACTCAAGCCCCCTCCACACACACTGCATTTACACACCTCTTTCCCATCACACCAACCGCACTCCTAGCACAGCCAGAATGCACATTTGTGTGCAGATTGTTTTCGAGCGGATGTGTTGCATCCAAAACAAATTATTTTATGCATATGTATTTTTCACCAGTCTTGGCAGCCTTGTTTGCATTTTGCTTTACCCCAGGGGTCAGCAAACTTTTTCAGCAGGGGGCCGGTCCACTGTCCCTCAGACCTTGTGGAGGGCCCAACAATATTTTGAAGAAAAAAATGAACGAATTCCTATGCCCCACAAATAACCCAGAAATGCATTTTAAATAAAAGGACACATTCTACTCATGTAAAAACACACTGATTCCCGGACCATCCGCCACCTGGATTGAGAGGGCAGTTGGGCCAGATCCGGCCCCTGGGCCTTAGTTTGCCTACCCATGCTCTACCCCAAATTGAATTTGTACAGCAATTTATAGATTTTTGGCCAGCATCATTGAGGGGAAGGGGGTAACAGGGTCGCTAGTGGTGAGGAACATGAGCTGAAGCATTGAAAAGACCATCAGCTATGCAAGTATTGTTCCTGAATCTAAATCCATGAAAAGTAGAACCTTTCTTCTTTTAAAGCAGGAGTCTTCTGTAGTGTCCATTGCACGCATGCATATTAGTTTTAAAATACAGCGCTCCCTGAAAGTTGCAGCCTAATCCTATGCATGGTAACTTTGAAGCAAGTCTCGCTGAGTTCAGTGGGGCTTACTCTCAAGTAAGTACCTGTAGGACTGCAGACTTAGGAGCAACCTAACTCCATGTTCCTCTTTTCAAAGCATTCCCATATCTGGAACCCCTTTTATCTTCTATCCAGTGTCAGTAACCTTGGGCATGAGGGAATCCACCAAACTGCTGAAATTAAACTGGCAGTCAATGAATGCTTGGCTCTGGACATGAGCCTTTTCGCTCTGACGGTTGCCTCGTGTCAGCCAGTCGAGGCCTATTATGCACGACATCATGCTCACCTGCAATACAAAGCTCCAGGGATACTGGATACTACTGTTTCTTCTCTGGTTTACGTATCCCTGCAGTCTGTGTGCTCGTTCCATCTATGCAGTCATTGTTTGCCATTCACATCACCTTTGTAGGGGGGGGAAGTGATGTGAATCAGGGCTGCTAATAGCCCCGAGTGTTCTAAATCGGGCAGGCAGCTTCCACAAGTAGAAGAAGCTCCTCACTTTAGCATTTGGCTCTCCAGTTCATGGAAGGCTGAGATCGGAGAAAGGGATGTGTTGGAGGGTGTGAGCCTTGTCAGTGGGCCTCTGATTTGTGCGACTTGTCGTTGCTTGTAGACTGTGAACACCTGAATTAGGCTGATAACCGTGTGAAAAAAGGAGAATGGAACCACAAAATTGTGGAAGAGAACTGTAAAGTGAACCACTATTTGTAGACAAAATCTCCTGCACTTTAATTAACAATATTTTTGGGTGTGTAATTAGTGCACATCGTCCAAACTGTTCTGTGCTAGGAACACAGAACCAGAAAAGCACTTCAACCCCAAAGTGACAGCAGGGGAAGTCAGGGTTTTCAGCAAATTTACAAGGCAGGCAAAACATGAAACATACGTATGTCCTTCTCTAATGTAACTTATCATGGTTACAGAGCCCGTTTAATCACACCCACTCAAGGCCACATTTTCATAACCTACTAGAAAAGTCAGTATCTTTGGCCTGGTGGATACAATGCTGACACTCTGTATACTCTTCTTTGGAATCAGGAGTTTCTCAAATCAGGAGACAGGCTGTTCTTCCTTTACCTCTCTCCCCCCAACCCCCTCTGCTGCTGTTAATTACCAGTGTCCCTTGTTCTTGCTTCCCTAATTTATGGTCCAACATAAAGTGGTTTCCAACATTAAGTGGTTTCCAACTTAAACATGATTTGATACCAGATCTGAAATCTGGTTGGCAGATGATTTGGCAGTGACCTGAAACCAGGGGTTATTTTCAGTGCAGATGTAATGTTAAAATTATGATTAAGACTGGTAAGAGAAGGGGAGAAGAGGGTATGCTTATTTGGTTGGAGGATGGTTTCTGCTTGCAAACCACAGTCCCATCTGCAGTATACGTTTAAAGCAGTATCATACTACGTTAAACATTCATGGCTTCTCCTAAAGAATTCTGGGCTGTAGTTTGCTAAGGGTGCTGTGACTTGTTAGGAGACACCTCTACACCCTTCACAGAGCTCTGTTTTCCAGACTGGTTTAGCCTCAGTTAATACAACCCCTAGTATGTAGCATATATGACTACTGAGAATGAAGAGGAGAGAACAAGCATATTGAGGTTCTGTGTTATTTATGATGGCCAATTTCCCAAAGCCTCCACCCCAACTTAACACTGACATAAGATCTCTGCTAAGCTTCAAATCACAGAGTATTAGCTAACTGAACTAGAAGCTGCTAAGCTTCTAGGGACTCCTGTTCATGCTTATAAGAGAAAGTAGCATGATTAAAATGAAATTATTCTTCTGAAACCGTAGAACTAGTGAAAGCAAAGCAAAGCAAAGTCCTTTTCAAATGGGATAGTTGTTTTTCAGTTTCTGAAGTGGGGAGACTTGAGAGACTTGCTTCACTCTAGCACATACCATGCGGAGAAATGAGCTTGTCAGTTCAACCACATGAGTACATAAAGCAGTCATGTAAATACAAGACAGAGTGACAGAGACTGAAAACAGAGAATTTTCCAGCATTCCTTCCATCTGTTCCTCAGCTTTCAGCAGCAGCAGCAGCAGCAGCAGCCGTTGTTCATCATGGCCAGTTCAGGCCCCTCTTCTTCCCTGGTGGGCTTCTCACATTGCCGAGGTGATAGTGACACTATGACAAGGAAGGGGGAAATAATATTTTTTAAAAATCTGTAGGGCTCTTTTGCATACACATTATGATCACCTGATGTAGCCCCAATGGAATTGCAGGCCAGTTTCTCTCCTATTCCTTTAAACAACATGCACTCAAATATTTATGTATCTATTACAATTCTTTATTTCCCATCTTTCAGAATATAAATATTTCCAAGGTTGCTTCCAATTAAATTTGTGTATTTTTAAAATACAATAGACGTTGTTTAACTACTTGAAAAGTCATCAGGATCCTCCCTACAGGGCAATTGATGGAATATTGCCCTCTTGGGGTAGGTTGGAAGGGACAGTCCAACCGGAGCAGGCCTAAGGCTTGCCTGCTTCTTTCCTGGTTCATGCCAAAATCTCAATCCTGAACAACAGCCAGTACCAAGGTTTCTCAGAAATAAATCTCTATAGAGTCTTTTGTCTGGGGCATATTCAGTTTCAAAATTCAGTTCCTCATTTCCAGTGTCACTGTACATTATTCAGAATCTGAGTAATTTTTCAAGCCAGAAAGTTGCTCTGAATTTGCATTCTTGAGCAGCTTTAGTAGGTATGAAGTACAACGCAAACTCTGGTGTTACTATCTTACTGTGCAGACAAATGACTCTCAATGATGTTTCATTTCTTTTCTAGTTACAAGTTATTTCCCAGTTGCGTCCCATCCTTTGGATTTCGCCACCTTTTGTCCCTCACGGATAAAGTTGACCGGTTTAATGAAGAGGTTCAGAAACAGAAGGTTTCCCGCAATAGGGATGCCCCAGAAGGTGGCTTTGACGCAATCTTGCAGGCTGCTGTGTGTGAGGTGAGTAACTTCTGGCAGATTGTGAATGGTTGGCTATACAGTGGTGCCTTGGTTTACAACCATAATCCGTTCTGGAGGTCTGGTTGTAAACCAAAACAGGTTGTAACCCAAGGCGCGCTTTTAACCAATGGGGCCTCCCCAAAAAAATGGGTTGTAATCCCCCCCAAAATGGGTTGTAATCCAAAAAAAGGGACACACACTTCTGGGTTTGACATGATTGTAATCCAAAATGGTTGTAATCCAAAGCGGTTGCAAACCAAGGTACCATTGTATCTGCCATTCCTTGTAGCCTGTAGGGGTTGCGGGTATTAGAGATGGGAAGTTAATTGATTGTGTGTGGGGAGAACATACTTTTAAAAATGGCACCAGTAAATGAATTCTCAGAATAGCTTTGTGCGCCATGTGGAATTTGTGCTTTTTAGGTTAGCTTGGGGAAATTATACATCTCTGTAGTGAGATTTGTGAGCAGAACCTGCACTTGGGACTTGTTCATCTCACCATAGGGTATATGTGCTAGTTTGCCCTTTCGAAGCACAAAACGAAAGGGTCTGGCACATTTGTGTGTCCCTGTATCTGTCGGGTGGCACTATCCCTAGTATATGTCTCCATCTGAAGAAAAATTGCAGTGCCATTGTTACTTGTCCCTTTGGCTGGCAGTTCCATCAGTGGCATTCCTTGCCAGTAGATCCTAAATATGCCTCTTGTTTATGAACAATGACTGCATTTGGCACTGGGATTTGGGTGCAGCATTTGTAGTAAAATACTTTTCTTGTCCTTTTTTGCCTTTGTATATTAGCAAGGTATATGGCATGACAGCCTATTTTAAGAATCTGTTGATACTATTTTTGGATAGGTTGCATCTATCTGACAGAGCTTCAGTTTCTGCTGCTTGTTTTCCTTTTATATATGTATATATAAAACCCATAGCTTCTGTGCGGATCAAAACACAGCCTTCTTCTTAAATGTGCAGGCACAGTTGCCTCTCGTCAGCTGCCTTGGCAAAAGTTCCACTCTTGGCAGAAAGACAATTTTTATTCAAACTGCTGTCAGCATAATAAAGGGATAATATGTTTGTCACTTCCCTGGAGGGGGGAGTTATTTCCTGTGTTCAGCAGGGAACACTAAAGACAGCATTGGTTTTTTTACACCTGCTGCTAATAATAATGTCTCATATGGCTTTTTAAATTTTATTTCTTCACACCTTTTTTTCGCTGTTCTGAAAATTGAGCTGCTTTCCTAAGTTTCGGGAGCAAATATAAAATGCATGCCACTTTTTATGATTCTAGAGTTGGGAACTGCAATAGAATATCTCCCCCCCCCCCCCGGAGGAACAATTGCATAATTAGTGAACTCTTACAGGACTTGAGGTCAGCAAATCTGATTTTCCAAGTTGACCAAGTCTATGTTGACCTCGAAGGAGGTGCAATTTTCCTAAACTAATATATCCCCTTGGAAAATGCAGTTAGTTGCTGCAGTGCATACATGGCATCTTATATTTTGATTTGGCCTGCCCTTTGCAGCCTTTGCTCTTTTGGATATTTCCTTCAAATAAGCAGGTCTCACAGGCTACTGGGGTATTGTACCTGTTTCACAGCCAATGTGGCATCTTGCTGGACCTGGAGGTCATGCTGTCAGCTACTGGCTGCGACATGTGTGTTGACCACTGAAAACATCATTGTGCTTGAATGGCTAGAGCAACCATTTGCTTTAGGCAGGAGTCAGTTGTTTAAGAGGGTTTCCTATCAAAAGGATGATGCCTAATTCCACTGAGATGAATATTTGGAAGACTGGGTTTCCATATCTTCCTACCAGTGGCAGGAAGATCATATTTTAATTGCTGCAGATAATGTCATGCACAGATTATGCTGTGCATTCCAAGTTACTCACCAGGGACTGAATTTGCACATTTTTACTTACAATTCTGCTTCATTTATTACGATACATGCATTAGAATTTCTGGTTACAGAATTTGAAGGTTATGGTTATAATTCTGCTCTGTTTTTATTGTTTTCCTGTGGCTTTGTTTCTGTTCACAGCTCCTTTACAAAATAGTTTTATCTGCGTTATTGATGATACCTAAGCAATGCCTATCTCCTGATGCAATGGCTTTGTGCAGAAAGAAACTGTCTGTTGGCATGAGCAAAGGCTGACGGGTTTCTTCTTTTGTCTTGACTTCAATGTAGAAGGAGATTGGATGGCGGAAGGAGGCTTCTCACTTGTTGGTGTTCACTACGGATGATGTCCCACACATAGCACTGGATGGGAAGCTGGGTGGATTGGTGCAGCCACATGACGGGCAGTGTCACCTGAATGAGGCCAATGAATACACCGCTTCCAATCAACTGGTGAGAATGCATAGCAATGAAATGGATGTGTAAAATGTCTAGTTATCATTCTAAGGGCCTATTGAATGCCACAATGTTGTTTTGACTTCACATTTGGATGATTAGACAGTTTTAAAAACACATTCCCTTGTGTCTCCGGAGCCCTGCATGAGGCAAAATAGTGTATATAAAAGCTGCTGCATGGAGTCCCTTGCTTCATTCCAATTCTTTCCTCAATGTTTTGTGAGGTAAACAGCTGCTCCTTATTAGTGTTCTGTATCACTGATCCTTGTTGCATTTCATTTCAGGATGGAACAACTTGTTACCCCCAAACCCTTAACTGCTGTTTAAAGACGGTGGCTATGTGAATGTCTCACAACTTACTGTGTCTCAGTGCAACTTGTTGTGTCTCCATTATGCTTTCAGCAGTAGTCATGTGTTTCAGCTTCTGTTTGCCCCTTACTAGCTAAGTGCTGTCCTTCCATTTATGTGTATCAGTATATAAATAAAATATTGGTAATCAAAGGACAAGGTAAACCCCTCGTACCTACGGGACCGCCTCTCCTGGTATGTCCCACATAGGAACTTACGGTCTGCAAATAAAAACATCCTGAAGGTCCCAGGCCACAGAGAGGTTAGGCTGGCCTCAACTAGAGCCAGGGCTTTCTTGGCTGCGGCTCCAATCTGGTGGAACGCTCTGTCACAAGAGACTAGGGCCCTGCGGGACCTGACATCTTTCTGCAGGGCCTGCAAGACAGAGCTGTTCCACCAGGCCTTTGGTCAGGGCGCAGCCTGACTCCCTCCTCTGGCAATCTGCACAGAATTTTGCTTAACGGTTGCCATCAATTTGATTTTAATTAATTTTTATAATGAAATGTTTTTAGAATATTGGATTATTTGATTGTTGTTAGCCACCCTAAGCCCGGCTTCGGCTGGGGAGGGCGGGATATAAATAAAATTTTTTATTATTATTATTATTATTATTATTATTATTATTATTATTGACACTTTGAATTCAGTAAAGATGTCTGCAGATAGCTATTTTCCTCCTTCGGCTTTTCTGGATGAAGAGCCGCTTTGTTCTTGCATAGCTGTTGGGTTGTTTTTCTGCAGGCCAGGCAAATTGCAAATCCTAATTATTATTGTGCCCTTTAATGAGCATGTAATGTTCCCCTCCCTCCATGTTGAAAGTGTTCCTAACTCGCTGTCTTTAGACAATGGGCTTGAATCCTTCCACACGACATTTCTTTGTTTTCCTGAGTAAACAAAGTCAGTAAATATACATATTCATTGGCCATTTCGAGAATTTGTGTACTAGCCTAGAAATCACATGAAAATCTATTCTGCCAGCATAGTATTGGAAGAATGTCAGCGTGGTTCACAATGGAAGGCCTGGATACAAATTCCTGCTCCAACAGAGACTTGGCTGGATGGCCTTGGTTGGTCATCAGTTTCTCCATCTGTAAAATGGGAACATTACTGGCCGGTCCACACTGGACGGGCTGGAAGTAGTGAAAAGTTTGGCATGTCTAATTTCCATTGAAATGGATAGTACTAATGTGCATAGATAAATACTTAAAGCTGCAATCCTAAACTCCCAGGTGAATGAGCTTCCTGGAATACATGTCTTGTTAATTTCTGTGGGATTCAGATGGCACTAAAGATTAGGTATTCAGAATTGTCTGTACAAATTATTCAGCGTCTTGCCTATAATTTTATATGCAACAAGACGTGGAGGGTATAAACAGTATTCTTAATAGCGCATTCATACTAAGCTTTGCTCTGAGCTGGAGGTGACTGATACAAGGCCTAAACAGAGTGGATTGCTATTATCAGAACTCTCTTCTTTGCTCCAAATGTGTGATGTGAGAGAGGTTTTCCTCCACTTGTTTATACTGGGGCAAGATGCTGCCTTCTCCTGCTGTTACTTCACTGCCATTGGTATGGGTAATGGGGGGGGGGGGGTGGTGCTGCTGGAAGGGAGAGATCCACTGGTTTATATCTTCTTTTGAGAGTGCAGAGAATGGTCTGAGAATACATAATGTAGGCACATGGTCTTAGCCTGGATGGGAGGTCATGATGGCTCAGTGCAAGCTATGTAGAACTTCCTGAGAAGAGGTTTTGGGATGTAATGAAAAAGGGTAAAGAGAACGGCTGACCCCATAATTGGTGGGGAATTGGGCAGCATGCCTATTTATTCGTTGCTTGGCTGACTTAATGCGACTAATTTGCTTGGAAACTAGTTAAGTGATGAAGTGTCCACTATACCATATAGGCCTTCCTGGGTATTAAGCTCTACAGGGGAGGCCTTCTTGGTAGTGGCTCCCGATTATGAAATTCGTCACCCCACTGATTCTTTTGAGTTTTCAGTGCCAGCGGAAGGCACATTTCTTCATGTATGCCATTGTGTGGGTGGGTTGAGTTGTTACCTATCAAGTTTTAACTTAACTTGCCCTGCTCTTGTTTTTGTTTTGTTTTACTGTAATAAAAGCACTTGAATTTTATTGCTGCCTATTTTGGGTAATTGCCCTGGCAATTCTCTGTAATTTACCTCTATAACAACAACCCTGTGAATTGGCCTAGTTTTCACGTGATCATAATGAGTGCACTTAATGGATGGCAAACCAGGAATACAGCTTTAGTTTGGACGGGCCACAGAGTTCCATTCCTTGACACACGGATGCCGTAATATGAAATAGGTCTTAAAGTACATCCATGGTGTGCAAATCTCTTATTTGCAGATGTGTGTGCTTAGCTATAATTGTATATGCTTGGAGTCTTTTAAAGCACAATTCTATGCATATCTACTCAGAAGGAAGCCCTGTTAACTTCAATGAAACTTACTCGCAGGCAAATAGGATTAAAGTTGCAAAGCAGTTATAATTCATTTTCTTTGTCTTCACTGGTCTCTCTTTCTTTATCTTTTTCTAGGATTATCCTTCTCTTGCTCTTCTTGCAGAGAAACTAGCTGAGAACAATATACACCTAATTTTTGCAGTGACGAAAAGTCACTATGTTCTTTATAAGGTAAGTGTTAGGCGCAAAGAGGAAGGAACTGATTTCCTGTTTGAAACCTGCTGGAAAGTGAAGGGGGAAGTCAGTAGAGTCAGAATGGGCCTTGAAAGTCACCCCACTCCAGGGGTGGATAATCTTTTATGAGGGTTGCATTGCCCCATTGTAGCTCCTCCAGGGGTTTCATGCCAAGGTGGATGTGGGCCACACTCTCATGCAGGCACACACAAACACATGCAGGAATATGGCATATTTTCACACATGCAGGCACACTGGGAGCTCTCAATTGCAGATTTGTCCACTGTTTTTGGAACTTCCCCATTCTTGCCCCAATCTTGAGAAGCTTGAAAGGACTCTTTCAGGTCTGATTAAGATTGCAAGGCGGCAGTTTTGCCACTGGAGTTCTGGGGTGAGAGGAGTGTTAAGACGTCTATTACTTCGGAGGAAGGAAGAGCTGCTTGGAATTAAAAAGCACTTGAGAATGTGCTTATGATCTGGCTTTAAGCCCTGGGAGCTTTGCCTCTGTACAAATCAGGCTGCAATCCTAACTGTGTCTACTCGGAGGTATGTCCTGTTGGCATTCAGTAGGGCTTACTTCCAAATAAGTGGGGTTAGGGTTGCAGCCCCAAGCAGCTCTGCAGTGCGCCCTCCTCCAAATTTCATTCTTCAGTTAATTTCAGAATGGCGCTTCAGTGAAAAGCAGCTAAGCTTCTTAAAGTGAATAGATCAACATTGGTGATCATGAAGGCACCAAAAATAGCTATGGGATTTAATCCTTATTTTGGGAACGTTGCCAACAGTAGTGTATTCAGCCCAGCCTGCCGTTACTTAAATCTTATTACTTAAAAGTGAATTATGTCTCTGCACTGTTCAGAGGCTCAAAGTACCTTGTGTCTCTTTCAACAAAATTTCCCATTCTCCTCCACCTAATTAATGTTAGTGAACAGAAGTCTCCAAGGACCAATGTTTTTCCCATTTAAAAAATCGTGGCTTTTTAATTATATTGATGAAACTTATGAGAGGATATAATTTCCTTTGTTTTTAAATAACTTGTTTTTCTTGTGTACTTCTCTCTCTCTCTCTTTAAAAAGAACCTTACTGCCCTCATTCCTGGAACGACAGTAGAGATTTTAAATCAAGACTCTACAAATATTATCCAGCTTATAGTCAAGGCCTACAATGTGAGTTTTTCACTTTTGGTGTTTAGATGTCATCAACTTCGTCTGTATGTTTTAATTATTTAGAATACTTACATCCCTCTCTGGCCCCAAGAGGCTCTCAAAGTGGTTTACAAAGGAGTCTCAAAATAAAACATGCATTCAAGTGTGGTATTGGGGAGCAGACATAACATTGTGCCATCTGCAAGCATATCATGAAAGGAGGTGTGTGCAGATGATGCCACCTAGCTGGTAAGAAAATTGAACTTGTGTCCTGCACTGTAAATCTATGGATTTCCTTAAATTTACCACTACAGTCCATTTTTCTTCAGATTGTCAGTCTAGTTGTTTCTTCTTGCTTCACACATCCTCTATCATCATTGTTGACCAGCCATCCCCTGCCCTGGTAACTGTGACATTTGAGTTTCTCTATTGAACCACAGAAGAGCCAGTCTAGTGTAGTAGTTAGAGTCCTGGACTAGGACCTAGGAGACTGGAGTTCAAATCCCCACTAGCTCAGGCTTGCCATATGTCAGGAAAATTCCTGACATGTCCTGATTTTCGGGTGTAAAAATGGCGTTGGGGGAATTTTGCCGAATCGGTCAAATGTCATGGGAAGCCTGGATGCATGGCAACATGATGAAAAAAGCTCCAAAAGCTTAAAATCACCTTGAGGTGGGATAGAAATGCAGTAAATAAATAATGAACAGATATTTGTCTGCTTACACAAATTACCCACTTCAAATTATTTCTCTTGCTTTTTGGCGGAGATTCCGAGGTCGGATCTTCTCGTACTGTATGTAGGTGATTTTGTACATAGGTGCTGTATAAGAACATAAAATTATTTTGCTTTGATGGATTGAAGCCAGAATAGGAGCTCTAACGGTTTCATCTCTTGGCTTGAATTCCTGTTAACCGATTTCTCATTGTTAATCCTGTTTCTTGACTGTTTTCTCTATAATGTTTCAACGCAGAGAAGTGCTGTTCCAGAGTGTTTATTACTTCCTTTTGATTACTTCCCTTTCCCTCATGAGTGCCAGAAAAACACTTTTAGCCTCTTCCCATGGAGCAGTGCTTAGAGGTTAAGCTCAGCTGCATGGATGCCTATTAGAAGTCAAAGCTGCATTATGCAATGTGGTGGTCCATGTTGTCCCTTGATTGGCTCTTTGGGACCATAAAAGAGGCTGCTGGGAGAAAGGAAATCAGCCACTCATGGGCATGCACCTACTTGTTAATATTTTTGTGGTCCCCTTTGTCCTGTATTTGACTTGTAGATAGACCCTGTCCTGAAAAGAAATTATGCTGAATAATAAAGGCAGCAGCACATTCAACCTAGTAATACCGGTTCTGACTGGCAGCATCTTTTTGTTTTAAAGATCACAGCAGGAAAAGGAGATGGCATGTATGAGGGATGCCCATTTCCTCCGTTTGTTTTGATTGTGTGGGAGGCTGATGAGGATAGTTGGCATGTGGGCAGCAGATGATTTGTTGCTGTGTACGCCACAAGAATTTTGGAATTATTTAGAGTTTAAGAATCTCTTGTTGGAAGCCGCCCAGAGTGGCTGAGGAAACCCAGCCAGATGGGTGTGGTATAAGTAATTAATAATAATAATAATAAGATTCCAGTTTTGTTGGTATTTTAATGTATTAAGACAGCCATAGCCAACATGGTGCCCTGTAGAAGCTGTTGGACTACAACTCTCATTGTCCTTGCCCATTGGTCTTGCTGGCAAGCGCTGATGAGAGCTGGGAGTCCAATTATATCTGGAGAGCAGCATGCTGGGTCTATTGAAAAACAAGCCATGTTAACATTGGAGAATCCAGCAGAGATGCATTTTTTTAAAACACACACACAACACAGAGACTTTCTGCTACTCTGCTTTTGATTTGGAAATACTTGATATCCTGTTTATCTCATTGTAAAAGTCACCAGACGATGACAATGAATCTTTATAGCTATTTAGAATGCTTATAAACAAAGACCCTGAAGGGAGGTTTGAACTTATTTTTACAGCAATGGTAATGAGCAAAGGATAAACAATCAGTCACCATTATAGTTACGTGTGCCCAACTCATTGTTTCCTTCCTTGGTAAGCCAGTACAGTACTGCCCACTTGCTAACACTGGAATACTGATGAAGAGGAACTAGGCAGTGAGTGAAGCATCACAGAGAAGGAATGCAGGCAAAAGGGCAAGTGGTGGAGAAGCAACTCTGGGCTTGGCAGTAGGACAATTATATTCCATGAAGTTTCTTGGTTAGAGAGGAGATGTAGGGGATTTAGTCAGTTCAAACATCACTGCAGGTGAAGAGGTTTGGAAGAATCCTTAGAACAGATTTAGGAAGTGCAGTGATTGTTATAATATCCCAAGCCACCAGACCCTTCAACAACTTTGAGACATACATTAGACAAAATTGCAATAATACTAAAAGAGCCATTTTTCCTCTTCATAATGTTTATTTATTAATTATATATATATATACACACCTCCCTTCATCCTCAAATACACAAGCAGTAAAATCCCAGGGCCTTTAAATTCAAATACAAGATGATTCTTGGAGCGCTCTGTGGAATGAACCTCCATTCCTCTCAGTCTCAGCTGGAATAAAAGAAAATGCCAGCAAATTACTCTTTTGGTGGTGTCTTACTTCATATGCTGTTCATAAAATAAATCACTCAACTTCACCTCTCTCTGTGCTGGAGAAACTGTGGAAAGCAAGGCACTTCCTTTCATATGTGGTGGTTATGCCCAATTATTTCCACAATATTGGGATTGGTCTTCCAGGAAAGAGGCAAGCTTATTTCTCAGCCACTAACTCTGGATTCTTTAGTAGCACTTCTGTTTATCTATGATTCACGACCTAAACATGTTTCTTAACAGCTAGAAACTGGAACCTTCCCTGGCCCCAAGAACTATGGAATGTGGCACTGATGAAGAAGGGAGGTGCTCCTTATCACTACTATGGATGCAACCTTAGATCACTGTGCTGTTTCATATAATTTGATGTGCCCATTAGTGCATGGTTTGTTCCTACAAATGTCTTAGGAAGTGAAATGATGTATGTGCTTTTAAAAAATTTTAACTGATGGGACTGTTTCTTTTCCTTTTCTAGAGTATCCGATCTAAAGTAGAGCTAACTGTCTGGGATAACCCTGAGGACCTCAACCTGGCTTTCACAGCCACGTGTCAGGATGGCTTGTCATACCCTGGAGTCAGGAAGTGTGCAGATCTTCAGATAGGAGACACGGTGAGTTTGTTTATCCAGTGGACAGAATAGGAAATAATCGTGGTAGAATTGCATGTGGGCCATCGGGCTCCCATGAAAGGGATAATTGAGGTAGTTCAATAATAGGAGTTCCCTCCTCTCAGAGGTGCCTGTGACCTCTGCACCATGGAATTTCTAAAAACCCACCTTCTTCAGACGGGCTCTTTGTAAAAAAATTCCTTCCACCTAGGGAGCTACGTTGCAGAATATAGCTGTTGTTAGTTGTTATATTGTTCTGCTATTTAAGTAGCCTTTGATAACTTAATGTTGCTGCCCTTGTCAGTTTTAGATGGCTGTAAGATTGTTCATTGTTATGTTTTTGATATTCTGAGCTGCGCTGGGTGGGCTGTGCCCTCAAATAAATTCAGTTTTTATTAGTTTAGAGATAGGAGTTTAAGAGGATTGCTTCCAGATCTGATATTGAAAAAGAGAGACCAAATTCTGCCAGTGAATTCTGTTTGAGGGCTGCTTTGAAACTGGAAGGCCACAACGTGTTGGGCTTGAGGGAAGCAGCTTTCCATTCCATACGTTATGTAATCTATTTTGAAAATGGTAAAAGCATTTTAATTTGTTATTCTCATTTTGAACTTCTTCATCAGCTGGCTTACTACTTTCCCTTGCCTTGCTCACACGGTAGCAGCACATTCCTGTGCATGTCAGAAGTAAGCCCCACTGAGTTCAAGGGGCCTTATCCCCCATTTACCTTGGGGCAACTTTGCAATCTTAGATCAGTCAGCACTAATCTGTACTTGGCTAGTCGTGAGTTTATATTGTCTGGGCATGCTCACAACCCCTTGCATTTGTGCTTGGAAAGAGCTGGGGAAGCAGATTCCTTCTCTTGACAGACAGAAGTCAGAAAAGCAGCATTTGCAAACAATCACCTACTTTGCTTCCCGTGCTCTTTCCTCAGCTGTTACTATAATCGCCTTCCCACGTGGCCCCAGCCTGTGGATTTTATGTACAGTAGAATGTTGATGCAAGCTGTGGTTTTGCTTACATCCAGCGCAGTGTGTCAAATATTCAGTGTGAACTGGGGCCTATGTGCATTAACACTTAAGTGAGAAGGACCAAGGAATAATTATCTTTGGACGATCAGAACACAGGAAGTCACCAGATTTGTTTAATTTGGAAATGTATAATTGGCTTTTTAAATTGTACTATGATTTGACATTGTAATAATGTGGCCCATATTGGAGTGTTATTAATGAAAAAAATAAGGAAAAATGTTTTATAAAACCCAAAAAGCACTTATGTGAGAAGGCCTTGAATGGTACCTCTCCTCCCCACTACCCTGCAAAGAGAAAGTGCAGATAGGTGACATGAACAAGGCCTATTTGCATAGGCATTTTCAATAAGTGCCATCGTTATCCAACAGAAATGAATATATCAAATCACACATTGGGAGAAGGCACTGTAGATCAGGCTTCCTCAACCTCGGCCTTCCAGATGTTTTTGGCCTACAACTCCCACGATCCCTAGCAAGCAGGACCAGTGGTCAGGGATGATGGGAATTGTAGTCTCAAAACATCTGGAGGGCCAAGGTTGAGGAAGCCTGCTGTAGATGCTTCATGCTTGTTCCCCTGAAGAAGACAGAATCTGGGTATTGTGAGTTCTAATCTGCTCTGATCACAGGATTGGGAAACTTCTATGGTCCATGTAATCCTGGGGCTCCTCCCAGCAAACCTTTTAAGCTCTTTTTGATCTGTTTTCCTTTGTGAAGGAGGAGAGCTACTCATACCCCTGCAAGTCTCTAGATCAGGCTTTCCTATGCTTTTTTTGAATCGAGGACAGCACTGTTGGGGTTACTAATAGTGAAACTTGCTGCAGTGTCCCATCTGCACATTGCCACCTGGCGCAGAAGAGCAGAGCAGGCTGGGATTTCAATAAAATGAAGAATTCTCATTGACGCTTTGAAAGAGCCAAGAGACTGCCCCATCCCCACTGTGTGTTTCAAACCAAGCCTGTTTCGAAGTACATCAGAAATTGGCTGATAGATAAACCTGGAGCAAAGCTAACATGCTGCATTGACATATGTAAATACTTTTAAGTTTCATAAATCAGTTCCTTTGCTCCATTCGTGCCGCTGTGTTTTACAGGAGTGGGCTGTCCCTTGTTTTATTAGCAACAGTTCTGCATTCTCCAAGCAGCCTGCAAATTTGTGTTCATTTAAAAAAAGAAAAAAAGCAAGGGAGAAAAGGGGGGAATAAAAGAGACAACACTTATTTGCAGTCTAAGCCATTGGCCTTCACTTCTCAAAGAGAAAAATATCTAGTGTTGAGTTTAGTTTGTATCATTGCTGAATCTACCAGTTTGACAGGTTTTTTATGCCATGTGTTTTTAAAAACATGGCACTCGGGGGGATTGTGTATCATAATATCGTGGGCATTTGGTAGCTTGTGGATGCAATCATTTAAAAACAACAACACCATTTTGTTCATTTTCATTAATAAAGGATTCACAGTTGCAATTCAAAGTACAACTGTATGCATGCTTATACAGAATAAGTCCCATTGAGTTGAGTGAGCCTTACTTCCAGGTAGGTGTGTGTAGGTTAGCAGCTATAATAATGTAACAAAAATTAACGGGGGGAGGGGAGGAATTAAGGCAAGCCCTAACAATGTTTTCAACCTGAAAACAGGAAATCATTGTTCAGACCGACTTCTCCCTTAGCTTGCAGAGATAATTGCACTTTTATTTTATTTATTAAGCATTTATAACACATTCTTTAAAAAAAAAAATTTCCCAGAGTAGCATACACAAACAGAATAGAGCAGGCATAGGCAAACTCAGGCTTCCAGATATTTTGGGACTACAATTCCCATCATCCCTGACCACTGGTCCTGTTAGCTAGGGATGGTGGGAGTTGTAGTCCCCAAACATCTGGAGGGCTGAGTTTGCCTATGCCTGGAATAGAGCAATGGCAGTAGAATAAAATCAAATGTAACAGGGAGGATGGAAGACTTGCAGATCTGTGCTCTAATGCTAGAGGAGGGAGCTTTCCTTCAAAGTAAAATAAGAACAACTTAACAAAAATATTCCCATTGCTTGAAATGGTATGGGGGTTTGCTGCAATTGAAGGGATATCTTTGCCCTTGCTTTTTCCTTTTGAAGGTTGTTCCTAGGAGCTCCAACCTAGGCTGTAAACAGGGCTTCACATTCAACTACACTTCTAATGTTTATTCTGTGTGGAGCAGGACAATACCCTTCTGCAGACAGAACCTGATCAGACTGGTGGCTGAATCCTGCTTCAGTAGTGGCAGCAGAACAGCAGCCAACACTATATCCAGGGCTAGGGGTGGGGGCGGTAGGAGGCTAGCTGAGGATGCCCATGGCAGGGTGTCTAAGGAGAAAGTCCATCAGTCAGTAGTAGAGCTTTGCATACAGAAGGTCCCAGGTTCAGTCTCTGTCTGAGAGAGACCCTGTTTGAAGTCGCTGCCCGTCAGTGTAGATGATATTAAACTAGATGGACCAATAGCCTGACTTGGTATATGTTCCTTGGCTCACTCCCCCCCCCCCCCGCATTTGCTGCTTGAGGGAGCCGCCTCAACCTGCCCAACGGTAGAGCTGGTTCTGCCAAAACATTTGAGTTTTTAAAGGCTTCTGATGACTTCCCATTCCTACCTTTCACTGTTCCCACATAGGTTTCCTTTGAAATATCAGTAGAAGCTCGGAGTTGCCCCGCTGAGAACACCTCGCATACGTTCACTATCAAGCCGGATTGGTTTCGGGACACTCTGGAGGTGATTGTCACCTACAACTGCGTGTGCGGATGTACCAAACAGATAGAGCACAGCAGCAGCAAGTGCAGTGGGAACGGCACCTACGTGTGTGGGTTATGTGACTGCGATCCGGGCCACGTGGGAGCCAAGTGTGAATGTGAGGAAGGCGAGAGTGGGAACATGTACCAGAACATGTGCCGCGAAGCTGAAGGGAAGCGGGTCTGCAACGGCCGAGGGGAATGCTCTTGCAACCACTGCGTCTGCTTCGAGAGCGAATTTGGGAAGATCTATGGGCTGTTCTGCGAGTGTGATGACTTCTCCTGCCCAAGATATAAAGGTGTAATCTGTTCAGGTAAGTGCGAGGAGATCTAATAATGCATTTTCCTGTCCAACTCGAATCTTGTAAGAGCTCTCAGGTGTGAAGGGTGAGCTGTGCAGTTTCCTCTCCCCGAGATCTTCTGTTAATTGTTTACTTAAGCCAAAGGTGACCCTCCAGAAATGGTCAAACTCCACAACTCCCATCCCCTCTGACCGTTGGCCTTGCTGGAAGGGGCTGTTGGGAAATGGGAGTCCAGCAACATCTGAAGGGTCACAGGTTCCCACCCCACCCCAACTGTGCAAAAACATTTTAAAAGACATTTGTTTACAAGCCAATGCACCAAGACCTCTTCTCAGCACAGGAAAATGTGGTTTCATATGCTAGACCTACGTTGCCATCAGAAGAAAGCATGTTCCAAAAGCCATATTCGCCCCGTGAAACTAGTGCGGCCAAATCACTTCCTGATTTGCAGCCCCAAATCACACTTTCTTGGTAACATTAAGTTATGTATGTTGTGCTCAGAGGTCTCTGCCAACAGCTAATGAGGTGAAATGGACGAGGAAACCCACAAAACTCCACGAGTGTTGTGTTATTAAATGTTTATTTGGGAGAAGGGGAAATGGTGCTGCATTTGAGTGTGATCATGCATTGGTAATAATGTGCAGATCAAGCCACTAGAAGAGAGATGGCTAAGTGGCTCTCCAGATGTTGATGGACTAGGACTTCCATCAGCCCCAGTCAGCATAGCTAATGATCAGGGGTTGTATTCCAGCAACATTCTGTGGAGAGCCACAGGTTCCCCAATCCATGCGGTAGAGTTTAAGCTTTTTAATCCTTTTGACAACACTTGCAAAATGTTCACATACACACAGACAGCTTTATGTACACCATCCCAGAAATAAGGGACGGGCAAGCGAGATACATACTACTTTATTTCGCAATATTTATACAGTGATACCTTGGGTTACATACGCTTCAGGTTACATACGCTTCAAGTTACATATGCTTCAAGTTACAGACTCCGCTAACCCAGAAATTGTGCTTGAGGTTAAGAACTTTGCTTCAGGATGAGAACAGAAATCGTGCCGTGGTGGTGCAGCAGCAGCAGGAGGCCCCATTAGCTAAAGTGGTGCTTCAGGTTAAGAACAGTTTCAGGTTAAGTACAGACCTCCGGAACGAATTAAGTACTTAACCCGAGGTACCACTGTATACCGCTTGAACGGTGGTAAAATGGCTCTGTGGTAACTTCCTGACTTTGCAGTTCAGCCTTGATCACTGTAAGCGTGAACTCGTACAACACTGCAGCGTCTTGCAAAATGAAGCATACTTTCCATGGCCTGTGTAGCAAGAGCCACCTTTAAGTAGTCATCTGAGCCTGAGTCATACTGGGCACTCGTGAATCCGCAGATGTTAGGTCTGCAGTATTTCTTCTTTTCAAGGATTAAATACTGAAAGCTACAGTGGTGGCAACAAAGGAAATGAAAAAGAAAAGAAAAAGGAAATGGCTTCCTTAAGAGGAACCGTGTTACCTGTCTTCTTGCAATTTGGCTTCCTTTTCTCCCTAGTCCAGATGTCAGTTTGACATCTGGAAACATTGGATTTCTAGTGCCACATTTACTGCTAAGCTAGAACCCTATAGCTTTGCTAGAAATAATGTAATTATGTGTGTGAAGTTTTCTAGCAGAAATATGAAGCACTGTTGCTATTGTTAGAATGGTGTTTTGGAACTTTGAATGTGACATCATTACTGAGGACTGGAGTCCTGCTAAATGCAGGAGTATCCTTCTCTTTGCTTTCTTAACTAAAATATAAAAAAATGGGAAAACTCATCCTTTTATATAGTGCCTTTTGAATGCTCAAAGCACTTCATGTACTTTCACTTTGTAATTCTTTTAACAACCTTATAAGAAGAGGAGGAGGAGTTTGGACTTGATATCCTGCCTTTCACTCCCCTTTAAGGAGTTTCAGAGCGACTAACAATCTCCTTTCCCTTCCTCCCCCACAACAAACACTCTGTGAGGTGAGTGTGCCTGGCCCAAGGTCACCCAGTAGCTGCATGTGGAGGTGTGGAGACATGAACTCGGTTCACCAGATTATGAGTCCACCGCTCTTAACCACAACACCACACTGGCTCTCAGTGCGGTATCCTTTTCCTATTGTAGATGGAAGGAGAGGGACTGGGTTGAGAGACCATTGGCTTGCCTAAGTTCGTGGCTGAAGTAAGATTTGCATCAGGGACTGACTGAGGCTGCAATCCACCGCCTGATTTACACTGGGCTGTGGGTCGTTTGGATTGAGTGGAGGCATCCTGCCACTTGCTTCAGCCGGCTCAGCTCACCAGCTACTACTGATGGCAAGTGATACTTGCAGACTTCTCCCAGTAGAGCCTGGGAGAAGGCTCTGTAAGTCAGCCTGAGATCTGCTGGATCCCAAGTTGCTCTCACAGCTGCTGCTAGTCTGTGGTGGGGAGGTGATTTAAAGCTGGCTTGGGGTCATGCCCAATATACTTGTTCCCCACCTTGTGCCACTACCACCATGATTGGGTCTGTTGTGGTGTGTTTTTTAATAAATATTTTTTATTATATTTTCAGTCATAATAAAAAGGGACTTGAAACTATGGCAGCTAGTTGTTTTCCACCCGAAAGAACTTCCAAAGTAGCTTAAGGAAATGCTGATACATAAGAAATTTTTCACAAAGTCCCAAGACCTGTAAGTCCCTCCAAAGGTTGTCTCGTTTGGTCATCGTTCAATTTACTTCAGAACATTTTCGGGTGCCCTTAATAGGGATCTAATTTGGCACATTCACTTTACTTTTGTTTAGTAAACAGGACTCAAGACTCTGAAACTACCAAGCTTGCCTAATATTGTATTTACAATTGGCATCCATTCCTTGTTACTAATAAACTTGAGGAAACAGGGGGGAAATGTGGAAAAATAATGGGCTGGGGGAATTTCCACTCCGCATCACTACTGAAAAGCCATTAGTGGTAGGGGCCAGGTGAGCCTCTCTAGGGAGATGAGCACATCTGGGAAGGTTCTCTCTTCAGGTAGGCATAATAAAGGTTCCTCTTTTTTTGGAGGAGATTTTTGGGATATTCTGTCCTGGGTTTTGCCTACTGCAAAGGGTAGTCTGATCATCCCTTGCCATTGGCTATGCCTATTGGGGCTCTTGGGAGTTGTAGTTCACTTCTGGAGGGCCAAAGGTTCCCCACACCTGATTTAGAGCCATCCTTTTGGGCACTGCTCTCCTTTCTTTACGCTGCTCCTTGAATTGGATGTGAATAGCAGAAGCAGCTGATCGAAACCACCTCCACCGTTTTAGCTACTCGAGTGCCAAATTGAACTCTGGCAGTCATTAAACTCTGTAGCAGACAAACCCAGAAGGACAAGAACACCCTGAGGAGAATCCAGAAACTTTGCAAAAGCATTCAGCAGCAGCGAGGCAGCTTAAAAATTATGTGCAGATCAGAGAATCTGGAAATAAGATATATCTGCAAAGTTCTGCAAGCTGGTGGGCACATCTCAGGATGGATAGTGCTTTTGATTGTGAATTTACAGGGCTCATATAATATTCTTTTTACTATGGCAAAGGAAGGTGAAAGCATGTTTTATAGCTAGCATATGATGACTTGGATGCCTGGAAGCTTTCCCAGGAGTGATTCAGTATGTTTAATTGCAGTGCAAGTCAAAAGGAGACAGTGTGGTTTGTGGATGAAAGTAGCCCATACATTGGGGAATGAATCTTAAGCCACATGGAGTGTTGAATCATGTCAATGCTATATTTCATGCAAGTAAAATAAGATAATTGATGCACTTTATGAGGAAATGGTTATGATAATAGGGGCAACAACAAAAGGGTATGATTTGGAATCAGTTGAGGATGATCCAAAATAATTTAAAGGAATGTAACCACAAAGGAGAACAGCAAACTCCCCCTGCTATCAGAGTTCAGCCATACTGTATCTTATAATTTAGAAAATTCTGCAAAAATTACACACAGTAGTAGAGCAGGGGGAGGAATGTTTGAATGGGGGGAAAGCCCCAAATGTTACAAAATCTTTTCTCTCTCCAGAGGGGTAGCCATGTTATTTTTGTGTGGTTTACTTTGCTCATTACGATTGAAACATTCTCAGCTAGAGTTCCTGCCTCTTGCAACTTTTGTGATGCAGTCTCTTGGCACTAGTTGTCTGCTTTAGAGATCAGGATCCAAACAATTAGCAACACATTCTTTATGCTTGATGTGTTGCTGATGCATTTGAATCCTTGTAGATTTTGAGGTCTCTGGAGAAGGGGTGCAGTTCAGACAAGCTGTCCTCCTTCACTGCTGAACTCTTGATTCTTTCCGGGTCAAATGCCTTTTAGATTCTTCGTAAGGATTGCTCCCTTTTGCTCAGAAACAGGTTGGAAACTGGAAGTGATACTGAAGTTTCATCTTGGTTGCACTTGTACAGTAGACCTTTGGAGGATTGTGTGGTATGTCACGCAATAAGGCTGCAATCCCATGCACTCTTATTTAGTAGCAAGCCACATTCAACACAATGGAGCTAACCTCTGAGTAAATGTGTGTAGTCTAGAGCTGCAAGAGTGATAATGGTTTAATAGTAAGAATCATAACTGAGAAGGCTTTTGCACTTGCCTCTTTGAATTGTTAGAACTATATCCCCATGTGCTCCCATCTCAGTTTCTGTATTTTCCCCATTTATCAGCATTTTATAAGCTTAGCCCATAAGAAATATGCATTAAGGTAGGAGGGTGCTGTATTTTGTTTGACCTATAAATTTATTGTTTAGTATAACTTATAATTTATCATTGTGGCATGAATTTCAGAACCTTATAACTAAGAGGTTATCCACCTTCATTAATAAGCATTCCGTTTCTAATGCAGATTCAACACAATTTTCTGCACTGTATAATTCACTTAAATAATATGTACTTAGTTAATATTCTGATTCGAGGAAAGAGGGAAGCTTTTGACAGGACAAATTCAGCCTTCTAGGGCAGGAACCTCTCCCTACCCTAAGACACATTTTGGTTCTGTTTTCCAAATTCCTATTAGTCAATTGTAGCTAGTTATTATGTTTTATAGCCTTGAGTTTTTCTCTTTCCAAAAGATGCTTAGGAGCTGTGTTTAAATATGTGTTAAATGCTCCAAATACATTGTAAGAGGACAGATGGGAAAATATATCCAGCTAGATTTCTCTGTTTCTCACTCTCTCATTCTCATAAGCTTCCCAAAGAAGCAATTTCTTAGTTCCAGCAGATACAAAGAAGGCCAACTTGTACAGACTGACCAGGCTTTTTAACAGTCTTTCTCTTTCCCTCAGCATCTCTCTCTTTATGGCTACTGCATTTTGATACATATAACTGTGTGTGTGTTTTCTGACTCATGACTAGGGATGGGGAGAAACTTGCGTTGTTTCACATTTTCATACGAATTCATGCTTTCCGAAACAATATGCAAACTGAGATGCAGCTATCCTTCAAAATTCATGTTCCTTCGAATTTTCTTAATGTACTTCTCCAACCAAAGATTGTGTACAAAAATGTGGCCTGGGGGGGGGGGAGGTGCGCATAAAAAACAGCACACAATAGGGAAGATGGCTTTCAAAACTGAATATAGCAGGAGAAACACATGCTGAAATACTGATGCATTTTCATTGAGACTTTTGAAAACCTGGTGTGGAAATATGTACTGGACTGAGCAGTGAGATTGGAAAAACGAGAGACTGAAATGGACAGATTTATTCCTCCCTACCCGTGACACTTCTGGTTAGCGGCATAGATTTATGGATTCCCCAGGCATGTTTTAAAAGAAAGTGAGCCAGCATTGGGGTCTGCTGGCCTCCTTTTACTTGAATTCCATTCCAAGTGCCTCTTAACAAGGATTAGGCATGGCATGCTTCTAGCCATTATTGCCACATGGGTGAACATGTAGAAATGTGGGGTCAAGATTTAGGTCCCTCCGATGTAATAAGGACTGACATGAACAGCAGGAAGTGGAGTCCTGTTGTTTGTTGCTAGTTGTAGCGGGGCGGCTTCCACTATGTGCATTAGATTTTGAAGATATTCTTTGTGCTTGGGAGTTCCAATAGCTTAGCAGTCTTTCTTCTTCTTCTGATGCACGTGTCTTGGGGGACATCAGCCTTATTCCCTCAAGGGGTTTATGGAGTCTGTTTGACACCACCCCCATCCTGCAGGCATCTCTTCTTCAGCTCCCCTCTCCCATCCTCCCATTGCTTTTGCCTAATGCCCTTTGTAAAAAGTCAGGAGTTGATATTCCTGCTGGGATCTGTCTGTTGCCCATCCCTGTAATAATGCAACAGAATGCCACTAACAGCTCAGGGGGAGGGCAGGGGAACTTCCCCTTGCTTGCATAAAAATTAAAAAAACAGTAGTGGCCAAAAAATTAACCACTTAACCACATACTGCCCAAGTGATGTGAAGCCAGAGCAGATGTGAGCAAGACTGATGGATACTGGATTTTTCCAGAATTAACACAATGACTTATGGCCCCTTTCACATGATATGCAAGAACAGGTTATATACCTACTTAAGGGTACAAGGAGAGTTTCATACCTTCTGGAACCCCTTCTTTTCACCTAATAGATAATTTGCAGGCCTGGTGTTTAGTTTGGAGATAGATGATACCAGTATATGGTATATAAACATCAGTTGTTTATGATTTATACATGCAAATGTGTGCTACTTTCAGTAGAGCACACCTTTGGCTGTGCAGTCCTCTGAAAGCAACAGAGTGCAGAGATGATGAGAATCCACATATGCTGTCTGTCTGCAGTGTGTTGGTTTCGGAAGGCTGCACCTCCAAATACAGTTTCCATTGAAAGCAATGCAGTCCAGAGTTTTTGCTTGGATGATTGGTACAGTACTGGGAAACACATTTGTATGTGTGCATCCCTGATCAGTAGTCCTGATTCTAAGGCAAAGTGACAGTGGAGCAGTTTTGGACTTTGAGAATGTGCTTCTAAGGCACATCCTGCAAAGCTAATTGCCCCCCCCCCCCAATAACAGTCATTTCTAAAGCTGTAAGTGAAGCTTAAAGGGTCAGCTGTCTGCTTGCATACTTTCTATTAACTCTGTGGACCTGACAGGGAAGAATACATAGGTGGTATCCCTGGATCTTGGGCTGCAGCTTCTGCTTAGCAGGCACACCTGTTGCTTGCCAGCTCTACTGAGCTACCAGGCAAAATCAGAAATCATAGGATCATAAGAGTTGGAAGGAACCCTGAGGATATGCAAGAATATGCAGTTGTCCCTTATGAACCAGTTCTAAACATGTGGGTCACAACTCATCCATCTAGATTGAAATATACTTGCCCTTTCTGTGCCCCCTGCTCCTCCACTGCTGGTTAACGAATGACTCTGGATATATTTTCTCCTCTCCTGTGTAGTTGGGACTCATTAGTTGGGAAGAGTCTTCACATTCTACTTGAACAGTATGCGCTATATATTGTTGTTGATAAAAAAGGCAGTTCTTAGATCCCATCTGGCACTGCCATGTGGAATGAAATCATGCAACTGTCACATGCTTTTTAAAATGGCTATTGGCTGAGTAATCACTGTTGATGTTGAAACCTCTCTCCTTAATTAAGGCATCATCTTAAAACATGTGCATGTGCTGACTAAGTGCTACTGTATTTCTGAATGTGCTTATCTAGCATGTTTTTGTTCCTTTTTTCAGATCAGCTAAGCTGCTCTTTCCCCCTGTATTAACCTCTGATTTCTGAAACCTTTACTTGAAATTTGCGGTTTAAAATAACTTTGTGCTGGATGTGCATGTTCAAATGCTCATTTAATCCTGTTTAGTAAAGAAATAGATGCAAGCAGTAGCAGCAGAGCTGTTTTCCCCAATACGGGAATGTGGTATTGCACTGCTGGCATTAGATTGAAGATAGCATGAACATAGTGGGAAGGATTAAATCTTTGTTTTTTTAATTGATGAGAAAAGCACTAAAGCGCCATCCTGGTAGCACAGGAATCGCTATTCCATTCATGTCCAAAGCCTATAAAAAGGGAAAGCAACTGTTCAGCATCTGAATGAATTTGGCAGCAGCACTAAAAAGACATGAGCTGTGTATATACAAAGCCCCTCCAAGTAGTGAATTCCTGTTGCATGCACCAACTTTTTTTAACTCTGAAAACCCAAAAGACCATTTTGGCAGCTGAACTGATAATCCAACTATTATTTTCAGTATACTGCAAAGTATTGTTTGGATGCATCTAGGATGGTTGGAGCAGCAAAGGAGACTTCCTTGAGTATAGAAATCCTTGTGACCCATATACTTTCCTTTCCAAGGGAAGAGGGGAAAAAAATCAAACTTCCTAGTCAGCAAAGTTGTGAAAGAAATTCACAATTTGCACAAAGATGACGGGTACAAAATAAATAGATCTCTGTTTCTGCTTATAATGACCCCTTGTTTGCTCATCCCTTTTGGATTATTGAAATCCAGTCATCTCAGTAAGGCATGCTGCTTAGCATATTAGTTGACTCTTTCTTCCGGCTTGTCAAAAAGCAGGGAGATTTCAGCAGAATCCTTAACTTTTTCTCCTTGCCTCCCACTTACTCCCTTCCCCAGACATTCTCGCCTCCAGTCCTGGCCCAGGTTATAACAGCTATACATTTATTGTATAAGCTGTTCTTATCTGTAAATATATGGATTCGATGAACCTGCTGCATTTATGCTGGGCATTCAAGTTAGGGGGAAAAGGCAGAATGTGTGGGAAATGATGAGGCACAGAGGCTTAACCTGTTACACAGAGACATCAGAAGTTGCCTTATACCAAATCAAAACATTGGCCCATTTAGCTTGGTCCTGCCTGCGCTTAATTGGGAGCAGCTCTTTAGGGTCTCAAAAGAGTCTTTTCTAGTCCTGCCTAGTTAATGGAGATCCAGGGATTGAAACTGGGACCTTCTGCATGCAAGGAAGGTGCTCTGCCACTAAGCTACACTCCTTCCCCAACTGTTGATTTCCTTTTGTGCTCTTAAGCACATATAGCACCTTTGGATGGCGGTGCTGAGGCAAAGGGTGGTGTGGCCCACTGCTGTGCAACATTCTGAGGCTGCAGATTCCTCTGAGCCCTGTGATGCATTCACACCCTCTCTCTTTTCCCCTCTCCCCACCACCTCCATCCCTGGTGCTTTCCCCCCACGAAGACAATTTTTCCTGCTAATCCCAACAATTGATCTCTTACATGCATCTGGTAGGATGTTTCCCCATGTAGTGCAGAATGCACCGTGTTGGGAAAAGGCAAATGAGCTGCTTCCATGGCACTTTACGCTGCAGAGAGCAGCCTCCCGTGATATTTGTTCTGTAATTTATTTATATTTTTTGGCGGGGTGGGAGAAGAGGAATGACAGGGGCAACGTGACTGAATATCCCATTTGGCTTGGCCCATAATAGGGCAGGGCTTGCTCTCCCTAGGTTTAAAACAATGAATGTGTGATATTGGTATTTTGAGGTGGTTTAACAGCTTTCTCTTTGTAGGGTCAAGGGGTCCCATGCTGCTCCAGCCACTCCCTATGCCTTGGACCCTTGGGTCTTTGACAGGCCCTTGTGTGTTTTTGCATTGGATGGTTCCACCTTCCACAGCTGACAGCTCTGCAACTGCTTGTTCATGTGGTCACTTGTCCAAGGATATGAGAGAGGTCTTCCACAGGACTCCTGACATGGGTGTCTGCAATATTTTTTTCTGGTATGGGCAAGGGGGACCCAAAAATTGAAAAGGGGGAGCAGTCTGGTTTCTCACACAGAAAGGAGAATAGTGTTTGTACATTTTTGCCCCATATATCTGACTCTTCAAATGCTAGGCACATATCCTTTTTAAAAAAATGAATGCTGGGAATAAACAGATTATGGTTTACTTGGGGTGTGTGAGAGATGTGCAGACAAGAATCTATGATGTTCCTTGTTCTCCCAGTGAGCATCCAGTCCTGTAAATTTTGGTTCTTCAGGAAGCGGCAATAACACACACTTAAAGAGTTTATAAAGGCATCCACTGCTTTCCCCACTTTTGTTTCTTTTTTTAGGGGCCTGAGTGGGTGGTTAGGGCAACGAGTGCAGTGGCGCTTTAAAGACTCATTGATTTGAAGTGGCATGAGCTTGAAGTGGAACAGCAAGCTTATATTCACATGGGTTGACATACATGCCCTGTTAAGTCAAGTTAACATGTTGAAGGCTGAGGTGGAATGTAAAAACACACCTCTGCATAGTTTTGTGTTTTCCTGTTTAAGACATAAGCAGCTTATGGTTAGTGTATAGCACTTTGTTGTGAAGTTGCCTTAATGAAAGCTTCCATGGCCTTCATGAAAATTCAGTACTTTTAGTCATCTGACCAAGAAGGAAAAAATGGTCAGAACACTCACAGGTTATTTGAAGCTTTTTGCCTGCAGAAAAGGAGGGACTGAATAATTTTGCTAAGGAAAGCCTTCATCCTTAACATGTGCAAAGGTCACAAAACTCGAGAGTCTAGAAGGGGAAGGGTTGGACGCCTGCTTTTTGCCAACTGCTAAATTAACTCCAGTCATTTCTTAGCCCCTGCTGAGAGCATGAAAAACAAGGGTGTGTGTGAAGACAGGAAGCAAACTGGAGGGATGGTGGAAAGACTATAATGACTTCATGATCTAGGTATCCTTAATGTGAACTGACAGTGTTTTTAATTATTGTTGTTGTTTATATAGTGCCTCTTTTTTCTCCCTTCATTTTTTAAAATTTCTTTTTTGTTTCCCTTCTTTGTTAAATTTGCAAATAAATAATAATAATAATGAAGACAATTGTAGTGGCTGAAGTCTGTGGTTTTTGTAAAAAAACAAAACAACACAGACTAAATGGAAAATGCTGACTCAAAATAAACGGCATTAGGAATAACTGGAAAAAGACGATGTTCTAAGTAATAACTGCATCTGTGAATGCTGAATGATTTATATGAGAAGGGTTGGCAAGACTGAGGGTGCTGTAGTCTAAAGAAGTGTAATGTTTTGGAAGAGCTGTGTTTTTCCAAATACTGCCTCCCAATGAGGCATGTTTGTGTATCTGTGTGACTTGTTGCATAAGGCATCATCTGCACCATCCATTTAAAGCCCTGCTGCATCACTTGAAATGCTAATGGCTTCCTCCAAAGAATCCTGGGGACTGTAGTTTCTTAAGGGTGCTGAGAGTTGCCAGGAGACCCTTGTTCACCTCAGAGTTAAGAGTTGTTCCAGAGTGCTCTGAGAAAGAGGGACTGATTGTTAAATCACTCTGGGAATTGTAGCTTTGTGAGGGGAATGAACCCAATGCTTCATTATGCATAATGGTGAGCTTATTGAAATATGTTTGGGAATTGCCCTGTTGCAGTTTCTGTGGGCAAGGCACATCTTTTCATATACACCCAGGGTGGGGTGTCCATATAACCCCAGTGCTACAACATGTATGCTGCTTTCTTAGGTGAAGAAATGTGTTATTGGGGGCATTCCAGTCTCCTTGTACTACAGTCTGGAAAATGGAACCACCAGCTCTTGGATCTATACAGCCACTGTTGGCATTGCATTTCTTTTCCCCCCCTCCCCCTGCCCCCTTTTGGCTTGCAGCTCTCACTTGGGGTGAAAAAGGATCCCTACGAGGTTGCATTAAGTTCTACTGCACAACATAGGCCTAAGTGTACAACTGGAGTGCACACATTCATTGGTTGGGTTGGGTTTCTTTTTATATGTGATCCTGCTGAGCAGGTGAGCAGCACGTTGCCAGAATACAGTGAGCGGAATAACTAGCAGAAAGTGACCAATAGTGGATGCTTTTACATCAACCCCCCATCCTCTCATTCTTGATTTATTATATTTATCATAATTTTTTCCAGTTACAGTAGTGTGTGTGGGCAGAAGATAGTGGAACAGGGAGGACAAGTTGGCTTAACTTTTTAATTATTTGTCCTGAGGCTCAGTTGTTTCTGTGAGGGTTTTTTGCTCAGGCATCCTCCCTCTTGTTTCAAAGCAAAAAGCAGAAATTGTGGGAGCTGGGAAAAGTGATGCTGGGTTTTCTTCAGAAGCTTATAGATTGTGCACAGTCTGATTTCACAATATACAAGCAACTGTGCAGATTCATGTCTTGCTGGAATCTTTTTTTATTCTCTTGAGTCTGGTAGTGCTCTAGCTTTGCCCATCTTCACAGTTGGTTAATCTCTTTTAGCCCTAGTAGTCTGCCATCCCAGGAAAAACATCTGGGAGAGCTTCTGCTACCTTGTGCAAAATTCACTGTGTAGCAGGGTATGATGCGTGCTTATTTGTGCTATTTTGGAATGTAGACAGAAGCTAATGCTCCTTTCTTGAGTCATGGAAATAACTCTGTTGGAAGCTGTTTAACTTGTTTGCCTAAGAAGGAACTGCTTCTCGTTATACCCTGTTTCTAAACTCAACCTTCTAGATTTTCCAAAGTTCAAAGCTTTTTCCTGCATTCCTCTAAAGTTTGTACTTACTTATTTTTAAAAAATTGAATCCCACCAAACAAAGCCTGCAAGGCAGCATGCAACATTATGTAGAAATAACAGTAAAACTACTGTAAAACGCCCCAAGTATCAACTTTATAAATTGGAGTCTTCTAGACAAAAACAACAGCAAACAATATAAAAATTAGCTTTAGTGAGTCGGAATCCCAAGCTACCTAACCATTTTAGGTCTCAGATCCCAAACGTTTCACTAACAATGTAAGAAGCAGTGCAGAGCTGCCATAGCAGGCTTTAGGGGAGAGAGAGTTCCACAGTAGGGGGCTGCTGCAGAAAAGGTCCCGCTGCTTGTAACTACTACCTAACATTTGCTAACAATGGGACTTGGAGCAATCCCACCTCCTCAGATGATGTCTGTGCATTCTAGGGGATAGTGTCTTCTGTGGGAGAAAGCATTCTGTAAATCAAGGATAGCCAATGTGATGCCCTCCAGATGTTTCGACCACAGCATCTCCTAGCATCCCTGACTATTGGCCATGCTGAATGGGATTGGGGGAAGTTGTGGTCCAAAACATGTTGGATACCCCTTGCCCTAAATTAACCTGGACCAATATATATGTCTTTATTTAGGGCTTTAAAGGTTAACACCAGCACTTTGAATTGTGCTCAGGGATAATTTGAGGACCACTTCATTTTTTCTCAACAGTAATGTTTTGTTCTCCCACCATGTAGTGGTGAGCACAACTGAAGTTTCTGATCCCTCTCTTTAGAACATAAGAAGAACCCTGTTAGATCAGACCAAAGGCCAGCATCCTGTTTGCCCAGTGGCCAACTATTTATAAGGGTGCAATCCAGCTCCATTAAAATAAGTAGGAGTCCTGCTGCTGACTTTAGTGGGAGTCCCATTATGATTTAAGGTGCAAGAGACAGAAGTTAGCTTGTTTGCCTTATTTCTGTATAAGTCATCTCTCTCCATGCTGGAAACTTAATTGGACTGCATTAGAGCTCCCATCTAGCACCATGCGCGCGCGCGCACACACACACACACACACACACACACACACACGGGCAATCATGCATTTATTTATTTTTAGGAGTTTCCATTTGGGAAATATAAAATGCTACTCAGCCAGTTTAATCTATTTGTAATGGTTCCACTTGGGTTTTGTTTTCCTTTCCTTTTTTTCAAAAACCCAGACAAACGCAATGAGGACTGGCATGTGTCCTTGTAAACAAATTGCAGAAAAGCTGCAGCGTGGAGGTCTGTGTCTTAAACTGTGCCAAATCTCTTAATTTGTATTGTGCTCTTGACACTCCTGCTGAAAAGGCAGAGGAGTGGAGAAAAACGGAAAGTGAGGGGGAGGGAAGAGATGAAGGGAGATGGTCTCTTTGTTGTGCCTTGTTCACTTAGCAAGGATTCCTGCATGAAATGGGGGCAGAGAAGGACAGGGCAGCGTCCTGCCAAGC
Source organism: Podarcis erhardii (assembly GCF_964252035.2). Taxonomy (NCBI): domain Eukaryota; kingdom Metazoa; phylum Chordata; class Lepidosauria; order Squamata; family Lacertidae; genus Podarcis; species Podarcis erhardii. The sequence goes on along the minus strand of NC_138497.1, from coordinate 94,677,261 downwards.
CCCTGAACAATAGCAAGACAGCAGTGTTCTCCCAGTCTTTGCTTATTTAGCTGCAAAGGGATGCATCTCGGAATTTGAGTCTGAGTCAGTCCCATGTATCCATCTCCCTTGTTGAGAAGGGAATAGCTTTGGTGAAACCAGCATTGTTTCTTGGACTGCTGCAAGTTCCCAACTCATGAATCTGTTGATTTAGCTGGCCTGTGTGTCTTGTTTGCATCTCCTGGGAGTTGGGAAGGTAATTTAAAGGGAGGCAAACTGCAGCGCCTTTTACCATAACAAAACCAATAATATTTAAGGAAAGAGCTGTGGCTCAGTGGCAGAGCATTCGCTCTGCACACAGAAAATCCCAAGTTCAATCCCTGGCACCTCCAGGTAGAACAGGAGCCCTTTCTGAAACCCTGGGTAGCTGCTGCCAGTCCGTGTAGACAGTCCTGAGCTAGATGGACATGATGGTGTTCTCATCTCCTGTGGCAGTAATTTAGCAGCAGGACTCCAAGCTTGAAGGAGTGATACCGTTATCTCTGTTTTGTCTAATATCGGGACAGTTTACATATTACAGCTGTAATTTGTGGTGGTGGCTATGAACTATCCCACAGAGAGGCTGTTACCTTACTGTGAGCTGTTCATTTGCAGTTGCTCAGCGAAGGCATTGGTCAGTTTTCATCCTGCAAAATAAGGGTCTGCTATCACTTGCTGGAAAACACCCAGTCTTCACAAAGGTCCATTTCATTCCGTATTCATCCCACAGTAATGGCCATCCATTTCATTCCGTATTCATCCCACAGTAATGGCCATCCATAGAAAATAAGTGTCTTTGGTCACAACTGTTTAACCTGCAGCTGTACTCTGTCCTACAACACATTTAAGTTGTAGTCTGTGCTACAAGTGCCTAGCCCTAAAAGAAATTTACATCCTGCTGACCAGTTGTTTTGTGAGCAGGGCTCAGTAGTGTGGAAAGGCTAAGGTGTAGACTCTCCCCCCCCCCGCCCCAACTTCCCAGCTGTTTTGGTTCTTTTCCAAAGGTACAGATGTGTGTATCACTAGCTACTGCACTGGCCCTGTTGAAGTGTGAGCATAATTCCGATTTGAATACAAAACCCCTCATCCTGCTTGGGGCTGTGCACACAGAAGCCTGCATCCATATGTACACAGGCCAGTGGTGGTGCAGGGCAGTTGTGAATCACTTGCCTGCTCAGACTGCACTCTTGCCTGACACTGATTTTACAAGCATAGAGATCTAGGGGAGAGAGCTTCTGAGAATGTTGCATGGAAACGATCAGGTTGTCAGTCTGCTCTCTTTTAAGAGCACTCTAATAAAATTGGCTATTGATTTTAAACATGGAATTAGGTTTACTGCTTTCAGTGGAAGAGCAGGAAACATCTGACATCTCATTTCAGAGTTGGACTAGAAGCAGCTCCTTGTGGCAAGCAGGTGAAATATTTCTAGCAAACGGCATTAATAAATTGGATGCAAAACCAAAACAAGAATGGTGGGTTTATCAAGTGCACAAAATATATTTATTTAACAGCAACAGATGCTAGGGTACAGATGTGTGTTTCTTGATACTACCCCCACCCCCAAAAGAGAGATGCTTTAAACGTTTGATACTGGTACCTTACTATCATATAGCTGACATTTTGTTTCAAGAGCAACATAACTCATTCACCAATTGAAACATGCTGCAATCATTCAATTTCAGGCGTAGCATTTTTTAAAACTGAAGTACTGTAGGCAGAATGCCCTGTTTCAGACGTGTTAGTCACCCAGTCTCTGTATGTTGCTTTGACACCTCTGACTTGTTTTTAGAATGCACTTTCCCTTCTTGGGCTGAGATTATATTCCAATATCAAACAGACTGCCACAGGCTTGGGAATTCTTGATGCATTCGTGTCTTGGAAGCTGGTTTAATCTTGGTAATGAACCAGTTGCAGCTCAGTTTCTTTCATGGTAATTCCAGCTGAGCAAACTTTTTAAGTGTCCAAAGATTTTCCTTGCAATAATGGAAACAACAAAAATTAACCAGTGCCTCTCTTTCTGAATGGAATTCTCCACATCACAAAACCTCAGTTTGCGTCCGAGTCAAAACACATGCACTTCTCCCATCTGGCAGGAGGAGCATTTACTGCTACTTTTGAGAACTACCTGCCTTTGTTGTCATTTTTCTCTAGAAACAGACAAAACCATCAAATACACTTTCAGAAAAGTTGGGTGGTGCCATACTTAATAACATACCACAGTAGCTACCTGCTACCACAGAGGAGGGACAGTCTCATTTGATGATTCATTTTTTTTTAAATTAACAAAACACCACTTGGTTTAGTATCTTGGCAGTCAACCTTGCCATCAGTGCCACCTTCAGGTGGATAAAGTGGGGCTTGCTGACAGCAAAATAACTTCTAAGTTGCAAGCTTGCAAGTCTTTCTTTGTAGCTGCTTCCTTACCTGCCCCACACCTGTCGTCACCTATGATGTCAGGTGGGTATGGGGGACATGGGCTTGTGGACTGGCTTTAACACTATGTGGTTAGAACTGGGAATTTCACAGCTGAACCAATCTATATTCCTGGATGTTTTAAAGTTGTTGTCTGCATAAAAAACCATCTTTAGCACTCCAGCGCTTTTGCTACAATTTGTTTATTATTTGTGTGTTATGTGCTGCTCTGGAAGTGATGCTGGCTTTGGAGTGTCAAGCAGCATTCACAGGATTCCCAGAAAGTCTGGTGGGGCTGTATCCAACACCTCTTAGGTTGAAATGGCCTGCAGCCCTTAGGTTACCGCTAATATACTCTTCCATCCTGCTTCACATTATGCAAAACTTTAGGGTGATGTAGTCCTTGTTCAATGCCCTTACAGTTCCAGGAGACATGTACGAGGAAAGCAGAAGTGAGTGCTGGGTTCAGCCACGAAACTTTCAATGCAAGTCACTTTTCCTCAGCCTAATCTACTCCACTGTGAGGTTCAGATGTGATAGCAATACATTAAAACAAAGACTGTTCACCTTTGGAATAGAGGGGGGGGGGAATTAAATAAATCAAGGCATTATGTTATATATGTTTTCTTTCCAATGTAACCTCATTGACTCTAGTAGGAAAGTTACTGCAGGTTCTACACACCCCCACCCCCACCCAAATGTCTAAGGAGGGGAGCCAGGGACCTCTACTTTTCGAATATGTTGAACATCCCAAAGTGGCTGGCCTGAAGTTGTTTGGTTGGCTCAGATACGCATGCTTTTTAAGATCCTCTTATTTCCAAGTATCCTAAATAGCAAGTCACAACCTCTGTGAATGGTTTTTATCATAAGCAGCTAAGAAATGATTCCTCCAGGGAGAGATTGCTGCAAAATATTGTCAACAGCAGTGCTGCAAGGTCTGTAGTAGCCTTTTAATGTTTGTTGGTGTTGGCGCAAAGTAGAATCTGTTATTTCAAAACAAGGAAAGAGACTCTGAGATGAAAATATTTAATAAGATTAAATATTTGTTAGTGCAAAACAGACGAGGATGAAAAAAAGAGGGTGGGGTTTAACTAAGAACATATTCCTTCAGCTGCATCAGGAAATAATCAAGAGCCAAAAAGAGTGTGTCTGAACTTTTGCTCCACTTGAAACAATAACTAGGAACTTGCTTCTATTTTAATTTTCTTGCTTAGCCCCTTGGTTTGTATGCTGTACAGCTTACGCTTGCCAGGTGGGATCTACAAATGAGATGCCACCTGTTTTAAAAGTGTCCTTTATTCCGGAACATATCAAATGTATAGCCTTGTTACTTTTTACTTTGAGTCTAGCAGTCCTTGTGTAGCTATTCTCATGCCAATTAATTTTAGCCTTTGTTGAGTTCTGGTGTTGAGTGTGTTGGGGTTGAGCCCAAGAGTGGAATTCCATGTAGTGCTAAGTGGGGTATGAGGTTCACCTCCACAATGGGACTTTTTCTCTCCCTCCTACTCCCAGTGTGACCCCTAAACTTGCTGTTTCCCCCCCCCCTCCAAAGCAGATTTAGAGGCCAAGGGATGGGCATGCACATGCAACCATTAGCCCAGAGAGACTTTGATAGAACTTGCGGGAACTTGTCATCTCCCGAGCAGCGGTCGAAGATAAAATGGACCATCCTTGGATACCCTTGAAGGGGAGAGGGAAGGGATACATGTGTTACAAATAAGATGTCTGGCCAGCTTGATGATTTGGGGCTTTGCTACATTCCTATGTAGAGGATGGCATCAGAAGTATGTTACATGTGCTTTGTTTATCCTTGTTGGTTGGCTGGTTTGCATTGTTGTGGGGAGGAATCAGTAAAGCTAGTCCCCACCTGCAGTTTGACGGGGTACAGCTGACAACAGATGGGAATACCATCTCATGTGCAGCCTGTGAGAACTACACCATAGTTTGTAGGTGACACTTTTTGCTGAATGTGATGTCTCCCTCCATAGTCAGTTTTTACTTATTCCTGCTATTGCCCTTTTTACTACTACATAACACTTTTAATTTGCACAGTATTGCAATCTTTAATGTGTTTGCTTTCAACCCAATCCTGTGAGGTAGCTCATTTAATATCCCCATTTTTCAGACCAGCAGTGAGAACAGTGATGTTCCCAAAGTCTCACAGTGAGTCTATGGCTGAGCTAAGACTTTTTATCATTGAACACATTGGCTCTTGGGTAGCATTACTGCCTCTTAATTGGATTTTCAGCTGTCTTCTGGAACTGTGTCCCCATTTTGTTGGCAGCATAAGTGACGCCTGCTCTGTTCAATTTGCCTCTAGGTCATGGGGAATGCCACTGTGGGGAGTGCAAATGCCACCGTGGTTACATTGGGGAGAACTGCAACTGCTCGACAGAGACGGGCCAGTGCCTTTCCAACGATGGCCAGATGTGCAGCGGCCGAGGCAACTGCATTTGTGGGAAATGCCAGTGCACAGAACCGGGTGCCTTTGGAGAGACGTGTGAGAAATGCCCTACCTGCCCAGGCGTCTGCAGCACAAAAAGGTATTGTGTGAGCTAGCTAGAGTGAAAACCCTTCTAATAACAACTTGATGACAGTGCCTGATTATGTCGCGCTCCAGCTTCATTGGTGTCCATCCCACCTGCCGATATACCTACAAAAATTCAGGAAGCAATGATGCATCACAGCTTGAAATTTACTTATCACTAGAATCCAGTGAGGTAGCTCATCAATATTCCCATTTTTCAGTTGGGGAATCTGCAGCTGAGACATGCGACATGTCCAAGACTACATCCATGAGTCCACTCTGCTTATTACGGCTTATTGTAGATGAGACTGTAGCTTTGAAGTACTTTCCATACCTGAAGTCTTTGGCTCAGTTTTTGGCCTCAGCAGTTAAAAAGGTAGAATTGGGGGGAATCCGTTTGAGCTAGAGGGTAGGAGACTCAACAGTCCCAGGATCATGCATCTACCGTCTGTCTTCATGGAAGGCAGCAAAGGATGTAGTTCTGTGGTAGAGCAGCTGCTTTGGAAGCATAAAGTCCCAGGTTCGATCCCTGACATCTCCAAGCAGGACTGGGAATGTGTCCTGGCCGAGATCCTGGAGAACCACTCCCAGTCTGCATAGACAAGGACTAATGATCTGACTTGATATAAAGCAGCTTCCTATGTTGCTGTGTTCTATAGTTCTAACATCCATTTAGCTTGCATTGATGGATGTTTGTTTTGCTTAATGGCACTTGTTCAGGCTTGTACAGCTGGTGACACCCCGCCACCCCCAAGCTGAATGCCACTCCTTGCTTTTGTATTGGAACCTGTCAGGTATCTGACAACCTCCATCCCCCCCCCCCCCAGTTCTAAATCATATAGCAAAAACAGGTTTATGAAGCTGTAATATGTGCCTGGTATGCTGTGTTTTCAGCTTGACAGTTCATATGTTGTGCAGGCATGCATTAATAGTATTGTGTATAATGAAATGCATGAAAAAATGCAAAATGATCTGAAGCAATATGTATTTTCTTTTTCATTTCAATTTTACACAGCCTTAACTGGCTAATTCTCTGTATTAGCCTCCAAAGGTTGGATACCTTCTCTACAAAACAGGACTGTCCTAAATATAATTTCCTTGTGCAAATCCTTTTTAGGGTTCTTCTTATCACTTCCCCTTTCTTCCTTTTTAAAAAGTATTATTAGAGAGTGACTTTTTCTTCTTGAATGGCAACGGCTTCTCCTTACATACAAGAAACAAATGTGTAGCCATGACCCGTGTACCAATAAAATCAGCAGCAGCCTTTATATGTGGTTGCCACAGAGGGGGGAAGTTTTTATTTTGAGAAAACATCTCTGTCCATGTTTTTCTCAGGCAAATAGTGGTTGCTACTGTGCACTGAGACTTGTGGGGCAGAGGATAGGGAGGCCAACAGTAGGTGGAGCCAGAGAGTATAGACAAAACCAGTGACAGACAGAACCCACTAATTCTAGTTTTGCTCCCATCCTCCTTCCTGCCGAGTTCTACAATGGGAACACTTGAGACTAAGGATGAGGAAGCTGGTGGCAGTGCCACTTCCCTGGACTGGTTCTAAGCAAGAAGGCAGATGGGGACCAGCTGAGGGTAAACAGAGGTTGGTGAGGCAGTGCCCCATTCCCTATGGGGGCAGACTCCACTGCACGCGGATGTGATTTGAAGGGAAGTCTATCAATCTCCTCTCATTTCTCTTTCTAAGGGACTGCATTGAGTGTATGCTGTTTAACTCAGGAAGACTGGCTGACAACCAGACCTGCCAAAAACACTGCCGGGACGAGATCATTACTCGAGTGGATGTTCTCAGTAAGTACAGGCAAGATAAACTAGGCAGAATCCTGGCAGAAGTCGATGCTGCTTATCAAAGTCTCACCACTTTAGGGGAAAGGGAATTTGGAATGTATTTTGTTAAAATGTAGACAAATGGTTGGATGTATTAGGGTTGTAAGGGAAAGGAACATTAAAGAACAACCGTGCGCATAACGTAGGAAAAGAAGTAGCTGAGAGGTTGTATCTATACAATATATCGATTGTATCTATATATTGGCTAGTGATATAGGAGACAATTGTTTCAGTTAAGCAGCAGTGGTCCTTCTGTGGCCCTCCACTTGTTGCTGGACTACAATTCCCAACATCCCTTACCACTAGCCATGCAGACTGGGGCTGATGGGAGTTGCAGTCCACCTCTGAGTTAAAAGAAAATTGTTGCTGCATGATCTAATGGCAACAGATATAGCCAGCCGCTCTCTGTCTGGAGTACATTGTCATGTGGACTGAGTAGTTTGGTATCTCTGGACTTCAAGCTCTGTTGTGTTAAACCTTTTGTCACATTCCATTTTTGTGTTGGTGTGGGTGGGTGGGTGGGTGGGTGTGGCATTGGCGGGGGTGGGGGGACCATCACAGCTGTAGCTGCTCAGCTGTACTTGTGGCTCAACCCCACTCCCGCCAGTTCACAGACAATGACTATTTGCCAATGCAAATGTTGCAACATACTTTTTTTCTTCCTCTTTGTCTGTCTGTGGTGAGTTTGTTTGCTATTTAAATGTGACTCCATTATCAACCCACTTTCCCAGGGAGAAAAGTCCAGATTTTTTCATTAATGGCATCCAAAACTGCCACAGAGGTGCAGTGTGTGTGTGTGTGTGTGTGTTCTTAAAAATGCCCCTTAAAGCCCTTCTGGCTACTTGTGTAAATACAGATGCCTACCAATCACAAAAAGCTAACTTCAGATAACAACATGCATACAGATAACCCTGAAATGCAGGCTTTTCGTTTGAAGCTGCTTTCCAAACTCATATGCTTAAGCTCTGCAGAGATAACGTAGCCAATATTGTGCTGAATTGCATGCAAAGTTCTTCCTGTGCAAACAGAAAAATTCTGGAGATCCACTTTTGGGAAGTGATTTGCACCAGCTTTACAAGTCTAGGGTAGAATTGAATTGAAACATTTGCGTTCCTTACTTGCTCCTTTATGGGGTCCCAACAGAGGCATAGACTCTATGGCTTCTGTAGCCACCACAATTTGGACAGAGCATAAAATGATCATATTAGTGATCATATTAGACTCCTTCAAACATACTTCCTCACCTCTGCCCCAGAGTGTCCTATTGGGATCCAGCCTCTTCCAGGTTTTGGTTCAACACTTTCACAGCCTCTCCTGATTCAGACAGAATAAGGAGAAATATGTGTGCCATCCATGCTCCAAATTCCTGGATGACAGCTCCCACTGGCTTCATATAGAAGTTGAATAATATAGGAGAATGGACCCTTCTGCTTCACCTTCACATGCAGCAGCCAAACCTGCTATAGATGGGTTTTTCCTGCAAACCCATCTGACTGGCCTTTTCATTTTATATAACAGCCTGTCCTTATATGATCCACTGGGGGGCCGGGGGAGAAACTGCTTGAAACAGCCGTGTCTGCCCCCCCTTCCTCCCACAACTTTCCCCTTTCTCTCAAAAATGACCTTTCAAGCAATTTCTGGCAATAAAAACCATTCAGCACATTTTTGAAATGCAAACACAGTGGATTGATTGCAGTTTTGATAACATCTCCACTTTGTCAGCACTTTGCGCCTCAAAATGAGACTGTTGTCTGTGGAGTATTCAAAAACGAAGGCAAGAGGAAAGCAAAAGGAATCCACAGGACAGAGTGCAAACCCTTGGCATTGAAGCCGGCATCATTTAGGTGCCTCGTTTTCTCAATCTCCCTTTTGTTATTAGGGCTTTACTTATTAGCCTAAACCAGATAGGCCTTTCGTGTGCATTCTTCTGAAAATCTGTAGCTGGGTTCAAAAATGATGAGATGGAATGTCTGATCAGACCCTAGGAGCCTTTACAAATTGTTGGTTTATTGCTCAAAAAGTGAACTTGATACTTGGTTTTAGCAGTGTTGCAAACAGCTAGCATGAGAAACAGTGGGATACACTGCTTTCCCTCAAATACCACTTAAGTTGTTTGTTTTAATTAGTTTTTGTTAAAGATTTTTTTGTTACAAAGTATCTGTTGTCTCCACTTTCAAATCAGTCTTTTTCACAGTTACTTTACATTTAGTGAGAGACACTTTTGTCATCAACACACTGCATTTGGGGGGAAAGAGAGAGTGGAGATTCTGTTCTTTTGTTCTATTGCCTATTATTACTGTTGGGGTTTGTGTCAGCATCATATGGGTAGGTCCTTTGTTTATGTATTTATTTTTATTGATAATGCGAGAGGTCCCAAGCTTGGTTGGCTGCATTCAGTTGATTGTGGTGTGGCTTGTTGGGGGGGGGGTAGGTTGTTGGGTCAGATTAGCCAAATTGATTTGTATGCTGTTTGTGGGGATAGATCATTGTCCTGTTGTGCTGTGTATGTAAAGGGGAACCATACCATGGTGAAGGCATCCTTCTTTGCTTGTCCCCATGCTAGTTTGAGTTTGTTGGTTAACGTTTACTAGTTTAACTTCTTGGTAAGGCTCTAGAGCAGATAGGGAACCCATGGTCCTCCAGAGGTGGTTGGGTCTTCAGCTGCCATCAGCTCCAGCCAGCCAGCATGGCCAATGGTTAGGGATGATGGTAGATGCAAATCAGCAACAACTGGTTCATAACAATATAAGAGCCGGCTGGATTAGGCCAATGGCCCTTCTAGTCTAGCATCCTGTTCTCACAGTGGCCAACCAGATAGATGCCTGTGGGAAACCTGCAAGCAGGATCTGAGCACAAGAGTACCCTCCTGCAATTTCCAACAACTGAAATTCAGAATTATTCTGCCTCTGACCATGGCACAGCATTGCCTCCACAGTTCATGGAGACAGTGCATAGCCTCCATTATGGCTAGGTGTCTCATCCTCCATGACATCCGTTTTAGAAGGTCCATCAGAACTTCTCCAGTGATGCACTACTGAATCGATTTTAAAGAATTAGTTTAAAGAGCATTCATTTATTAAATGCGACTAATTCAAGATGTTTAGCAGAGTTATATTTGATTCCTCTCCCGACTGAATGTCTGTATACCAGTTGCTCTTAGTTTGGTCTGAAGTTGTACATGTACAGGTAGGGATTTGTGGGCCATCTGCTATCAGGAGCAATGAAGGTTGAGGCATCTTTGAAACAGAAGCTCTTTGTAGTGACTGCAGAGGTCTGTTCTTCTGACATGGTCCACAAGCCATCTGCCAAGCAGCCAAACGCTCACACAGTAAGAGAGATGAAAAGGGAAGATATCAGATTCTTAACATGGGAGCAGGAGCACAGGCAGATGGAAAGTAACCTGCTCAAGGATACCTGAAGGGTGGAAACATGCAGTTGCTGGGTAAATGGGATTTCCTTGTTTTCACACGCAGGCTTTGACACTCGTAAGTGTCTGAGGGGCCTTGGTGTTTTGCTGTGTGGTGGAAACAAAACTTTATTGTCAGGCTTTTGGCCTAGGCTACTGAATATTATTTTTTACTTCCTGCTATAATTTTGTTAAGCTATGGCATTGCTCAACTATGTTTCAAATACTTTTTGTATAGCGTCATTCTATTGCTGGTAGTCACAGAGTTTATATATACAGTGGCACCTCGGGTTACATACGCTTCAGGTTACATACACTTCAGGTTACAGACTCCACTAACCCAGAAATAGTACCTCAGGTTAAGAACTTTGCTTCAGGATGAGAACAGAATTTGTGTGCCGGCGGCACGGCAGCAGCAGGAGGCCCCATTAGCTAAAGTAGTGCTTCAGGTTAAGAACAGTTTCAGGTTAAGAATGGACCTCCGGAACGAATTAAGTACTTAACCCGAGGTACCACTGTACATACATACATAGTGTGGCTTTGCTTTTTCTAAGCACTACCATTAGAAACTTGATTGCTTATTCCCCAAGGGAACGAAGTAGTGTTTAAAAACTGCATATGGGCAAAAGTGAGAGATTTGCCAATGAGATCTGCCTGAGGATGCAATTTTCTGACCTGCCCCAGATCTCTGGCCACATAACTACAGTGGTACCCCTGGTTAAGAACATAATTCGTTCTGGAGGTCCGTTCTTAACCTGAAGACCACTTTAGCTAATGGGGCCTCCTGCTGCTGCTGCGCTGCCGGCACACAATTTCTGTTCTCATCCTGAAGCAAAGTTCTTAACCTGAGGTACTATTTCTGGGTTAGCGGAGTCTGTAACCTGAAGCGTATGTAACCCAAGGTACCACTGTATTCAGTTTAATGCCTTTGCTTGACCCTATGCAGCGTATCCATCACAGCATGTTTTTTCTGTAATGCGCAACACTGACCTTATCAGTGTTGAATATTTTAATCTCCATCTCCCTGCTATTCCCTGTGCTCCAACTGGATTGCAAAATTAAGCTTATTTCCAGACAATTACTTCCTCCATGGAGATTGGCATAAGGAAATGAAACTTCCTCTTCCAAAGAAAGTCTTCCAAGTTTCAGTTTTGTTTGGCCTTCTTTCAGAGAGACATAGAAATTCCTCTTTAAGGAGGGCAGGGCCATACCAACATCTCCTTTGCAATCTTGGAGTTGTGTTTATCCATAGCTTTCAAAATGTTTAGGCATGCAGCTGAGTCAATCTTTCACCTACTCACTATGTTAATGGTTTCAACAATTTTAGACATTTGAATGGTTTCCTAATTTGCTCCATATGTACCAACAGGAAGGCCGTCATATTGAAAGGAATCCAGAGACCCAAGAGACTTAGAATCTCAACATATTCTTCCATTTCTGGGGTCAAAATAATGGTAATTCAAACATGTGTTTTGATGCGCTGAACAAATGCCCAGCAAAACAAAGGGAGCATCTAATGCTGCGGATATGTTATAGGTTAAAATGTTTTTCAACATGTGCCACAATATGCTAGGGTTTTAAATCTTTGTGTTATAAATAGGATTGTCTTACATTTTATTCCAGAAACTGATGACCCTCATTCAGTCTTGTGTGCTTACCCAGTGAAGGACTGTGTGATGAAGTTCACCTACACGGAACTCACCAGTGGAAAGACAAACATCACGGTTCTCAAGGAACCAGGTTTGTTATATCGTACATGCTTTGTGCTGTTTGTCCATACCACCAAGGCAAAAGTTTGGTTGTGGAATCCCTTAGAATATTTTAACACCACTAAGGGTACAAGGGTGTACAAGAGTTTGGATGTTGTCCATAGATACTCTTTCCCTTTTCAGATGTGCAGAAAATACACAAGCAGTTTTAGGTATTTAAGGCGAACCAAGCCTTCCCCCTTTGGGGGCTTTAGTGTGGTGGGGCCACTTCCACAGCCCTGCCATGCACAACAGCCAGGGCTGAAAGTGAGGGTTTAAATTGCTTCACCAGCCTGGAGATGGTGCAGTGATTGAGCCTGATGCTGATGGATCCTAGGCTAGCTCAGCCTCCCTGCCCTCCATATACTGTGTTTTGAGACCTTTCACTGGCTGCCCATAGAACTCCCTTGTGTCTGTATATTTCAAAGGGACAGTTCTGCATTGCTCTGTTGAAGGCAGCCTGCAAGAGTCCAGCTTAGCTGGGAGGAGACAGCTGAGCACAAGAGGGGTTTGGATTGCTCTGCCTACTGATTAATTTTCACTGGGGGGGGGGGGGGGGACTGCTTGTAGGTTAAGCCAGAAGAACAGATTCACATAGGGAGTGGTCCACAGAATACTAGTGAGAGGGGATGAAGGTTGATGGTCAGTAATCAGTGCCAGGCACATCTGGAGCACATCAGAAGGACCTTGTGTGATGGGATGATGAAGTCAACTTACCTCAGTGTTGCAAGCATTCTTGCCAGAAGAAACATCCAAGCCAGTTGAAGCTTATTGGCTAGACCCAAATCCCCACCCTTATTTTAATCCCCACCCTTATTTTTAAGTCTAACTATGACCAAAGTAAAAAAGAATCTAGCATGATAATCTAAAGCTCCTGATCTAAACAGCTCCAGACTTTGGGGAAAGAGTCCAATATTGGATTTAAAATTTTAAAAATTAATACTTTTTGTAGTCAAAAAGTTAGGCAATATTGTGCCCTACCTTAGCTTTAGGGAACTGAATGTAGTGGCGTGCCCCAGTCTCAGTCTCCTGTCAAATTATCTAAGCTGTGAGCTTGAAGTGGGTGGGGCATCATTTTCAGATGGCATTCCTTTCTAGGCGACTTTGGGGCTGCATGCCAGCGGTGGACGGGGCAGAGCAAGGGATGTAAATTTTATCTATGTAAAGTAGGCTAGTTTGTATACGCACTCACATTCCCCTCTCTAGCTTCCACCTAGACAAGCAATAGGCATTATCAGAGTTCAAGGACACATTCTGAGCCAGGCAAACATGCTCAAGGAGCGTGTGAAATAGGACCAGTGAAGAATGTGGCCTGGGAAGGGTGTGGCTGAGGAAAGGGTGAAACTTGGGAAGAGCCCAGGCTGAGGTTCCCCACCCGTTCTTAAAAATGTTATACATATGGAGCTGTCACATGCAGCAAGCAAAAGGACATGTGAAATATGTGCACAGAAGTAACCACTTGCTGGATTGGGGATATATAAAAACTCTGCTGCTGCAACAATATATATGCTGCAAATAAATTAGAAGAGCTGATCATATGTTAATAGTTAACTGTTGTCTCTGAAATACTGCCTCATAAATTCTGCTGTTGGTTTTGAACCTTTCAGGCTTGATAAAATACCTGTATTTGAAAAGGCAAGTTCTGATGTTTACACTGGATTTAGATAGTGTCCTTATCAATGATGATCATTTCTTTTCCTTGCCAGAGTGTAGCACTGCCCCTGATGCCATGATGATCTTACTGGCTGTGGTAGGCAGCATTGTGCTCCTGGGGATTGTCCTCTTGGCAATTTGGAAGCTGCTGGTCACTATTCATGACAGGCGGGAATTTGCCAGATTCCAAAGTGAGCGTTCCCGGGCAAGATATGAAATGGTAAGCATTCACTTCATTGGGGCGGGGGGACCAGAAAAGAGCTGGAAAAGGGCTCAGTGCATAGGGGTGGGAAGAAATGTGTGCTGAGGACTACAGAGCAGGAAGGGAAAGTCTCGCTTTACTCTGTTCAGGGAAGGATTCATGGAGGCTGCTTGAGACCAGAATGGTGTGCAGGGAGGCAGAGGTGGCTCGGGTGGAGGGACGCAAACGTGCAGCAGCTGTGTTGGCGGCAGCTGAAGAGCCGCAATGCACTGTCAGCTCAAATTGCCTTTGCCCAGGAAGGCAGGCTGTGGCTTTGCTCTTGGTGCAGTTGGTCACCCCCAGCGGAAGAAGACACAAGGCAGGCAGATGCAGGGAGCTTGAGAATGTGCTTGGCTGCCACCTGCCTGCTTGGAGAGACAGCGTGGCTTCCTTGAGCTGGTCAGGTGGGGAGAGGCAGCCCCCCCCCCCAAGCAAGTGAGGCATCAGGGCTCTCTCAGTTTGGGGGGAGGGGCTGCCTCCGCCTTCACACTGGAGGGCTCTTCTAGTCAGTCACTCCTGAAGCGACAAACCAGCTGGTCTCTGCCAGCCCCACCCCACCCGTGGCAGAGGGACTCAGGAGTGACAGTGGTTTCACCAGTGATACAGTGCTAGTTGACGCCTCTATCACAGTCTGGCTGTCATACTGGTCCTGGGTGATGCACTGATATATCACCTAGGCCTACACAACACTATTACAGACTTTAGGAGTGCATGGGTAAAGAGTAGCAAAATAACATTAAGGGGAGGGGAAAACAAATGAGATTCCATTGATTTTAGCAGAACTTGCATTTGGTTTTCATGTCCAGAGTTTAATCTCCCTGTAAATACACTGTTTATATCACTTCCTTTTTTTCTTTTTTTGTAGGCTTCAAACCCTCTTTACCGAAAACCTATTTCCACCCATAGCTTAGATTTCACATTCAACAAGCTTAACAGGACCTATAATGGTACAGTTGATTGACCCTGTGCTTGAAGGTGGAAGAGAGAGTTGAATGCTTGACAATTGCTTGGCTTCCTCACCGCTTCCCAAAAAGGAAGACTGAATCCTCTACAGTGGGACAGTATTCTAAACTTTGACTTGAATGGCAGGAGATGGCTTCTATTGCACATTGAGGACAAATGGGTAGCAGCCCATGTGCTCTGCAGATCTCTAACCCAAGCCCCGCTGATGTGCTCAGAATGTGTTGTCACTGACCTGGAGCTCTTGATGCCTCGGAAGCGCCAACCTATTGAACAATGTGCCATATAGCAGCTTCAGCCATATCTTGGTAGGAAAAAAACATGCAGGTCCATTTCATAGGGGTATTGTGTCACTGCTGGTTTTTAGGGGAGAAAAACTAGCATTGGAGAAGGTGGTGGAAGCATTGTTTTTTTAAAAAAAAAAATCCAGGTGTTAAACAGTTTTTAGAATAAATTTTTATATTAAAAAAATAAAAGCAATTGCATATATGTGCTATGAGTATACTTATTCCTTTGCTTCCATGATCCATTTTTTTTATGAAAAGGTGTGTTGCACTATATTTAAGGACTTTTTATCAGAATTTAAATTAATATAAACAAGGAAGACTGCTTGTTCAGCCCATCAGTTTTAGGTTAACCTGTACACTTACAAACTGCTCAGTTATCTGAAATTCCACGTTACAGCAGTCACAGTAGCTTTTAAGTAGCTGGAAATGTTTTGACTCCAAGCATGCTTATTTAGGATTAATTCCCACTGAACTTTACTTCCAAGTACACATGCTTAGCATCTGGTTGTTAATCTTTCTAACCTGAATTTATCAGCCCCTGTTTGCTCACTACGTGACCCATGGTGAAAATAAAATAAACCCAAGTGTGGACACTGTAATATTTGCATAATTCAACTAACCACAAAACTTAAGATACATAATCTCTGTTTCTGTTCAATGTCACCAGTTTTGCATGCTGGCAAAGGAGACAACTAGAGGTCCTCTAAAGGCTGCTCACTAGTTCTCACTATATGACACATTAGGTTTAACCTAATCTACTTTAACACTGAACAATAAAGATCTTTAAAGAAGCACAGTGTTAAATGTATTAAGATCAGGTTTCTAAATGCCTAGTTACAGAGAGGCAGCGTATAAAGTACTTTTGTTTTATAAAGCTTACTGTTTGTTGGCAGTGACATTGCATTTCCTCTTCGCGAAAAAATCAGCCTTAATGCTGCGTCACCTTGTCCAAGGGGCAAAGTTGCTAGGTTCACTGTTCAATAATCTGTAATGAAGAGGTGTGGCAGCAGGCAAACAATTGGATGGGCTGAAAAGCAAAATCGAGTGAGTGGTGGGACTACTGCAGCCCAGGAAGGGAAAAATTTCATATTATTCCACGCAGCCGACATGTAGCAAAATGACAACTGCAAAGCACATGGGGTAGCCACTTGCACCTACTCCACCAAGTAATGACCATAGCATCACAGCAGCAGCTCAGGTTTAATATGACATGTATGAAAGGTCTTAAGCACACAAAGACCATTATCACAAACCCAAATATGATTTTAATGAAGTGCTGCTTCAAGTTCTTGCAATGACTGGGGAAAGAACAGTGCTCAAAACATTTCGTGACTCTGCAATTATAAAAAATAAGAGTCTATACACTTCCCTTATACATACAATATTACTGCAAACATTGTCCAGTTTCAATATAGCAGGCAGCTGCAAACTGAATTTTGTTAGGACTTTAATGACAGTTTCTTAAACTTCCCAGTTAAACTATCACTCCCAACACCTACATGTGCAGTGTAGATACATCAAGTATGAATTTAAGGCTACAACTTATCTCTAATTGTGTAGCCTAATGCTTGGAAGCATTTCTTTTATCCATTAGTTGAGCCTGCAAAACAAATTTTAAAAAAGAAAGAAACATAATCTTGAGAATTAGAGTATATCTATTTCTTATGGTAATTTAAGAGACTGTTGTATCACAGCCTCAGTGCAGAAGGCAACATAAAATAAATAAAAGGCTAGCCAAGCTACCACTGATTCTCTCATTCTGACCCTTACAGGTCACAAAATGCATTTGCCAGGAGAAAACCAAGTTATTTTCATTTCCTGCTGGAGCAGTAGGTGCAGACATAGACCAATAGGCTGTTTAAGCTTGCTGCAATGAACACAATTACTATCTGCTACCCAGCATCAAACTGTGTTTATTTAACATTTATATATGCCACCTTTCCCTCAAGGCCTCTAAAGGCTTTATAATGGCAACATAACCAATAAGAAGAGAACAGCCTATGGCATGTAAAAATAGAACACTCATCAATCAAAGCCAGGATTGATGGAGGAATGAGAAGAGTTGTACAATTACCTGACACACTAGAACTTATGAACTTTCCATCTTAACCACATTAATTAATTCACTCACACAAATAAAGTTGTCTCTTACACATCATGGTGGCTGGACATAGTGGAAAAGCACTGTTTGGCTAATAGCAAAGAAAGGTTGCCTATAACAGATTTACAGTGATAAAGGGCCACGTTACAAAAGGCTGAAATTGTCCTTCACTGTTAAAATAAACTGGCTCCAGCTTCATCTCAAAATGAAAGTGTAAAGCAGCCAAATTAAAGGAGGGGTGGAAACTTGAAGACAACAACAGTTAGGTACTGCAAAGCACCTCATGCCACTTACACCTTCTGAATGAAATGGCCGTTGAACACTTCAACAGAGAATGTGACAGAACTACAGAATTTAAATGGCTATCAAGTGTTTGTGTCATTCCTATAATAATCTGTAATGAGCATTTCAATAACAGCCAGTTATGGAGAATCACTGTTATTGGCGTAGTTGGCTCAGTGCCTAGTATTGAATGAAGTAACAATCTCTGATGGATTTGGTTCTTCAACAAGTACCGCAAGCCAGTAAATAACTGCAGAATGAATATTTTTGCCATCATTAAGCTACTGCATTTCCTTGGCACAGAAGTTTGCCAAGCAACCAGTCTAACAAGAAATATCACCTGATGACCACAACGCCAAAGACTGCATCAGCTTAAATGTATAAAAGTCAAATCTAGCCACTTAAAAAAACCCCACTTATTTTACAAAAAAGATACAATTAAGAAATTCAAGTTGTTTTATAAACTAGCAGAGGTTAGCACATCCAGCGCCTGTCTCCCTGTAATTCATTTACTGCCTCAGCTAGGAATGCCTATGGTATATAATGCAAATGAGGTTTTTTTAAAAAAAACCACACAAATTGTGACCTAGTTCTCATGTTGCTAACATATGGAAGGAAGCCAGGGAATGTAAAATTAGAGATTATAGGACACATTAACCCTGGACACAGATTTCTTTACAGAGATGTGCCTGAATGAAAAGCATTGTTCCCTTGGCCGCTTCCAAAACCATGCCAATTAAGGCCAAGCACATACAAATAGTAATGTATGCTAACAATAAGTCCGATCTAAATGAAGGAGGTATGTGCAACAAAACAAAGGAGAACCAGCTACTATCATTTTGTCAAAACAGAACTCCCCTATTTTGTTTACTGAAGTGAAAACACAGTTCTTTGCTGTTAAATATCTACTACTTCAATTAAACAGTTCTTTATACTTGGGACAGCCTTGGACACTTCCCTCTCAATCATCTCCAACTGTTGCATTTCAGGAGTATCTATTTTCTCTTCTCTATTTTCTCACACCAACCCATATGAGTGATGCAGGCACATTTAAAAATGCTCTCTGCCTACCACTGCTCTAGGGAAATGTTAAAAGTATGGCTAGACCCATCAACTGTCTTATATCAACACAGATATTACACTGAATACACAGACAATGACAGAAAGGGGGTGTAACTCAAACAGATGGTAAGAGTAGTGCTGAGCCTGCATGGACCTCCTAAAGATGGTTAGGAGAAGAGTACATCTGCATTTGTATATTTTGTTCCAAAGCAGCACAAATGACAAATATTTTATACAGCAGACAGCTGCTTTCACATTTATATTCCAGCAAAAGTAGTTGGCAAGTCCTAAACAATAGGTAAGTTTACTTTCTTAGTTCTCAGCAGTTGTTTATTGTGGAAGACCAAACAGTAATACACAAGTCTATGTAAAGTAGGGTTGCCATATTTCAAACAGTGAAAATCCGGACAGAAAAGTTGTGCTTTTTCTGGCAAGATTGCAAAAAAATTGACATTTTGCAGCTATTTTAAGGAAAAATTGGCCAAATTGGCATTGCTGACATGGGCTGCCATATGTCCAGATTTTCCCAGTTGGGTGATTTCTGTCCAGACACTGCTGATGACTGCGGTATTCCAAATATGTCTGGGAAATTCCGGATGCATGGCAACCCTAAGTAAAGAAACTTTTGAAAAACACAAAGGGTTATAGCACCCTCTGGTGGCTTAAATTTTATTCAATGATACAAATTTCTTTTTTTTTAAGTCAAGATCTCTAGAATGCAAATGTTCACTAGAAGGGCTTGAAATTTACAAAAGCATATATTGACACCCAACTTTGTCTTGTCTGCAAGTGGAACATACTTCTGCTCACAGTGGAACTTGCCCTTCCTCTACTCCAGAGGGTTGGGGACATTTCATGGCAGATTTTGGGGGGGGGGCTCAGGGGGAGGAAGAGGATATCCATGCACTGGGTATCATCCAGAGTTTTTAATGTACAAAAAGATCTTCCCATTCTCATACCATTTAAACATAGTCTTTTTGAAGTTTACTTTATTGTTGTGACAACCACTGCATTTTACCAGTGAGGCAATTGAGAAGCAAGGATCCTGGATGTGCTTTGAGGTAGCAGATCATTAATGGAATGCATCATCTCCACGTAGTACACAAGCATATTAATATCTAAGGCACACAATTTCTGCACCTGAGCAAGATTTTGAAACGTATTTCACATCATGATCTAAAGCACCAAATGCTGGATGGAGAAAGGGCTCTGTGGAAGAGGGCCTAGCGCCCTATTACACTCTCAGTCCTTACATTTTAACACAACTGAGAACAGCAACTAAGAACTTTAAACAACTGCAAATGCAATGTGATCAGGATTTGCTTGGCTTCCTCTTTTCTCACAATCTTTATGGCTCTGTGGTTCACAAAACCACTGGAGTTAAAAAAAAAAAAGCCCTTTAAAGTGTTTTTAAAAATGGGATAGCAGACGACACACAGCTGTTTGAATTCAGAGTCAAAATTTACAATTTCTGTACTGATTCTCAAATAACTTTATAGCAGAATTTTAACATACAACAACATTAGGCAAAATAACAAGAAAGAATTACCTGCTCGATCCTTCCTGCTTCTAGAATTTGGTTTGCTTAATGAAACACAGCAGTTGTGCTATTTTTGTGCACCAATTCTCTGCAAGTAGCTTTCCCATGCTACTTTCCTATAAGTCTCTGCTTCATCTGGGCGACTGGGCGCAGATAAGATACCACGGCCGACAATGATGATATCTGAACCTCTTTTACCAATCACTTCCTGAGGGCTGAGGTACTTCTGCCCAAGCTTATCACCTGCAATGGATCACAATCACAAATATGCCATGTTATGCTTGCTCTCCAGGAGTTTCCTTCATAAAAGAGTTTCAAGAATGCTGGTGAACTCCAGAAAGTGTTCCCCATGCTAACACTGGGTACAGATTTATCCTTATACACTGATACCTCGGTTTAAGAACAGTCCGGTTTAAGAACGATTTGGTTTACAAACTCTGCAAAAATGGAAACAGTGTCTTGGTTTGAGAACTTTACCTCCGTCTTACAACGGAATCTGAACGATGGAAGGGCACTGGCAGCGGGAGGCCTCATTGGGGAAAGCACGCCTCGGTTTAAGAATGGTTTTGGTTTAAGAACAGACTTCCGGAACAGATTAAGTTCGTAAACCGAGGTACCACTGTATTATTAAAATGCTATTAAGTGTGCACAGGAAATAAGCATGTTCTAAAAGGATCTAACCAAGATGAGATAATCAACAACATGAGGTACTGCACATCAGAGCAAATAATAATAACCAAATAGCACAAAATAACAGCTTTCTTAAAGGGTTATTAACACTGATTAAATATGAAACATAAAGCCTCACTGGCATATCCATGGCAAATATGCCTTGATATTTGCATATAATTTAAAGCATTGCAAGGTTGCATACAACACAGCAGGGACTGGTTTGCAGCCTATGTGTGCAGAGATCCACGCATACAGCAGGACTTCCCATTCCTCTCCCAACAGACCCTTAAGATCTGCCCTGGAGGGACCTCCAGCACCCTACAGTGTAGCGCAGGAGGCTACAGGGGAGAGTTCCACTGTGCAAGTGGAAACCAAGCGATTGACACATGGAAACATATGTGAGAGATGTGATTTGTCTGCTGTTACAAATTCTGAACTTGCATACAAGCACAGATAAGTAGGAAATTATTTCCAGTAACCTTAATATCTAGTTAGTTTTCAGTGAATGAAATAAGAAAATACTGGACAGAGCATTATGAACATTTAGGGAACTTGTATATTGTATTTTATGATACTGAACTTATTTGGCTGCTCCTAGTGTGGAACGGTTAGTATGTTTTACTTCTACATTTTACTTTGTAGACCTGTTTATCATCTTCCCCACTCTCCTCACTGTAGTACATGAATTGGGCAATTCTGAGACTATTTGGATGTGATCTCTCACCCAAGGCTAGGGAATGCAGAACCAGACATACAAATCTAAAGGCAATCTTAATGTTAGGACAGGGAAGGGTATAATCTGAAAGGAACTACTTGGGACTTTGACTGCATTTTCACCCTCACCAGCATACAAACCAGAAATATTTATGAGTGTACCTCTGAATTATTTCAATTATTCTGGTATTTTCATAAATATTTTGTACCATCAAATAAAGTGCCACAGAATTGCTTACCTCCAGCCAGCATCTGAACACCAGGAGTCAGATGAAGAAATTCAGGTTTGTCAATAATTCTGGAGCCAGAAATAAATCCCAGAATAAAATCCGAGTGTTCCTCTGCCATTTTAACCTAAAGGAAAACAAGTAAACAAGAGCAGTTAGAAAATGCTTTACACTCTTGCTCTAGAATGGAGGTACAAATACTAAACAAGGTGCTATTATGCAAGCACAAAGACTTGCAGCCTTAACAAAATCAAGACATGATAAAGAATCAAGAGACTGTACTGATCAGAACATCATACAATCCACTTACCTCCGTTCACAATGGATACCATTATCTCATTAGCAAATGAGCATGCCAATCACAAACATAACCTCCTTGCTTCCTTTGCCTCACCCCATTTCCCTCAATTCCTACCCACACTCCCCCAAGAACTTTGTTTTTCATTTTTCAGAAGTGTAAACTCCCACTACTTTTCCTCAGACATTAATTTCACTGCAGTATTATGCTGCTACACTTCCATTCTGATCTATTCCAGAAAAAGCACCAGCAAATATTATCTTTGCTGGCTATGTCCAATTGGAGAAACTTAAAGTAGCACATTAAAATCCAAGAAATGCTGCTTTTCAAAAGAGCTTCCCCCCTCCTCCCAGATGGTGGTGGTGGTGGTGGGAGATCTAGACCATTCAAGATATTTTGTTGAGATGAACGCTCCAACTTACCACAGCTTTTGTATAGTCACCAGTGGCCAGCGACCCTTCTGAGCTCATCTCACCGATCAAGAGACATCCTCTTTGTAAAGGATGCCCTATTTCTTTCAATCCCTTAACAACTCCAGGTCCAGGAACAGCATGAGCATTAACTATATCTGACCAGGATGCTATTTTGAAAATACCACCTGAAACAGAAAACAGACAAGGTATCAGTTAAGCGTCTTTTTGGCAATCAGATAACTACTTAAGAGATTGACCAGGGATACCCTTTTCACAACTTTTATTACCACTGTAGAAATATTGTCCAAAGTCATATTTTCTACACCTATCAAGGTCATAACTACACAGTACTATCACGATATGGAATATCAATATTCTATATTTGTTAGCACCCTGTAGGCTAGCCTCAGGCTTGGTTTCCTCAGTATTATTTTTCTCAATATAGCATACAATTTGAATAAAAGTCAGCTCAAAAGCAAGGCCCTTGAAGGCTTGAAAATAAAGAGCTAGTTTCAAGTCAGTGAAGGCCACATCAACATTTCAAATTAAGAGTACTAGGAACATATGCAGCCCTATAGAGATATGCAACACATTATAGGTTGAAAAGAGGAGAGGGGTTAGTAGTTATGCCAAATTCACCTTCATACTGATGCTTCACAGTATTTCCAATGTCTGCAAACTTGCGATCTTCAAATATCAAGAATTCATGCTTATCTGCAAGTGCTCTCAACTCCTTGGCTATTTCTTGGGTGAAATCATCCAGAATATCAATGTGAGTCTTCAAGATACAGATGGAAGGGCCCAAAGTCGCAGCGAGCTGGAGCAATTCTTTGGAGTTAGTCACATCAGCAGAAAGACACAAATTAGACTGCTTTTTCTCCATCAGCCTGAGAAGTTGTGCAGCGAGGGGATGAGTGTCTGGCAGTTCAGCCCGAGCAGCAAAGCTCATTTCTTTGCACATTCTTTTCACGGGAGGAGTACCATTTTGCTCAGGTGGTTTAATAATATTCTCCTGGATGAATTTTTCTACTCTTGCCACCATCTCAGGAGAAACTTTTTCTTGCTGCTCAAGGATCTTGAGAATTTTAGATAAGGTGCATACAGAGTGTAGGCGTATGCCATGCTTCTCCAACAGGGCTACCCCTCCTTGCTCTCTGTCCAAAAGCACTATAGCATCTGTAACCTTCAACCCCTCTTTCCGAAGGGTCTCTGCCGTCTCCAGAACACTTGAACCAGTGGTAACTATATCTTCAATGATCAGACAAGTTTCTCCTGAGTTTATAGTCCCCTCCACAAGACGTTTGGTACCTTTTGAAGCAAAAAAGGGCATTTTTCATTAACCTACCAATACAAAAAAAACCAAGCTTGCCAGCTCAACTGAAAATATTATTGCTACTACAGTGGTACCTCGAGTTACAAACGCCTCAGGTTACA
Organism: Podarcis erhardii; assembly: GCF_964252035.2. Taxonomy (NCBI): domain Eukaryota; kingdom Metazoa; phylum Chordata; class Lepidosauria; order Squamata; family Lacertidae; genus Podarcis; species Podarcis erhardii. The sequence goes on along the minus strand of NC_138497.1, from coordinate 94,653,430 downwards.
AACTCCACTAACCTGGAAGAGTTACCTCGAGTTGAGAACTTTGCCCCAGGATGAGAATGGAAATTGTGTGCTGGCGGCGCAGCGGCAGCAAGAGGCCCCATTAGCGAAAGCACGCCTCTAGTTAAGAACAGTTTCAGGTTAAGAACAGACCTCCGGAAAGAATTAAGTTTGTAACTAGAGGTACCACTGTATTATTAAAAACAACACGTGCACTACACCAGTTAATAAAAACTTGTGGTTAAAACTTCTGCACTAAGGCTCCTAAATCACAGGTGTGTTGTTTTTGTTTAGTCGTTTAGTCATGTTCGACTCTTCATGACCCCATGGACCAGAGCACGCCAGGCACTTCTGTCTTCCACTACCTCCCGCAGTTTGGTCAAAACACAGGTGTGTTATGTACATCAAATTATTACCTTTCTAGATCTGCTAAAACAACAAACTGTATACACACTACCGAGGAAGTTGGAAACTTTGTTAATTTATTATAAACATATTTGCTGTCTTGAATATTCATTGCTTATAATGCCAATATATATGATCTAGGTAAATCTGATTCTTTTTACCATAATCTTTAGCTTCTTTTCGCCGTATAAGCATTGGGATCTGGTTGGTTGAGCAGATGATTGTAGCCAGGGGCAAAGCCGTGTATGGGACCCCGCACACAGAGTCATACTTGATTGCAGCATCCTTTGCTGTTTGAAAAAGGAAACCTGCTACCTGAAAGAAATTGTTTTAAATATTAGATAGGTTCTACCATTATAACCAAACATTAATACATTGTCAATAAAATAAGGAGAGTCCACAAAGAATCACCAGAAAGTGAAACCATAAGCACCAAAGATCACATGGATTTTGTTTCTTCACATGATGCTTACTTCATCACTTAATTATGCTTGTGTTCTTTGTATTTAGGTTGAGGAGCAACAAGCAGTGATAGCTTATTTATTTCCTTGGAAGAATCATGTATTTGTGTGATCTCTGTTGCACTAGTGGGAATTCTTGTGTTGAGTTCCGCTAGCACAACTATTTGGTTGAATATGGCATAAATGATAAGGTATGCTACCGAGTTCTGAGAAGGGTATCCTTTGCAACAATGCTGACAAGACAGAACAATGTTCTTATCTCTTTGTGCCCTTCTTCCACCCATATCCCTCAACCTCACCTTCCACTACAGCCAATTATGCATGAGGGAAAAACCCACCCCAACATGGTTCCAGGAGTACTACTAGCTGGCAGGATTGTATCTTTGACAACCGCCCTCTTCCCCAGCAACTAGTTGACCTTCGTGGTCCCTTTCTGACTCTTCTAACACTCTTGCCATGTTTGTTTGCTTGTTTAAAAGAGGCTTTTCAAATCTTCAGGCATGGCTGGCCTCCAACTCCTCTCAGTCCCAGTCAACATGGTTAGGGCCGGAGGTGATGACAGCTGTTGTCCGTTAGTATCGAGAACACTAAATTAGAAAAGGCATTAAAGCATTTTTGTCCTGCTGAAAAGGCTCACAGAGAAGCTGACATAAATTCGATAGCAGCAAGCTGCCCCCCGTTTACACCCTCGTAAACCCTTTTCCCCCAAAAGGGGGAAGAAAAAAAATGTGGAGAGGCAAACCCCAGTCAGGACCAGTTCTTACAGCTGCACAGCGCAGCTTATAATGACCCCCAGCTGCAACAGAAACACGAGGCGCTGGTCTCTCGGCCTCCCTCCTCCAACTGCCTCGGCCCCGCCTTCCTCCCTCACGCGCGCCCCGCTCCCGCCCGCCCGCCCGCCCGTGGGGCTCACCTTGTTGAGCAGGGCCGGGTGCGACACGATGACGCGCAGGTCGACATAGGCCGGGGAGAGGAGGCCGCTCTTGAGCACGAACTCGCCGAAGCGCACCGCCTGCACGCCGTACAGCTCCGAGGCTAACGCTTCCATCCTTCCAGGCTCTCGTGCGTACGTACGGAGGACAGCGCGCGCCGGGGCAGTCGCCGAGTAATGACGCAAGGCAAGGCGGGGCGGGGCAACCCTCCTCTGTCGCTAGGAAACGGGGCGATTCCTTACGAGGCGCCACGTGCACATGCGCGCTAGGGGAGACTACTCTTACCCAACCGGACCTACTATTGTATTAGTGGCACCTGGGTTTCTCTTGCATCCTAGCCGGTGCTATTTGCTTGGAAAGAAGGGGGTGCAATTGGTACCGGAGGAGGAGTGAAGGTTGTATATGCTCCGCGGAGAAGGCAGGGAGGCTTGTTTTGCAGTTGCTTGTGCTACTACTACACGGATATTCTGGTGCACGTGTGTCCGGGTGGACGCGTGTGGACATCACCTAGCAGACACTGGTGTAGAGGCACAAAGCGGCGACTCCCCCCCCCCAACCCGGTCTCTAGAATAGAGCTACCCAGGAGAGGAGAGATGGGCGTAGACAGGATTTATGTGGGGGGGGGGGCAGGACTTTTGTTGGGGGAGGTAGGACCGACGTGGTTGGTCAGTTTGTTATTTCTATTGTTTTACTTGATCGAGGGAGGCAGATGCCCCCCTTAGCTACGCCCATGCCTTGGAGGCGTTTGAGGGGGAAAGCGGTGTGTACATTTAATTTAGGGGAGTACGAGAAGAGGGCCATGCACTCGCAGTGGGGGCGCCGCCTGTGCGTCCAAAAGCCGAATAAAAACTCCATCGCCAAAGGAAAAATCCCTCGGAGTGCAGCACTAGGATGGATGGAGGGACGACAACGACACTGGAAGCAACATTTGCGTCGGAAGAATACTGAATAGGGTCCATTTTGAAAGAGAAGCTTCGGGCTTCTCAGGGATGGATAACTTTTTAAAGAAAGGACTACAGGTTTTCCCGATTGAGATGTGTTTTGAACTTTGGTGCAAATAAGGACCTGGGAGCATGGCCGTAGCCAGGAATTATTGGGGAAGGCGGCAGAACCGAGTTATCTGTGACGCAATTGGTTAGTTCAGTTCAGTTATTATAATTTACGGTATTTATTTTCAGCCGCACCCCCCTGGGAGCCAATAATCACCTGCAGGGTCGTCTAGCACGTTCGGATCTACTCGCTTCGTAAGAGCTCGGGCATTTCTCACATTAAGGACGTCCTCTGTTACGGACGTTTAATCTTTAGGCTCTGCTAAAAGTTCGGGGTCACACACTACCACCTTTAGCACTGAGTAGCCTGATCAACATAGACCAGAGGAAATTAACAGTTTTGGTGTTCGTCATGTAGCAAAATTTGTATTTTTTTTAAAGGTAGTGTTAGCAATATCAAAATCGAATTTGCCCGAACACAGTAGAGCTAATCAATTCTCATTATTTCAAGGTTCATATTACAGTATTAAAGCACATATGTCAAATCATAAATCCTATTTTAGAAAAGTAGTATAGATAATGGACTTTCATTAAGCACCCCCCCTTACTTTTCAGCTGTATCTAAAGGCTTTACATGGCAGGCAGCTCTCACAATTTCTTCTCCTGTGTTCTCTCCCCATACTATACAGTGTCATATAAGTCAAAATAAAAGCTTGTCTTTATAATATCCGTCTTAATTGATTTTATCAGCAGAATTGCTTTTATATTAAAAAATAAAAATCCCATACTTGAATCTTTTGTATATTGTATTTATAAGGAAGGCAATAGCCTAAAATGTAGATTTTATCATCTGTAGATAACATATATATTTATATATACTGCAGAAGAGTAAGAACATGTGACAGCAGGAAATCACTTTACAACATTACACATGAAGAATCAGAAGTATAAATAAAATATTTACAAAATGTTTTAGAAAACACATATGCATACAAAACAAAATCAATAATAAAATAATGAGATAACACTTAAGGCAGACCAGCAAAAGACTGAAAATGATTAAGGCTGTGGAATTCGTTTGCACCTTGAAATTTTTTAAGCTCTTAATACAATCCCTACCACACCACCACCACCACCACCACAGAAATGATTGTTGCAAATATTTTTAAAAGTGTATTTTTAGTAGTCTGCTGTGCCCTTTACATGTCTGACCTTATTTTTCAGTAGTATACTGTTGAAGTGACATGCTAGCAAAGGCAGACTCAATGGTTTGACAGAAAGATGCAAAAGCACCAGCACTGAAAAAGAGAGCATAAGGATAAGATATGGCTTAAGTAGAACAGATGTTTGTTACTACTAGCTTCAGAGTATAAAGCTGAGAAATTACAGAATCCTGGCATGTTAACAGTCACTAGTATAACGATTCTAGAAGCAGTTTGATATTGGACAGCTTGGGGAGCCAAAAAAAAAAAAAGGGATCTGACATTTATTCTCTTAGGAAAGCACCATTTTCTGATGTGTCAGTCCATAAACAATCAGCTTTGGGGAGAAACCAGAGCCCTGTGGAGGATTTTCTTCTACAAATGGATAGGAAAGATGTTGTCCATGCAATGGCACACATATTCATCGGAGAACTAAGTTGTGTATAGCAATTCCTAGTTACAATCCAATGGTCCCAAACCGTGGCTAGACACACTTTGTTGCATACAACTAACGGCTGCAGATGACATATCCAACAAAATCAGCAGAGGATGAAGGGCACACATGTACACAGAGATATGCAGCCAGTCTTAAGTTGCTTTGTTACAAAAGATTAAAAGCAAGATTCCAGGAATTGTCACACATAATGCCTAAATGACATTTGAGCCTCTTGGATGTTACTGATGTTGCTGCAGAAGATAAGACATCCATGGTATTCTGGTTCAATGTAGATTTTACATTCACATTACAAAGCCCTTTGAAGCAAAAACTGCTTTATGCCTGAGAAAACAACTCTCAAGACTTCATGATAAAACAGCAGTTAGTCCTCGTCTTAAATCCTGCCTATTTGCTTGCCACAGATTCAGGTATTTTTCCCCCATAGGTGATTATTCCATAGGGATTTCAATGTACCATAGAGGTTTCTTCTTCAAGGATGCTTAAGTAATCTCTTTTGCATTTCCCCAGAATCACAAATAAAATAACCAAAAGTAGGTACACATTTTGACAGTCACTCTTCCACGTATATGTAGAAGAACAGAACTAGAAAGTAGGTAGGCATTCTTGATGTGGCTACTGCAGCTGGAAAGAACAAGGAGATGTGGCAAAGATCCACATCTATTTATTTTATCATATCTAAAAGTTGTGATGCTTTACTGAGGTTGACCTTGGTTCCAGTGAAGTGATCCATGACATGCAGTCTGGTCTCACTATGTTACGTATGTTTATTCAGAAGCAGCGCTGGCTCAATGGTTATCGTGTAACGTGAAGAAGCCGCCTTGCGCAGATGCTGAAAGCCTGGAAACAGAACTGTTCATGTTGCATGGCCTGTAATGCATCCCTGAACTAGCTCACGGCACTCAGATGCAGTGGAGGATGCTGCCCCATCAACAGAGCTGAAGTCTCCTTGGCTTTTGTACATAGAATGGGGAAAGACACCATCTTGTCCCTTTGCCTCTGACATCAACATGTTTTGGGCTGCCCATGCTCGGAAGGAAGTACCTACTGTGTTCAGCGGAACTAGCTTTCCATTAAGTATGCATAGGATTGTAGCTAGCCTAGGTCACACTGAAGCCACTGGGACTACTTAGTTGTGACTAATATCTTCCATTGATTACAGTGGGATTCCGCCATGGGTAACTTGGGCTGGATCTTGGCCGTCGTTTATACCTGAGCCGATATGCTCCGCCTCTGGATGATTGTCAGTGCCTTGAGGAACTGTAGCAACTAAAAGGAACCTCAAGAGTTGATCCTATCCCCACATTCCTTATTATAACAGTGGGTTGGATGATCACTGCATGTTCATAGTATAACAAACCTCTTGATTAAAAAATAGCAGGAAAAAACCACTTCATTGAAAAGTTAAAGGACATCAGCTTCTTTCCCTATGGAAAGGCCCTCTGCTTTGTTGAACCACATTTTCTAGCCAGAAAATCTAAGTCAAGTACCTTTCTCCTTTTCTGTACTGATTTGTTGGCTTGTTTCTTGGTTCACCAGACATCAGTGTGTTCACCACCTTTCTTATTACTCTCACTCTAGCAAGAACATTTACAGCTCCTGATTTGATCTGTTTGGGGTTTTGGGCAAGAGAAAGGAGAAAACGGTAAAATACTCCAGGTTAATATAATATGTCAGGTGCCACTGAGAGGCTACAGAACCCTTGTCACTTGGCTAACAGGTTGCCTAATCCTGACAGCTACTTAGGACACAAGTGACTAAAAGATGTGCCAGAACCATTAGTATATTGTGTTCAACAAATGGATGCCAACTGAACAGGCAAAATGAGAGAGCTCACCATGCCTTTGATTATTACTAGGTCCATTGCCACATTGCAGAGTTTATAGAAGATTAGTTGGTGGGATAGAGGAAAAAGTTAACTATGAATTGCTGATTGATTTCTAAATGATTAGGATATGGTCAGTCACTGTCTTGGCACTAAATTCCTCTTGGTGTGAAAAGCTGGACTAGTTCTTACAATATTAATTTGAGATAACTGCAATTTGGAACTATTCAAAAGCTTCTTAGTTTGAAAATACTTTGATGATTTATAAGGGGCTATTAAGTTAGTGGCGTGTTTAGTGCACAATAATGGACCAATGACTTTTTATATTAATAGTCTTTTTTGAATTGTTATTTAACACCAGAGTTTGGGATGGAACAAATATGCTAGCATAGAAGTTAGGATTCTGGAGCTAGGAAGAGAGATGCATGTGTACAAATATGCAGTAAACTACCAGTCTCACACATCAAGACTAATTTTGAAGCAATAATTGTAAGGATGGACCCACTATGTTTACCACACTTTGGCCAACTTTGGATTGATTTCACAACTGATCAACTTTTAAAACTGAAAAAGGAATAAGATTCCTTTTCATTTTACAGACTATATGAGAATTCAACAAACATTCTGCAATAGAAAAAGTCTTTGACATCTAGTTTACAGATAACAGTAATTATTGTAACATAGCCTTTTCTTAACACACAGGTTTCACAAAAAAGTCTGTACAAGAGCTATAAAAATTTACTTTAAAAAATGTCTCATTGTGCTTCATCAAAACATTTTTTGTTCCAGTGAATTTACCATCTTAGCCGTAGCACATTGCTACTTTACAGTATGTTAGCTTTGAACATGTGAATGCTGGAGAATCCAAAGGACTTTTGACAAAGGTATACTATGATCCTGACCAATACGGCATACCTAAGTCACTTTACAGGCAAAGCTGACATTATGATAGCACAAGGGCCATAAAAAAACAATTCTGCCACAAGGTTAATTCTTATTGAAGACAAGTGGAATTCTCCTAGTGAAACAGAGCTTCATTAGGACTTGAGGAGCAACTATTTCTGCAAAATCTCGAATCCAGTCCAGTGTTGTTGTTTCAGGAAATGCTGGCTGTGGAGGGTCAGCCTAGTTTTATTTCTTTACTTTTCGTTGCCTTTCAAATACATGAGTTAAAGTTTAATAAGATCAGCAAGGGTGTCCAGGTCTTTTAGAAGGCTGCCTTTCAAAAGTAAGGCAATGGTGTTTTGGTTACCATTTTCAAATGATGTATTTTTCTAAAATATTCTTCTGTATTTGACATGACTTCATCATTGCAAGATAAGCCACGCGAGGAGTTGCATATGCAACATCTGAAAGCCTCTAGTTCTAACCAGTTAGATAATGCAACTGCTGGAAAAGTACATACACTTTCTTTGACATCACATCAACTAGAATACTTTACACAGACATAAAGAGAGAGATTCCACCTTCTCTCTTTTCACACGCCATGGTGCTTCAGTGTCAAATCAAGGTACTTGTATTGCATTATATTCCTGGGTTCATCCTGCTCATTATGAAACTCTTAACATTGGGAATTGGCCGCACATCAAACTGGTGTTTGCGGCGTTCAATGAAGCTGGATAGGCGTGAGGTATCCAGTGGGATTTTGGAATAGCTGCCGTTGTGAAACTGCAACCAAGGGTGCTGCAGACAAGTGGCTGCTGTTGGCCTCCTCCTGAAGTCTTCCTGAAGGATGACAGTGATGAAGTCTCTGGCAGCATGGCTTACATCACAGAAGTACTCACTGGGAAAGCTGAAGTCCACTCGGCACACATTGATGCAAGTCTCCTCCCTGCTTTCATCCAGAAAGGGGGACACACCACTCAGCATGACATAGGTGAGCACACCCAGGCTCCAAATATCTGTGCCCAGTGAAACAGGAGCACCTTGGATAACTTCTGGAGCAGCAAATTCAGGGTTTCCAAGGAGATGATGAACATGGTAATGGCCAGTGATTTGAACAGCATCTTCCAGGTCTATTAGCTTAACGCGAGGCACCGGGATCCGCAAATCAATGAGCAAATTTTCTGGCTGTGGAGAGCAAGGATAAAAAAAGGTTCCATTGTTCATTGCTTTTGTATTATAAATCAGTTTAAGCCAACATTTATCACATTTACAGCCTGCCTGCCTTCCACCACAGAACCCAGGACAGTGTATATGTGGTTCCTGTGGTCCTTCAGATCATACATTCTTTTGCTTTTCCTGTTAAGGAAAAAAATGTACCAACAATGTATGTGCTGGCACTTCTTCAGAACACACGTATGTCCCAAGTAAGTACTATAAGTATTTGCTCAGCTAATTTGGAGGCTTTACATTTTGGTACTTACAGAGCATTTCAGTGAATATTTGCTCAGAAGTAAGTTCCACTGTGTTCAATAGGCCTTACTTTCACGTATAGAGGATTGCAGCCTTAATTATAATATTAGATTGACCACCCAGCAAAGCACCATGCACAATGCACAAACTTGAGTGAAAGGTTTCAATGGATACCAGCTGAAGGATAGAGACATTTTGAAACTTGTCTACATTGGAGTACAATGATGTTTAAAACAAAAGGCACTACAGGAGGCCAGCCTGTAAGATGTACAGGCCACAACTGCCCACTAGGTAGAGGTGGGTGAATGGCAAGCATCATGTACAAACTTACAGAAAATATTTTACATCTTAGATTTATGCAGATATAAGTTCATGTCCGAGTAGTAGTTTGAGAAAAAACCTAGTTAAGCAGAAAAGGCAACAAAACTGCTATAAGCCAACACTGTGTATGTTTTGAGTTGCAGTGCAGACATGTAGACAGTCTGGTTACTCAGGCCATTTCACTAAAAAACAAGAATAAGCCTCTGTTGCACTGCTTATTCCATGTGCATATGTTGCTGAAGTATCCATGTTTCACAACATTCTGAGCCAGTCTAAGGAAGGATTTAAGCTTCATGTAAGCAACATATACCGGTAAATTAGCTTTATGTTTACATCTCTATCAAGGTATAAGCAAAGTTATGTGGACAAATGAAATGAGATCTCATCATCCCCCTCCACCCCCCCAATTGCACATTTTTCAACAAGGAGCTTTTGTATGAAAGGAAGGAAAGAACTGGCATGTTGGATCTTTGTGGGAAAACATTGAAGATGTATGTGAGTTATACGCAGTTATTTTTTTCTGAGGGGACGCAGGGGTATGCATACCCTGAAACATTTTGTGAAGTTTTGCACTTTAATGTATTTATTTTTCCCAATTTGAACTATAAAATGGTATTTTCTTGAGTCAAAATGAGAGTAACCCTAAAGGCTTTTTTTTTTGAAAGAAAAAAGGCACTGGTTATATGTCATTTGTTAATGACAAGATATTAAAACAGAAAAAATGATATCCTGTAAGTGAATTCTCAGAACTGCTTGGAATTTTTATTGAAATTTGGACCAGATGCCTTCATCACAAATATGGCTATAAAGAAGTAGTTGAAAGAAGGACAGATTAGTGACACAAAGCAGGTACTTTTAAGTGTTTTCATTATAGGTAGATTGTCTCTTCACCTGGATTTAGAATAGACTGAATGCTTGGAATTCACCATGATAGAGAGATATATACACAAGCTTCCTACCTTTATATCCAAATGAGCGACTCGGCAGTTGTGAAGGTACTGTAAGGCTTCCATTGTGTCTCTTATGTAAAAAGCTACTTTCTCCTCCATCAATTCATCATGATTCATTAAGTAGTCCAAGAGACGGCCATCATCCATCCTAAAAGCCAACAATTATGCACTGAGAAAAGAAATCTAGCATAATGACAAACTCTTGCTAATACTTCAAACATGCGACTAACGCCTTATAATGGAAGTGGCATTTTTAAAAAGCAATAAATAAAATACTTATATATTGCAGTGTAATAAGGGCTATCTCATTTTAAATACAGTATAGGACTCTTTATTTAAGTGCATGCTACTTCACACTGACTTATTATGCCAACCCCCACCCCCCTGGCCAATGCACATACTGGATTGTGTGAATCTGACATTCACAGTCATCTGAAATATTGCTCTTTTCATGGGGAAATGAAATCATTTTCATTACAATCATGAAATGTGTGATTGCAAAGATGGAGAATTCCCTCAGTATAACAAGAAGTTTAGCTTCCATCAAAAGACTTACAGTTCTAAAATTAATATATAGGAGGAGGGTGACTCATAGGTGTCATGAATAGTGATATACTGAGGATGCTGCAAATGTTGCAACATGGCCGCCTCGTGTGCTGCCTGCTCTTCCTTCTTCATTTTTTTATTGATGAACTTCACTGCAACATCCTTCCTGGTGGCTTTGTGGATACATTTCTTTACAACAGCAAATCGACCCCTGTGGAGAGAAATGATAATAAGCATTATTCATTCATAAATCATGCACCCACTGCCTTAACAGATAACTTAAAAGAAACACTTTTAACACCTGGCTTGTGTGTTTTAGTGAAATAATTGATTCCAATCTCATTTAGTGAAATAATTCACCTTCCAATCTCATTCAGTTCTGTGTAGGCGAAATCAAAGTTCTCTTTCCAGGTCACGGTGGCTCCATCTGCTGCAGAGTCTGTGAAACCCAAAGGGATGGGGAAATAGAGTTGGTTGCAATGCCAATTATAGTCTTTATTACACATCAGTAATACAAAGGGAAAAGTTTAAAGAAAGAAAATCATGCGAGAGCCTTGACAAGCAAGCAGATGGCATGCCACCGAATGTGCACCCGGCTCCTAAAGATTATGCCTTGAAAACAAAACAAAACAAAACAAAACAAAACAAAAAACAAAACAAAACAAAACAGCTGATCTAAATACATGTGTGCTGATCGGAAAAGACACAATCATATATACGTTGCCCTCAGATATCTATAGTTGACTACAAAATGCCAACAAGAAGCTTGATAATCAAACAAACTTTAGCTTTTGAAGCAGAACTCTGACCCACAAGTGCTAATATTATTTCTTCTGAAAATTAGTATCCTTCCCTTTTTGACCATGTTCTCACCGTATTCTGGAAGTTTCACAAATTCAGAGGCCTCGCTGGGCAAACTGATTCCCCAGGGGTTGCTGGCGCTGACTCGGAACTGATATTGGCATCCAGGTGTGAGATCTTCAATAACAAGGTAGGTGTCCAAGGTGGAGGCAACAGACTGCTGCCAGACCTGTGAGCCTATGGGTTATGCAGAGAGAGATTAAGATAACATTTTTTAAAAGAACATGACTATAGATTTTAGAGAAGGGAGGATGCTGTGCCTTACTGACTCTTCCCCTCCACCCCACCACACTGAGACTAAGCCTTAATCTGGCCCTAATTGATAAAAAAAGGAAAGAAATACAGATTCTTTCAGAAGTCTCCTGTGCTTAAAAAAAAAAAAAAAAGCTAAGAAAAGTAGCAACCACTTTGTCTTGTGTTGTCTGATTTAAACATGCAGTAGTGTGATGTTGTAGAATGGTCTATACCATATTAGACTAGAGGTAAGAGACATTATTTCTGAACACCATATTAAAAAAATCATTCCAAGTGGAAAACTAGTGCAATGGGGAAATCATTAGAACTTTATTTTCTATTGGTAGGGAGTTGAATAAATACATAAATAAATAAAATTTGCACAGGAAAGTATTGAGTAATACTCTTCATCCTCTGTGGACTGAAGCAGTATGGTCTGTTCTACCACTTCAGAGCCAGCTGTTAAGAACTTCAAATTACTACCCATTCTCTTCTGGGCAATCTTCTGATAGCCACATGCCAGTGGTGGGCAGTGCCAGAGGCAAAAGTGGGAAGAACCATTAAATGTAAAATGTACAATAGGCTAGTTTCTACACACATGCAAACATTCCTCTCTGTCCTCCATCCCGGCAAGCAAGAGGCATTCTCAGAGTTCAACAATGCATTCTAGCCAGGCAAAAAACACTCGAGAGAGGCAGGAAGTAGGGGCAGTGAGGTGTGCTGCCTAGGAGTCTTGCTTGAGGGCTAGACAGAAAGGCCTGGAGGGCCACATTTGGTCTATGGGCCTGAGGTTCCTTCCCCCAGCTTATTGCAGCATGCTGGTCATGCATTTTTCACTGGTCTTTGTCAGGTGTATGGACCAGTGTGGTGATCACCACCAGTTGAAGAACCCTTCACATCTGGACTGTGAGAGCCAGGATGACTGAAAACAGGCTTGCCAGATCAAGTCCATAGGTTTTGCCTTTCACTTAAATAGGCTGGCAACCCCGTGTAAAACTGGTGCTCCCTTGCTCCACTTGCACTTGCATCCTCAGAGGCCCATGGTTAAGCTGGAGGTCCACTGCTGAACAGCAGAAGAACCTGGCCCTGCTGTTGCTTCTCTTGCCATTGCCACCCACTGGCCTGCTCTCTCCCACTGGCCCACAGCAGGCAATGCAAAGAAGCCATGGGAGTGAAGGGAAGGAGCAGCAATTGCCACTGCCTGCTCACTTGGTGGCAGAGAAAGAGAGAGTGTGCAAGTGGGTAGTAGCAGGGAGGAAAGAGGTCGCTAGGGCTTCTTACCCAATGGCTCCCAAAACCTCAAGCCAGTTCTGCTCACCTGTATTCTCCTGCCTGCCACGGGACGCGAGTTGTCCCACTTGCAGATGGGAGGGAAAGGTAATGGTGAAGCCACTGCTGCTAACTTGCTCACAACCTCCCATTTGCACCAGACAACCCTAGCAGAAAGAGGCAGGATAGGCAACACCCCAAATTAAAAGGCACCGAAGCCTATTAGCTCAGCCTAGCAGTTCCGCACAACAACCTGGATCATCCTATTACAATCAGTTGCAGACCAAAGGTGTATTATGAGTTTAAGCATATACCTTCTTCTCTGTACTCCACTGTGTAACCTGAAATGGTGCAGTTCCCTGTACTGGATGGAGGCAGCCAGCGAAGAATCACCGAGGTGCAGCTTCTTTCCTGAGCAATAGGGCGATTTGGGGCTGCAGGGACACCTGGGGTGTAGGCAGGGGAGCAAAATCAGGAGAGTTGCATTGCAAAGCACGCGAAAGAGGGTTTATTAAAACACACAGAGAGTGTTTCCTAGCGCAGTCATGGGTACAGGAGAACTGATGGACATGTATTAGGACACAACTATTAGAGACTGCCAGAGATCTAGAATCTGATTCTGTACTTGTATGCTTTACTCTGCAGGATAAATGACAGGTTGGAGGGGTGGGGAAATGGTTGGGGCAGGGACGCTAACTCTACTCCTCCCAAAATTTTAGCCCTAATTCCTCTTGCTCCCACAAAACCTGCAATTAATCTAATCCAAGTATCACCAGCCAGCACCCATTTGGTGACAATGGGCCATGCTATATACCAAAATTGTGGGCAATTAACTTTGTTGTCTAAGTTTTTCTTGAAAATAATAGTACACATGAGAGCTGATATACATGTTTAGGGTGGTAGAGGGAAGTATGCTGTTCACCCTCTAGGATTATATCACTTTAACTGTGTGTGTATATATGTGTTAGAGAGATGAAGGGGAAGAGATAAATTTGTAGCGATGGGGGCATGTGGAGGGGAGAACTGGTTATTTCCCATGTACTTAATATTTCCATGTAGAAAGTAGTACACAAAGTACATGTAGTATTTCAAATGCAAATGAGGAATTACCCATTTGAGTATCACACACATACACAACTAACCTGGTCTGCAAAAGCCTATCACGCCAGCTTTCCACAGACAGGGATAGTTTTGACATGTGTGGATTCCTCACCTGCATTTTGAAGTGGTATACAGGCCCATGTACCATTAAACCAAACATTTCAAAAGCTGATTGCACGATGATTTAAACCAATGAAAGCTCTGGCTGAGCAAATATACAAAAAACCAGCAAGAAATCCATTACCTTGTACTTTTATTGTAGCCGAAGTGGACGCTGTTCCAAGCTCATTTGTTGCCACACAAGTATAAATACCGCTGTCTTGAGGCATTACATTACAGATCTTCAGAGTGATTTCACCTGAATCGCTGGAGAGGTGCAGATGTCAGTGTTTTAATCTGTTACTCTGCTAAGCATTTTACACTGGCTCAGTTTCCAGTGGCAAGCTGCTGCCAATCCATTTCAACTGACACAGAAAACAAGTCTCTGTGGATAGCAGACAAGTAGAGCCCTTCGTATCATGCAGTTTTGTGGATGCAGGTGACTTACAAGGAGAGGAGGAAGAAAGTAGTAATGGATCCAGCTCTCTGTGTTAATGATTAATGATTTAGAGGCCCATAAGAATGGCACAGTTCAGCACCAGGTAGAAAGTGGTTTGTTTTTTAAAATAAAAATAAAATCAGTGTGGGCTGTTATTGTGGTCCTCTGCTTCTTCTGATACTATCACTTAAACGTGCACTGCCTGCCTCTCCTGGAGTCAGAATAAACAGTGAAATGTTGCTGCAGTGCCAGAAAAACCCATTATAAAGGCAATAGGGGTGTCCCACAGAGAACATCAATATTTCCTTTTGACCTGACGAGAGGGCTAACCAAGAACTATTTCCCTTGCTTCACTTTTAAAAAATGCTTGCAGCCACATACTTTAAGATGCATGAAAATGTCACATGGAAACAGTACGGAACAATTCTGTGGTTGTACTCTGTGATGTATTTCATGGATAAAAGTACTCACATCATATACATGCCTTTGACTACAGCGCCTATATCTAAAGTGTCCTTGATTTCTTATCATCAGAAGCATTCAGTTGCTCTGATGAATTTCCCTCATTGTTTCCTGAGGATGTGGACAAGGTTCTTTCAGAGGTGTGGCTTACTACATGTGTTCATTCTCTTTCTCTCTTGTGATCAGGGAGTTGATTAAAACCTCCCTTAGAGAAGGTATGGCTCCAGCTCCCTTGAAAGTGATGAGGGTGGTGCTGGGGAAACCCAGCTAGATGGACGGGGTATAAATAATAAAATTATTAATTATTATTATTAATAACCTCCTTCCTCTTCTGAAGCCATGCTTTGATCTGGACTGGATCAGGCCAGTGGCCCACCTAGCTCAGCATCCTATTCTCATAGCAGCCAACTAGATGGCTGTAGGAAACTGGCAATCAGGAGCCTAGCACAATAACACTCTCCCCTTCTGTGGTCCCCAGCAACCATGGAGGCAGAGCTAGTGGCTAGTACCTTGAAAGCCTTATCCTCCATTAATTTGTCCAATTCCCCCTTTGAGGAGGAATGATAAGAAACAATCTTGCTTCATCAGATCAAACACCCATTTAGTTCAGCAGCCTGTTCCCACATTCGCCAACCATATGCCTACACTTATTTATTTTTTTCAAATTTCAGTGTCCTAAACTGGCTCTCCTAACATAGTTGGGCATATAGGGTCATTAGCTGGATTCAAACACTTTTAATGCACCACATTTTCTAGGAGTGCAACTGCTACATTTGTGACATCCCAACGCCCTCTGCAAAATATGAACGTACCAGGAGGAAACTGCATATGCAGCTGTGCTGTTGTCGTTGTCAAGGATGTTCTGATCTGGTCCTTTCCAGGTTATGGTTGGCTTTGGTCGCCCACAGACTTTGCACTGCAACATTACCGTGTCACCAAGCAAGCAGGTGATGTCCACTAAGGGCACGAGAAACTCTGGAGCAACTGCAGCAAAGGCCACACGTATAGAGACATAATGTTCACTGAAAACATAAAACTAACCACAGGATGTTGAAAATACAAAATGTGCCTCAGTGATGCCTCTGTTGTATTGAGGGTTATTTATAAAGGGCTGTTATAAAGACCTTGCCCAACACCTCCTGTAAAACCAAGCATCAAGCAATAAAAGCAGCATCTGTTATCAGGTGAAACTCGGGAACATGAAAATCTCAGCACTTTCACACACAAATTCACACCTGGAAAGTCTCCATGAGGAAACCCTATATCCTGTGGTCTCCCATGAAATTCCAGAGGATTGCAAAGAATTCTGCAGGAAGTTCTAGAACAAGGGTTACCAATATCATGCCTTTCAAAACCAAAACGTGAGTCTCCAGAACACAAAGATGGATGAAAAACTAAAATCATGTTTATCGTATTAAAAATACACCAAAATCTATTTAAATTTGAATAAACCAAAGGAAAGCAAGTAAACCGCATTCAAATAAATTAAATATGTTCATTTTTTTGTGAACAGATGCAATATGAAACCAAATATTAATCCAAGTAACATAACACTGAAGTATGATTGAATACTGAATGTCTCTCCCTCTCACACACATATTTACCAGACAAAATTTGAATGTGGGTTCAAACTGGCTGGTTCACCATGCAATAGATTCCTTGGGACTGTGAGTGGTACTTGCTTGGCATCATTCTTTCTTGACTAATTACTCAGATAAGATTTCACAGGACTTGTTTGGGCAAAGATGATTAAACCCAATGTTTGGTTTGCTAGATCATGGGAACAACCTGCCACATTTCTGTCCTTACTCACCTTCCTGGATGAAGTTTGGGTTGATGATCTGGAAAAAGAACAGATACATAAAAGAAATAGAAAAGTCTTTTTTAACAGGACAATGAGAAGAGGACTTATTCTCAGCAAAGTATTAGAGATTTGGCATAAAGCTTGCTGAGGAACTAGAAGCACGTCTGGAAGGTTCTGATTCAGGATCCTGGGTGTGCTATTCCAGCACTCGTGACTTCCAGAGTCTAGAAGTGCAAGGTGCTGCAGCGCACAGCATGGAAAGGTTTTTTGGGACCAAATGTGAGTCAGTGCCCCTAATCCCCAAGGTCCTATGTCCTTGTCATAATGTGCAACAACCACTGTTTCCTAGGCCCATTCTTCAGCAAACAACATGACTTGGAGGAAACCACAAAGTTCATGTCATAGCTAGTTCTGGACAGTCCTGAGATGCATGAAGATTGCTGTGCTGGGGTCAAAGAACCATACAGTTCAGTATACCGCTCTCAAAAGCAGCCAACTTTTGAACATCTAGATAAGAATCAGGGTATTAAGACAAGGGCCACCTGCTGTTCTATGCCTCCAGTATCTGGTGATCTGAAGAGCCAGTGTGGTTCTTTCGTCTCTCAAAGGTAATTTGTCAAAGGCTGGCAGTGAGTAGAACAAGCCAGAAGTGGGCATTGCCCACTTCTAGACTCTTTGACCCATACCACATTGCCCTCAGGCCCATCTGTTGGTGGGTCACTGCCTCTGCCTTCTGGTAACAAACTGCACAGTGAGGCCTTCTGCAGCACATCATTCTGATGTAGACACAACTAGGGTTGCCATACATCCGGAATTTCCTGGACATACACGGAATACTGTAGTCGGAAGCAGCGTGTGGCTGGAAATTGGGGGTGGGGAATCATCACTGACAAGCACTGGCACACTAAAACCACAGACGAAGCTCTAAATGTGCACAACATTAAAATTTGAAGCTTTCAGTTACAAAGGGTTTCAAGTGAAATTTGAACCTCAGTTTTGAGGGATGACTTTAGAAAACGTTAGTCTTGAGAAGTGAAATCTGAGACTGGATTATTAACCTGTCAAATCAAATGTTTTAGCTTTTTTAAAAATTGTTTTAATCTAATAATATCTGCAAATAGTAATGTTGGGACATAATAAAATTAGAATTTGTGTGTTCACACACTGAAGCAAATTTAGTTATTTTTAGCAAATATTCTGAAATTCATTCAGTTCCTACTATAGAGCATTCCTACTATATACATTTAGGCCCAATGTGATGGTCAAACTACACTTTATGTTACACTTATGAAAAACATTACCACTCTTTCTTGGAGAAAAAGCAGCCTCTGTAAGCAATACTTTGCTTCAGCAGCAGAGAGCAGCTTTGCACCAAGATTCGTGGATTAATGATGAACTGCTTTGCAACCGCTCAAACACAAATGGATATTTAAAACAAAGAATATCACTATTTCGCATAAGGCTGAGATGGGAGGTTTTATTAATAGGCAGTACTACACATTATAATTGCTGCAGGAAATAGAGCTGGCATTTTGAGTCTTAAAATTCACCAGCAAGAATCATAGTTTACTCTCAAAGACAAATTTCAAAGGTGAAATTTGACAAATTGTAAAACTCAAAGTTTCAGTTTTAAAATTATGAATTTTAAATGTTTACTCCTTTCCCCTAACATTCACATTTCTTGCAACAATTGTAAAGTGCAGCTGCACCCTAAATATGCAGAAAGCAGGACTGGCAAAAAAGGGATCCACATTATTTAAAGTTTTAACAATGCACCTTCAGGACAAGTAGCCATGGCAAATTGCCTAGTTCATTTGGACGTGGCTCAGTTGCACATTAATAAGCCTTTTCAGAATCCATCTCTTCTTTTTTTGCCTTTTGCCAGCCTGAGTTCTGCTCATGGAGAATATAGCAGTTACTGTATTACCTGTCATCTAGCCATTAAAAGTTTGGGGCATTTCTTTGGGTTGGGGGAGGGTGGCTATCCTAACTGGCATACATCTTTCCAATCTGAATTGCACTTCCAACCTATAGAGACCTCTAAGCCAGTTTCCTGTCAAATGTCCCCCCTTACCCGCTCTCTGCTCTTGACAGTACCATTCAGAGCCAAGAGCAGCTGCATTTTTATTTTTTTACCATGAAATCTAGCTGGTTGGTTGTGTTAAGAAAAGCAGAGGGCACCTATTAAGGACAAGCTCAGAGAAGGGAAGAGGTGTATAGTAGCCATTTTGTTCTTAACCTACCCAAAGACTGAAGAGCCTCAATATTCTGCTTTGGAGTCTAATGACTAGCAGACAGACAGCGGCAAGTGTGTGCACTCCCCTGCCTTTGCTATATATACACACCTTTCAAGAGAAGGAAGTGAGGAAGAACAAACGAAGATGGATGAAGACTTTTACTAATCAGTCAAAGCAGGGAGACTGTGGAACTGTGAGTGGTCCAAGCCAGCTGCTTGGAAGATGGCTGGATACTGTAAGTATTAGGCAGGGTTACTGGACACGACATGGTCAACCAGATGAATGGAGTATTACAGAACAAACTGAAGCACTGGGATACTGCAAGTCTACTTTGGGAGCTGGGTGGCAATGTGTCCTACTTTACAGAGGACAGTCCTCTATTTGAAGTCCAGTTTAAAGATAAAGAGCCCCAAGTGAGGACATCAGGGCCCATGAAGTTGTCCATCAACAGTGAGTATCTGGACCAGAAATTGAGAAGGCATATATATCACCTGGCCAAAGTCTTTCACACTATGTTGAGATGCATCATATTTCTATTTAAATCACAGTAATTGTCTCTATTTTTATTATTAAATTTCTATACTGCCCTATATTTGCATAGATACATAGAAATTAGCACATACATAAATTAGCACATACATCTGTGTCTTCTTCTTCTTCCTGCTTGGCAGGGGGTTGAACTCGATGGCCCTTGTGGTCTCTTCCAACTCTATGATTCTATGATTCTATGATTCTGTCGATGTATAAGTAGCCAACTTGTTTGCGAGTTCAAAACAGCATTGTAACATTTTGCAAGTTGGCAGAGTACTGTTGCTAGGGCAAGGCAGATGGCAGAAGGCCGCCTTCGCAGAGGGACAAATGTTTCATAACTGTCACGAGGAGAGAGGGATATGCTCCTTTTTCATGACAATAAAATAATATATGGGGGAGCACATGAAATGAGCCTGTGTAAGGCCCAGTGTTGCTGGCCTTTTAGAATATGAGACCTTTTCCCTGACTCCTTCCGTACAAAAATATTGCTGTATCTCATTTTCTTCTGGGCTTCCTCTTCCTTTGTCCCTAGGTTTTGCGTTCATGTAAACAAAGCAGTGAGGCCAACAATGGATATTCTATTAAAAGTCTTTTAAAATAAACTATAATTACAAAGGCACAGCAAGTACAGTGGTATCAACATAGCACTGTTTAGCCAAAAGCAAATAAAAGAAGGAAGTTGGGAGGTAGGAATTCACTGCCTTGTTGTATTAGTTGGTCTCTAACGTGCTACCGGACAATTTTTTATTGTTGTATCAAGTTTGCCTTACAGCTGAAGTCTGCAAGGCAAGTTTCACTGCAACCAGGGATGGGGCACCAATGGTTCTTCAACTCTTGTCAGACTACAGCTTCCATCATCCCTGACCATTAGCCATGCTAGCTGGAGCTGATGGGAGTTGGGGGTCTAACAGTGGGAGGACCACAGGTTCCCCACCTTGTACTAAATGGAATCTGAAACTGCCCAGATCTTACTGGTAAATGCACTTCAGTAGTACCAATGGAGAGCAGCTGACCATGGACAGTTGCTAATATCGGTCAAAACAGGACCATTTCTCATCGGTAATGATTAAGGGCATATTCAAGTGATCGCCAATGGTAGGTGTGGGTTTTTTGTACACTTTTCTCCAGGGAATGGAAAACAAGCATTGTAGGCAGTCCAAAACACACTGGTGCATACAAGATACACATTTACAGTATCGTAAGGATTAGCCCAAGCCAATCTGACACCTCACGTGCAGAATATAAAGGGCAGTTAAAAGGTTTTTAACAAATTAGATCAGTGATAGTTTGTTGCCCTTTAACACCGCCCTAGATCTGCTATCTGAGATGGCATTCTGCCTATCAGTCAGCCCCAAGTGCATTCCACTACACATGCAAAATTTCTCAGGGGGGTGGGATAGAAAAAGGTGCAAGGTGGGGGGAAGGGGAAGGTGCAAAAGGGTTATTGTCTACCTCCATGCTAGTGTTGGGATCAAGGTCATCACATTCTGACTCCTCTGAACTGTTTGTCTCCTTTTTGGCAGCATGGAGGAAAGAGAACAAAGTTACAATGGGGAGAGAGATTAAGAGGCACAAGATCAGCAGAAGCAGGTGAGCGCAAGGTAGCAATGTGCACTGTGCAACTAACATGCTTTCCAAACAAAGAGGCACTAAGTGGCAAGCAGGAAAAGAAGAAAAAAGGTGTAGTAATCTTGAAATCATTCAAGGGGGGAAAAATCAAAGGTTTTAATGGAAGCAGCAGTATGAGGAGCTACCTCTGCTATACCAGCCCACTCCCACCCCCCATTCTGCAAGGCCCTTAAAACATCCACAACAATACTATACATGGAGAGCATTCACCAAACTCTTAACATTCTGTTCTAGTGCTGAAATCTATATCCTCCCAATGAACTCAGTTTGAAATAAAACGTCAGGTGGAGCCAAGAGTTCAATCTCCTTGGATTTGTTGTGTTTTTTAAAAAGACTTTCAGGTGTTTGACCATTCAGCCTATCAAATGTCAATCCTTTAAAAATGTTCATGATCCATATACTTCAGTCAGCTTAAACATAAATGCAATCTGATGTGTGCAAGTACATAATTTTAAATTTAAGCACCCACCTTAAAAATCCAAACAGCATTTTCTTTGTTTTTGTTTTTTTGTGCTCCTTGGCCCAAATCCAAAGAAACATTAGAGCACAGCATAAGGTATCCCACTTACGGCTGCACTCATAGCCCCCCCCCCCCGCACCGTCCTTACAATACTGATTGCCTATTGATTTGAGGTGTGTGTGGCCAGACTCGGTCCAGGCATCCTGTCCCAAATGCTTATTGGTCTTATCACTGCTGATAGATCAAATTACTCGTTTGACGGTATGTACACAACATAACAGGCACTATAGATACCCTTCTGAGTGGTGGATGTGGGAGATCACCCTGCTGCCACAGCAAACTTTTCCATTCTTTTGTAGGATAATCCGCAAGCAGATAAAAGTGGATCACCCTGCCTGCCCTGTAGTGATTGTGGAAGGGAAGGATGCAACAATGCAATTCCTGATCAAAAGAGTAGTATCAAACCTTAGCTAGAACAAGGTGGTAGATGTGTTTAATTTTTAGCATGTCAAACAGGCACCAAGAGAAAAATATTACTTTTAAAAAAGAAAGAAAGAAAACTGACTGATCAGTAGAGCAGATCATGGGTAGTCAAGCAGATGGTACCCTCAGAATGTGGTTGAGTGCCATTAGCCCCAGCCAATGGTCAGGGAGCTGCAGTTCAGCAACATCAGAAGGACACTCCATTGGTTACCCCTGAGTTAAGGGCTTTTATATCAAACACAAATGAAAAAAGAAAATTGTCCTGGGAACTGCAAGAGTGTTTAAGGTGTATTTAGTTGTACATAATTATTGTGACTATTATTGTCCTGCATTCACACAAAAATAAGTGCTGCACTTAAACCAGACTTCTCTCCATTGTCATTTAAATTGCAAAGCAGTTTTTCTTTAATTGCAAAGCAGTTTTGATGGATCTTTCTCGTTCCTGCCCAAAGAGTTTTGGGTTGAGATCCACAAACCAGTTTTGCCACAATTTAGACAAATAATGATTCCATGAAAATCCCACAAACTGCTAAAGCTAAATATTAATATTTGTCATATAATATTTCTTTACTCAAAAGTATTACAAGTAATCTGAGATGTTAAAAAGCCATATATTGCTGTTTAATCACAAATATTATTTATAACACAGCTCAAAATCATATGTTATACAGTGGTACCTCAGGTTAAGTACTTAATTCGTTCCGGAGGTCCGTTCTTAACCTCAAACTGTTCTTAACCTGAAGCACCACTTTAGCTAATGGGGCCTCCTGCTGCCGCCGCACCGCCGGAGCACGATTTCTGTTCTCATCCTGAAGCAAAGTTCTTAACCTGAAGCACTATTTCTGGGTTAGCAGAGTCTGTAACCTGAAACGTATGTAACCTGAGGTACCACTGTATGTGTCAAAAAAAGACTAAACAAAGGAAATACTAAATGAAAACTTGAATCTCTGTGTTGGCTTCAATCTACACAACAGATAGTGTGCACCTATAGAACTATTAACTGTCCAGACAGGTTTGAGAAATATGCTACCACAAGAGCTTGTAGCTAGAGCTCTCTTTATACTACAGTGTTTTGATGTTAGTATGTTTTTAAGACAGACACAAGAGAATGCAAAGAAAAAAAGTGTTCTGCATAATATATATTTTGAGAAGTAACATTTTAAAGTTAGAATTTTAAAGAAATAGATCTACCACTAAGCACATAGGGTGGAAGTCAGTAGAATGCTAAATTATTGTTCCATCTGGCTGTTCTGGGAGTTTCAAGCCTCCTGAGCAGATTGGGAATGGTGGGCCATAGGGATAACTGTTTATGTAACTTTCAATTGTTTATGTCACTTGCAAAGATGTATTTTGAAATATTAAATTCTCTTTGAGTTTCTAAAATATTGTTCTAGATATTATATTAGAAATGTGACCCAATATTACAAATTATATGTAATACAGAATATCAGTGAAGAATTTTAAGAATGCATTCGTTTCCAATTAATAAGGGTTTCTCCACACCTGCACCCCTGTGGAATATTTTTAGAAATGTAGTTTCCTGGTAAAGACCAATATGTGATTGAAACATGCCGGACTGCAAGTAGAAACTATTCAAGGCATTTTAAATTGCAATATATGGCTCAACCCTCTTCTTCCTGTTATACTGCTCAGATTGCAAAGGAGAACCAGGCTCATATACCTTAAACAGTCTGGTCAAGATGATTCCTGCTTTGGAAACATCTTGCCTTGATTACTGACTTGCATTACATGTGCCCTTGAAGACAACTTGGAAGCTTCAATTGTTATAGATGCAGAATATAGCTGCCAGAGTTCTGGGTAGTATGGCCAGATGTCTATATTTGTGTGTGGCAATCTATTCACCACATTAAATATGCTGGTATTTACTTTTAAAGCCCTACACAGCTTAAGATCCCCAAACCTGAAGGAGACCAATTCTCACTACAACCTGTGTGTGATTAAAGACCTTTTTTGGTACTGGCATGCCCTCTATGGAGTACTCTTGTTATAGAGACTTAGCGTGGTGCCTACATTGATGGCACCAGGTTGAAATATTATTGTTCAGCCTGGCATTTAATCTTGTGCATGTTTTAAGAATGTAGCCTCTCTCTGCTCTGGTTTTATTGTTGCATTTTATGTCTATCTTGATGGTGCAATGCCCTGAAATTTTTATGAGTGAAGAATGGTATGAAAAGTTTTAAATAAATATAGCAGCTATACAGAAGAATTTTAGCAGGTGCAGCTGGTCATGGCAGAAGTGGGGAAAAGCTGCACCTGCTAGAACTGCAGCTCCTACGCATCTGCTAAAGTTATATGAGCCCTATCTTCCTTTACTTTAAACTAGGGTAAGCAGATGAAAGCATCAAGCAGGCTCACTGAAGTTAGCACTGCTGAATAGACACTGACAAACACAAGCATATTAACACAAAAATGCAAACGTTGTTAGAATGCATGCAGATTTTACATTGCCACCACCACAGTTAATTCAATTTAAACCCCAATTCAACAAAAACACTTCTGTACGGTCATTGGTATTCCAAAAACAGTATTAATTTGAATGGAAACCAAATTATTTGCCTGAAGATTTTCTATGGCATGAGTCACAGAATGTAGACTTGGTCCATTTGATAAAGTTCTAAAGGGAGCAAGAAGGACCTGGGGTGTATTAGGCACTCTTCCATATTATCCAAACACTGTATGTGACAAATCACACAACCAGAATGAAAACTAAGAAAAACCTTACAAATAAAAATGACAATGTATTAGTAGCCCCAACAAATGCTGGCTGAATGGCATCAGCAGGGATCTGGAACGGCATAAGAACATGAAAAAAGTGGCTGACTCCTCACCATATTTGGAAAAAACCCACAAACAACTTTCTGATTGCCTAAGCCCCACTGACTTCAGTAGTTCATTAGAGACCAAGTGCTTTGATGGACTGAGGCTTAAGAGCCTGATCAAAATAGTTGTTGGAAGTTAGTGATAGAAGAGCCCAGTAGACACCCACAATATTAGGAGGGTGATCCACAACAACTGATCACACCGCAGCTAGTGCCTAGGGGGCCATTGTTGGAAAAAGGTTGGGAGACACTGGTCTAGGGATCTGCAAAGGGTGAATTGACAATGCTCATTGTGCAACAACTCAGGCCATCACTAAGGCTAGCAGTGTGAGTAGTTATACCCTGTTTGTAATTCTGCTGGAAGTCGCAGATCAGACTGCGTTATCACAGATCAAGGTGGTTTGGGGTGGGCCTTTTTGTCACATGCTGTTATGCTCGTTAAGGCTTGCAAGCTTATCATAGTTGCCTTGAGCATTTCATCCCCAAGAGTTTCATGAACCTACATTGCAGATCTCACAATGAATTTGCTACACAAACATTTTGTAGCCTTTGTCCATGAGAAGGTTGCTTGGCATAAAGCTGTTATGTCAACCCCAGGAAACAATGGTGTAGTGGTGGGCGAGAAGGTAAAGCTGGCATTTCACAATTAATTCCATGCCCCACTTCTTCATGGAAATGTTCAAAAAAAATGTGTCACTGCAAGCAAAATGTACACACATCTCTGTTGGGCCACTTACAAAACTCCTGCTTCACTTCCACAAACATTCATGGCACTTTCATACTAAAAAATTGCACTGAGATTTCTTCAGATCATGTTTATGGAGGGCAGGAATTTTGTGCCAACTGCATGACTTGCGTGTCTTCCACTGTCTCCAGTAAGCCATGCCTATTAAGAGGAAAAGCATTGAAACTGGGTTTCAGGGAGTGGAATTCAATCCCATGGTGGACAAAAAATTCCTTGCCAAATCAGTCTGTCTCTTTTTCAGCTAGAAAATGACAACCAGTGATGTGATTCTCACAATGACTTTGAGGACTAGCGGGCATAAGTGGGATTTATGACTGTTATGTAAACTTCTTAGAACTTTTCTTTTTTTGCTTAAGCAGTTTAGAAATATTGTTAAATAAAACAAATAAAAAGAGACAATACTCAGAGTGGTGTCCCCCCACCCCCCTAGGCATCACAGTTCCCAACTAAATGACTCACTATTACAACTGGATTTTCCTAATTCCTTTTTTTGGGGGGGAAGGGTTAATGATTAGCCAGAAGAGCTAGAAGTTATTTGGGTTGTTCCTATATAGCAGGCACAATTCCAGGAGAAGATGTCAGAAGCTACATGAAAGAACCAGAGCAGTAAGTAAACATTGCCCTTACACAACTGGGTGTGGGGAAAGGTGAAGTTTTTCTTCCTCATCCCTAATTTCTAGGAATTTAATTTCTAGGAATTTGTTGAAAACATCATGGAAGTCTTCAATATGAACAGTCTTAGTCATAATACATCTATAACATACAAATCAATCTCTGTAGGATTGGAAATGCCGCAACAGCTAAACTAGTTTAAAAACAGCAGTGTTAGGCAGTGTTTAAGCAGCCCTAGAAGGATGAAATAGCCCGACGAAAACTTCTAGCAGGTCATTTTGACAGAGGTTGCCTGTTCTGCACTGTCATTGCTTACCAACCCCTGAAGGCATTTTGCTGCTCATGGATCATTTGTTGCAGATTGTTCCTCATCTATTAATACCCAAGTCTTGCCTTATTTGGGCTGGCATGATTTTTGGTCCCTCCAAGGGAAAATTTTGCTCGCCTCTGCTTGGTCTTTTTAACTGGACATCTTTAACTGCACGTACACTTTTGATGGTTGCATTAAACTTCTGAAGTTAAATACTACACACAAACACACACATACACACACACACACAGAAACTATTTACTTACATTTTGGATGCCAGTGGTGAGGAGGGAAAAAAGCTGTGTTGTATCTTGCATGCAAAATCCGGCCAAAATGTCTACTACTACCGAAAAGTAAAACAAATTAAAAATAAAAAGCAAAAAGGGAAAAACAAAACAAAGTAAAAAGCCAGATGTCACCCCCTGTCCATATAGAGGATGTTGCAGGGGGAGTGAGGATGAGAAGCAGGAGGCAGCGCACAGCTTCTGATGGCCTTACTCACTTTAACAGAGACTTTGTTGCCCAGAATATCCTTGGGTTTACGTAGGCCATTGGCTTCAGTTTTGCCACTGCTTTCCTTTTCTGCCCGCTTTCTCATGCGCAGGGTATGCCATGAACATGACTTCCTGTTGTACCAAAAAATGCACCAATCAAATGGCGTATCTTAGTAGGAAGAGGAAGGGATGTGGAAAAGCAATCAGCACACATGTTCTCGATACCTGCAGCCCCCCTTAAGAAGGGAGAAGCCACTTGCAATATGCCTAGTTGGGTGCATAACATTCAAGTCAGGATTTCAAACTAGTCTAGAACAAATGTTTTGTTTATTCTTGCTAATTGAAAGAAGATATTTTCTGTAAGTTGGCTGTAGGTCCGCAGATAACAGCATACTTCTTATTCATAACCTGCAAGGGTTGGCAAAGTAAATTCTTCCAGTAAAGTGAAAATATTGCAAAATTAGAGAGAAATTAAGTCTTTGTGCATATCTTACAGAGCAACGCAAAGCATTTGTGTATTCCATAGTTGGGTGCCAGCTCCCAAACATCAGAAGTTAGATGATAACCACTTTATTAGATAGAGGAGATAAACATCATAGTACAGCTGAGTTGATAAAACATAGGCATGTTGAAAGAACAGGAACTTCTTTGCTTAAGTGTAGCAATGCTTGTCTTTCTGCTCTAAGGAACAGAAAATGAAGTTTCTATATTCCCATTTTGTGTCCCAATACACATCCTACCTTTGCCACAAAATGTTTTCTTTAGGATGGGGAAGCAGAAATAGGAAAGTGTATGTATCAAAGCAAATAAGAATACTGACAACTATTTAGTCATTAACTGGATCGCCACTGCATGTCACTTTATAACAGAGAATCCCCCCTCCGTGGATTTGTAATACATTTTCATGTATACAGCTGAGTGAGAACTCACTTTTCAAAATCAGAAGCAAAACAGCTAGAACCATGGCTCAGTTGTCTGCTGTATTTGTCTTGGGTTTGTTTGTTTGTATGTATGTATGTATGCTGCAAGTCTAGACTCTGATCCCAGCTATGAAGACATAACAACATACAGTACCTTACAAGAAAGGGCAGGTCTGCACTTCATAACTGCCACAGGAAAACACTGCTGTAACACCAGTGTTTCCTGCAGAAAATATGTGAAGGGGGGGCATCCACACATACATCTTTTAAACATTCATGTACATATATCTGGGATTCCCGATTGAGCAAGAGGTTCTGGATGTGTGTACACACGTATGACATTCGCTTTTTTTTTTTTTTTACTGTGGTGAAAAATGGCATGTAGAGCTACTCAAAAAGTTGCATGCAAACTGGGAGATGATTGAACATTTTATGAATTATCTCACAAAACAACACTTTGTTCCAATACTGAAATGCTTTTGTGCTTATATAGTATTGTTCACCAGATTATTTGGCTACAGTGTAATATTAAAAAGCAAAAAAAAACCAAGGCTTGGAGCAAATAAGCCACACCATCACAAGACTAAACTGATTTATATCAAATTGTGGTCAACCGTAGTTTATGAACTGTGTATATGCTAGTGTTACAAGAGAAGTCTGATAGGCAACATTGTTTGGGAGCATGCAATGGATATCAATATCATCAAACCATGTGATATTGCGCTGTACCAGTCCTGTTCACAACCTCCACATGCATGCTCACTGAACAAGTGGGGGAAATATAGCTTCATATTCAAGTATATTTAGAAGAAGGTGTGAAAGGGGCTCCTAATGACCTGTGGTTTCACTCCTTCACCCAAACATTCAGTGAATGTGTGTACTGCAGGCATGAACAGGGCTTTGGTTTGCAGAGCTCAGGGGGCAGATTTCTCTAAGATAATACTTGAGCATAATATCCATAGAAGCATGAGAAGTAAATGGGAAAGAATGGGAACATTATTAAGGAACATAAAACTAGTGAAGTAAGATTGATATAGATTTGCTTTTTTCTGAATAAAAGGCCAAACTTTTAATTTTGGAGAGGAGGGGAAGAAGAAGTCCCATTTCCCCCTACACATTCAAGTTAGCTTGAAGTAATTTTGAGAACATAAAAGGCTTTGAAACAAAGTGTACAGAATTCTCAGCATTTGCAGGGATATTCTATAGTAGCGTGAAACCCATGAGAGAGATACATGGGCCTTCTCTCTCTCTACTGTTATGTATTTATGCATATATTGTTCATGTTTTTCCCACCCAGCAAGTCATTGTGCTTTATTTCCATTGGTGCAGTGTTTGCTTCATCATTGGTCTTCCTGTAGCATAGCAGTTTTGTGCAAGAAAAGTTATGGTCAAAAACCTAAGTCCCAATCCACATGACAATTCCCCTTGCCATGAAAATAACTGCTCCCACATCTCACTGAATTTTGTGAATATGCCCCTGGGCTGTTCCTAATATGGGAGGTACCCTGAGCAAGGCCAATCACACAAACGCCTGGCAAAACCAGCATGTGAGTTCCATTAACAAACTTCTTTTACTCCCCATTTCCTCAGGCCTTGACATCACCTTGCGATCTTCACTGGATGAATGATGGTCAGGACATAGCTGAGTGGATAGAGCACGACACCCTTAATCTCAGGGTTGTGGGTTCAATCCCCACATTGGGCAAAAGATTCCTGCTCTGCAGGGGATTGGACTAGATGACCCTCCTAGTCCCTTCCAGCTCTACAATTCTATGATAACTTTGTAAAGACTATAAATTATTAGGCCCAGTGCAGACCTAACCATATTAAGCATTGACAAGAAAGCAGGAGGTATGCTGTGAGCTCACATTCTTTCCCCCCCTCTTTGGTGCAAATTCACCTCTTCTCTTGTTGATTTTTGCCATAGTTGAGCACTACACCCAGGACGCACCAATGCTAACCATGGTTAATGTGAAGCAGCTTAGCAAATATTTGCAGTCTTGCTTCAAATCCTGGTTAGGAATCAGACTCATAGCTAAACATGGTTAGCATCTATGCAGATGCAACAATTAATCATGGCTAAGGCTAATAAGAAAAAAATATTTGTGTGGAAATCTTCATGTAGCCAATTCCCTCTCTCTTAAGATATAAAGACTGGCAGCATTGTGCCTGCACTGAGCCTTATTCATTTGCTGCAGCATACGTTAAATCTAATGAGTCAACACACCTAATCTTCAGTACTTAAAAGTCCATTGAAGAGCTCCCTTCAACAACTGTACTCCAAGGAATCTGTGCAAGATAACCAATGCTGAATCGATTTTTGACAACTGAAGATTAAAAAAAATAAAAATCAACTGGTTTTACAAAAAGGATTGTACCTTCAGTATTTAATATCAAAAACATTTTCTTGCATTATTTAATCATTTCAAACTGACAAATTTCAAAAAAAGGTGAAATAGTATTCACACATTTGTTAAATAAGCAACAAAACATTGTAAGAAAAATAAGAACTTAAAGAGGGTCAAAAACTGGTCCTTTTTAACCTCATCAAAACATGCTCATGGTGAAAATTTATTTTACATATTTAAAATAGTACATTTAAAATTATTAGTTACATTACAGGTACAATGATGAACATTGCGACTATCCATAATATTGCACAACCTGACTTCAAATATGGGTTTCTTTAAATAGTGCAAAATACTTTTTACAGGAATGTACTCCAAAGGGGATTTCTCAAACCAAATTATTATTACAAAATATTATGTGAACAGAAAAAAGAAACTTTCAAAATAAAAAAGTTA
Source organism: Podarcis erhardii (assembly GCF_964252035.2). Classification (NCBI taxonomy): domain Eukaryota; kingdom Metazoa; phylum Chordata; class Lepidosauria; order Squamata; family Lacertidae; genus Podarcis; species Podarcis erhardii. Next base: position 94,622,659 of record NC_138497.1, on the reverse strand, counting down.
CAATCTGTACAAGAAATAGCCATTGACAACATCGAATCTCTAGTCCTTGAGAAGTGGGTCTCAATCCAATACAAGGCCTGATGTATGTGGGTGGTGTTTTTCTTTGCTCTATATCATTATAACCTATATATATATATTTATATTTATATATATTATAAGCAATTTAAAACACAAGATAAATACAAGTCCAGTCAAATCAGGTCCATATTTAGGGAAGGATGGGGGGAAACTATGCCCTTTAAACTGTCTATGGATTTCAATTCTTTACAAACTATGGGGGCAGAGCGGGGAGAGAACAAAATTCCAACAAAAGCCCAACTATGCCAACATGGATACCCCATGTTGTGTTACCAAGCAAAGTTTGTTCCAATGGCACTGTAGATTTTAAAAAAGGCAGGAAAATCCTAAGATTTGGGTTTTATTTTTCCTCAAAAATCCACATACTGCTCCCAGGGAATCCAACACAGCACTTACTTTATGCCTCCATCGCTATTATCTGTAGTTGATTTAGTGAGGGGAGCCAATATATTCCCTGGGATCCATCCTTCTGCTGCTGGTGAATGGTCATTGGCAGGCTGGTACACAAGGAACATGTTCTGCTGGTTAATGGCAAGTACTTGGACCACCTCACCCTGGTTGACACAGATTTCATTCTCCTTCAGTGCATAGTAATCTTTGATGACCACCATAGAAGAGGTCCCATTGCACCCACCCAAGTCATTCTGAAGAAGAGACACAGAAAGCAACAGTGACAAGATAGCTCGGGTGCAATGCTAAGTTTTTTAATCAGCATCTCCTGGGCAACACATTTAAGTGTACTAAGAGTTTACAAGACATCTCAGTGTGCACAGCAGAATGTTGCCTAGGCAACTGCACTGTGTTTCCTTCCATGTGATGCTGTGCGATTGACAGACTACAGATCAGTTGGCGTAAATTCACAAATGCATACTCATGGTCACTATAAGCAGTAGCTCTTTTTAATAGCCTGCTTGTGAACAAAACCTACACATAAGCTTGGGACACAACAGTTGTCAACTAATTTCATAGGACATTTTTTGAAAATCAATTATTTTCCTAATTTGGGAGATGGGAGGGCAACGAAAGAAGATCAGTTAAATAAATGCATCAGGTTACATCGGTTTTGGAAGGCAAAGTGAAACCCTGGTCACATAATGGAAGTACTGCAGCTGATATAATTAAGGTAAAGAAAAATAAGAAGCAAGAAGAACTTTGTGTGCAAAAGCTTCCTGGTTCAACTCATCTCCAGGTAGGGCTGGGAGAGAGTTAGGACTGAAACCCTGCTAGTCAGTGTAGACAATACTGAGCTAGGCAGACTAACAGTCTGACTTGGTATACCACAGATTCCTGTTTCACTTACGCCAGTTGTTGCTGAGAAGTCTGCAAGAAGGAATGAAGGCAATTGCACTTGCTGTTATCTACTCCCTCTGAACACGGACTTCCCATCCAGCCATCAGTGGGGACCACTCCCCATGAATTTGTCTTAAGATTGTTGTTGTTCTTTAAAGCAACTACAACTAATAGCCACCAGCACATGAGGCAGTAATTTCAAGGCTAGAGATGAACTTGTGTTTCCCTCTGTCGAATTTGTTTACAGCTTTTTAAAAAAATCGCACCATGCAGATTTCTTGAGCCCTTTCCTAACACCCAGAACAGGCTTAAGACTGGATTTTGCTTTCCTTCTTGGATCAGCAGTTACCATCTATATATTGACTCACGGGTTCAAGTACTCACATCCACTAACCAGGATGAGTAACAGGCCAAATTTGAAATGATGGCATTGCAGTAAAAAAAAACAACACAAAGTAAAAATACATACATACCTTGATTAGTTCATATTTGTCCCCAGGCTGGTGCTGCTCATGCCCTGTGCTGCCATTGGAGGTAGATATTTTCAGAGGTGGAAGAGATGGGTTACGCATTGTAGCCTTCAAAGGTTTATCCGACCCTACTGGACCTGAGGAATAGGGTCTGGTGATGGGCTGAGGTACCCTGCTGGTCTGGGGTCTCATTACAGCAGAACTGCTGTTTTCTTTGCGCTGGTACTCTATAGGAGACTGTAGTGCTGGAGTAGAACACTAGGAGTTAGTACAGACCTGCCCATTTGCGACACCATGTTTGCCTAATGCAAGGGATGCCATGTTTAGCTTGTTTCAAACAAGTAGCCTGGGAAAATTCAAACCATTCACCTACATAGCTTGGAAGCACTGAAAGTTTCTCTTCAGGAAGAGTGAAGGAAGCACTTTCACAAGTGCTGACTTAACAAGACTGTAAAAACCCAACAGTGCAGATCAGGCTCGCTTGGAGCTCATAGTAATACTCCCTACTTCTAGCCTCTTGATAACAGCAACAGTGAGCAGTGTCTGCTCAGTGATGCCCCTCCTGCTTCTATAATTTGTTGCTCAGAACAAACAGAACAAACCTAGTTTCAAAGTCAGGAGCTCTGCATGCCCATCCCTTACTATATGCAAATATAACATGGATGGGGAACCTGTGGGCTGCTATATCCTCTCTAAGTAGAAGAGGAGTCCATAGCTGAAACTATATACTGTTTGGAGTAGGACTTCCTCTAATATGTCCTGAATCTCACATGATTTAGCTTCATTGGGGGAAAAATGTAGCTTGTACCCAAGACTGGCTTGCATACCTAAGGACTGTGAACTGGCCAATTTTTAAAGAGGGATACAGGAAATGACAAGCCAATTAGCATAACATCTGTTCCAGGTAAACTGGTGGACACCGTTGTGAAAGATGATAGCGTATACAAAAAGCAGTGCCGCTGAAGAAGAATTAACATGGCTTCTGAGAAAGTAGGACTTGTCTTGCTAACCATTTATAGAGTTCTTCGAGAGTGGCAGTAAGTATCTGGATGGGGTGATCTGGGGGACAATGGTACACTCCAACACACCCCATCCTGAAATCCACTGCTAGACTTCCTAAAAGAAAAAGATTTTCACCCTAGATTTTAATCCTTAGCACAAAATTTATCTGCCTCCAGTCATGCTCCATTTAAAAGGAAGGTCAGCGTGCATGACAGTTATGGAGGTGGCCGGCAACAGCAATCTAGGTAGGAATAAGGTTCTGCCCAGAACAGTCAGAAAGCACTTGGGATTTCTATAATCAAGGACAGAGATAAAAATGCTTACCATTTAAGAAGTCCCTCTGTGTGTCCAGCACTTGATTGATATCCTCCACCCAAGCTTGCTGGATTTCAGGATTGGCTGCCTGCAAAATGAGCCTTTCTGACGTTTCCCGACTCATGAGTGCGAATTTGCAGGGATCATTGTCCACATTATCCTCAATGATTAGGTATGTCATCTGCAAGCAACCAGAGAAAGCTCAATGCTCATTCAAGGGGGAGCAAGCAAATTCAGGTAAACTATATAGCAGCTAAACTGAAAGATGGCCCTGCCACCACTGTCCAAATGAAGAGCAGCAACCATAGAAGGTTCACTTCTCCAGAGGAGGAACTCTCTGGAAGTAACGTCCCATAGAGAATACTTGGCTTTCAGCTTTGTCCTTCAGCTTCTGTGCTAAGCATCTTCAAGAACAGTTCAATTATCTCTGAGTTACTGGCTTTCTTCAATGGTTAGCAATGCTAATAATTATGGGTGGGAGGAAGAAAATTGCTCTACATGAGATGCCCTCCAAAACAGATAAAGGTTTCTGTCGTATTGCCAAATAAACATAAGCATCAACAGAACAGCCTCTAAGAGGAAAAATATAATGCTATTTGCCCAGGTATATAATTCAAGTGTACGAAGGTTTATCATTTGATGACTGAAGTTTTTGGCTGAACATTTAGAGCAGGGGTTGGGAATCTTTTTCAGTCCTGAAGGTCACTTTCCTTCATGGGCAACCTTCTATGGGTCGGATGCCAGTAGGGTACAGATGAAAGTGGGTGGGGCAACGGATGCAACTTCTACCTTTGTACAGTAGGCCCTGTAGAATTCAGAAGCACACACACACACACACACACACACACACACACACACACCACCCACCCATCCATCAAGGCAAGCAAGAGGTGTTTTTGTAGGTCAACAACACATTTCATCCAGGCAAAAGCAGTGAAGGAGACTGCTGAGGCTGTCTGTGAGAGGGTGTAGCTCAGGGATGGGGTATGGCCAAGTGAGAGTACTGAGGGTCCAAGGGGCATTTGGCCCCTAGGCCTAAGGTTCTCCAATTCTGGTTTAGATAGTTCAGCTCTAATTAGATGTGACGTTATTTTGACGCTCATTATCCTAACCCTATGCTATTCTAGCAGTTTTATTTAATCACTCACTCAGTCTGCACACACACGTCACAGAATAATAGAATAGAATATTAAAATAGATTATATATCTATCGTACACCATGGCTGCAAGTCAGAGAATGACATGAACTGTAGGACTGGAAAAGGGCCTAATGACCATCTTCTTTAAACCTCCTGCACTGAAGCAGAAGGACCTTTTCACACCACCAACTTTGCTTATCTAGTGTGCAGCAAACCAAGAAAAGGAAAAATGCACTGCAGTGAAGTTTCCAAATGACTCAAGGAAGCACAACCACAACTTACCTTTATGCTTCGCTTAAAAAGGTACCCAGGTGTTAGAGAGCCTTTCCTCAGAAGTTCACTAAAGATGACAATTTGCTCAAAGAGGAAAACTCTGCGTTCTTTTGGCCGAGAGAGACCTCCAGAATCCTGCTCCGTTACATAGAACGTATCCTGCTGTAGCAACTTCCCTTGGGCTGCCAGCTTGCCCTAAGTTAAATAATTGTTAAGTTAAACACAGATGGCATAGAAAGATGAAAGGCACTCATTCATGGCCATCATGTTATCACATGGTCTGGGGTAGACCTTAGGATTTGCTCACGTGTGTGAAATGATTCATTATCACATGATGTTTAGCCATCTATGCTCAAAACTCGCTACCAAGTTCATGTACACCAATACCCTAACATGAATATGGAATTATGTACAATATATGCATGCCCACCCATATATGTGACAATTGCAAACCTCCTGCATCAAAAAAACCCTGAAGGAACAAAGGAATTTGGCATGCACACACACATACAGGTGTATGTGCATATCTCCCACACCATACTATATTGTACATGTGATAAGGGATTCAGTCCAATGCCCTGCCATATGTAAGATTTCCACATTGGTGACTCTGAAGCAGATGCCTAAAGTTTTACTCAAAATGACTTATAAATTAAGCAATCCCACAGTGGAGAATCAGGAGTAACAGGGAAATTATCCATAAGCTACAACAACTTCAACACAATACTACATAGAAGCTTCAAGGTTTCACTGGACTGAGAGTCACAGTGATGCCTTCAACAACAACAGCAAAGGTAAAAGGCACCAGGCATAAGAAACTGCTTGCTATGTGATTACAGGTGCCAAAGGAAATGATTAAACAGTCTCTGTTCAGCTATGTGTGTGTATGCACATGTGTAAGAGCACACTCATGCCCACAAGTGTACAAACGAAACTTCCTTCCTGGGTAAGACTCAAAGCAGAAAGTTTAAGCATATCATACGCACCATTTTATGGAAGAAAGTTCACACAACTCCCCCCCCCCTTTCTAAAATGCAGTTGGGCTATTCCAATGAGACACAGCTATTAGTGTCAACAATTGTACTATTACATCCACATTTAAAAATATTGACTTCTACCTCAAAGCCCTGAAGACGACCCAGGTTCATCATGTCATTGCAGCGTTTAGGAACAAGGCACATCAGCTCCACAGCTTTCTATTGGAGAGAGGCAATACATAATCAGAACTGGAAGGAATGAAAGGGCATCTAGTGTGCTACTCTACTCAAGGTAGGGCAAACCACGTATTGACCCTTCCATCCATGGTACACAGGCCAGAGTCTGAAAGTGGGCATCTTGTAGAAAGATGTCAGAGGAGCAAATAGCTCAAGAACGCTCAAGCAAGAGGGTCAATGCTTATTTTGCCTGGTGTACTCTGGTCCATGGGGTCATGAAGAGTCGGACATGACTAAATGACTAAAGGACTTAACAACAAAATAACAAATTACTAAAGCAGCTAGACAGTGGAACTTCAAATATGGCTTCCCATCACACCTACAGTGTGACCCAAAAATCCACCTACAAAATAATTCTAGCAGGCACAATTATTGCCACCAAGGACTGACCACAATCTCCACCCATGTAGATGCCTGCTGTACACAGGAAATGCCCAAAGTGACCAGAGCAAGAAGAGCCTTCCTTGTTTTGGCTGTGGGGTGAAAGTGGTTCAGTGAAGCCAAGCACAGGCTGATGGCAGGAAGGGGCAGTAAAGCTCCATTCAACACAAAGGTGAGCATGTGGAGAATGCTTGAAAGGGACTTCAATAAAATTATCTGAACAAATACTGTTTGGTAGCCAACACGGTCCCCTCCAGCTGTTGGATCACAACTCCTGGAGGGGGCGATGCTGCCTGGGACCGATAGAAGTGACATCAAGCAACATCTTGGTCTACTGAAAGACCCTTTGCAAGTTCTAGGCTGGTATCTGAACTTGTGTCTTCCAAATTTGTAACTGTGTTTTTAATTAATGCATCATATCAAATGTTACCTTGTGTCAATTGCAACTATCCTTGATGATCAAAGGAAGAGGGCAAGGAAAGTCTAAAGTAAGGATATTCAATTTGCTGCTCATAAGGCTAGATTTTCATTCACTAATTTTAGCCCGAGTTGACATTTTACATTAAACATTACTGAAAATGAATACAGCATAAAAGCAAGTATTTAAAGGCAGTGGAGGTGGGGTGGGGAGGGAAGTAAACAATAAAAAAATCATTTTTCTTCCTCTTACTGGTTTCTTTCTTCTTTTTTTTTATAAAATATTTATTAGGGTTTTTTATAAAAGAAATACAAAGATAATAAACAGCATTGCTTTGTTATAACAAAATTTCATAACTTCTTACTGGTTTCACCATATGAAAATCACTCTTACATACTTTTTTGGTATCTTGACTTTCTGTTAATATACAAACACCCAAGCCAGCTTGCAACATGAACACATTATAATCATTCAGTAAAAACAATACAAAAGAGAAAAGACAGTAGATAAAAGTCCATACCTCTGTCTCTGAACATTCCAGCCCAGCTTTTTCACTGTATTTTAGAAAATCCTACAGGAATGAAAAACATCCTCTTAAAAATAATTAACAAGAATACATATTGATATTTTCCCCTTTGAAAGCATACTTGCTTACTTGTGGAAATGATTTTGCGTGGCAAGGTTCCAAACCCTCCCGAGATGTTAAGGAATAAAGACACATGAGACCACTAACTTTAGGTGAGTCTATGCTGCGGTTTAAAAGTGCCACCCATTTATAGACATAAAGGTCCTAACTGATGAGCAAATAGAACACAAGACTGAAACAAAATGTGTGCATTTACAAATTTTATTGTGATCTACAGTAATTTTGTTATGCATGATTGAATCTGAAGGCTTTTTGAATGCTGAACATGTAAACCGTACATTTCAAATTTAAATGGTCTCTATAGGGCACCTGGAAAACACCCCATCCACTCAACCCTTCACAGTGCATGCTCCCTGTACTGCAATAGCTTTGATGCAGTATGGGGGGAAACAAACAAGTAAAGCTCCAGTATACATACAATGCTCCAGGGAGCATTGTGGTTTAGCCTGCTACAGCAACTGGGTTGGGGTTTTTTTTTTGCCATTATCAGTATACAGGTATTTGGATAACCTTTTTCCTAGACACAACACTTCACTGGTATATTTCACCTTGAGTAGCAGCTGGTACTTGGTTATTCTTTGAATGGGCTTTATTAAGTAGTCACTGAGAGTTAGCCGCTGGTTTATTTCTTGTTGCACCTCCTAGAAAACAAAAAGTAGGCAATATCAACAACAAAAATACTTATTTATATCTTGTCTTTCTTCCAAGGAAACTCAAGGGGTCCCCATTCAAGCACTGACCAGACTATGCGTTACTTAGTTTTAGCAAAATTTTGTAACATGTGCCTTCTGTCAATTCCCTGAGATTATAGTCATCTATGACATGTTGACTAGCCCATCTTTCCAAACCGCACAGTTAGACTAGTCCAAATGTTACTACAATAGGCCCGTAACAATTAAGATTAGTATTGTACAGATGAATATAATTTTCCTTTACTCTTCTTGTTGAGTGTGTGGGTGGGTAGAAAAGGAGGTTAAAGTGAATGTATCAAGCATGAAACGTCTTCAGAAACGGGTACAAAAAATTTCTGGAAAGAATACTGGCACTATCTGTCAATTAAATGGAATGAAACAACCCCCAAACCAAGGGGAATGAAACTTGAATAGTTGTTAAGAGCTTACATGGCAGAAATGTTGCTTAAAAAAAAAAAAGGATTTTAAGCAGAAATGTTAGAATTTTTAAATTTAATATTTGAGGCAGTTTCTAGACCTTGAGACAGACATAAATGGAATCCTTTCATAAAAAGGTTTAGGAACCATAAAGTATGGAGGGATTGCTCTCTTCCTTTAACTTCTGGTATCATTCTCCATATTTGTGTGTGCGTGTGCAAGCACACCCACCCACCCTCAGTTCCTCACACCTGCTACAATATGTGCCAATCGTCCATGCAACTGTCAAAACAATGAGGTAAATGACAAAACTTTCTAATAAAGAGTATTTTTGCACTTTAAGGATGAACTAATTTAATTATGGCGTAACTTTTCATCTGTATCTATTCCACCTGTTTTCTTTCAGAGCTAAATTTGACTCTAAGTGGCAGGTGAAGAGCTTGCTGTACCCCTTACTATTTGCATAAATATGCTTTACCAAACAAAAAATTTGATACCACAGGTAAGTAAGACAGCCCCCCACAAACTGCTTGGTCCTACCAGCAACAAATGTACAGGGAATCAGGTGGGGCACACGAGAAAGAACACACTGCTAAATATAAGACAGAATTTACTTGGAAAGCAAAGATAGAAAGGGGGAAAGCCATTAATCCAAATGGGATAAGCTTGCTGACACAGCTGTTGGAATGTGTGTGCAAATATGAGAGGGGAAAAGAGATCCTGTCAGGTGTATTTTAAGCTGCAACATGAATAAGGAATGAAGGCCAAACCTTACCTCAAAATATGCACCACATTCCGCTACTATATATTCAGATTTTGGTTTGTTTTGACAGTACACCACATACATGTGTAATCGCCTCTCCTGTAAAAGCAAAATATGCATAGCTTTCTTAGTCTAAGTCCAGACTAAAGCTTTTACCACTGCATGGACAGTGACAGAAAGCAAATTTAATTATTCTTGTCAGCCACAGCCCAGACGGTCTTAGGGAGTATTTATTTTCCTTCTTATAATTTTACTGTCTACTATCACCTGATCAAAGGACTGTGTACAGACACCAACTTTTGGAAAAAGAATGAGGAAAGCAAGATAAAACTAAAGTCCAGTTCCTAAACCCGAAGCACAAGCACCCTCCTTCCTCCCAAAGATAATGTGTGAGTGGGTCGCCCCATGTGGACATCAGATTCAGGCAATTCATCTTGTTCAAGAAGGGTAAGACTGCATGATTGCTTGTCAGGAGACATGCCACACATGCCACTGCTGCTTTCATTTTGCTGCAACCTCCATATCTCTCCGGTTAGCTTTCTGAAGCAGCTAGGTACTGCCATAGTGCTGCTGCTGAGAGGACAGGAACAGAGCTCCTTGGCTCACTGGCTGTACAAAAGCAAATAGGTGGTACAGTCAACTAGAATCTTCAATATACAAAGAGATAGTTCATGGGCTCCTGCGTCAAATGGCCTTACACTATTATTACTTCCTTAAGCCAAAAGATGAGGACATGCTCAAAGCCAGCCAGCAAGTATGTGACTGATATAGGATATTAATCCAGGTCCAAACTCATCAAGCCATTACTAAGGAGGCACTTGTTCTATAATCCTAGTTGAAGTGTAAAAAACGTAGACTGTTGAATAACGTAGACTGTTGTACATCCTGTACAAATATACAAAGGTTGTAGCCAGGAAGTAAGCAGCTAAACAGTATTTGAAGCAGCATTTGGGGTGGTGGGTACATTTCCAGCCAAGTTTTAACAGAAGCAATTAAGTAAAACACAATATTATTACAATTATGGCTTTAGTTAAGACAATTTTGTGGATATTGAAGGAAAATTACTTTCATTCTGGAAAAGTAAAATAAATACTCTACTCAAACATCCCATTTTATGGCTTGAGGGAAATCCAGGTATTATTCCTATCCTCATTTGGGGTGTGTGGGGTGTGTGTGTGTGTGTGTGTGTGTGTGTAATTAAAATATCCAATCAGTACAACAGGGACACATTTAGGAGCTATTTCCGTTTTTTAAAAGGACTAGCATGTAACTCACATGTTTGATGAAGAGCTGTGCTAAACGGTCATGCTCTTGAAGGCACTTTTCCAGTTCAGCGAGAAAAAAACTGCAATAAAAAAATACACAGCTATTCACAAAGTCTCTCTCAGTACTTTTCATTACCATACTATATAGTTTTATCTGATTTTGTCTTGCATCACAGATAAAACTACCCTCATATAAGATCGGTTACTTCTGAATAGCTTAGCCTGCATCATCCTGCTAATGGTTAAGAGAATTTAATTGCACATGAGGAACTAGTGAATATAAAAAGCCCATCCGTTGGCATGCAATATCCTCCTCCGAATACTGAGAACCTTGCTGTTCATCTGTTAATGAAGATAGCCCCAGTCCAGTCTTCCTGTTGCAAAGAAATAGGGATAATTGCCCATAATTCTTAGGAAAAGGTTGTGAAAACAGGAGTCAATTATCAGACATCTCTGTTCCATGGAATTTATCCCTGCCACCACCTGCATTTTTTAACTATTTCCTTTCTGCACATATAATAAATCAAAAGTTCATCTTTGCAACCAATTTGCAACCCTGAGATTCTCCAATAACATATGTTCATTTGATTTTAAATGAAGGATTTTACATAGCCTCATCATGGGTGCAACTAACAAATAATGGGAGGCATAGAAAAATAATTTCAGCAATTACTGAGTAAAAGAGGCAATACTAGAGTAAGAGGCCAGAACAGTGCTGTGTCCTGTAAGTCATAATATTCAGTCAACTAACATCTATGGCACTAGACACTAGAGTTTTTGCTTGAAGCTTGCAAGAGACCTCTTGGGGTATAACAAATGCTCAGAATCACATACCTTGTGACACTGAATGAAATGTTAATTGCTGCTACTAGCTATAGAACATTAACTCACAATGATCTTCTCCCAGAGGGTGAGGGGATGTAGTATAGTAGTTCAGGCCAAGTAAAATGTCTATGTATATGAGAAGTCTATGCATTTTAACAATAGTCAGTTAAAAGCTGACTGCAGACTTACTCTTTGTGCCAGTCATAGATCTGGTGAATGTTACCGAACACTATCTTGTCTTTCCCTTTCATGTCTTCAGGAACACCTTTTTCTTCTATCCTTTTCATGAATCCCTTTAAGGAAATTTTAAAAATAAATTTAAAAAAGCAAATTTCAAATTCCAGATCTTGTTATATTTTAGAAATACACATCATAGTCAAATGAGACTTATTCTATATCCATGGAAGGGAGCAATTAAACCTTAAAGAAGTGCAAAAAGACAGCATTAAAACATTTCTTCCATGCCCTTAGATGACAGATAAAATTATCTGGTTTTGTTTCATGAAGATTATAGTGTTAGAATATTACTCAATTTGAGAAGCCACAGTAAGAATATATGCCCAATTTAGATTATTTTACTCACCTCCACCACAATTCCTAAGTCTTTGACATAGTCTTTCTCTGTCTGTACAAGTTCATTTAAAACAAACCTAAAATTCAAAAGAGGAGCATATTGTAGCAGCCAGGTTAAATATATGTCAGGTATACATGGTCAGTAACTATTTTCACTAGTAGACTAAGTAGTAGTAGTAGACTTTTCACTACGTAGACTCTCATCTGAGTCGGGCAATATCAGGGCAGCTCAGGTCAATTATAAACAGGCAATTCCCACACCAAAGGCATGCATTATAAAAAAAATAAAATTATATGGTGGTACAAGAGGATTCAAAGCCACCAAAGCATCCAACTTCTTTCAACTCTCATTACATACATTAATGTCACTGGTTGCTCAATTGGAAACAGTGGGTGAAGACATATACAGTTAACTCGCATCTTACGAGAGGGCTTGGTTCTAGAGCAGGCTTCCTCAAACTCTGCCCTCCAGATGTTTTGAGACTACAATTCCCATCATCCCTGACCACTGGTCCTGCTAGCTAGGGATTATGAGAGTTGTAGGCCAAAAACATCTGGAGGGCAAAGTTTGAGGAAGCCTGTTCTAGAGGTTCAAGCATAAACGCAAAATGCATAAAGCCAGGAGACTCTTCAAAGTGGAGGGCTGCTTACTGGATTCAAGGAAGGTCACACAAGGGCTCTAGAACACTGCCAGAACCCTTGAGCCTTCTTCCCAAAGCCTGGCAAGCCTGCAATCGCAGTTGTGTGCAGTGGTGGCAGCGGGACTAAATAAATGGGGAGCGGGGAATGGTTGATTTCCTACCCTCTCCATTTATTTATTCCCCCCTCAACTGCACAAAGCTGCAATCATGTAAGTTTACAAGTGTAAGCTGCGAGTTACCTCTATAACATATTAAGAACAGAGGAATTAGTTTTAAGAATGCCATCACCATAGTTTATAAAACTGTTCCAGGGAGAGCTTTAATTGGTTCTGTGGTTTCAGCATAACTTCTTCTGAATCAGAGCAAAGTCAGTTGTTGAAGGAGCCTCCTGGCTAATGCCCAGAGCTTCACCACTATAGACTTTATCCACCGGTTCTGAGGTCATGTATAAGGGGCATTCTTCTACATTAAAAAAACATTTTTTAGATACCTACTTGAAAAAAATAACAACCAAAGTTTACTTACATCCTGCCTCTCATAGCTTTGGCTTTTTGTTCTTCTTCAAGGTTTCTTGAAGGAGGAGTTGAAGGCGTCACATTTTCGTTCAAGCATCCAGTGGAATCCTTTAAGCTTCCCCGGTAGGAGCCTCCTTCTAATGTCTTAAAAATAAGAAAAAAGCCAAAGGATTCAACATAAAATCTTAACAGATTGACTATATAGCTATTCCTATAGCTACTTCCTCAGGGGATCTGTATTTGCAATAATTAGTAAGCGGGGGGGACAGGACCCTTCAATTTTCTCAAAATGTACCCCAAGGTGACATTTATTTTGTTTAGGCTGATTGGGGGAAGACAGCAGAATAGAACTGGCTTGATTCAGTACAGCAGTTTACAAGCTAAGAACACCTCATTCATTCCAAAGTTTTCCTAAATATTCTGAAGACCTCCTGAATAGGATAAATGTTAAAAGGTTACAGTATATCTGTGCTGGGTGTTTCCTGAAGCTGGTCGCCACTTTTTCCCTAAGTGTTTTGTACATCCCATCTGCAGATCTGCTCTGCGGCACACTTTTAGGCTAGTCAGGTATCATGGATTTGGTTAGTCCCAAACCAAATGATACCTAATTCGCAGTAAAAGGTAGATTCCCCTCAGAAGCAAATAGGTGATTGTGGGGTCGTGCAGCTATTTTGTTCTTATTCCACATTTGTGCGGAAAACCAAATCTCTCCTTTTTGTTTTAATGGGGAAAATAGGAAGGGAAGAAACTGAGAGATACCAGCAGTGGAAGAGGGCTGCTGATTTGCAATACCTAATATCACACTAGAAGAAGCTGGATAAAATGAGCCATTTAAATATTTAATATATTCCAGTATACAAAACACTCAAGACAATACTTGTTTCATTTAACAGAAATACCATTATCCCATCTGAAATTGAATTCTTATTTTTTAAATTTCAAGACACAGAAGCGCAGCACCTTGGATTCTAAAAAAAGTACAAAGTGTATTGTCTAAATGGCAATTTATGTAACTATTTGCAAAATGGGCTTTCCATTTCCTGTATCAGATTCTTACTTGTAAGAAGTGCTTAAACTGGTTTTCTAGATCAGCTGTTTTAGGATTCTGTGATTTACCAAGTCAGAATATCAGCACTGAAATCACATATGGAAGGGTAGGTGGTAAGGAGAGAGGCAAGAAGAGTTCACAAAGGCATAAGTGCTGTTCTCAAGCCAATTAAACCATGGCTTAACATAGTCAAGTTGTAACCAGGACTAAGAGATGGCTGACCTTACTAGTATAGATAGATTTTAAAAAGAAACACCAACCTCCATCTGAAAATTAAAATGGAGCTTAGCTATGATAAAGGTGATGTAATATTGCAACAAACAAGTCTGACCCAAGAAGTTGTTTCTTTATTTAAGTAATACAACTCAATTTTATGCATGTTCTTTTGAGATGTCCCACTGAGTTGTACAGCACATGCTCCCAAGCAAAGGTAGATAAGATAGCAGCTTTAGTTTGCCCAACTGAATTAAGCTGCCTAGGATTATTTGTTACTGTATTCATTACTGTAAACCACCTGGAGTGTCTACAACTAAGGTGGGACATTAAATTGAAAATATTGCTTCATGAACCATATACTGAACAGCCCTTGAACCAAGTTTTACATAAGTGGCTCATTTTTTTTGGGGGGGGGGGAATACATGAAACAACAACCTTCTAATATGCCTAGTGTTTTAAAAAAACAAGCAGAAAAATTACAGATTCGACACAGCATAGCACTTGACTGAATATTGTAAAAGAAATAAAACATTTTAAAAGGAAAAATACTTGTTCTGCAATCACACCCCTAGAAATTTACCAGGTAAGTAACAGATGTTAGGGACTATACTATAGCCCGCTGATGTTATCAGGAATATGTCAACGAATCAAGTCATTTGCAAAAAAAATAAAAAATAAAAATGGTTTTACTGCACTTTAACTCTAGCAACTAGTTGACGATAGAACCAACATGGAACTGCAATTAGCTACTCAGTGGTGAGGATAGTCAGCAATATGACCAGCAGCCGAATTACAGTGTTGCTCAACTAGGACGTTTCTCTTCATGGGATCCTAGGTCTTCACACTTACCAGCTTGCTTTTGACCAGTTTTTCTATTGCACTGACAAGATCCGCTGCAGTTGGGACATCGGAGATGCTCTGTCGAGCAGCTAGCAAAGAGGAGGACTGCAAGACACCAGTTTGCAAAGGAACAGCAGGTTAGCAGGAATGAGAAGGAACTAGGAAAGCCAAAAGGCTAGCAGTTTGAGGTCACACAATGGGGCACAAGCAGCGGGGGGGGGGGGGAGGGACATGACAGGAGCATGAAGGGTTGAGGGGAGGTCATGACATACAAAAGGCAGCAGCACTCAGCAACAGACTGGCAAAGCACATAACCTGCTCTGGGTTTATGGGTAAAATGTATGTCTGAAGGGTTCTTCTAAAGACCACCACTTAGTCACAAAGAAGAGCCAAAGAATAATTAAAAGAGCAGTTTGGCTCCTGTTTCTATATTGTGAAATCTCCCAAGATTTTTGTGCTACTTCAGGAACAAGCAGCGGTGGGTGAAGGGAGCAACCCTTTCCCCCAGGGAATGCAGAATCCATCCCTTTCTCTTGCTAAGCTCACTCCTATAGAGTACAATACAATGGCAGGTTGGATCAGACTAGGGATTTGACAAGCTCAGCACTTCATTGTAATGTTTTGCAATAACCTCATGTTATTATGAATTTCTACTTGGTGTACAATTTATTGCCAAAGATTCAAAAATGGAAAGCACTTTGGACTGTTACAGTGGTGCCTCACAAGACGAAAAGAATCCGTTCCACGAGTCTCTTCGTCTTGCGGTTTTTTCGTCTTGCGAAGCAACCCTATTAGCAGCTTAGCGGATTAGCGCTATTAGCGGCTTAGCGGCTATTAGCGGCTTAGCGACTTAGAAAAAGGGGGGGGGGAGCGAAAAAAATCACAAGACTTGCAAGACTCGCAAGACGTTTTCGTCTTGCGAAGCAAGCCCATAGAGAAATTCGTCTTGCGAAGCGCCTCGAAAAACGGAAAACCCTTTCGTCTAGCGGGTTTTTCGTCTTGCGAGGCATTCGTCTTGCGGGGCACCACTGTATTTCTCCTTGCTGTCAACTTTAAAAACTCGAGTGGCAAAGATAGATCAAAGTATCAGTGGTACCCTTCTTTACAATACCAAAACTGTCAAATGTAAGTATGTGTAGAGAAAACATATGCATTTCCTCCCCAAACTTAGACTGTAAGTTATGTGTGCCACACTTAGAAGGCCATTGGAGGTCCTCTCTCTCTCTCTCTCTCTCTCCTATTCCTTTCCAAGACAGGAAAAGAGAAATATCTGAAGCAGTACAGAGAGATCCTCCAAATCTTAAAACAGCTTTAAAATACATTCTTACTAGTTCTTACTAGGTTTGCAATCTTTCCCACCTATCCTGAAGACTAGATTTTGGGTGTGGCAGGCTGTTGTTTTTAAAGCAAGGTGCATAATACTCTGAAGCAAGAAGAACACCCAAGAACACCTCCCCATGTCATTTCGTTTATGATGTGAGGAATGAGGCCGACAGAAAAGACTCATCCTGCCAGTTCTTCAGCAGAACTGGACCTTGGGTGAAGACAGAAGTTGTTCGCATATGGTGGATGCAAATGCCCGGCTATTCCTGTTCCTTCAAAGGCATTGAAGTTCGCCAACTGTACTATAGCTAAATGAGGAGGCAGATATCGTTAATATGCCCAATCCTAGAGTACTGGGCGCCAATCAAAAGAATTCTGGAACCAATGTGGCATTGCCATGGATTCCTTTGACCTCGACTACTCTAGGCCCTGGTACTGTCCAGTTTTGACTATGTGGAAAAACTACAGAAATATGCATAGTCTGGAGATTGCATACAACTTGCATATTTGCCACCTGAATTCTTATAAGGGCAGATGGAGCTTTAAAAGTAAACTACTAGGATTAACAAAGTTTAATCAACTTCACAGGTGTAGCAGAGGGGAGAAGAGTAAAGGCAATCAAGCACCAAGAGAAACCCAGTGAAATTAGTAAGTGTTGCTAAATTGAACTCGGAGAAGTGACAGTAAATATCAGGCAGGTAGCTATCTCAATAAAGCAGACTATTGTCTGAAAGTCAGCCAGCACTGACAGCTGAAGGCTCCTTAGGAACTGCTGCTGAGTGATGTATCACTCTAGTTGCTTTATCCCTAAGAATACCTACAGTAGACATCTTGTCATTCTCCTCTGATACCTTATCATTCACTTAGAGCCAATCAGCAACTCAAATTAAAGTCGGTGAGAACAGACTTCCAAATAACCGTAAAGGTTACTTCAAAATACAGCACAGAGGAGTTACCTTATGGCGACAAATCTCAGTGATGTGAGGTGGAAAAATGTTCCAGTGCTCTGTTCTTCCACATAAACATTTCCATTTCTTAAACTCATTAGCAATGAATGGATACCAGTTGTAAGATAAGTCTGGCAGTTTCGAAAGTTTTAAGCTTTGTTTACCAAATACAAGCAAAATAACTTGCTAAATGAGATCATTTTCCAGAGTGATCTAAACATTTTTGGAAAATTTTCCAACTCAATATATTTCAGAAAATCCATATTACTGCCTGATATCTCAGCTTAGGAAAAGCCTTAAAAAGAAATTAATAATACAGGTTACTGGAAATGTATTTAAGGGAGGAAACACAGTAAAAGGCTCTTCTTCACTCTGGAGATTTAATCCTCCTCGTGTATACCATTTTACTGTATTTCCCTTCAAGAAAAGTGTAACCACATCATTCACTTTTCTATCTTCTGATTATGGAAGATACTCAAGACTGCTTTCTTCAAAAGTTATATGACAAAGTGACTAGACTACAGTTTAAGGGTTCCCTCCAACCCATGTGAATTTCAGCCTCAGTGCTTAGGGTTAAACTTCATGTGATGCTTTGAGTCTCAATATGGCCAAAGTAGTTTTATTTACAACCAGAATAGCTGTGGTTCATTTGGGGGGGGGCACTTATCATCTTCCCTGTGGGGCATTTGTCTCATCAAAATTACCTCACCCAATTGCTATTTGCTTTAAGGAAGAAAAGACAGGCATGCATACATTTCCCCCTACAAGGCAAAACAATTTTTTTTGTGGGGTGAGGAGGAGAGATCTGTTTTTAAAAAATGGCCTTCAGGAAAACAGATAAGCATTTCCCCTTTCAACTTCTCATAGTCCCCCTCCCCCTATTAAGCCAGATAAAAGTTTATTGCAGCTGCTTTGGTGGGAGGAGAAAACCTTGGGAAACCACTCACATTATGAGTAGTTTGACTCCAAACCAACATGCCAGTTACTACACCACTCTTCAGCAAGCTGCAAATATACGGTAATCTATAGCAAGGCACTTTTTATCACTCTAGTACATCCAGAAAACTGAGCACTCTGTGTTCCAATGAACGAATCAAGGTAATGCAGGGACTGCAGAATGCTCTCACAACTACAAGGTCACACTATCAAGTATGAAATAACATTTAAAGCACAAGGCCTGTCCATGCCTCTTTTAGGGCCATCACACCTAGCCACAATTAAAAACAGCTTGACTACACTGATGGGAAATGAAGGACTCCCAATGATCCGCAAGCCCTCTCTCCATAGAGCAACAGTCTATGGTGGTGGTTCCCAATTAGCTAATTACTGAGGACCCCCTATTTTTCAAAAGCCAAGCCACAGACCCCCTACTTTTTGAAATTTTGATAACTTTATGGTAGTTACTTTGGCAAAGCAATTTTTTTGAAGAAAATGTGGGGTAGCCCCTAGTAAGCAATGGATTTTAGGTATACTAAAAACAGTTTTTACCACGCTGAAATGGCAAAGATTTAGTTTTGGGTGGGGGAGACAAATTTAATTTTATTATAGTAAGGTAAAGGTAAAGGGACCCCTGACCATTAGGTCCAGTCATGGCTGACTCTGGGGTTGCGCACTCATCTCGCTTTATTGGCCGAGGGAGCTGGCATACAGCTTCCGGGTCATGTGGCCAGCATGACTAAGCCGCTTCTGGCGAACCAGAGCAACGCACGGAAACGCCGTTTAGCTTTCCGCCAGAGCGGTACATATTTATCTACTTGCACTTTGACGTGCTTTCGAACTGCTAGGTTGGCAGGAGCAGGAATCAAGGAACGGGTGCTCACCCCGTTGCAGGGATTCGAACCGCCGACCTTCTGATCCGCAAATCCTAGGCTCTGTGGTTTAACCCACAGTGCCACCCGCGTCCCTTATTAAAGTATAGTACAAGTGAACAAATTATGACATGTCTAGCAGCTACTAAACCTAATTTATATGCCTACATTTTATATGCCACCCATCTGGCTGGGTTACCCCAGCCACGCTGTGCAGCTCCCAACAAGATGTTAAATACACACTAAACCTAAATGTGATGGGCATCTTTTTGTCCCGAACAATCCCTTCCACATCTGGTTCAATATTTCCTACTTTCATTCTCAAATCTGATTCAATATCAAGCCAATTTCTATGCATGTATCTGCAAAGATAAGTGGAACAGAAGGGAACTAGATGTTTCAAAGCTTTTTCACCAAACTTCTTATAATCAGCAAAAACTTTCATCCAGAATTGGCCCAGCCTACATTCTTTGAAAAATGATTTCAATGAACCATCACAAGTCACGTCAACAAGCGCATCTTGCTCTTGTAAGAGATTACACTGTTGTTCTTAATAACCTCCCAGATCACAATGGAAGTTGCTCAGGTACATGGCTTAGCAAGTGGAGGTCCACCTGTACTTTATCACTACAAGCATTCATTCACATGGGTATATGCACTTAAGAGCCCTGCTGGATCAGATCAAAGTTCTATTTAAGTATCCTGCTTTTCCCAGTAGGCCTTTGGCAACACCATAAGCAGCTGGTACTCAGTGACATACTGCCTCTGCAACTGAGACATCATGAATAGTCATCCTTGATAAGACTTATTCCCCATGTTGCATTCCACATAGTGCTAAGGAGATTACTCCATCAGCACAAGCACTCCTGCTTGCCTAACAAAAATATCCCTTCCCCTCCCCTTGCACACTGTTCTAGGACATACCGTAAGTCCCTTAGCACTGGCGGGAATTGTTGTGCTAGTACAACAATTCAGCTGAATATGGCCCCATGAGTATGAATTCATATGTATCCCCCTTTAAAGCTATCTAAGCCAGTGTCTTTTGTCACACCATGACACTGAATTTCATAAACTAATTATATTATGTCTTTATGGGTACTATTTTGTTTGCGTCAAATCTCTTGTTAATCAGTTCCATTGGATAACCAAGGGTTCTAGTATTAATAGAAAGATACTCTGCATCCATGTTTTCCACATCAAGTATAAGATGTCATCCTGTGCTCGTTTCATTGATTTTTTCTATACTTTAAAACCCCAGATTTTATCGCCCCTCTTCCAGCTGCATCCTTGATCATTTTGGTTCCCCCTTCCTGCATCTTTCCAGCCCTACAGTATTTTTTTGAGATAGGGTGACCTGAACTATATATATATTGGGTGAACTTTAAGAGAGAATCTGCTGTTTGCATCATACTGAAATGATATTGACTGTAGAACACTCAGTCTACTACTGCATATCTACTTCAGAGGCCCCTGCTGGCAACATTATGACTCATATATCCAGTCCCATGATGAAGTTTTTCAAACCTTGGGCACAACGTGCACCACACACCGCGCCATTAGAAGTTATTGCCGCAATCACCTTTTCTTGCCCAATTTCGCTGCAACACAGGTGGAGACAACACCAGCATCATGCTAGAATACCACATGTATGGCTGTTGCTGTACCACAGTGGTTTTAAGAAGTATTCTGGGAAACCCAAAAGTTCCTTGGAAGTTTATCAAGAACTTCTCAGTCAGAATACTGGTAACAGTAGGCAGGCTTCCCTGAAAGAAAGCTTGCCCACCCACTGACAAATCTTTCCTTGTAGCAGCGTATTGCAGGGCAAGTATTGGTTACGTTTTAGCACTAACTCTCAGTTCATGTAAAGAAATGGTGAGGCGAAACAGATAATAGAATCATAGAATTGTAGAGCTGCAAGGGGCCCCATCTGAACCAAACACTCGTATTCTAATACACCCCAGAAGCACCCACAAGGTCCAGAAATTCCTCAGCAGGCAAGTTCACATAGAAAGCTTTCTTCTGAACGTAACAACTGCTCTACAGAAAAGGCATGAAATGCAAAATACATTAAAAAATCAAGCTACAAAGGTAAGCAGACTAAGTCACAAATATTCTGATTATGACAGGAGGGAAAGGAAAGGGAAAATATCCTTGAGCGTTGCAACAATGGCCTTGAAGACAGATTGCTCAGTGCCATTCCTTCTGGATACAAAGTGAGGGTGTAAAATAACAAATTTCAATATATAGTACCCTACTGAAACACTATGCCTGGTTCCTTGGATTCCAGGAGGTTTTTTTTTTAAAAAAACAACAACACCACAAAAGAACACAAAGTTATTCTGAGGAAAAAAATGAAAAAAAGACCTGGGTCCTACCATGTCATCTTGTGTGGGATCATTATCAAAAATCTTCATAGGAGGAGGGAGTGGTGTATGAGATTCTTCATCTGGCTCATCTTCGCCCCAACCTTTCTTGCTCTTCTGAAAGCAAGGGAAATTTCATTATGAACAGGCAAAGTTGGATAGAATGAAAGAGTCCCTCCCATAATACGTTTATAGTGTTGGAACTCCATAATCAGAACAAATCCATTTCAGACAGAGGAATGGGTTGTTGTGACAGATATAAAAAGAATATTTATCTAGCCTGTCCCCTCTGATGCCTAGTGAGGTAGAAAGGGAATTCCCCACATAAGGGAGTCCCATGCAATTCTCTAACCCACATATTAACATCTACATAAAAAATTATTTATTTCCTTTAAAGGGGCAAGAGGATCTACAATAAGTAATTCACTGCAGCATCAGGACTTCAAATTTGCTCAGGAAAGACCACCATGCTGCTTAAAATAGCAAATGTTCTGCTAACCAGTTCTCAAGTTCCTCAATGAACTGGATCCGGCTACAGATAGGTAGCCGTGTTGGTCTGCCATAGTCAAAACAAAACAAATTCCTTCCAGTAGCACCTTAAAGACCAACTAAGTCAGTTCTTGGTATGAGCTTTCGTGTGCATGCACACTTCTTCAGATACACTGAAACAGAAGTTTCCAGACCCTTCTATATAGTGAGAAGGTGGGGAGGGGTATTACTCAGAAGGGTGGTGGGAATGGGTGATTGGCAGATATCTGCCAATCACCCATTCTCAATCACCCATCTCAATCACCCATGGGTGATTGGCAGATATCTGCCAATCACCCATTCCCACCACCCTTCTGAGTAATACCCCTCCCCACCTTCTCACTATATAGAAGGGTCTGGAAACTTCTGTTTCAGTGTATCTGAAGAAGTGTGCATGCACACGAAAGCTCATACCAAGAACTGACTTAGTTGGTCTTTAAGGTGCTACTGGAAGGAATTGGATCCGGCTGTCAGGCATGAAAAAAACCTCCTCCTCCTCCTCCTCCTCCTCCTTCTTGAGCCTGCTACATTCCTGGGCATATATTTGAATGAGCACACTAGCTCCTTCCAGCAACCTAGTTCTATTTCTTGATTTATAGCATTCCTGCATCACTCTCACTATTGGCAGAGCAACACCTTAAATGCAGCTCCAATAGAATAATTTAAAATGCTTTGAGCAGCTATTAGAGCAGTCATAAAATACCCATAAATGCATCCATATCTGCAGCTGCAAAAGGAAGATAACAAATCTATACAAAATGACCAGGGAAAATGTGATGGAAAATAAAAATGCAAGAGCTCTGGTTCCCTTCATGATCTATGGTGTTATTTTACATCACACAGCAAAGATGGTGGACAGTAGGCAAGCCCAAGCTTTGGAAGTAAGGAGCCAACAAACATAAAGGCTGAGGCCTAGGGAGTAACTAGTCTGGATGGGGTGATACAAGAATCCTCTTTATACTGAGGACATAGGGCTGTTTTGATACAAGGATGGATGCTTTTCTACAGTTATTTCAAAACATATTCCAAAACAAAGTGAAGAATCAAACAAAAGGAAGCTTTATGCTCAAGTCAGCATTCTTAAAAAAAAAAAAAGGTATCAAACTATGTCCATACCTCATCTGCACTGTCTCCCTGAGGTGTGGTCTCGTCTCCAGGCTTGGGGGATCCCAGGTCAAAGCTTTTCCTTCCTTCGCGCACTTTCTTCTGCTTTTTGATGTTACTGTCTGCCTTTCCACTATTCAATCGGCGTACTGGACTGGTTAGCCATTTCTTCAGTGTGTTGGTAGAGCGCTTTGGACCAGGGGAACTCTGGATGGAATTGATGGATGAATGAGGCTGCAAATTGGCCACCGATTCAGATTTCCCTCCATTTTCATTAGAGGATGCTGAATAGGAATCTGCCAGAACAAAATAATAAAAATGCTAAGCAAGACAGGGTATTATGTTAGACAGTTCTTTCTGGAAATGGAAGCTAATTTTGTTGATATAAATATTAAATCAGAAGGAGAGTGCTATGTTTAAAATTAGAAGAGAACACACAGTTAAGTCTAAACTAAGTGGACACTAAATGTACTCATTTCCCTTTCCACAGGTGTCCACCATCCCTTCCTGATCTGTACTTATGGAACACTCTAAATCTATTTTATTGGCTGGTCTGTTTGTCAGGTATGAATATAAGGAATCTTTTCTCCATACAAAGGACTTCACAAATCCTCAGTACTGTTACTTCTCCTGCCAAAATCATGAAGAGTCCATTATGGTCAGTTGGATGTCTGTCCATACATTCGTCAAGGGAAGTTTGCTTTTTCTGGCCAAGTTAGGGGGGGTGGGGCTAAGTCAACTTAACACTTCAAAGTTGCCTATCTGTAAAAACAGCTGGCACTGGCTTTTCACTGCTACTGATATTTCCAGCCAATGAATTCATATTAAGTAGCATTAAACTGACAAGAGATAAGCAACCACTGAAAATGA
This sequence comes from Podarcis erhardii, assembly GCF_964252035.2. Classification (NCBI taxonomy): domain Eukaryota; kingdom Metazoa; phylum Chordata; class Lepidosauria; order Squamata; family Lacertidae; genus Podarcis; species Podarcis erhardii. The sequence goes on along the minus strand of NC_138497.1, from coordinate 94,598,695 downwards.
TTCCACTCTGCTATCTTATGTACGATAGGCTTTGGACATTTTCCATTCACAGAAGCCACATGATTTGGAGGCGGGTGAATAACGCAAACTATTATCAGAATGCTGTTTGTCAGCAGATTCCAAGGTCAGACTGGTTGATCTAACATTCTGAAGATATATGCAGGATACAAGCTTGTCTTATTCCACTACCAACCATTCTAATTTTGCTGAAGTGCTTTATACTTGGTGTGTGCTCACTACAGAGTTAATAACATTTGGTACCCCAAGTTTCAGCAACACCCAACTGTCCTCTGTCCTGGCACTTGGATCAGCCAATTACATTAGGAGTTGCTGAATTAGTTTATAAAAATACCAACATATATGTGGGGGCTTGAATGCCTGGGAAGGTGCCATATTGACATCTCTGTACAATGAAGCTTTGTTGCATCAGGACTGGAGCCCTGTGTTGAGTGAACAAGCATTGCTAACAGGAAGAACATTTTACTTGCCACACCGTATTATTTCTGCACAAAACTCCAAATGACATGCTAAAAGGTCCACAGCATGTATATGTTTGATCCAACATTCCAACTGTGCATTAATTGATGGGCAATAAAGTCATCAAGCACATCCCTCTCCTAAGTTTAAACAAGTAAGTTTCTACGTAGTCAAGCAATTGTTCCAAAAAATCAACCCTGCATTTACGAAAGGACTCAAAATATGCCAAGTGTATTTTGAATATGTTTCCATGTTCAGTAGTAGCCATCAATGTGGTTTTTTTAAACCAAATATTTGAGAAATATAAAAACTGGTTAGGGTTTCAATAGCAATGTATATTACATGCACACACACACACACACACACACGATTCTGTCCCACATGGAACCTTTGGGATTGAGAGGGTTATGCAATTAAAGCATTGTGAAGTATTTTGGAGAACTGGAACAACCTATTATGAGGGGCAAAGGGACGCGGGTGGCGCTGTAAGTAAACCACAGAGCCTAGGGCTTGCCGATCAGAAGGTCGGCAGTTCAAATCCCCACGATGGGGTGAGCTCCCATTGCTCGGTCCCAGCTCCTGCCAACCTAGCAGTTCGAAAGCATGTCAAAGTGCAAGTAGATAAATAGGTACTGCTCCGGTGGGAAGGTAAACAGCATTTCCGTGCACTGCTCTGGTTTGCCAGAAGCGGCTTAGTCATGCTGGCCACATGACCCGGAAGCTGTACACCAGCTCCCTCGGCCAGCAAAGCAAGATGTATGCCTTTACTTTACCTTTACAATGAGGGAAAGCCAAAATGGTGCACTTCAGATGGGATGCTGGACTACTACTACCAGTATCCCTGACCACTGGCTGTGCTGGCTGGGACTGATAGGAGCTGTAGTCTAGCAACCCAAGTGGAAAGAAAAGCAGCACTGTAATAGCTAACCTTTCTCTTGTCTTTGTAACAGTTTACCCATAACACAACGTGATTAGCTGAACCCTAATTATGGTTCGTGGGTAGGTTATATGTAAGAAGTCTCCTTCCATGTTTAGGCCTGCTTAAAGAATTGAAATTCATGGACCTGCTGTTTTTGAAGACAAAAGTATCAAGGCCTGAAAGTAAAGTAAATATGATTAAAAGAAAGGACATGCCTTAGATCAGAGTGGGTAACTCATGTAGCAGCAACTCCATGTGGACAGAGCCATCCCACTGCTATTGATTCACAAAGAACTTCCATACGCATAAACTTTCTCATTCACTTTTTAAATGGTCAGACAAATCCCAAATGCAGTGAGGAGAGTTTCCTTAGAATCACAACAGTGATTGGGACAGTTCTTGACGCACATGAGAGTATACAGAACTTAGAATACTGCACACTGGTTGCACTTGATCCAAGACTAGATATATATAAAGATATGGTAATTTTAAGGCTTCTGATGTGTTCATATATACTGGTAGATCCTTTGCTAATTTGGTAGGTTAAGTTATTAGCAGTGAAAATATCACCAAAAAGTATGTGACTACAGTTTCAAGGTCAACAACTTTGAGTGGACCAATCCTTAAAAAAGATCAGGCAAAATGGTTCAACCCTTATGCATGTCCACTTCATCAAATCTAGCCCTCTTTGAAAAAAGTTTGGACACCCCTGCCTTAGTGGAACCGCTACTGCAAGTCAAAGCATCCACTTTTCAACCATCTTCTACCAACCGATGCAACCAGGGTCATCTTTGCCTGGGGGTGCAAGGCACCTGGGCACCAAATTCTGGGGGGTGCCAGGTGCCCGCTGCTGAAGCCGCCTAAGGTCTTAACTAGCTACCTGTTACGAAATAATAAATAATTTTGATCAAGCTAGAAAAACAAAATACATATATACCTAGGTACAGTGGTATCTCTGGTTAAGAACTTAATTCGTTCCGGAGGTCCATTCTTAACCTGAAACTGTTCTTAACCTGAAGCACCACTTTAGCTAATGGGGCCTCCCACTGCCGCTGTGCCACCGTCGTGAGATTTCTGTTCTCATCCTGAAGCAAAGGATGAGAAAGAAGTAAGAAAGAAGGGAAAGACAGGGTGGGGGCTGAATTTTTAAGGGATGAAAGATTATTATGTCAAGAGCAGACTACCTCCTAGATCAAGTGGGGGGTAACTAATGAATATTTAAGGCAATAATATGACTTTAGTCAGTTCAACAGTAGAAGACAATAATCTAAAACATAAAATTCAGCTAGGCAAGTAACTTCCGCCACTTACATAAAATTTTATAACCTCAAACCAAAAGCATCAATCAAAGAATGTTATCTCCAACAGATAAACTGTAGGCTGAGATAAGTTCCCTTTTGAAAACTGGGGCTTCGTCAAAAAATACTTTCAAAGTTAGGGCTGAAGATAATTCCAGATACTTCATTAAGCTGTGACACCACAACTCCACAGAACCTATTTCATAAAGTGTATATATCACTAGATCACAAGGAAAAACCTCAGATGTCCTGTATTTCAGGATGGCTCTGCTCTCTAAAGCCACAGCTCTACAGCAGCCCTTTTTGACTGACTGACAACAGTGTAATGCCACAAGGTGATATTTACCTACGGTTACTTGTTCTTGTAAATGTCATGGAAACTGGTTCTTAGCTGCAGACCCAATTGATTTAAAGGCTTCATCAAAAGGTGTGGATTTTTGTGCATAATTATTTTAGGACTACATACCTTACTCCGAGTAAGAAAGACAGACAGAGGAGCCATCACCATTTTTACCTTGATGCCACTCACAAGTTTAAGTCGCAACCTGTCTGCCTGCTTCAAGGATGAGCAAGAAACTTCAAACCTCCAAAATGGACCATAAACACACCTCAAACAGAAACAGACTAAATACAAAGTGACAGTTTGCAAACCTGTTATTACTGTACTTAGATCCAGAAAGGAACAGAAAGCTTTTTTAATTCTAATGTTTTGTTTATTTCATCCAGGCTGTCTAGGCCAGGAAGAAATTTTACTATCAAAACATTAGTGTGCAAGAATTTGCCTTCCCAGCCCATTAGAGAAATTGTGATTATGAGGTTAACATGGTGTTTTTTTTAAAAAAAAACCACACCTAGCAAACCTTCACTGAAACTCATTCTGCTCATCTTACAGTGGTTTCATTGATCATGCATTTTAGAGAGGTCTCTTATTTAAGTAAGAAAGCTTGGAACAACATGAACTAATCAACTTATAGTACCGTCATATAACTATTATTTACTCTGATTGAAAAATGAATTCTGCCAATTCAAACAATCAATGCCTTATCAGGAGAACTCCTTAAAAAAAATAGCTTGCCTATCCCACCAAAATCCCAGATCTAAGGTTTAAGCACCCAAGAAAGGCAAAAGCAATTATCTTTCATTGAACCAATTTCTGCTGGCAAACATATTTTTAGCTGCAAAAACATACCGTATTTTTCGCTCTATAAGACACACCAGACCACAAGACACACCTAGTTTTTGGAAGCGGAAAACAAGAAAAAAAATATTCTGAATCTCAGAAGCCAGAACAGCAAGAGGGATCTCTGCGCAGTGAAAGCAGCAATCCCTCTTGCTGTTCTGGCTTCTGGGATAGCTGCGCAGCGCAGCCTGCATTCGCTCCATAAGACGCACACACATTTCCCCTTACTTTTTAGGAGGGAAAAAGTGAGTCTTATAGAGCAAAAAATACGGTATATATCAGAAATTGAACCTGTTCTATGGACTGGTAAGGAAAGAGACCTCAGGTCTGTAGTGTAACATATGCTACCTATATGAGGCCCTGGCATCTTCAAATGAAGAGTCCTGAGTAGTATGCTAGGAAAGACGTGTATAGAAACCATCGAGCTACTAGGTATTAAAAATGGTACTGGGTCATACTGACTTACACCAATGAGTCATGAGAGCAGTTTATTACATAACCAATAATAGGATCCTCCTGCATACTCCAAGTCTTGCACCACCTTAGATTTCTTACAGAAGTGAAGAGCAATTTTGGAAATTACAAGGATGTGCTCCTAGTTAAATTTTATACTCAAGTATTTATCAAACAATGCTTCTTTAGTGTTCTGATATGCTGCAAGAAAAAATAGGCACCCTAAAATTTTACACATGACCTTACTCTGGACTGCAATGTATTTAATGAATGACTCCCTATAGGTAAAAAGAATAACAGGGATGCAGTGAAACTTAGAATCGTAGAGTTGGAAGGGACCCCAAGGGTCATCTAGGTCAACTCCCTGCAATGCAGGAATCTCAGCTAAAACATCCATCCAACCTCTGTTTAAAAAACCTCCAAGGAAGAAGAGTCCACCACCTTCTGAAAAAGACCGTTTCATTGTTGAACAGCTCTTACGTCAGAAAGTTCTTCCTGATGTTTAGTCAGAATCTCCTTTTTTTTTTTTAACTTGAAGCCACTGGTCCAAGCCTCCAGAGCAGAAGAAAACAAGCTTGCTCCATCTTCCATGTGACAGCCCTTTAAATATTTGAAGATGGTTATCATATCTTCTCTCGGTCACCTCTTTTCCAGGCTAAACATGCCCAGCTCCTCAGCTGTTCCTCATAAGGCTGGTTTCCAGACTCTTGATCACCCTCCTCTGCACACATTTCAGTTACCGTGTTCAGCCCATGGCATTATCCTGATCCACCAAGCTTGCAACTCTATCAAACAATAAATTAGATTTGTCTGGCAGGACTTGTTTTTGGGAAACCAGTGCTGGGTGGGGCTTAGTAATCACAGCATCCTTTTCTAAGTGCTCACAGACCAAGTGCTTAATTATCTGTTCTAGGACCTTTCCTGGTATCGACATCAAACTCACTGGTCAGTAGTTACCTGGGTCTTCATGAAATCAACATTAGAATCTACACAGTACAGTGGTGCCTCGGGTTACATACGCTTCAGGTTACAGACTCCGCTAACCCAGAAATATTACCTCGGGTTAAGAACTTTGCTTCAGGATGAGAACAGAAATTGTGCTCCAGCGGTGCGGCAGCAGCGGGAGGCCCCATTAGCTAAAGTGGTGCTTCAGGTTAAGAACAGTTTCAGGTTAAGAACGGACCTCTAGAACGAATTAAGTACTTAACCCGAGGTACCCCTGTATATTATTTACTTGCGCTTCCATGGTAAAATCTGAGCTGTGTGAATTTAAGGAAGTTACCACTACCAAACAAATAGATTACTGCTACCAAAAAAGTAAGGGTCGTGGGTGGCACTGTGGTCTAAACCAGTGTTTCCCAACCTTGGGCCTCCAGCTGTTTTTGAACTACAATTCCCATCATCCCTGACCACTGGTCTTGCTAGCTAGGGATGATGGGAGTTGTAGACCAAAAACATCTGGAGGCCCAAGGTTGGAAAACACTGGTCTAAACTACAGAGCCTAGGGCTTGCTGATCAGAAGGTCGGCAGTTCGAATCCCCGCGACGGGGTGAGCACCCATTGTTCGGTCTCAGCTCCTGCCCACCTAGCAGTTCAAAAGCACGTCAAGTGCAAGTAGATAAATAGGTACTGCTCCGGCAGGAAGGTAAACAGTGTTTCCATGCACTGCTCTGGTTCACCAGAAACGGCTTAGTCATGCTGGCCACATGACCTGGAAGCTGTCTGCAGACAAACGCCAGCTCCCTCAGCCAGTATAGTGAGATGAGTGCGCAACCCCAGAGTCATTCGCGACTGGACCTAACGGTCAGGGGTACCTTTATTTTTAACCAAAAAAAGTAGTAGTTTGCCAGGACACAAAACCAGTAGGAACTGGATAGCCTTTTAAGATTGCTCTCTTCAAAAATTGGAAATGTCTATTTAGAAAGCTTTTCCCAAACTTCTGACAGCAGAGGCACACTGACTACCCCTGAATTAAACTGGGAGGAGCACATCAGTCTTAAAACCCCATTAGTTTACTTTTAGGGTGTAAGTGTAAGAGAGGAATCCACCCTTAGAAGAGCCTATCCATGCTTTCTGCATGAAGTCACTGATCATTCTGACATGTTTCCTGACTGAACACTGACTCATGTAAAACCACCTCTCTCGCCTCTTGCCATTGCCTTTTGGTTGGACCTAGGCCAGCACCAGCAGCTCCTCATATGCTGAGTAAAGGTGACCAGGGAGAACATGTGGTTTCGAATTTCATAGAATCAGATCAGTTTGGCCTTTTAAAAACAAACCAACAAAAATATGCTAGCTAATTTATTTTGGTTTATTTATTACATTTTATCCCATTCTTACTTCAGGGAGATCAAGACAGTTTACATTTTTTTAGCCCTCACAACAAAAGCTCTCTGGTAGCTTAGGCTGAGAAAGTTTGGCTTGCCCAAGGTCACTCAGACACCTTCCATGACTGAGTGGAGATTTGAACCCAGGTATTCTACATAGAGAAACTTTCAAGAACAGCAGCATGGTTAATCATTTGCAAATGGTCACAACTGACAGCTAGCAAGACTGTGAGCCAACCAACATAATTACAGGTGGAAGGCATAGCAAACAATCAGGTGGCAGGCAATTATTTCATAGCATACGAGTATGAAAACAATTTTCTTCATGAACTCTGTTGACTTCTGTTCTTAACAAGCTGGTGTCTATAGAGTCTTTTCTGCTTCATGTAGTTGTTCAAGCCAACCAAGCAGGAAAATTAACTCATTTCATTGATCCCTACAGAAATCCTCTTGAAAGAACACAAGTCATGGACCATTAACCAGACAGCTTTTCCACTTCTGCAAGGAAAGGATGGGATTTGGGGAACTGGGGAAGCTACAAGTATAACTAGCTGCTCCTGCCTACTTGATTTGCAGCTTGAGAGAAGGGAGGCTGTTCCAGGAATTTGGCCGAGTGCCTTGAAATTATGACTCACAGCAACCTTCTCTATTCCTTTCATCCTCTGAATATAAATTATCATCCCCAAGTTGTGTGACAAAGGTGTATTGAAGTCAACATGATCAGTCAGCTATTTAAAAGTATTAATTTGTTCCTGCCCTTTCTGGGTCAACTCTGGATGATTTCAGATAACAAAAAAACAATGCAATAGGCATCTAAAAGCCTGCCACATAGTGCCTGCCACTACATTGAAAGTGGCTGACAGAAGCCTTCAACCACACAATTAAGCCCAGTAGGGTGATTTTATTGTTTTTAGAGTTTGCTGAAACAATGTTATTGTTTTTAGAACTTTGCTGAAATGATTTTTTTTAGAACACGGAAAATTCCCTTTTAAAGCTCTGTAGCTATATAGCCACACTAGCTTAACAAATGGAACTGTTCTTCAGCATCCACACACATGCTACTGCAGGACTTTCTGCTTATTAATTTCTCCCACTGACAATTTGTGAGTAGTTTACCAACCACACCAGTATGATCAGAGGGGGCTCTGTTAGAAGAATGCTTAGCCACTTTTTGACTAACTTTGTATAGGACGGTGCTGGCCTTGGATGATGTAATCTGTTCCAATAAGAAATTTGTTTCATTAACAGATGAACTGGAAAGGACCTTCACAGCTGAATTTGAGAGCCAGCAAATGAAGATGCTCTCTGATGCGCTCTGTGAAACAATGGAGCTTGTGTTGAGCTGACAGCTGCTTGGAAAACATGTGTATTATAGCTACATTACAACAACTGCTACTCTGAATTATTCGGAAAATGGGTGGGGATGATACTCTCCCCCCCCCAACATAAAACATCGCTGTATCAACAAGGGATTTTCAGAAGGAAATAAAACTGGCAATGCTAATTGAGCCACTGAAACTGCTATATTTTTCTCCAACTCCAACAGGATTGAAAGAAATCGAAGACAAAGTTTAATTATAGTTGGATACACATTTTATTGAAAACTCTTATAATTCTGAACAAAATATGAGGCACAGCAATACATTCTCATATAAAAAGCAAGATCTATAGAATGCCTGCTTAGTTTGAGAAGTGAAAACAACCAGGTTCATGTGTCTGCATCAGGGATTCAGCATGTGCTGGGGCGGGGAGAAGCAGAGAAAGAATAGAATAGGTGCTGCAAGCACCAACCTGTCTGCTGAAAGGAACTGATGTATGATTATATATATATATAAAATTATTACACTGAAGTCTCAACAATGCACCTTTTGTATGCAGTTTTCCAGGGTGACTATTTTCCAGATATTCTCCAAGGGATGCGAAAATGGGTGTGGTCACATGGTTCAAGCAGTTTTCCTTCATATGAGGAAACACCAACAGCATTAGGTCTGCTATTTCTATGTATAGTGCCTACGACATGAAATGAGTGCTGTAGAAGATTATAGAAAGTCTCAACAAAAGATAGCACTTAAATATGAGTTCTATGCATACCTGCACAGGTGATTGAAAGGAGTCTTCCTCAACCTGGTGCCTGCCCCTCCAGTTACAGGAATCCTAGCTCCATCATTTCTGACTGTTGTCCATACTGGCAGGGGCTAATGGAAATTAAGAGTTCAACTAGTTTTGGAGGGTACCAGGTTGAGAAGCCTGGGTTAAAGAGTCAGACCCAATTCAAGTCACCTCTTACTGGATATTATCTACCAGTAAACAAAGTATGGTCATTTGACCTTTTGATCCATCCATTGATGGGCAATATTATTGATGGGACTTACAACTGCCTCTTTTTTTCTTCCTCCAATATAACATAACTTGGCCCAGGGTTATGGGCTAAACAGTATGCAATATTTAATAGCAACACATAGAAGTGAGCTGGGCTCAAAAATGTCTAAAAGAGGGTTTCAAGGAAAAAAGTAACAGTGGCTTTATTCCAGGTAGCATGAAAGCATTTTGTACAGCACATGCACAAAATTAAGTTTCATTAAATCACCTATCGCATCACGTAGTAGGCAACTGATAGACCACCACCCTGACAAATACAGTTCCATGGCATTGAAACAAGCCCTTCTGAACCTAGCTATTGCATTCAGTCACCAGTCTTGCTAAAACTTGATCCACCCACCCGGTAGAGATATAATTCTCAGATTGCAAGATGAGCCATTTGTAAGCAATTCACACGCATATATTATGTTCATATATGCACTGCCCTAGAAATTGCCCTACTGCTCAATGAAGAAACCAAGAGAGAACTCTCCTTTCTTACAAATGGTTAGATGAACACACACTGGGTCCTACCCAACTTTGGAGGGGGCCCAGCACACACATGTGATGTCTCGTGGTAGGAGGAGGCCCAATGGGGCCAGCCACAGCCATGGGGAGGCTCACCATGGCCCGCCACAGCCTCAAAAAGGCCTGCCAGGACCTTGGGAGGGTCCGCCAGGACCTGCTGCAGCTGCAGGAAGATCTAATGGGCCCCACTGTGACTGAAGAATGCTGAGGGGGCTCAGCCCTCTCCTTGAAAATTTTGAGGCCCCCTGCCCCAAATTTTGGGGTGGCCTCCCCCCCCCCCCGATGGTGCCCCTGGTTAGACATGAATAAATGCCGGCTGGCTTGCCTGCTAACCTAAGGTTACCAGATTTTTTTCAATGAATCAGGGGATACTATAAATAAATAAATAAATAAATAAATAGATAAATAAATAAGTAAATACTACATGTCCGGGACATTGATGCTGCAGCGATGGCGGTGGCAGAGTGGCAGCCGCTGCCTTGACCTCAACCGCCATGTTTTCCCTTCCTCCGAGGCTTCTATCTCCTTTCTCCATGTTCTTGGGCAGCCCCTGAGTTGTTGGTTCTTCGGTGGTGGTGGGGAAGCAGTGTGTGGTGGGTTAGGCATGGAAGGTAGAGGAAGGCCAAGAGTGGCGGTGGCGAGGCTCGGGCAGCACGATGCCTCCCTTCTCATCGGAGCAGCCCAATCCCATTCCTACTTGCGTGCAAGCAGGAGGGGGTGGGGATCCCTCAATTGGGAAAGGAGGTTTTGCACGGGTCTATGGAGCAGCCCTGATCCCAACTCCTACTTGTGTGCAAGCAGGAGGGGGCAGGGATCTCTCAGTTAAGCAGTGTGATGCCTCCCTTCCCATAGGAGCAGCTCCAATCCCATTCCTACTTGCCTGCAAGCAGGAGGGGGTGGGGATTCCTTAGCTGGGAAGGGAGGCTTCCTGTTGCCTAACTAAGAGATCCCTGCCCCCTCCTGCTTGCACGCAAACTTTGATAGGCAACGTGAAGCCTCCCTTCACAGCTGAGAGATCCCCACCCCACTCCTGCTTGCACGCAAGTAGGAGTTGGGAGGCTGCTCTGATAGGCAGCATGAAGCCTTCCTTCGCAGCTTAGTTGCTGGGGTCAGGGAAGGTGGAGGCAGCCCGGAAGCTGCATCTTAGAGCCCCTGCACCACCATCATATGGGGACTTCCAAGCAGCTCCTGAAGCCAGCCAGAGGCAACTGCTCCGGGCTGCTGAAACTGCTGCTGCTGCGTTTCCCGGGGACATTAGATGAAATCCGGGGACATTCTGGGGATGGAATTTGTCCAGGGACTGTCCCTGGGAAACGGGGACATCTGGTAACCCTATGCTAACCTCCTCTGATTAGATTCCTGAGAACATTCATTATGGATAAAGTCAGTTCCGCATGTACCTCTAACATTTATTGCCTTTTAAAATCAGAGTAGAAAATCAGTTATTTGGTACAGTGGTTAAAATGCTATCATTTTAACAAAAAAGATAAGGTGATTTTAAATTATTTCGAAACTCTGTGTACAATGAATTAAATCTATACAAACCTATTTATTTAGAAAGTACACTTAAGATTATTTTCAAGTCAGCAGCTTGGACTCCAAAGCTGCTATGTGTTGAAAATACCATTACAATACAAAGTCAGTCTTCTAATCAGTGAAGCCCCTCTGCTGGTAGCACTTTCTCTCTGGACCAATCGGGAAGCAGTGGTGTGATAATGTTCGGGTTCCGAAGTTACAGCTGCCCCCAGCCATAGTTCCTTACTGAAGACTCACAGGGCGTGGGGCAGAACCAGTGGATGTGCTAAATCCATGTGTGCAGGGCCTTCTAAAAAGTAGTCCAACAAATCAACCCAAAAGTCACGTGCGCACACACTTTTTCGAGTTCCCCTGAACTCTTCATCAGGCTATATGGTAAAAAAAACACAAAGGGGAGAGAGAAAAGAGGCTGTTGTTCAAGCCATCTGGGTCTGCATGTGGTAGGAGTCTTTAGTTTGAGGAAGACGTAGCAGAACTCAAAGAGATACTTTTAACTTCAGGATACTCTACAATGATGATATTATTGCACCAAATGGAGTATAACATCCACCTGTGATTATTCAACTGTCTTAAAGAAACCAGTTAAAGAAGTTTCCTCAATTTCTTGTTATATGTAATTTTTAATATCTATTCATAGGCTCGCCCAAATTAAATCATTTCTTTTTGTCTATCAGATGCCAAGACTTAATTAGCAAATAACCTTCTACGTGCACTGAAGCAAGAAGATTTGTGTATTAACCCTTACGTTTTATTCCAAAGAACGTACAATTTTGACAAAGTGCACAAAAACTGCTACAGTAAAAAATGGATAGCTTATACCAATATTCAGCTTGCAATTGTTGGCTTGTGAATTAAATATGCATACTTGAGGTTTATACTGGCACCAAGAGGAAGACAGAAAATACAAACACACCCTTCTTGTAACCAGGGTGTGAAAGGGGCCCAGTTAATCTCTCTTTGATTCAGAAGGTAACCAACTTTGTGCTTTTTAGCGTCCTACTTCTCAAACCCACAGATCACTAAGGTAAGTTTAAAAAGAAAAAACAACCCTGCACAGGTTAAGCTTATTGTAAATTGCCACATTATTTTCTGAATCAATTGGCAGTTTAACGATACTCCTATAAATAAAATAAACAAAACTTCTAATGGTGAATCTCATTTGATCTCGTGTGTTGTTGTTTTTTTGGTAACCCATTGTTTTCTCAGCTGGGAGTTATTTGTGAAACTTTGCTTCTTTACAAGACTTATTTTCCTTCCTTACTTTTACATGCTTCTTTGCACCACTTTTCAAAGTCAAGGACACTCAAAATAATAAAAAGGATGCCTACACCTGGTTTAACATTAACTACATTTTATCAGTTTGCCTTACTGCAAACTGTCCATAAAGCAAGTGTGGGGAAGCTTTTTCAATCTGAGGGCCATATTCCCTCATAAGGAACCCTACAGGAGCCACATATGTATGTTGGGCAGGGTCAGGAACAAAAGTGGACAGGGAAAATGGGCGGGACACCTACTGTTATACAGTAGGCAAAAGAGAAGAGTGCTAAGTTCTTACTTAATATAAGGCAGGGTTATTCACTTTTGCAGACCCAGAACAAGAGACTATTTATTGATGAACACGCCAAAACGAAACATCACAAGGAAAATGAAAGTGACTACAAGAACAAGCTAAAGGATGGAGTCTTGGCTCTACTCCATAAGAATACCATGACAATATTTAACGCTACAGATAGGTAGCCGTGTTGGTCTGCCATGGTCAAAACAAAATAAAAAAATTCCTTCCAGTAGCACCTTAAAGACCAACTGAGTTAGTTCTAGGTATGAGCTTTCGTGTGTGTATCTGAAGAAGTGTGCATGCACACGAAAGCTCATACCTAGAACTAACTCAGTTGGTCTTTAAGGTGCTACTGGAAGGAATTTTTTTATAATATTTAACGCTATCACTCTACACAGTGATTTCCACATATACACCCACCCTTTTCTATTCAGACAAACAAGAGACATTTATCACAGTTCAGCCAGAGAAAAACACTTAAGGAGGGCATGGAGCAAAGCCAGTGGTCTAGGGAAGAGTCCTATCGGGCTGGAGAGAGAAGGCTGGAGGTTCTCTACAGCCGACATAAAAGTATGCCTCTTTTAAATACTTTTTATGCTATTCTTTCCCATGTCAACCCATTCTTAGTGCTACACATCCTGTAACTACACTCACCTGACAAAGGAAAGAACTACATTTTGCAAAAAGAAAACCCCCCAAAGGACTGCAGAACTACCTGTAGCATGTGGTTTCCCCCCTATGAAAGCATCACAACGACTACTATTGGTTGGTAAGACAGGGTTTCATCAGACCACGCAACTGAGTAATTCCAGTTGCTTCCTCATAGCTATCATTCAGGAAGCACAAGGAAACCTGAGGAACTTGTTCAACTATCTTAATCTCCACCATCTTTCCCTTGCCATGCAGAATTTCAAAAGAGCCAATTTGAACACACATTTATATTCTCTGCTTTATGGTTCAACTGGAAAACTAAAATGTGAAGCCTTCAGTTCCCTGACATTTCCTCGTAGGATAATACTGTGGTGCAAATCATACCAGTGCAGGAAGGAATCTGAATCAGAAATATATTAATTTTCTTGTCAGTATTTGACCACTTCCTTAACACACAGACACACACATCTGGCACTCCTAGCATTGCTACTCTCTGGTATTTGACAGATCAGTTCTCAGAAACCCTTGAGCAACAGCCTTCATTCACAATAGCTTCTTGTATGTGACGTAACTATGGCTTTAACTAGAGGTCCCAAATAAAGCCTGTTGTGAGCAAGACTGCAAGAAAGCGACGTATTATGTGTGACAGAACACTATTAACAGCACCTCATTAGAATATATTGTGCTCGTAACCTATATATTAGGTTTTTGCATCACACAAATAATGTTCAGAATAGGGAACTTTTCATTCAAATTTAAGGAACAAGTGGCAAACCTCGTTCTAACTGCCAGTGTGCAGCCCCCACCTCTCAAAAGTGGGCCTTTGAAGCTTAAGAACAGGTAGGCTGCTAGCCAGTAACCTAAGTTGCATTCAGTCACAAAAGTTTATGCTGTTACCATTAGTGTATAAAACCTTTAATGACTTAGGACCAGTTTATTTAAGGCAGGCACCACCAAACTCAGCCCTCCAGATGTTTTGGGAGTACAACTCCCATCATCCCTATCTAACAGGACCAGTGGTCAGGGATGATGGGAACTGTAGTCCCAAAACATCTGGAGGGCCAAGTTTGGGGATGCCTGACTTAAGGGATCACTTAACACACATGTGCCTTCTTGATCACTTCAGTCTGTGGAACTTGCACACACAATGTTTGTTCTGCACTTGTGAGGAGTCATTCCTTCGGTGTGGCACTTCCTATGCTCTGGAGCTCCCTGCCTATTGATACCAGGCAGGCATCTTTATTATGCTGTTCCTGCCTGTTTCAGCAACCTATACAGACATGTGATTTGGTTACATCTGCTTTTAAATTTGATGTTTTACCAAGTTTATTGTTTTTACGTGCTTTTAAATGTGTTTATTTTATTTTTAACTGTATCGTATCACTGATGAGTTTGCTACCCTGGGCTCCTTCAGGAGGAAGCACGGGATATAAATCCAATTAATTAATTAATCACACAGAGAGGGGGGTTGTTTCTAAATGGCATATCTTGGTCATTTTACAGGGCTGCTATGGAAACAGTTGCTTAAGAGATGCATTTACAGAAATAGAACAAATTATACAAGTTATTTTGTGTATTTATTGCAGTAAGTGAATCACTACAGTTCTTTCAACCCTGGCAGGGTTATGCTAGAATTGCTTATTATTTGCTCTCACCCCTCTCCCACAATCACCTGCAGTACTCCGCTGCTGAGAGCAGTGCACAGATTATGTGGCATGCCTTCGCCTTGGGCAGCTGTGGGAAGCCCTGGGCATCAATTAGAAAACCGCATGCACAGTTTCCAGGAAGAACAAAACCAAGATGTTATTATAGTTAAGGTTGTGTGTTGATCCCAGATCTCTTGGAGGGTAGTTATTATGCCTCTTCTGATTAAAGACATCACACACAATTCCATCTGGAAAACCTGTGATTCGGGACAGGCTAAAACCTAGTTCTCACTGAGATGATAGGTCTGTGTCTGGGCACAGGTGGGGGCTCACATGATTTCAGTGTTCTTCCACTGGCATAGAAAACTGGCATCTCAGGGAAAGCATTCTAGCCTACATTTCTCCCCGCCTTGTCTATTGTTTATGAACAGGATTTTTTTTTAAAGGGATGAGCATTCAATCATAAAAGCTTCCCATCTACAGTGGTGTTGCCTAGACACATTCACCACCTTAGAACCACACCTCAAAAAAGCAAGTGGGACAAAAATCTAGGGACCTAAAAGAAATATTTAGCTTGGTTCATTTTATGGCTGCCCAATGACACTTGAAAGCTGCTCAACAGCATAATATAGACTGCCCTTAGCTTCAGAATTTGGAGGAATTCTGTACCCTACCTATAACCCTAAGTTTCTCCTTATATACAATGCCCTCCAAGTTTTTCCTCTCGTGTGTCAGACCCTGTGGTTTAGGGACAAACACGTTATGCAGGGTTCTGCAATTTACTGATACAGTGGTACCTCGGGTTAAGAACTTATTTCGTTCTGGAGGTCCATTGTTAACCTGAAACTGTTCTTAACCTGAAGCACCACTTTAGTTAATGGGGCCTCCTGCTGCTGCCATGCCACTGCTGCATGATTTCTGTTCTCATCCTGAAGCAAAGTTCTTAACCCGAGGTACTATTTCTGGGTTAGCGGAGTCTGTAACCTGAAGTGTATGTAACCCGAGGTACCACTGTAGATCCAAATCTTAGATTTCCTGTACTAAATTCACTTTCCCTTTGTACTAGCCACTAAAAGTCTATTGCTTAGGTATCTTAAGCTGCTAATGCATTTCACACACTTTCCCACAGGCTTCGGTCGCCAACATAGCTCAGAACTTTCTCCTACTCAAACTTTCATAGCTTGTTTAAATAACACAGCCCTGTGGTACCTTATCAGTATTGTACTTTGCACTGAGCAGCACACTGCAAATAATCATGTTCATTGTCCCCTTTTCTTCTTAAATTTAAACCCTCTGATGAACTGCACGAATCCCTCAGGACACCCTTCCTAAACATTAAAGGAAAATATTACAAAGAACCAATTGCCATTTAACCAGTTGGCATGTTATGTCCAAATTTTCAACTTAGCCATGAACTGGGCAACCCAGTAAATGTTACCACCTCAGCTTCCACATTTAGAGCTTGGAAATTATATTACTATGATGACAAATATTAAGTGTCTGATCACTTTAAATGATCAGTTGATTTAAGTAAATTGTTCATTCACTTCAACAGAGTTTTTAGGAAGGGTGCAATTGCTACTGTGCAAATCATGCATTTCCCAACATGCCTGAAGAGCAAAGGAAAATGCCAGGGAAAAGTGAGGGGAATCTAGACTTGCAAGGTTTAGGATTTTTTTCAGTTTGCATTGCAAAATTTTCTGATGCCCTAGAGCAGTGTTTCCAAATGTATAGTATGCATACCTCCAGGGGTATGTGAAAATATTTCAATGGGACATGGCAGATTTTGTTTTTTACTTTATCATAAATAAAATACAGTGGTACCTTGGGTTAAGTACTTAATTCGTTCTGGAGGTCCGTTCTTAGCCTGAAATTGTTCTTAACCTGAAGCACCACTTTAGCTAATGGGGCCTCCTGCTGCCACCGGGCCGTCAGAGCACGATTTCTGTTCTCATCCTGAAGCAAAGTTCTTAACCTGAGGTACTATTTGTGGGTTAGCAGAGTCTGTAACCTGAAGCGTCTGTAACCCGAGGTACCACTGTAGTAATATTAGGACTACCCACAAATTTTCTTCACCTGGGAAAGGGTATGCCAGTAGAAATGAATTCTCAAAAGGAATATGCAATTAATTTAAGATTGAAAAACACTGCCCTAAAGAGCGGTTTTATTTAGCTTGCCTAATATTGTATTTCCAATTGGTATTACTTGCTATTATTAATGAACTTACAAATCCATTGTGATTTAGTAAAGATTACAGCTCAAATATGTGGCATGCCTTCGCCTTGGGCAGCTAAAATACAACTTTGTCTACTATCGCTATCTACTATCTATCATCCCTGACTACTGGCCACTCTGATTGGGGCTGATAAGAGCTGTAGCCCTACATTTGGAGGGCCACAGATTTCTCATCCCTGGATTAGAGTATTAGACTAGGTCTGGGAGGTTAAAATCTCACTGGGTGACAGCATGGCAGTTACTATCTCCCAGCCTAATCTATTTGCGTGGCGAGGCCCTGGGCCCCACAGTTCCCCCAGAAATAAACACATAGACATGCATATGTTGGGTTAATGGGATAAATAAGGCCACAACTTTATTGGTTACAGATGTGAGCGGTTTGGCTTAGGCAATTGGGTGAAGCAAGACTTTATCCTGACTCCTGCAGGAAGTCTAAAAAGGTCAACCACTGATAGGGGGAGCCCTATGATATACACCAATTAAGAGCACTCCCAGGGTTACTGATGGGGTCCTGGCATGGCCCTAGCCCACACCCAGGCTTCGGACAGGAACTACACCCCCGGATCCCTTTAACTGGATACCTTTAACGTGGAGGGGCAGGCACGAGGCAACAACTGCCCCTCCCATGACAAGGCTTAGGTAAAGGTAAAGGGACCCCTGACCATTAGGTCCAGTCGTGGCCGACTTTGGGGTTGCGGCGCTCATTTCGCTTTATTGGCCGAGGGAGCCGGCGTACAGCTTCCGGGTCATGTGGCCAGAATGACTAAGCCGCTTCTGGCGAACCAGAGCAGCACATGGAAACGCTGTTTACCTTCCTGCCAGAGCGATACCTATTTATCTACTTGCACTTTGCCATGCTTTCGAACTGCTAGGTTGGCAGGATGCCTAACCTTACAAAGTTGTGATGATTGCTACTAGGTAGGCAAAAACTAAATGGCTGGTGCCAATTTGCCAAGTGGAAAAATTCCTACCCGGCCCCAACAACCAGGCGACCGACATTAGGCATAGCAAGACCATAGTCATGCAATGCAAGAAAAGAAGGTGGGTGGGCTGGGAGATCCGATAAAAGGAGATGAATGGAGGCTGCCCCAAAGTCACACTGCTGTTTAAATGGCAAATGGCCACGCACCCAGCTAACCCAATTGGTCAGCTGGGGGGGCATGACGTGGCTGGGCATCCCACTGATGTGGGCAGCATCCCTCCACCTGCTGCCGGGTAACTGGGGGGTCCCGGAACCCCTCCCGCAACGCAGTCCCCTGGAAAAGGGGAGCTGTCCTAACAGGACTGCTATGAAAATACAATGACATAGAAGCATATGTACCACCTTGAACGCCTTGGAGGAAAGAGCAGGTATTTATGGTCATGAATCTGCTGACATCAATAAATACCTGCTCTTTCCTCCACGGCTTGTTTATGCACTGAAACAAACAGCTAATTATTTTATATAGCATTGGATTTCTAGAGAGGAGCTCTGGCCACCAGTTCCTTATCCCCATTTCCCCCATAATAATTTATCCACATTTCTCTTTTCAGTTCTTCCATTCTTGTGACCACTGTTTTACAAAACAGCGTAAAAACATTGAGTTTCTTCAGAATTAGATAGCTTAAAAGAGGTTTTATTGACACAAAAAAGATTCAAGTATTAATACCCAATAGCAAGATTAAAAAAGACATTCAAATCAGTATAATTTGGGGGTGGGCAAAACACACAGAGAAAAAAACGTGATGACAAGATGAACAATGCTTGTGTATCTGGGGACTAATAGAAGTCATTTACACATGAAGTAATACCTATTCAAAATACCTCATAGCTGTTGTATTATTATAATCTATAAGGTTTATTAAAATAATAATAAAAAGATACATGCTTTCTAAAGCAAGTCTAAAAGCAGAATCACTCTTAGAGATACACAGTGTATCCAAGAGTCAAGGTCTCTCTCTCTCATGTCTTATCAAGACAATGTTGTATGTTCAAAGGTCAGCACATAGCCTTAAAGGAAAAGCATCAAATATTAAAACAGTGTCACTATACCAGGATTTTTCTGACAATCAAAAGATCCTGCTAGTGGAGGTTTTTTTAGAGTACAGATCTATACGTTGAACTGCATGTTAGGGTAGTTAAATGATAGCAGATAGGGAGAAGATATACAGAGCCCAATTTGGCAGCAAAACTACTAAAGAGAAGACACAGAAACAGTAGCAGTTGATTTCTTTAGACAGGTGGGTTGCCCAGAGAGCTACAGTGAAGAATGGCTGCCTTGGCACTGACATTGTGAAGAGAAGTAAACCTGCAACAAGTAGATATCAGTGATGATGGAGTTTCAAAGTGCCTTACAGGAAAAGGATAAAAATATAAAACTACAACAAATTGTTTTTTAAAGCACCAGAACTATTCAACCAACACTAACCCACTATCAAAAATAATCAGCTAACAATAACAATTAGCCTTCCCCTCTGAGCCACAAGATTTGTAGACTATCTAAAAAGTAAGCTCAGCAGTTAAAAGTTCATAATGAGAAGAATTTGAATGTTTAAATAGTTAGAAAAAATAGAATATGCAGTAGGAATGGGAAGCTTTAGGGAACAATGGAAAGATGGATGGGAAGTGGACAGAATAGAATTATGGAATATATCTATTCCTTTTCCTTTTCCTTCCCTTTCTTTCACTTTTTTCTTTTTTATTCTTCAGTTCTGCGTGTGTGTGTGTGTGTGTGTGTGTATAATATATATATATATATATATATATATATATATATATATATATATATATGCAGGTTTTGGTGTCCTCGGGTGTCTTCCCGTGTAAAAGTTGGGGTGTCTAGGCGACGTTTCGACGAGGTCTCACTCGTCATCTTCAGGCTGGTGCTTTCGGCTTCTTGTTACTGGAACAGAGCAGGATCTCAGTGTTTGAGTTCCTGAGATCCTGCTCTGTTCCAGTAACAAGAAGCCGAAAGCACCAGCCTGAAGATGACGAGTGAGACCTCGTCGAAACGTCGCCTAGACACCCCAACTTTTACACGGGAAGACACCCGAGGACACCAAAACCTGCATTCCTGTACCCGTGAAAATCTACGAAAGCATATATATATATATATATATATATATATATATATATATATATAAAACCAGTGCTCAAAAGAATGCTTTCAATGGCTTTCTTTTTGTAACCTTCTAAGAGAGTCTTTGGGTAAGCACTGTTGGACACACGTACTAAAAAAGCAAAAACAAAACACCTCTCATTGTTTTAATTTCACAGACTCCAAAGGCTAACAATGCATGTAACCCACAAATAGTTATTTGCAATTAAGGGTAGGTTTTTACCAGTTTCTCATAGGTTGCTCCTGATGTAGAAAAGGTGAAAACAGCCAGGTCCAGAATCACAGGCCTGCACCCTTTGTTGCCACATAGGAAACACAAACAAACATGACCAGTTTGCGTTCCAGATACCATGAAAGCACTAGCTATCAGGGAAAAACATTACCCTCCCTATTCCTCCTCACTCCTGTCGCCTTCACATGAAGATACCTAGGTCTAGCAAATGTAAAGTCAGAAGTTCAAAGTTACAACCAAAGATATCCTTATGATACAATGCGTCCACAAATGCTGTCTCTACATTAAAAGAAAGCTAGAGTTTTGTTGTAATTTTCAGTTGTACTCAACACTTCTTGTTTTGATGTTGTAAAAGAAAAATCTGTATCTCTATCTGACTCAATGGTGGAGTCAGCAAGCATTTCATCTCAATGCAATTTAGAAATTGCTATTTTGGCCAATTTGAGAGCCCCACATATCAGCTTAAACAAAGAAAAACAAGGATGTCAGAAAATCCCATCACAGGTTGCACCATAAGTATCTTCCGCTTGACTCTGAAATGAATTGAGAGGTAGAAGGATAGAGTCTGATCTCAGAGAATTTATCTGAGTGTGGCCAGCAAAAATAGATGGTGTTCCACATAATAGGTACATACCAATAAGTCATTCTAGACTGAATACATTTCTATTTCTGGTGAGGCACTGTTCTAATATTTGAAACCCATACATTCAAGTAGCCTTGCCTAAATCTTGTGGGCTCTTTTTTTTTGGTTTGGAAGGTACTATAGCCTAAGTAGGAAGTCAAGTGGTTTATATTGTATGTGTTGTGCCTGATGATTTTTATGGTTATTGCTGTTTTTCCTTTTGTTATTTTTCTGAATGATGCCATGGCCTATGGCTAGTGCAATAAAAGTTGATGATGATGAACCCAAGGTACTACTTCCAGGTTAGTGGAGTTTGTAACCCGAAGTATTTGTAACCTGAGGCACCACTGTACAATTCTTTAGAGATAGACACACAGGAGCACCTATGACTTTAACTCCATTTGCATGTTCACCAAAGAGTACCTTTGAAATGTCTATGGCCTCATCTGCACTATATTTAAAGCTTAGTTTAAACAGTCATGGCTTCCGCCAAAGAATTCTGAGAAGTGTAATTTGTTAAGGACGCTAAGAATTCTTAGGAGACCCCATCCTCCTCAAAGTGCTACAGTTCCCAGAGTAGTTTAACAAGTAATCCCTCTTCCAAGGGAACTCAGGGAATCACAGCTCTGTGAGGGGAAAATGGGTTGCACTAACAAGTCTCAGCACCCTTAACGAACTACACTTCCCAGGATTCTTTGGGGAGAGCCATGACTGTTTAAAGTGGTATAAAACTACTTTAAATGTACAGTGCAGATAGGGCATATGTGCCTCTCTTTGTGTAAGTGCACACACACTACTGAGAAAAAATTGTGCATTTCTTACTGGTCGGGAACCAGAATGCGAGCACCAACCTAGTATCACTAAACCAAAAAGCAACAACTGGGAGCTGTCTTTCATAGGCAAGTGATAACTGTAACATTTATTGGGTTTAAAGGTTCAACAGCAAGCCAAAGTAGGGAAACTGTTCTCAGTCATTTGTTTTCAGGTCACCTTATGTCATAAAATTATGTGCCTGTCCCTGTAATGGGTCCTCTGGATGTAAAGATCCAAACTTGATACTTGAGAGAACCGTATGACCCAGACCTTGGATTACCAGTGGAAGTCCAACAACATTTATATGGACCAGTGGAAGTCCAACAACATTTATATGGACTAATTTAAAGTCAGGAAGACAGACCTGACTTTCTAGGGTCCACATTGGGGCATTATCTTTGGGACATTTCTCCTCCTGAGCAAGAGCAGCAGAACGTGGAGAATTTTTTAAAGCCCATATTTATGTCATCCACACCACCAGATATTCTTTGTTAAACTCCTATATTCTGCACAGCAAGTGTTTCTCCAGCTCCCAAAGGAATATTACAACCAGAACCTAGAATCACGAAATCATATAATTGTAGAGTTGGAAGGAACCATGAGGGTCATCTATTCTAGCCCGCTGCAGTGCAGAAAACTTTGACCCATGGGGCTTGAACCCACGACTGAGATTAACAGTCTCATGCTCTACCTAATGTTCTGATTAGGTAGCAAGAACACTAGAGATTTCCCTACTGTTATACTGAACTGCAGCTATGCAAAAAGGTCCAGTTTATTTCTCACAATAAAAAACTTCACTCACTGAGATCTTTGAAAGGAACCCACAAAGCAACGACTAAGACACCATGCTGAACTCTGTCCATCTGAGCCTTTTTGCATGTCCACAACCACACCTACACTTTATAAAACAATGCTGTACAACTGTTGTAACAATGAAAGTTTACACTGGATTTTGAATTTGCATTGCTATGGTGGCAAAAGAGGGCATATCTTGTTGCTTAGCATTTCTTGTAAAGAATGCAACAGAATGGTTACTGCCTGCTACAACTGGAGGTGAAATGCAAATAGCAGAACCGTATGACCACAGAACAGAAGCCAGATTCTGACAGAACAGAAGTCAGTTTCTGGAAAGTCACCACTTTTTAATCACAGCTAGAGGAAGCAAAATTATTCCTGGGGCATGAAAATATATGAGCACTTAGATGAAACCAAAGCAACTGGCACATATTTTTGAAGTTTAACTTCTCAATCTTTTTATGTGAGAAAATAAAATATCTAAGGTACTTTAAAAATAAAGCGAAGCAGACTTTGAAAATTAAAGACTGCATATGGCTTATTAAGTCTGTTGAAGGAGATTTCTGCCTTTCTAAATGTATCTCAAACTACATGCATATGCTGGGTGAAAAAAGCACCCATGGATGGCTATAAAATTTGTGGCTATGCAGTTCCCTAGCAAATACATGAGACCCATGAAGAAAATTCCTCAAGTGTGAGTAATAACAAAGCATTAATATATATTGTCTGTACAGTTCTGTAGAACAGGCTAGTTTTATAGGCTCAAATTGCTGATGGGCAGTGGATAAGGCTAAGCAACAGTGCCTAAGGCCTCCTAGGGAAGTGGTCCTATAATTAGAGAAAACAATGTTGGGGAGGAACCAACTCAATGAGAGAGATAAGGAACCCAAGAATGATTTCCATAACCATCAGGCAAGGTGAAACATCCACCTTATCTTGCATAGGTAAATGGGCTTTATTTTTGGGTCATTGTTATGGACCTGCTTGCAACCGCCAAGAGATCCTCACACATGGAAAACCATGCACACACATTGGCAAAAGAGCATTTTTCAGCTGAGAGGCAGAGGTGAGAACTGAGTTTTCCCCCAATAGGTGATAGGAGTTGTGTAGCCCTAATAACACTGCACAGGCAGTTCCAGAAACTGTCTCCTTTCCCCCTGCCTGCCTGGAATCCAGAAAGCAATCTGTGCACAGAAGCTTTTTGTCCAAAAAGCTTTTCTGCTGGACTGAGCAAATGCACTCTCCTTTTCAATCTCATTTGTTCATCTGTAAAATAGAAAATAATGGCCTTTCTCACAGAGGCCAAACCTATTAAGTACAATACAAATACCAATTATCATTGTTTACAACAAGCACTTATGACCATTGATTATATACCTTCTTGCTATAGAAAACCAAGTCAGGAATTATACAAACTACATAATGTAGTTAACACCTTGTCATCCCACCCACTTCTGATGAATCGTTTTAAATGCAGACTGAAGTCACTATTGTCTTTTGCAGGAACACAGAGAGAAAATTAAGAACCCCCACCCCTATTATATTTTGTCCAAAGTCAGCAGAAAGAGAGGTTTGGAATTTCGTTTATTTATACACAGCGTTTACCAAAGTATTTTGAATCTGCAATCTGGAAAGGAAAAAAAAACCCTAATGGGAGGGGAATAAATGCTTTCAGAAATACTGTAGTTCTTTCTCACAACTCCTTCAGCAACAGTTTGCTCTTATCGGCAAAGCAAGGTCACAAAGTTGTCTGCAGAAAAACTATGAACTCTGCTCCACTCTCCAGCACACACACTTTTTATCTACGAGTTGGTTCTAAAATACAGCCTTGGTTCATTCAATCATTACATTTGTTAGTTTATTAGTATCAAACAGTCTTTCTGGGCCTATCCTATCTTTACACAGAAGCATACTCCACTGAAATGGATGGGGTTTACTCATCACCAAATGCACAGAGGGCTACAGCCCTAAGGTCAAATGAACATATAGAGTGCATGGGCATGTAGACAAGAATTATAGCTCTCAAAGTTGTGGTCTCTGTTTGCACTTCCTTAACCAGCAGCATATGCTGGACAGAAACCTAGAAAGAAGTCTCTTTCTCTCCTGGCAGAAGACATCTGAGGATATGTGCAAACAGAGATACGGAGTTGAGTGACAAGCCAGCAGCAACTAGAAACCACACACATATACCACTTAGGAAGGGTGCAGATTAAGAAGCACAAACTTCACATCAACATGCTATTTTTATGGCAGTTTCTATATACAGTACAGCTTCTTCCTAGCCCCCTTAGGGAAAACTCTTGAGCACCCTTCAAACACCAGCCATATAGCAAAGCCAGGGTTACTCATTTCAAGTTTAATATCCCCAGAGTTAGGAGTAGCAAACATTTAGTTTGGATTTGAACAGCCTACCCTCTTCCTCCCAGAGCTCCAATGTTCAAACGAGAAGCACATCCAGTTTAGTAGCCGGCTACCAACCTCTGCACGTTGGGAAACAGCAGCAACACTTGCCGAGGAACCAGCCCAGGCAAGGCGTGCTGGTATAAGCGTGCCTCCCACCCTTCATTCTGCCTCCGGGGTACTCATGGCAACCAGGCTCCGCGGAATCCACCAGCTGAGCGCAGCACACTCACACCAAAAGTATCTCACCGCAGAGTAAGAAAGAAAACTACCTTCGGAAAAAGAGGAGAGCAGAGGGAGGAGCTCTCTGGAGACAGGGGCAGGGCCAACCCCCAGCTGGTGCTTATCTACTCTTGCCTGCAAGACTGGCTCGGAAGACGATTATGCAACGCGGACGAGAGCGGAGGAGGGAGGGAGGGAGAAACGCACCTACTACGAATCGCGACGCTCTCCTCTGTAGCCACAACATTGCACAAGGACTTCTTCCGTCTACTCGGAAAACAAACGACAACCTGTCCTTGGGGTAGACGTTGCAAACAATGAAGTAGGCAGTATGTCACTTTCGATTGCGCCAACTTTAAATAACAAAAACCCCCATGTCTGCGACCATCACATCTGTGGTATACTGCAATTAGCTCTCTAAAGATAGATCTTTTTTTTCCCCCGTCCGCGAAAGCGGGTGGAGAAAATCTACAGGTTTCCCGCCCGCTTCTTCTTAGTGACGGCTCTTTTCTTTTTGGAGGGATCTCGGTCAATCAATCAGCTGTTATTGCGAATTCTGGTTACAACTTGTCGGTGGTGTGGACGGAGAAACCGCGGGTAATCAACTTGCAGCTTCTTGGTTCTCGCGCTGCCTGTTTTCTCAGCTGGCTCCTTTGCAGAGTTGCTAACTAGCCAGAAACTGGCTGTGTGTATGCCATTTTTTTAAAAAATGAAACTTTTTAGAGCTTGAAGCTGCAGCCAATCAAACTTCAGGGCGGGGGCCGTTACTGGGACTGGTTCAGCAATTAGCAAAGAAGGAGATATCCAACAGGTTAAGCTTTCCCCCAGCTTTCAGATGCAGTGGTGAACGAAGTTTCCCCTTTCCTACAGTTTATGGGGCTGTTGGACTCCAATACCCATCAGCCAAAATGGCCAGTTATTTGGTATGATGGGAATTGTAATCAACAAGACCTATTGGACCACAGGTTCCCCATTCCTGCTTATTTTAAAGGCAGAATGGCAGGGTCACTGAGAAATTTGGCAGCCCTGGTTGTATCAGCTGTTTGTGAATCACATGCTGACTCTTCTCCAAAGCACAGTCCTTCCCTTCAGGAGCCACTTTACCCCAAGGCTGCTTATAGCATATATATTAAGATAAATGTTGAGTTTAGAATGCATCACTTGGGAATGTTGCAAGAGATAAAACAGAAGGCTTATTTTAAAACAAACGTGTGCAAGTGTAGCCAATATAGGTTTTTATTTGATTTACAGTCACATAAGGTGGCTGCCTTATAGAAAATAATTCAACTGACACAGTTCACCAGCACAGATAGACTATAACAGGGAAAACTGCATCTGCTAAATTTCAATATGCCATGGTGTAGCTGCTAAAACAAGAATTTTAATCAGGAAAAAGAAGCAACATGCCTAATTATTGCTGCATAATAACCAGAAATTCAGCAGGTGAAAATGTTCATGCATGAAATGCAAGGCTGAGGAAAACTTCACCTGTTGTATTTCTGCCTGTCAATGCAGAAGGGCTGCCAATAATAAAAAAGGGTAATGTAACCATTCTGAAGTGAGACACACATGTCTGAGTAAGCTTCTGATGTTGTGTTTCAGCATTTATATAACCCTAGTGTACTTGCTTCCAATTTCAGAACAATAGTTTGCTACTGAGGATGTTATATGTCATACCGTAATTCAGTTCTCAGGAATAATGAATCGACTTCATTGGCACTAATAAGTAGGTTCATGACTCAATACTTTCAGCAGTGGTTTGTGTACAGTACTAAAGTCCAAAAGGGTGTGCGAGTGACATCTTTAAGCAATGTCAGGCTTGATGTTTTAGCAGGGAAACTCAGCCTTCACTGTGACTCCTTGCCACTCCCTTCCTTGTTTATTCTTCAAGGTATCCATTTTATCTATTTGAAGAATACCACAGAGACCTGTTTGCTTTTCTTAGTCTAGTATGGTGTGATGCTTCTGAACTATAAATTCCTTTGGAATGTTCTTAATAAATAGTGGTATTATATTAGGGCTGGCAGCTTCTTTGACAGGCCCTGCTCTTGTGCCTTTAACAGCAGCCTAGTAATGAGAAATTAGGCAGGTGAAGGCTTTTACTGCCATGGAAATAATGTGAGGAGAGAAGTTCCACCTGCTTAATTGAGCCTCTCAGCCTGCTGTTAAAATCCCAGGAACTGGGGATGGGAGGCGATGTTTCTTATCCAGTGTATCTAGCACATGGAAACCCACCAATCAATAACATTTAACATGCATGCCTGATGCATCTGGGATTTTATAGAGACGTTTCCAAGCTGATAGTAAAAATAAAAATAGGTTTTTTTTCACAGCTTACACATAAATTTGAACAATAAAGTGGTAAGGGAAGACCCTGATAGGTGCTGACTGAAGAGCAGCTACATGGTTCTTTAAAACTGAACCTGGAACAGTTGAAGCATTAGGATTTAACTGTGTGCAATGAAGCTCAGGATGGATGGACTCCAAGTTGGGGAGCAAAGCAGTTTCCTTCCCATAAACAGAGCAGTTGCTGTCTAGTTAGCACCTACTCCTTAAGTGTCCTGCAGGTTGTCCCCAGCACATGCAAGTAGTTGGTAGAGCATGAGATTCTTAATCTCTGGGTCATGGATTCAAGCCCCACATTGAGTAAAAGATTCCTGCATTGCAGAGGGTTGGACTAGATGACCCATGTATACAATAGTTTTCTTTGGTGGTTTTGAAGGCTGGAGATTTATTGGTGGAACACCGAAGCACAAAAGAATGAGAAAACGAAATAACAAACAATTATTGATTTGTGTTTGTAAACAATGGGAAATCCTTTACATTTGCTTATCAACAACTGGAACTTATTGCTTCAGTGTACGTTAGAAATATACACAATGCACACCCACCCACCCTGGTAGGGCTCCTATGTCTTTAACAGAAGTAGCATTGGCAAAAGTGAGCAGGTGAAAGTTTTGTTAGCATGGAGATTATGCGATGGGGATGGCTTAATATTTTGAATTTGGCCTTTTCATAGGTTTTAAAGCTGTGACAGGGGGAACAGAGCTGGCAATGCTAGAGTGTTCTTTTGACTTTACAGCACATCACCTTTCCGCAAACCCTCCACAAGCAAATCTCTCAGGAGCTATTTCAGCTCTTTGACAAAATGTGATGTCCTTCTGAGCCACCTAAAGGGCATTTCTATCCCAACAATAATCATAGAACAAAGCTGTCCTTTATGGTTCTGTCTCATGCCTGTATTGAAATCAGTTGTGACTTACTTCCATCTGAGCAAGACAGGTTGTGACAAATAGCGTGCCATCTGTTCCACTGAAAGAAGATGATGAAAATACTGAGGTTTCCAATGGAAAGTTGCAATAAAATATCTGCCGTAGCAAAATATTTATTCAACTAACCAAATGCAAATTTCCCACTATCCTTGTTTCTCCACAGCTAAGGCAAAAGAGAGGCATAATGGACCATTGTCAGCTTTTGAGGAAGTATACAGGTGCCATGAATACCAGAGGGAACATAAAGGAGAGGCAAGATGGTTTCTTTGAGAGTAAGCAACATTTTCAGTAAAGCTAAATGTATTTTTTTTGGCCTGTGGAAACATTCCAATGATCACTTGATTCCTCAAATTATGGAGGAAGAAGCAAACCCTAAAGCAGGCAGGTTCATGCTATATTAAACTTCAGACCCACAGTTTCTGGAAAATAAACTAGTTACTGGAAGAGCAATCTAACCAAACCTGCTGTTTTAATTTTGAAACAGACATGCTGCTGTAGTACTTCAGGGCAGGGAAAACCACTGCGTTATTTTTGAGTCTTGTGTGATGACACAAGTATCAAGAGGTAAGAGTGGGGATTCGGGTAATTATGACTACAATGTTGGGATACATTGTAAATGAGGACTGAAAAATCCAGCATTGTCTGACACAACATTAAACATACTGCAAAGAATAATGGATGATTAAGAGGAAATTTTCAACAAGTTACTCTCCTCTCCCTTGTCTATATAACCATGAAAGGACCGGGAGTGCCTGTGTCACACTACTTCTATCTAAATACTCCACAAACACCAGTTTTTTAGAGGACCAATGCAGGTTTGGATCAGAAGTTTGAGAATCTTGTACACCTGCATTCCATATCAAAAAGAACATACGTTTCTTCTTATGGAAAATGGTAACTGCTAGCTTAAGCTTTGTGGCTGCCACTGTAATCTACAGAGAAGTGGACACTCACATATTAATAATACTGTATCAGTATTACAGAGTTTTTGACTTTGGGCTTTTAACTCTTGATATTAATGTGACTGACTAAGGACCCAAATAATAACCAAGCAGCCCACCAGTCTTGGACTTTCTGATGCACTATATATAGCACTTTTTACCAGGTGCACTGGTAGTTTACAGCCCCCTATTATTAAACTGCATAAAAATCCATATGCTAATTTAAATGCAAAGATACAAATTTAGACAAACAAAAACAAACCCTGGCTCTTGCTGTCAGGGCTTGCTCTGAGCTTTGAAGTGCAAACAGGATTTTCTGGACACTGTACACTATGTCAGGGGCAAGGAACCTGTGGTTTTCCAGATGTTGTTGAATTTCAGCTTCCTCTAGTCTCAACCAGCATGGCCAGTGAAAATGGGAGTTACAGTCCAGCAACATCCAGAGGGCCATAGGTTTCCTGCTGTATGTGTCCCACTGTCCCACCTGAAATCTTTTGGTTAGAACTGCTTATTTACATAATTAAACTACAACAAGCATTGTCCAACATCTAGCACAACTTCTGTCTCAGTCACCCACCCATTCCCACTCACCTCTTTCCCTACCCATACTGCATGTGCCCTGGGTAAATTCAGATGATGGGTGGGTAGGTCTAATTGGTACTGTGCTTTGCCTAGCCACATTGTAAGCAAATATTTTTTAAAATACAAAAGGCATAAAGCCCCCAGCCCACAAGCTAACAGTGCAAATGACTTTTATCCAGTTGACAGCTCACAGTTATACTTAAGAAAGACATGAGATGCCCTTTGGGCAGGATAAAGCCAGTTGTTTCCTTTCTGCTGTAGTCTTTGTCATTTAAAGACTACTGATAAAATACATTATGAGATTATCAAATGAAATCTCATCATGGCTCACATGGTACTTGAATTCTAGTTAAGCTGAGGATAATTTTTTATCCCTTCCTTCTTCAGAAAATAAAAGGACACCATCTTTCTCTCTCTAAATAAACTCTAAGTTTAAAATAGAATGGTACCAACTCTGTTTCTTAAAATAGTCTTTCCTGTTTTATTACAGAATTTATAGAGGAAATAAAGAGCCTGATGAATTGCCAGTGGTGCTTCTCCAGGGATAACTTACTACCGATTAAAGTCAAGTGACTTTAATGATACATTTGGTTTGCCAGTTCTGGTAAACAAATATAAGTCTAGATAAGCTTGTGTGCTCAGAAACAACGTGACTGCAATCTAAAATATACGTTATAGACAACAAAGCTTCCAAACCGTCTACACTGGAAATCTAGTCCTATCACAATACAACCATTTTAATATACTTTTCATTTCCCTAATATTCTGTTCATAATATTGCTTTAGGCAGTGAGGGGAAGACAAATGTCATCAGAAGCACAAGTGGCAAAATACATGCCACTGAAGCTAATGACAAATTCAAAGCAACCTGCTCTCCAGTTGTTGGGCCAGAGGGAACTGAAGATAATTGAGTTAATTTAATTCACTTAATTAGAAGAAACACAACCACCTATGATTAAGTGCCAGAAACAAAGAGACATCATGAGCATGACATGTCCAGTCCGAACACAGCTGCAGGTCAAGAATATAAATCTCATAACTTTTAGATAAATAGGTTATACTAAGTTATTTGATTCAGATAAATAAATTAAGCCAGGTGCTACAACACAGAGAAGATCTGAAAATGTTGGTTGTTGAGTCTTTCCAAGAGGAATCTGTCCTGGCATTTTAGCACAGTAGATCCATCAAATTTCTCACATTCAACTGTTACATGCTTTCATGTAAAGTATGGCAAGAGGAAAGGCAGATCACCTTTGGTTTTAATGAGGCTAACAGCCTGATCCTATGGCCCATCATAGCTGCTGGACATACAGTATCTTATATAAAGAGGGTGGGACACACAACTTTCTTTTACAAAAGTTTCCAGCCTTAACTTTGGATTTTAGCACAGGAGCTACAAAAGTGGGATGTTCCCACTGCCCATAGGTTGCCCTCTTCCACTTTCTTATCATTAAAAGACGACTTAGTCATGCACATACTCATCTATGGTAAAAATCACACTTGGAGGACCAAACAGGAAATTTTAGAAATTGCAACAGTATCTTAGCATCTTTCAGTCTGTGCCACAAATGACTATGAGGGCAATTTGGCTACTAAACATTTTTCTGGGCTACTCAACATTTTGCAGGCTCATTTGTAAGGCCTTTTGTGACTGTAAGCCAGTTTTTCGCAGAATGAGTTTCCAGCTCAGCACTTGTACAGTGGATATTGCTCCATGAGTGAGCTGGCTCATTAGCTTTAAAGCCAGATTCTTTGGCTCAAGCTTCTTAGAATGTGTAAACACATGATACTTAAGCTAAGAAAATCTACAAAGTGTTCTGCTACTAACACCTTCAACATGACAAATTTTATTTTAAATAACTTTCTTTCTTTCTTTTTACTCCAGAGTCTGCAGGTTACCGTAATTCATAATTGCAATGGTAACATAAATAGGTATGTCAATTTTATGTAACCACTTCCTTGTACTATGTCAATTTCATGCTAGATATAGTACTATTTAAATGAAAGGAGTGAAAAAGGGAGGTGTGTTTTACTTGGCTGGATGGATAGCCTGCCTTCCATCCATGGCATCTCTGCCATCTGCCACTTCCTTTCCAATTCGAATACAGTAAACCTGCAATTTACATGCATTCAGTGCTATTTTTATGGAAAAAGAGGTGTTGGAACTCACCATTAACACCTCCCTTGTTTTCTTATAATGACAATGGTGCACATCTGAGAGGTGCCAGAACTGAGTTCTGGAGTTCAGGCTGAAAAAAAGGCCTGCCTGCATTTAACTTGTGTGCATGGCAAAAAATAAAAAATAGAAGTAAGGAGCAGGAAGGGGCAGGGTTCCAGAAAAAATTACTTTGGCAATCCTACCCCAATGGGTTTTGACTACACATGATTTTGGCTTTAGATGTGATCCCTGAAATGTAACCCTGGTATAAGTTGTGGGCTTACCATATGGTAATTTAATACTTCACATCTCCATTCTGCAGCAAAACTACAGGAATAAAAGACTCTTTTCCCTCTGTTAAGCTCAAGAGAGTAGTATAGACAGATTTGCAGTCTGAGTAGATTATAGATGTTATTTTCTTTCCCTGGGAAAGAAATGACAATTCTTCATTTGAAAGAGATAAGTCCTGTTCTATTTAAAACACTAACCCTTGCTGGAAAAACTAAAGGTGTATAAGAAGTTAGTTTCACATAATGCTTTTTCTTAAATTCCTCCAGAATTTTCAACATTAAACCCAGGATAGGGAATTTCCCAGTGTTTTTGGACTCCAACTCTCACCATGATGATAGAATCCGTAGTCAAGCAACATCTGGAAGGTCACCACTTCCCCCTTTCTTCCTTCAATATTGACTTTTGAGTTTACTTTACAGATATATTTTCAAAAGGCTGGAATACCAGTATCATAGTAGTAAAGGTGGAACAGGGAGGAGGAAAAGTGGAACAACACCAATCCAATGAGGCAGCAGCAAGTGCAAGCCCAATAATAACTTACAATATTGCCTCATCAGGCTTTTGCAGATCATTTATGGGCACTGGGACACTTGTACCACACACACAATGCAAACTTAGTTCACGTAACAAATTTAAACACCTTTCCATATTCATGATTTGGAAAAGGATTTTTCTTCTGGATACATCCACTTATCTAACCTGCTATAAGTACACTCAAAACTAATCTAAGTTAACCCAAGGCCAACTGGGAAGTCATTTATTGCAGCATTGTCTCTATTCTGAGCCCTCTTCATATTAAGGGGCAGATTCCCTTCCTCTGTTGTCCCAAGGGGCAGCATGGACACTGCTGTCAACATAACATTCACCTTTGGAAACTGCTGCTCTTAGGCCTAGTTTTCACTGAGTAGGTAAAGCTGTCTTTGAGCCATACCACTTGAGCCACCAGGTGATGCTTCTCCATGGGAAGGGGAGGGGCTCGAATCCCTGTTGTATTGGGTGGAATGCTTGGGTAGCATCTCCCCTGACATGCTAGTTTTTCATATGCATGGATTTTTATTTTTGTATTAGGGAGAATTGACTATGGAGTGGGTTAGCCAGACACAGCTGACTCACATCAGTGAGAATTAGTTATTAGGTCCATGCATATTTTCTTGATGTATTGACCCTGATTCTTATATTATAACTTAACTTATCTTTTTAGAATGAATTACCAATAACTGAGTAACTAGAAAGTTTCTACCTGTAAATCAGGAGAGCCCTCTTGTGAGAGGAAAGAGTAACAGCACACTCATTTGTCACAGCAAGAAGGTGGCGTGGGTTAGATCACAGCAATAGTTTTTAGGAGTTGAAAAATGCTTTTCTCAGTTGGAAAAGGCTCTGCTTTTTGTAGATGCAGTTTCCTTTTCTTTCACTGTGTAGAACTAAATGGTGAAAACATTCCAGAAAGACTGTAAATGCCATATTGGTAGTCAAGATAACCCTGGGACTAATTAGCAGTTGCTGCAAGAATGAGCTCACCTATGTTTATGCGCTTGCATTGATATATGCTAACCAGCTTGCTTTGATGCTATGTTTCTCTGTAGGCTTTAGGATGCTTGGTTATTGGCCTAGGCAGGGGAGCAATCTTGGAGGCTTGCCACCTATGCCTTCATTGGCAGGCAGTGTCCGAAACTCTCATTGTTCTAGGGCTAGGTACATTTTGCAACAGGGAATTTCATTACCGCAAGCAGTTTCTGAGCTCTGAGAACAGTATTGCCCCTAAGATTTCAGATTAAAACTGCAGAGGGGAAGGAAAGGAGGACCTTTTTCTGCCTCCCCACTTCCACCTACTCTCTGAAGACTTAAGAAGAGACCCTCTTAAGAATATTAGGGGGTTGGGCAGGTGAAAGACTAGACCATGTGAAAAACGAACGTAATATTTTAGCTTCAGTTCATTCATTTTCAGCTTTGCATTCTTGTTATAAAAAAGTGGTCCTAGACATTCTACTGTTGTACCCATAACCTAGGTTTAAGGTGCCATTCAGCTCCTAGCTTTCATATCTAGAATGCTTGCTGTTTCTGTGTCTGTCCCAAGTCTCTAAAGGCAGCAAGGCTCTGCAGGCTGTGTTGTAAAATTACACCTTCTTTTAATAAAGCACCAGAATTGATCACCTTGGCATTTTTGACACCCTTGTTTGGTATCCCTGCACCAAACCAATCGCACAAGCTCACCATTGGACCTGTGAAGCAGATTTTTAAGCAATACAAAAACCTGTGAAAGTGGAATAAGTGCATACATCACAAGCAGTGGCTACATACCCACCATGCATTTAAAGCACATGAAAAGCATACACATGCCACCAAGAACCCTGGGAACTGTAGTTTACTCTTCACAGAGCTACCATTTCCAACACCCTTTAAAAAACTACAGTTCCCGGTATTCTTTTTTTGGGTATGTGTGTGCATGGTGTGTATTGAGCCTAAGATTCCTCCCTTTTATAGAACAAATCTCAGAATGCTGAATGCCTTCTTCTGTCCCTTTGTCTAGTTTTTAGATAAATTTCTAATTACTTAGTCAATATCTTCAGAAAAATGCAGACAGTGAAAATTGCCTACATTCTTCTGTTTGCCTGTTCACTAAGATCTTAAGGGATGTCAGTTCTTTTTACTACTTCTTTTCACTGCCTTTGCTTCTCTGTTGACACCCGGCTCCAGAATAATAACTGTTTGTCTCTGTTACCCTCTTCCCTGAGGTTTAAGTGTGTTACTGGCTTGAGCTTTATTGGGTTTTTCTTAGTCCACTTTTCTGTCCATGAACACATGAAGTGAATTATAACATTTAAAACAATATAACATAAAAACATAAAAACAAACAATATACGACAGCAGCGAACAAAATCCAACTAGGCATTCTCCACCTAGACTATATTTGTGATTGTCCAGCTCAGGCAAAAGCCCAAGGGCTTTCTTAGAAGAAATGATGCTAAGGTGAATTGCTTAACAAAACTATCCTTCCCAGCTAACTGCTATAATGTGATAGAACTCAGGTGCTTTAGGTATTGCTTTTTGGATCACCTGATCAAAAGTTTCAAAAACAGAAGTTTGGTGCTTTATTTTTAAATATTCCCCCCATTTTTTTTAACACCCTTGAAAACCCTATATAATGGGAGAAGGTGATTTTCTGAATGACTCAAAAGCCATCCAATCAGCATTATGCAGAGTCCTGCACTCATACAGAAGGAATTGTTTTATAGCAGGTACAATGTCTGGCTAAACAGTATGTAATTGGGTTTCCACTCAAGCAGGAAAAACAGGTCCCTTCCTTCCCCCACCCTCTCCTGGCTGATGCAGGTGAAAAGATAAGTATGCACATCAAAAGTACAGACAGCACACTTCCACAGCAGGCTGGCAGCTCAAATTATGAATATCTGTTACTTTTATCCTCCCTTCATTTTAGCTAGTGAAATAACAGTGGAGGAAATATCAGCCCTGTTCAATTTCTGCCTACCTTTTCCTGAAGGGAAGAAACAGTCCATCTCCACACTGCTCCGGGAATGTGAGATACAGAGAGCACTGCTGGGGACCAGCCCTTCCTGAGGAGGACTGCGCTCTGTTGTCCGTACCAAACACCAGCCGGGCCTTTCACTTGGCCTTTCCAGTAACTCCACCGTTTGCCCCACCTGGATACTCAGCTCACTACTATGGCTGGCTATAAAGTCTTGTAGTACCACAGTTAGTTCACATCCTCCAGACAGCTGCAAGGGGAGAAAATTGAAACAGAAAAGAGGAAAAGTGAGTCACCTACAACAAGGCACAGTGATATTTCATATAACATTGGTTCTTGTAATGAGAAACATAGTTCAGTTTAATAGTTTCCACTGTGGATGCTTCCAATCTGTTGCTTCGGATGGGATTCAGCCACATACCTGTAGGGCAAAGCAAATGGGACTCATACAGGTACTTGTATGTTTCCTCTGATGCAAATCTGTGGGTCACTTAATCAGGAGGAAATCTCCCTTCCTCTGTGGTGCGATCCTGACTGGATATGCAACTCCT
This sequence comes from Podarcis erhardii, assembly GCF_964252035.2. Classification (NCBI taxonomy): domain Eukaryota; kingdom Metazoa; phylum Chordata; class Lepidosauria; order Squamata; family Lacertidae; genus Podarcis; species Podarcis erhardii. The sequence goes on along the minus strand of NC_138497.1, from coordinate 94,562,071 downwards.
CATGCATTTCCCCACTTTTCTTTCTTAAGGTATAAGATACTATCGCTGGGTTTTCAATATCACGTGTGGTTCGGCTCTCATTCAAAAGAGTGGGAGGGCTCAGTGTTTTTTTCCACTGTTAAAACCAAGTAGGTTTCGCATCCTGGCTAGTGCTCAGACATGGGACAACAAAGCACAAAACAGAGGTATCCTTGCTTAAACATATGCCTGGACTAGCCTTCCCTTTGTGGTTAGATGCTGTTACCATCTGATTCTGATTACTATATGTTAAATCTGCCTCCAAGAATCTCTCATCTCTTTCCTGGGAAAGGATACTTTATTGCAGGATCACTAGTTTTTAAAATGATGGAGCCCATGAGACATCTACTACTCCCCATGGGAGGGAAAACAATGATTATTATTATCACTGTTAGCTAAAGAGTGCCATCAGTGTAAATGGTGCATTACAGAATTAAATAAAGCAGGCACTTGGTATAAGAGTTTGCCATCTAAGAATTAGATGAAGGAGAGAAAACAGCAAGGGAGTGCTGGAAATGGCAAAACTCAGAAACACATTTTATAAATGTAATTTATGCAACACCTAAAACACTGTATCTGTCTGGTGAAGAGGTAATGCTGAGGATCTCCCCCACTATATTGTTCAGTGGTACATCTATAAGGAGGCAAGAGTCCCTTCGTGTACCCTCACCTCTTCCTCTTTAAGTTTTGAACAAATGTACAGGGTTTTTGGCTGCAAAGGAAGAGCGGTCTTTAAAAAAAAAACAAAAAACACCAGGAAGGCTAAGACAAATCTGCATGGATACAAAGTGGCAGCCAGTGTTCTGTCTATATTTCTGTTCTGCCTTGTTATGTCCTATGGTTAAAACAAAAATAACATTAAATATAAACTTTCCATAAATAATAGAACTGAAGCAATGAAAGGAAAAGGAAAAGTCAATCTTAGCCCTTACAACGAGATAAGATATTTTACACCATAATTACTCTCAGATAGATGCTTGCAACAGCAAATATGGTATATATTGATTTGGGGGGTACATATCTTCAGCTCTAATGATAAGCACTGTTGATGTCTGCAGTGCTGAAGCATGATGTGCTTCAGCCTTTATTATTCTCTTACCAGTCTGTGTGTAGCCTACAGGGACTAACTTGCAGCCCTTCAGTTGTTGGACTGCATCTCCCAACTACTGGCCAAGCTGGCTAGGGCTAATGGGAGCTGTAGTCCAACAACCTCTGGAGGACTGCAGGTTGGACACCCCTGGTGTAGTCCACACAGCTGGCTAATGATAAAGGTAATGACTGTCAGTAGCACCTTAAAGACCAACTAAGTTAGTTCTTGGTATGAGCTTTCGTGTGCATGCACACTTCTTCAGATACCAAAGTGTGCATGCACACGAAAGCTCATACCAAGAACTAACTTAGTTGGTCTTTAAGGTGCTACTGGAAGGAATTTTTTTATTTTGTTTTGACTATGGCAGACCAACACGGCTACCTATCTGTAACTGGTAATGACTGTGCTATTCGAGAAAGGTCTGCCTTTGGCAGAGACCTACCTAGGGTCCCTTACATCCTTGGCAAGGAGTTGTATTGGTGCCCCCAGCAAGGAGCTGTATTGAAAAGAATCAATAGCCTACATCTGTCATGTATGATCTAGCTGAGATTCTTGCATTGCAAGGGGTTGGACTAGATGACCCTGGGGTCTCTTCCAACTCTACAGTTCTATGATTCTAAGTTGCACTGCTTCCTTGTTACTCTTTTTACCAAATCTTGGCAACCCCTTTTTTTCTTTTTGGCCTGTGTCTATGCTGTTTGATGTTCACAATAGTTTAGGGCAGGTACTGTTTGCTCAGCATCCCACTCAGTTGCTTCTGGATTCCTGATCCATGTACTCAACTGCATAAGGATGTGTTTACAGACTGCTCCCTCTCCTTCACTATTTTCTGTGGATCTTCCTATGAAAGGTCTTACGCAAAAGATCACTAGTTGGGTGAGAAGGAATGTAGCAGAAGATTGATTAGACCTTTATTCATAACACTGACTAGGTCTCATTCAGATCAATGTTTTCTTACCATTTCTAAAGCAAAGACACTTAAGATCTTGTCTCGCTGCATATATTATTTCCCATCATCCTTAGCCAGCCCCAAAAGCTGAAGGACTACCAAGGAACAAAATGGCTCTCAAACTGTGAAGCCAGTATAACTCCCTGGGAAGCTGCAAACCAAACTACTTCCTGACCTATCTTTATGCCTAGAGGGTTTTTTTAGTGCTTTGATAGTATCTGGAATTGGCTGCTAAACTGGTCCTTGGAATCAGCACAGAGCACATTCCTCTGTGAACAAACCCCACTTTTATTGCCCGATGGTGCTAGGAGGCTCAGGGGGATGCTTAAGCAATTCGATCTTTATGAAATCTGACATGAACTGAGCTGATCTGTAACTCTGGATTAATATGTGGATTGGAACCCAGTTATCAACTGAACTTCACATTTCTCTGACACAGTTCTTGTCTCAAAATTCACCAAAGTGCATTTTAAAATGCACATTTTGAGAGACAATATGTTTAGAAATAAGTACTTTAAGGAAAACATATTTAATTATGCATTAAAATTCACAGATTAATATGGAAATGTGATGGAATAGATTTCTGAACGAACACATGTAAAAGTGACATAGACAAGAAACAGACCTGAGCCAACCATCCCTAGCCTCGTATTTTCATCACAGACTTGAAACTTCCTTGGAGTGTATATCTAAGGGATCATAAGGCACTCTGAACAAACCAGGATGCCCATTAGCTTAGGTGGTTTTAGTTGCTTAAGTTACATTTTTTGAAGGCTCTGTAGTAGTTACATGGTGAACTATGAGTTTGGCTCATTCATATGATTTCAGCATAGCAAAAAATACTATGACTGCCTTGACATACATTAGTCAATGATTTCAATGTCATAATTTAGGATTGTATGGATAATAAAGGTAGTTCATTTAAAAAGTTGAGAGAATCAGGTTCAATTCAACTCCTTTAGGGCACTTCCGGGTTGGCGCCATCGCCGAATGGCGGACTCACTCCGAGCTCCGGAGGGAGCCTGCTCGGCAGGGGCTGGGTCCTACCGTGCCGGCGACGCGGGGACCCTCAAAAACCATGGGCGCTGAAACCCATGGGCATGGTGACTCGGCGGGCACCGTTTGCGCCCCCCCGACCCGCGAAGGAGCCTTTTTAAAGGCTACGGAGCGGGTGACGGGGGGGGGTGCTATGAGTCCTCCGCTTTCCCTGCCGAGCGAAGCCGCATGCCATTCGACGGAGAGCGCTGGCTTCTTCCATTGAAAATTTGGACTTAAAAGAATAACCCGTGAGTAATTGGAACTTGGATTAAAAAGGGGGAATTTTTTTTTAAAATTTGGAGCGAGCGGGGGAGGTGCAAAAAGGAAGTCAGCCTCCCCCCTGTTGTAGAGGAGTTAAAGCAAAGGACTTGACAACTAAGATCGAGTGCAACCTTATTTTGATAAAGTCATTAATTTCGCGATGGAAAATTACAAGGCTGGGCTGGAGGAGAAAAGTGGAATGTGAATTAAAATGCAACCCCCCCCCCCGAAACCCCGGGAGCGAGCCGTGAGAGCGCCGGGAGAGGAGAAATAGAGGTTTTGACAGCTGTCAAAGGAGCTGTCAAAGCGGAAGAACAAAAAAGAGAACTTTGTTACGAGGACTTTGCTGGTTACATTTGTTACAAATTGGATATAAATTGTTTAAAGCAAGGAATAATAAGTTACTTTGACTGTTGGGTGTGATCGGGAAGGAAACTGAGTTATTATAATCCCTCTAGAGGAGCTGAGGGACACTACAAGTATTGCTGGCATGGAATTTGAATAGGACTTTTTATCTCCTGGGAAACTGCAGAAATGGAACACTATTTTGTCTACAGAGGTCTGTACACTAAAGGAGACAATAGATTTATCTATTGAAGAATGGAAGGGACTTGACGTAATATTTCGTTCCTGAATAACAAAGCCTCTGCAGAGGAATTAGAAGCTTTTGGAATTAGAACATTTGTGCAGGAGAGCAGGGGGAAAAAAAAGGAGGAGAGAGACCAACAAGAACAACAAGAATAACAAGAACTGGACAAAGTTGGAGGTGGGAGCATTTGGGACATCCAGATCTGAAAGGTCTAAAGAAATAAAATTGGAGTTTTTACTCTTAAATACAAAGATCTGGATGGAAAAAATGGACCTTTTTGAGACAGACTCCTTCCAAGATTGGACATTCGAAACTAAAGATGACCAAAAGACGGCAAAGACTATTAAAAAGACGGCAAAGTGGACTGGTGAAAGATTATGGCTTAGATGTGGGAGCTCCAGGATGACAGTAGACATTGATGGACATTGGGAACGCAACCGGGAAAGGGGGGAGGGAAATTTGGAATCCAAAGGGTGTTAAATTACATTTTATTCTCTTTTCTATTTTTTTTTATTCTAATCTGTATTGCATACTAAAGAGGGGAACTCGTGGAAGGGAACAGGTCGATTTTAGGGGATGGGAAAATATTTTTAAATTGGGACAATGATAATAATTTTAAAACTTGGGGTAAGAATTTGTTGAATTTATTTGAAAGAATTGGAATACAAGAGGGGGAGGGGAGGGGAAGTCCTGGAAAGATGCTATTGAAAATAAGGTTTTAAATTTGGATGTTTTTCTTTTTTTGCTATATTTGAAAATCTTTAATAAATATTATTAAAAAAACAAAACAATTCAACTCCTTTAAAAGAATATAGTCTGCATACAATGCAACACACAACCACTAGATGTCCATATTTGCTGTCTAAAGGCAAACTGGATGTCTGCATCAAGCTAGGCTGCTTTGGACTGAATGGTGGGGGTGTGATACAAGATATGCCCGGACAGTGTATATGATGGTCAATTTGTAACTGACAGCACCAACCAAAGCTTTAAAAGTACCCATCAATTGCTTACAGCAGTAATGCTGGTAGATGTTACAAAAGCAGAGGCAAACTTTCTCTAGATGCTTCATACAACTTTTGGAAAAAATAACGTAAAAATTCAAAGGAAAGAGAAAAGTACCCTTAAATGCTGAGGGGGAAATTTACGAAAAATAAGCAAAGTCAAGTGGCAGAATTCCTAGAAATCTACATGACCACAATGACATCAAAGGCATAGCATCTAGCTTTCTACAACAAAGCCTTATAAGCTTCATTATCATTCCTAAAATTGCATATTTTGGATATTTTTGCAAAAATGAAAAAGTCCTTATAGCAATGAAGAAAGCTTTGAGAAAATGGATGCAATGTCTGCTAAAAGCTGAACAAGTTTTTAAGGACAGTGTAAGGTTTCCCTTGGGCTAAGGGGCAAAGGCACCTTCCTTTTATACCTTTAGGCGTCAGGCGAAAACAATCCTCTTCAACCAGGCCTTGGGCTGAAATTAACATCGTATTCCCTTTTAAATGTGCTTGTGGGAAGAGGTGGGTTTATTGATTTGTGGCTCCCCTGTTTTTATCATGTATTCTGCATTTTCATCTTGTATTTTATCCAAGATCTATGGATGAAGGGTGGTACACAACTTGAATGAATTAATGATTAAATGAATGAATATTTTGGGCAACCAGCAGGGTTTCCATTGTCTGGTTGCAGCTTTCGGCATTTTGCTGAATTCTAGATCCTCTAGTGGCTTTGTGGGAAGCTACTCTTATCTAAGGAACAGTACAGTAAACTGCAAAAGCCTCCTCATCAATTATTTGTGACCCCATGCCTCAGACAGGGGCTAACATAAAAATCAATTTGTGACATAGCTCCTGTCAATAACTTATTAAACTCTTAATCCTCTGAAGTAGCGAAAACCACTTGGGTCAGGGGGAGAGCACTCCTGAACTCTGGTGCTTAAGGAGCATTTGTATTATTTGACCCTCATATATTGTTACCAGGCAGAGACTCTTTGTTCTTTTCATCTTTTTTCATTTGTTAAAATGTCACTTGAGGTAGAACTCAAGCTATGGCTCCATCACAGTGGGAGTATAGCCAGAGGAATTACAATGAAGTTGATCAAGGACATAAGGTTGCTTCTAGCAGAGCTACTTGCTGGAATAACTTTGCAACTGCCTCCCCCCTATATTAACAAATGTATAATACTGCAGGTTTGGATTAGGTCATATCCATCATCCTTGACCATTGACCCTGCTAGCCAGAACTGATGGGAACTGTAGACCAGCAACATTTGAAGGGAGTACGTAGTTCAAAGGACAACATTTTTAAAAGCTGTCCAGGGGTGTGTGTGTGTGTGTGTGTGTGTGTGTGTGTGTGTGTTTGTTTTCAAGTAACACTGCTAAGATAGTTCTTAGCAGTAACTTCTATGTTCAAAGACAATTTGCCACTGGATACCAGTTGCTGAGGGACTGTTGCCTACATGACCTGCTTGTAGGCTTGCCAGAAGCATCAGGCTTTCATTTATTTGTAACAGAATGCTTAAAAGAGAATGCTGAGTTCAGTGGGGCTTTCTCCCCCAGGTAGGTTTGTATAGGATGACAGTCTCCTTCTCCAATGTTAATCCAAGTACTGTTTTATAATATACATTTTTTTTAAAAAGGCCGCATGTTATTACTCACACATACACGTGAGTAACATCGGATAAAAGTCAAGCCTTGAGAATATAATATTTCTCAGGTAAATGTGTTAGTACCATTTCCAGCAATATGTTTGTGTCTCCTTATTTCTGTAATAAATTCCCTCATTAAGTTTTATTCATTTTCTTTAACAGCTTTTCACAAAGCGACCACATGTTTGCATTCAATAAAAGGAGGAGGGAACATTTATGTGAGCAAAGGCAAATAATAAAAGGGCAGGGGGGAAATTGGTAGCTGATTTAAGAGCAAATATATAAAACTGGGAAGGAGACCTTCCAGATGTTGTTGAACCCCTGCTCCCATTAGCCCCACCCAGAATGGTCAATGGTAAAGGATGATGGGAGTGGTAGCCCAACAATATCTGAAGAGCCATGGGTTCCCTATCCATGATGTAGAAACTCAGGGAAATTATCACACTGTTGTGGAGTACAGTTAGATTCACAATAAAATCAAGAACAGGGAAACACAAAGTGCTGGTTCCACTCTCTGCTGCTCCACAATGCTAACAGAAACTGGTAGAGCCTTTTAAACTACAATGATGTGCTTCTTACGTCAGTCCCATGTGGAAAATGATACTTGATTTTCCATGAGGCACCTATCTGTAGGTGGCATGCCTCCTTTATTATTGTGACACTCAGCTCTCTGCAATATTATACCGTTATGTTTGATCTACGTACATCGATATGGAAGACTGAGCCAAAGAAAAACTATCAAAGATGACACTCCAGTCCTAGACTTTCTTTTTCCATATTTAAATATGGAAATGTAAGGGGAAATATCTCCATAGATCTGGACTGTAAGCATATATATTTGCTTCTAGTTCCAATCATTGCTCATAATGACAGAGTATTATTCAAGTCCATCACAGCAATCAGATTAACCACACCTTTCCAGTAAGCCTCCTTCATAAAACCACTGGATGGGCAATACTGAACAATCCTGTGAAGGGGTTTTGTTAAAATATTGAGAGACTGAATTGGCACTACTCTCTTAAAGAGACATGTTTCTTCTATAGCACAAACTGATTTTATCTATTCTTTATCTAGGGAAAAAATTGGTTAGATTAGGGGAAAAGCTCAAGAAATTCAGAGTAAGGAAACACTGTTAACACGCAACTGCAAAATTCACAAAATTCAACACTACCAGGAGGATTTAAACAAAGCGCACATCTTCAATGAATACTAAAGAAACTGCCATTTCTGTTAGGAAACTTCTGCCCATCAGGCTTGGATGAAAGCCAGTTTTAGTCACTATGAAATTCAGAGAGCAGAAAAGTGAGAAAGATAGAGAATGATGATTAACTTATGTCTACAACCTAGGGTGGGGGTGGAAAACGGAGTCCTATCAACTCATCTCTCTCCACGTGTTGAATTTCAACTGCACATTGTTCAGTATTGTTGCCATGCCCACCTGGGTGAATAGGAAAGGGCAGAATGTAATGTTCTCTGTGCAGTTTACAAAAAGTTTCCTGCGTAGTTTTATAAATTGTATTTTACCTCCTATTAAAACAGATGGCACCAGTCACTTTTGTCCATCCCTGCCTATGTGTACCAGGCCAGAGAGCTATCCAAACATTTGAATAATTAAAGCTACTCCTTTATAAGCAGAAAAAAGTCCTCCTAAAAATGTTCAGATATATTTTATGCAGGAGACTGGGATGCTGCATGATATCTTATTGTCTTTGTATGGACACCCACCCTGTGCCCTGTCAACATCACATCCCCCTTCTCTGTTCCACATTGTTGGCACATATTAAGTGATCCTACACAGTATGTAGCTCAACATGCAGCGACTGTTTCTGTCACCAATCCTATATCATGCATAATGTGTAGGAATGGTAACAAAAACACCACTCCATGATGAATCTCCATTTTTCTTATAATGCATATGATCACTTACCATGTGTTGATAATGTGGAGGCGGGGAAAGTGATGATGTCCAGATATGGGGTAAGGGATACTACATGTTATAGGGGAAGAAGAAATCATACAAATATGCTATTTTGGGCAGCATCCCTACATTCCACATTAAACACAGTTCCACTTTACTTAGTTTTAGGAGGCCTCATTGATTTCTTGAATACAGAAATCTCTAAACACTTTGGGATCCAGGAGCTGTTTGAATTAAAAGAAATATGGACTTGTGAAACCTCCTTCCTGGTCTAGGTCTCTTAGGTAGGAAAGAAGGAGATGGGAGGGAAGGAGAGATTCAGTTGGTTTTATTGCTGCCAAAGGAGAAGAGAAAATGTCCAGAGAATTATGGAATCATCGAATTGTAGTAGGAAGGGATCATGAGGGTCATCTAGTCCAATCCTCTGCAATGCAAGAATCTCAGCTAAAGCATCCATGACAGATGGCCTTCCAACCTCTGCTTAAAAACCTACGGTACGTATATGTATGGTCCTTTAGACCAGCGTTTCCCAACCTTGGGCCTCCAGCTGTTTTTGGACTACAACTCCCATCATCCTTAGCTAGCAAGACCAGTGGTCAGGGATGATGGGAATTGTAGTCTGAAAACAGCTGGAAGCCCAAGGTTGGGAAACACTGCTTTAGACCAAGAGAAATCTAGTTGTTTTACAACAGGTGGAAGAGACCACAACAGTAACTGGAAACATGCAGTTATAGTAGCTGAAAGAAAATCTGTTTCTCTGTGTTTAGATAACATGCACCTTTTAGTGTTCCAGATTGCTTGGGCAGATTGTGGCACAACAGGAAACCTTAATAGACAACCACATCTACAACCTGACTCTGCTGATTTTTGGACTAATGTAGGCAGCCTGTGCACATACATGCGCTACACAGCTTGGGATGATATGCTTGCACAATTTGTAAATGTTCTCTAGGAAAGAAAGACTTTGCAACTACTGCCCTAGAATAGCAGCTCATTAAGATTATCATGGAATTGCTTTAAGGTTGGGGATGTCCATATGGCATGATGCTTTGCTACTTTTTCTTCTTTTGCGCCACATATTGCTGTAAACATCAGACTAAGATAAGCAAGTCTGTGTGAGCCACTCTTGCAAAGTCCTCAGAACCTTAACAGGAAGCAAATAATAGTTCATGTTCAAATACTATAGCTTTACATTCAGATTGCAACAATAAATGAAAATGCATATCTTGTTTTCAAACTTTACACAATTCAGTGAAATACTGGTGAATGGTGAAGGTGACTAGTGAAATACTGGGGAAAAAGAAGTCATGTGTCACCTTCAGGTTCTTAACTAAGACTGAAGTAAATAGCAAATATGGAGAAGCAGACTGAGAGGTCTTAAGGACCACATTCAGTCCCTGTGCCCAAGGTTCTCCACCCCTGCACTGCTGGCTATACTCAGGATGAGGGTAAGCTGGTACCTCAGTAACAGTGCATATGTACAAGGCCTGTCATTTGAATAAATAAATCATAGTTGATCAACTGAGTTTGAATGAATTTTAATTTGCATATATTTGCATCTAAAGTAGCAGGTCAGACAGAAAAAAATGGATTATTTGTTTTTAGATTATGTACACATTTGTTGCATCAGGCACCCTTTGTTCTTCTAAGAAGGCACCTATGGATTTTTAAACATATCACATAAAATAATTGTTGAAAGAATTAAAATCTGCTCCCTGATTAATTGGAAACACCTTTTCAATTTATCAAAAGGTTTTAACTGATTAATTACCAAAACAAGGCATTACTGGTGAACAGCCACGACACTCATGTAGTAATAGACTTACAGGTGGGTTCCCACTGCCTTATTCGGCACATAGCATTTCCAGATTGTCTCAGCTGGCCCTTAATCACTTAGTCACTGCTCCTAATTAAGACTATGGACAGAGCAATGTTAGAGGAGGAGGGGAGATTCCATAACAGAGGATGCACCACTTTCTAAGCCTACCATGACCTATGACCTTGCAGTACACCATCGAGGACTCTGATGAGGAAGATGTTCAGACCACTTCCCTGGGAGAACTACAAGTGCCTTATTGAGGGCCTTCCTATCTGGAAGACAGAGCTCTGACTCAGAGGATGAGTCCCTAGAAGAACCTCACAGAAGTCAAAAGACTACAAAATAGTGAAGAGCCTTTAAACAGCCATCCAGCTGCTCCAAGGACCTACCATACTCCATGTCTTGTCAGCCTGTACAAGGCTTCAGTTAGCTTTAGCTCCCAGCAGATATGACATCTCCTGTAGCTGCCTGCAGAGGAGAACACTTCAGCCAACACAGCCCCATTGGAGCTGTCAGAGATCCTGTTGCTGCCTGCCCAGACCTGACTTGGGCCTGACAGTAGGCAAAGCCCTGCTGGGCCCGTCAATGATGTGGTATCTCTTCCACCCTTTTCATCTCTGTTTTGTTCTTAAAATCCCCTCCCTTGGTTCCAGTGCATGAGAAAATAAATCTGCCAGCATAGTATTTCTCCCTTCTTGGGGGCATGTCAGGGGAACAGGAGGGATTTTGATCCAGTGGATCAAAGGTCTCCGATTCACCCCAACATGCCCTTTTTGTTTTCCTACTATTGTTAGAGCATCACAGGCCGCAGAACTTTTTACTGCTGCACCATGGAAGTCTCCAGCAGTTACCTTCTTCACTCAGTTTCTGTTGGTGAAGCAGAAAGTCTGCAGCAGCCCCTCAGCCACCCTCCCAAGGAACTTCGGGTTGTTCCCTAGCAGCCTAACCCTGGGTGAATCATTACCTTGCAGTATAATGTTTTGCTGCCAATAGGTATTTAAGTTTCCATGGCACATTTTTGTAAATGCAAAGCAGAAACACTAACAAGCATTTTACCATTTGCTGGATAGCAGAAAGAAGAGGTAGGTAAAAAAAATCTTTCCTCCTCATTTTTTTTGTAAACAAGCACACAAATTTCTTACAAAAGAAAGAAAAAAAGAGGAGGGACAGGGAATTCAATTCAATGACCATCCAAATATGACAATAATGGTGGTGGGTTCATCAAACATTTGTCACATTATTCTTGGGTTGGTAATCTTAAAATGTGGTCTGGATTTAGAATAAAACACTCTTTGCCCGGCTGAATAGTTCAGTTTTGCATGGGGCTTGACTGTGATAAACCTCTGTTCCTATTCATCTCTATATAAAATAAGTTATTGGATTAGGGTTTTTCCCCACTGGCAGCCCAGTTCACTATGATAGCTGTAAATATCCCACTCCACCAAGGTGAAAAATACATTGAAATAAAAACCTTATTTGTTTGATACTGCTAAGATAATAAGCATTGTTGAACATACTTGGCAGCATCACCTTAAGAAACCAAATATCAGTTCTGAATGCATAAAATAAAATCCTGATGGATGGGTTCAAATTATTCCCTGGTGTTTTCCTCTTCTAAATGCTGAAATCAGAGAACAGATGTTTTATATGAAAATGGTTTTAATCTTAATTGGAAGGGATTATTCAAACTATGTATAAACCAGATGGCTTTTGAAGTCACACTCCTTTTTGCCCCTTTCTAGAGAGGCTTCTTTCAATCTTTGCCATTTTTCTTAGGTTGCTCTCCATTTAAGAATCTTACTGTTGCTTTTTTCATTTTTATTGACTGTCTTCAGGCACAGTTACTGTAAATTCAACATTCAGCTTTGACTCGAGGGAAGATTGGAATAAATTTAACTTAATGGTTCACTGGACTGATCCTACAGAGAAGACTTGAGCTGACTTCACTGACAAACATATGCAGGGACAGGGGAGAAATATAGAGGGATTTAGCAACACCAGAGATTTCTTATTTTTTATTGGGGGGGAGCAATACTGGAATTTTGAGGGCAAACAGTTGCACCCCACCCTTTAAATGGAATCTCACAGGTGTTGCATTGCAGAAAAGTAATCTAAATAATTTCAGGTTAAGGATACACCTGTTAATATTCACTGTTTAGAAGGTGTTGAATGCAGACACCTCACTCTATGTGTGCACTTATTCTTATGAAACTCATGATTTAAAACATTTCAAAAATTCCTATAATAATGGAAGAATGGAAGAAGCATTCTGGGCTAGCGATTTTGAGCAACTCGTTTTTCCTGTTCACCTCTACTCTGTTGATTGAAAGTACAGTATGTGCACACCAGGGGCACAATGCCACACTTCATTTGTTTTCATGACTCTTCTTCCTGATCTGTTCCATTTGTGGCTGAGAAACCACTACCTCATTCTCCTCCCCCACCTTAGTTGATTTGGAATGGGGAAAGCTTCATAGAAAAGGCATGCTAATGAATAGGCAAAGTTGTGGACAGCATGAATCCCCGTCAATATACTCTAATTTTATTAATTTGGTGTGCAAATTGGAAAAAAATAATGAGTGGCTGGGGCAACCCAGTCAGATGGGCAGGATATTACTACTACTACTACTACAATAGTCACCAGGGCAAGGAGGGGGAGAACCCTACCAGTATTTTTCTGCACCCCCAAATCCAAAGCAGTATGCCAGCAGTCCTATCCTAATAATGGTCTTGATTACTGTTACTAGTGATTCACAATGGCGTGTTCAAATTGCGCACAGCAAAACTAGCACAGAATTACTTTATTATTCTAGGCAAACGATGTGGAACTTGTGACCACCACAATCTTCAATTATCCAATTATCCATGCTAGTGGGGACTGATATGAGCTGGAGCCAATGACACCTGGAGGGCCACAGGTTCCCTATCCTGTTCTCAGCTATCACTTCTAAAATGTTCATTTGAAATAAACTGGTTTCCCTCTCTATCCTTCAGCACTATTCACATTGCAATCCTATGCATGTCTGTTCAGAAGTAAGTCACATTGAATTCAGCTCGAAAGCAAGTGTGTATAGGACTATAACCTTAATTTCTATAAATGCTAAGCACATTTAGTGGAAGTACATCCCACTGATTTTACTGGAAGTTATTTCTAGGTAATACACTAGGGGATGAGTTATAATGCCTTTATCAAAGAAAGCATGGTGGAAAGTCACTACAGGAAGAAAAGGGTCAGCAAAGGATGTGAATAGATTCCCAGATCCTTGACAAATCAAGGCTCAACCAGGCCCCCCCAAATTTATATACAATGACCATCAGCTTTTATATGCAAATGAAGGTTTTTTTTATCTTTGACAAAATAAAGGTCTCATTCTTAAAGACAGACAACACCTGTGAAATTTGAACAACCAACTATTTTGCTAACACACCCCATGATTTCACTTTCCCTGACTACACAGTGTGTGTGTGTGTGTGTGTGTGTGTGTGTGTGTATGACCATTGCCTTTCTTGGCTTTCTTCAGAAATCCAAAAATTCACACCACTATTTTTAAATGTATTCAATGCAATAGACTTAACCTTCCCGCCTGAGCAGTACCTATTTATCTACTTGCACTTTGATGTGCTTTTGAACTGCTAGGTTGGCAGGAGCTGAGACTGAACAACAGGAGCTCACCCCATCGCAGGGATTCAAACTGGCGATCTTCTGATCGGCAAGCCCTAGGCTCAGTGGTTTACACCACAGCACCACCCGCATTGTGCAGCGACTAAACCACACAATGACAATATCCACAAAGTATTACATACGAAAAAACAGTCACCACTTGCTAAGCTAGTAGATAATTACCACCTACCTTGTGGCTGACCATTTCCTGATTTTTGGTAAATCATCAATAGCAGTATGATACCATTCTAGTTACTGACCAAGGAGAGTCCTGGTTGGTACTGCTTCCACTTGGTGTTAACCCATTAATAGTAATGCCATCTGACACCTGATGTCTTAATTTAGCTCAGGCTAAATTAATTTCAATACCTTTCAACACTTCTCTTTCCAAATCTTATATCCATTCATGCTTTGTATCATCAAGAGGCATACCTTTTTCCACCTTATGTATACTGTATTATAGTAATCTCCCATTTCTACTCATGCAGTTTACCTACTACATTGTAACATGTAGTATTTAAAACTATTATTATATACTCATATGACCAAGCTACTTTTCCATTATTTGTGCAAATTATGCAAAAACAAACAAACCCCACATCAACTCCTTGTACCTTCAGAGACAACTTTTCACTCATTATTAAATCTATATAAGTTGACTACTGTATTAGATAAAAATCTAAAACACAAAACAAATAATATGAAGAAAAAAATCATTCTTATCAAGTTGCAGTTCTGATGGAATTATTATGACCCTGCTGCAATGACCATCTGCTAACATCTGCTATAATCTTGCATTGGCTACAGAAATTAAAAGCTTTTGCTCACATGCAAAGAGGGTAAAAATAAAGATGAAGGAAAATTCTCTGCAGACTGCATATATTAATATCACTAACTTCAAAAGAGAAGATGGATAATTTTGCAGATTTCCCCCATCAAAGTCTTCTATTAACTACTTTTTTATCTCAGTACAGTGATCCAAGCCACAATGGAGAGAAACAAAACTGATCACCGAGACACAATCATAGCAGTGCACCAAAAATGTGAAACCCACTGTACCTTGCCCTCCTGCTGTTGAACAGGTGTGTTCTGAACAAACTAACACTTGTCTTATCAACTTGACGTCATTGTTACTGGGTTGACAAGATGTTTCTATGACAAATTTGAAAGCTGATCTGTCCCCTTCAGTTCTGACGATGCCTCAAGACTACCTCTCTTTTCCAACATTTTCATGGGTAACACCCACCTATTAGGTTGGATGAATGCATAGCTGAAATTTAACTTATGTCTTTCTTCATGTGCTTGGAAAAAGTAAAACAAAGCTATTTGTTGAGCTCTTCCCACAGCTTTCTGTTCTGCTTCTACTGTGACCACACCTTTATGACCCATAACACAATGTAGTTTCAAAAGCTGTTGGCTATATCTGCATTAACAAAGGAAATCAGTAACACAGGAAAAGACAAACCTTGTAAGCACACAATTCTATTAACACTTTGAAGTATATCTCTCCACTTCTACACACACAAACACACTGATGGCTATGAATTATCATCTCAAGCAGACAGAGCTCATAATAACTAGCAGATGTCTGAACTTTGCATGATTGGGAGGAGATTTCACATGGATTATGGAATGACACAGCTTTCCATACGTATCAGGGTGTTTCAAGGAAGTAATTTATGTTCTATAGTCATGGATGATAAGTTGCAGTGGAACAGCAGGAATCTGAGTAGCTTTCATATTCCATCCCATCACAGTTGCAATCCTCTAATAAAAGAATGCTAGAAGAAGGGCTCTGGGTGCAGAGGAAACTCCCATAGCACTTGTAGCTCTGTTAACACATTACTGGTCTGCAGGTGGGGTAGAAAAGTTATCCCAGTTGACAATGCATATACTGTACATCCCTTCTTTTCTTATTTTTGTGTGTGAACAGATGCTAAAGACAATTATTAGCTTGATGCCATAAGGTAACCTTTCAAGGTTAAGGAAATGGGACTGAGCCTGTAGACACCACTAAGTAGAACAGTACAGTCATACCTCGGGTTGAAGTTGCTTCAAGTTGAGCGCTTTCGGGTTGCGCTCTGCGGTGACCCTGAAGTAACAGAATGCGTTACTTCCGGGTTTCACTGCTCGCGCATGTGCAGATGGTCAAAATGTCACGTGCATGCACGGAAACGGCGAATCATGACCCGCAGACGCGGGTTGCATTTGCTTCAGGGTGTGAACGGGGCTCCGGAACGGATCCCGTTCGTATCCAGAGGTACCACTGTATAGTACACACTGGAGTGTCTGGCAATGATACGACTCTTGCCATGCGAGGGCTCCTCATTCTGGAATTGATCAGTGCAAGCCTTGTTCAAAAAGTCCACATTGATCTTTGAAGCCCTGCCCTCTGAAATATTTTTACTGGGGGTGGGGCAGGCTCCAGGAAGTTGAGGCCAAGGGCAAGAAGCTGGGAAGGGACAGAAAGAATGAAACTTGATCCCATATATCTCTGCGTTTTAGTACAATGGTACCTTGGTTCTCAAACTTTATCTGTTCCAGAAGTCCGTTCCAAAACTAAAATGTTCCAAAACCAAGGTGCACTTTCCCATAGAAAGTAATGCAAAATGGATTAACCCGTTCCAGACTTCCAAAAACAACCCATAAAACAGCAATTTAACATGAATTTTACTAGACCATCTTTACGAGACCATTGATCCATAAAATGAAAGCAATAAACAATGTACTGCAGTCACACAATCAATCAATCAATCAGTAGCTGAACTGGGTTCCACACAGTCACAAAAACAAAACAAAAAAGAGCTGCAAAAACAAAAAACGCAAAATAAAAAGCAAAAACAGGTAGATGTCAGTGTAACACTCAAAATGGAAGTGTGGCACTCAAAACGGAAGCGTGACACTCAAAAATGAGCACATTTGGCTTCCGAAAAAGTTCGCAAACTGGAACACTTACTTCTGGGTTTGCAGTGTTTGGGTTCTAAGTTGTTTGAGTACCAAGGCGTTTGAGAACCAAGGTACTACTGTATGTCTATTTAGAATATTTTTCTAAACTTCTACACAGTGCTGTTGTGAATCAGTCAAGCATTCAGCTGCATACAACTAATTCAATTATTATTCTTTGAATTTCTAAGACTAAAAACAAAACACTCTGTCACAAAATATAAATGAGTGATTAGGCCAGCAAAATAATTCAGGAGCAACCAAAGTCTTTCCTCCTCAAAATAAACAGCAGTAACTTTACTTTACTAGCAACCAACGATAGAAGGTAAGACTTGGCAACTTCTATTATTAGTAAATACATGTCATTTTTTGTTCTAATGATGCAAGTCAATACAAATCATTTGTTGTATGGCTGGGTAGGTCAATTGGAACCAGATTTCCAACAGGTTGCATCGGCACATACATATCCTTAATGCTCTGAATATGGTTTCCAGAACATCATACTTTTAATAAATCATGTTTCCCCCCTTCTATACATGTTGCTTCTAATTTGGTAATAGGAAGTTGATTTAATATATATATAAGGCAGATGCAACTTTGGCAGCTTTGTACAAGATATAACACATTAATAGATATATTTTCTCAGTTGTCTATTATGGTTCATTGATGAGGAAGCAAGATCTCTGCTGACCCAATGACCAGTGCAGATTTCTTCTGATGGTCACTAAATAATACACCTCTCTTTTAATCACCATATGCACATTATTGTCTCCAAATAATTATACAGCACCAGAACTAAGGATAGCATCAATAATCAAACCTGTATTGAAGTGTGTTCAATTCCTTGGAGTGACTTCTAGAACTCTGGAACTATTTGAACAACTTGTACGTATGTCTGGTCTCTCCACACTCTTCTCACAACTTGCAGTATATTCATAAAACAAAATGATGGATAGTGACCCAACTTGTAAGGAAGAGTTTTGTCTGCATCTCCTTATCTTGACAAACACACTTCTGTGTCAAAATTATCATGAAGAGCAAACCTCAGCAGAGAATGTTCCCTGCTTCACAAAGCAAAATTCTCTGAACAATATGTCCAAGAGAACAACTCTGAATCAAGGAGAGATTTGTCAGTTTAATTATGTTCAAAATGAACATAATTAAGAAACCTTTTACACACTGCATTGCTTCCCACTGTACATTTTATATAAAAATATATAAACACGAACACGTGTACACACACACACACACACACACACACGGCTATTACAGTGGGTTTGTACATCAACACCTCCAGACTCAGCATGTAGCAGCATCCCTAACACAGCAAATACATCTACTGCACACATTTTTATTTGATTACCACCATTTTTGGAAATTTTCTCTGTGCTTCTCTGGGGCGTCTATTCTAGTCCTGAATTTTCAAAGTTCATTAATCTGTGGGTAATCTCTTTGAACAACAATGAATAATTTAGCACTTCAATCACTTCAGCTCTTATGAGCCAGAAACACTTTGTAAGGCAGTTCCCATATTGTCTGAAAGCTGTTATTTTATGTTCTGGCAGTCGTCATAGTAACTCATGGGGGAGTATGTGAAAAAGCCCATATTATATAGAAGAATGATAAGCATAAAAGTAAAATTTGAGAATGGATTCCATTCCAGGATCTACTATCTGTCCAAGCTGTGTGCTTTAAAGCTTAGGACAGTGAATATCATGTGCTTGCTTAGGGGGTGGTGATAGCCTAGTTACATATTATTCACCCTCTGAGATTGGCTCCCTTTAATAATCTGCCATGAAATAAATGGCCCGTTCATAAGACTCTGGAAAACAAGCGAAAAAGCCCTGTGCCACATCTAGGAAAGAATGGAAGAACTTGCCTTTCTAGGTCAAATTTCAGAATTCTGTTTCCACAGAATACAGGATTGTGACCCCCCCCTCCTTTTCTCCCAATAGAAGGTTGGGTGGGCTTTTTTTTAAAGGGTGCTTCGGATAGGAAATAATCTTCCTTAGACTCAAAGAGTTTGGAATACTATGCACTAGTACTTTACCAATGCTCTGGTTGTATCAAAGGATGTTGGTGTGTGGAAGAGGAAAAAGCTTGTATATTTTATATATTACAAAAAATGCCTTCCTCATTGTATACTGTTTGATAAGCTTCCCCAGTGGTCCACTGTGCTGAATAAATTCCTCAAATCTCCCCTCCCCATGGGGAAATATTATTTGTAATATGTAAAATATACATGCTTTTTCTCTATATCTATCATGTTTACTTGTCAAGTAATATTAGGGCTGCTAGTTTTAAGGGCAGACCTTTTAATTGTTGAGGCTATTTTGATTCTAATACATCATGGTAATGGATCATAAAACCTATCATATTTAAGTATTTCCATAGTACTAGAGGAATGATAGCGTATATGTCTACTCAGGAATAAGCTCCTTGAAGGTAGGTGTATATATGCTTACAGACTAGTGCTACCTAGTGAGCTCATTAACAGAGATAAGGATTGAACTAGATACTTCCTAGTACTTTCATTTTAGTACCATAACCACTATGCTATACTTGCTCTTACTGAGGCACAAGTAACAATGAAACGATCACATCCGTTATTTCTAAAATGATCATAACAAGAACATGCATCTTACAGACAGGAGGGAAATAAAAAGCCAAAGTCAGGAGAATATTGTCCATCTCCCTGGGATCTGAAGGCAGAATCCTGGATGCACTGCCACTTCTTGCCATATGAGTTATTATTAGATTCTGTGTGGCCTGAAAGAGACCCTTTTGATATGAAAACCTCCTCGGAGTCACAGTATCTCTGAAGCATACAAAGCAGTGAACGTATGTGACCTGAAGCAAGTGCTAATGAATCCTACCAAACTTATACGAATGTTCAATTAGAATGTACAATTAGAACGGCTTGTTAGCCTAGTTGCCTCTCCTTTTTTCTCCCTTTCCCTAGCTCCACACCTCGCAGCCTACCCTAAGAGATCACTGAGTCACTCTTCAATGAAATAATCTTTAATTAAAGGTAGACCCACAGCTTGTTTTCTCACCCATCTAGAAACCTTGTAAATGCTTCAAACAGTAGAGAGGTTCCAAAACCAAAACCCCAGAAGGGATCACTGAGTAAAACCTTTATTAAAAATTGGTTCAATGCATGATCTGAACCATTCTTTTTATCAGCCAAGCTTTCACACAAAGTTGCATGGCCTGCGATAATATTCTCGGGATAACCTTGAATCTTCAAATAAACAATAGGTTCTCTTTAGCGTCTTAAGAGAGATTTGTGGAAATGTTTAATAATTGTATCCGTTACTGTTACAGTAGCTGTTACAGAATTATAAAATTGTTTGATAAAAGATTAAGGCAACAGTGTGTCACTACAAAGTTAATACTGTTAGCACTTTGATCAAATTTGTAGTGTAGAGCATGCAAATAATATATATTGTAAATTACCTTTCCTGGTGTTTTCACCTGTCACTTTCTATCAATAATATCCCTGTTTTAGCAGATGTAAATAATTTGCCAGAGTAACTCATTCCTTAACCGGGGATATATGCCTGAAGTTATTAATTAAGTGCCCTGCTTGCCTTAAGGACTTTATAAGCAAGCGTCAAAATGAAGAAAATGAAAGAGGAAAGTAAGTTAAATATATATTTCCAAAACAATATTTTATTTTTGTGTAACAGCCTTATATAAGCAGTGGCCAAATCCTAAATATTATTTAACGGGCTAGAGGTAAGGCAGGGTGTGTTCAGACAGCACTTTACTCTGTTTCCCCAATGTTTCATTACCTGATAATTTTCAATCTTTCACACAATAGAAAAGCCCCTTCTGTAAATCTAGTGGACTCTAGTGGAAGTTTAATGCTAACATTTCCATGTTAATGGCTTCCAGAAAAAAATCAGTTGGCCAACCAATTAACCTGGAAAATTGTGAGATAAGATTTAGGATGGTGTTCCAGCATAAAATTTTGTAGGGGGAGCATGCGGGAACAGAAGCTCACACACACATAAAAGGTGGGGGATGGAAACATGTTGGATAATATGAGCTGTTGTGTCACACCACACCTTCTGCTATGAATGGAATTTAGTGTCATGTGGAGGTGCTGAATGTTAGAAACTGGGACAGAAGCACTAGCATTATAACCAGGAAAACTAACACAATAATCCTCATGTCTGAATGCACCCACAGGCTCTATGCATGAATGAGTGAGCAATAAAAAAACCTACAGTGTCAGCGTGGAGCTGTTGAGGGGAAAAGGGTACACACACTAGCTTCTAGTAAATAGGCATCCTGGGCCAGGTTGTTCATGTGCATGCACTACTGTTATCAGGGTTTGGCTTGTAAAATGCCAGTGTAAACATGAACCTCACCCAAAACAGGCATATGCACATAGCTAGTTCGAAATGGACAGAGCTAGCTGGGAATCAACATTAGTTATGTTTTCCCCTACTCTCAAACCATTAGATAATTGTCATTGATATCAGTACAAAGTACTCATTTCCATGACACCAATGTTTAAGGACAGAATGAAAGACATATATTAAATGGGCACTTAAAACAAGAGTGTCGAAAATAAAAAAGTACAAAAAATACAGAAAAGAAGCCTTTAACTGCATGATCTTACACCGTTCCTCCTTTAGTTAACTTTCCACAAGTGCTCCCATTTATGAAAGACATGCTGGACTGCAAATAACCCCAGCAGGGCAGTTTGCTCAGCAGCAAAGAGGGAATGTCTGCAACATTTCACCACACCCATTATCCCCTTTTATGGGTGGTCTGAGGAAGCACTTCCTTGATACTCTCATTGACAGCAATTAAGTATATTAAAAAGGAATATGTGGACTGGAGCTGCTTATTCTAGAGAAATGGATAATTATTTTTTTAGGTCCTCGCTTAAACACTTAGGTAGCCTCTAATAAGCTGACAAAACATAACATCACAGTATTTACACTTTCCATTTCAACTTTACACCTACTTAAAATGCTTGCAAGTTTATTCTGCCAGAAATCTATTCTGATCTTTTCAAGTTATTCACCCATTTGCTAGAAATCTTGACTGAATGGTAACTATGTTAGTGACCATGTCCCTATAACATGGAGCTGTTTTTCTGCATTTATACAAATGATTGTCCACCATATTTACACAAATACCAGTCCCACTCTATGAATTCGTAGAACACATTTACATCCTAAATTGTTAATTCAAGTAGCAAAATAAAATCTGGCTTCTTCAAAAGGGGAGAACACTCCTTCTCCTAATTAGAAATTGAATTGGAACACTGTTTGTACCTTTACAGACTTGGGTTTGAATAGTTCATTTTACTAGCTGATCATGATTAAACTATTATTATCCCCTTGACCTAATGTGATGTAATAGGAAAGGGAGGGGTTCAGGTCATACTCACTCTCTTCTTGATCTGTTTTGGTTGCCTCGAACTCATCCACTTTAACATTCTGCTCCTTTGCTGGCTGCAGCCTCTTTGCGGTTGAAGGCAAAACTGAAAATGTTTTTGTCTGTCTCTCTCTCTCTTTTCCCCTCCCCTTGCCTGTCTGACTTTCCAATGAAGCTTTATAGGTTTGCAACATGGTTTATTTCCTGCAATTTAGCACCACACAGTCATTCTGAACAGAGACTTTGTACCACCTCTGCAACTTGCATGGGCTGCCAACTTTTATGTCAGTAACTGGGCTTCCCTTATGCTTTAGAAGTTTCAGCCATTCTGCCTACAGCGAGATCACATGTACATCAGAAGCATCTTGTGATTTACAGACATTGCATAAGCAATTAGCTGCAATAGCAAATAGTTCACTAACATGAGGTTTAGCTGAAAGCTATGGTGTTTGCACTACAAAGACATTTTATGAAGGTATTGATTGTAAAATGATTTTTTCACACTGCTCAAACTGCAAGGCAGTGACAATCTGATTAACTCCTCTATTTCAATATTATTCTTTAAAAAAGCTGTTTGACTGTCCAGTCTATTCTATGGTTGTATTTAAATGCAATGCTAAACTGTAGCTTAAGGTTACAAGAATGAAGGTGTATATCAATTGTGTGGTTGAGAAGCAGCAAATCATAAATAAGAGAGCTTTGCTCAGAATGAATCAGATGCCTATAAGAGTTGTGTCTCGAGCATCTTTCAGTGATTACAGCGTGAAGCTCTTACATAAAACAGTGTTTCTAAGGGTGTTTTGTCAAACTACAGTCCCAAATTCAAAACAGAAATTCAGATTTCGCTGTCTCTATATTAAGAGTCAGCTATTCTCAAAACACAATGTTGAATTAGGGGATAAACAGTGTGCTATTCTCAAAACACACTGTTTATCCCCTAATTCAACATTAAGTATGAAAGTTGTTTTTGTTTTTAAAACTGACCTGCTTATAATAAATCGTGGGTGTGTTGAGAAGTTTGGGAAGGATGTCCTCTGGCAACCTTTCAAACATCTCTTTTGGATGATGTGGAAGAGCACTAATAATGCACACCATATGATTTGTACTAGTCAAACATAAATGTCTTATTAATTTGATTAAAGCCATGCATAATCACAGGGTTAGAAGTGACCTGAAGATCTTTCAGCAGCTCCTGCATATTGAAAAGATAGGATTCCTTTACCATTTATATACACACCACACATTAATCTTGCCTATAAATTAACACAAAATATCAAATGCGCGCAAAAACTAAACCAAGTGTGAATATGGTGTACTGTATCCCACAATTTCTGAAATTGTTCCAAGATGCATTCTCCTGTAAAAGGCACACATACATTCCAAGATTGTCAGCCAATATGACTAGGCTATTTTCATGCTCTACAAAAACCCTTCTAAAGTTCATGTAGGTTTGTACATTAAATAGAGTGGATTATTTGCAACCCAACACAAGTGTCTGGCAGAAGAGGGTGCCATGACAATGGTAACAAGAAGACCGTGTCACAACATTAAGGAGCAAACAGAATGAATCCTTTCCTGAAAATCAATTAAGAGGTGTTGGGGGCACGGGGGCAGGCAAATCCATGCAGTCTCTTACATTATAACTAACTTTGTACCAAGCCTTCCTAAAAAGTCTTACAAATTTTGTCGAAGTCTGAATGCAAGCAGCTACTCAGCTATAGGCTTCTTCATTTCAGCCATCCACAAGATTCATTCATTCATTCATTCATTCTACTGCTCATCATCCAAAGATCACAGGGCAGTTTGCAATATAAAAACAAAGGTTTTTGGTCATCATAGGGCCAATAACGTGCCCAATGAATGAGATGGGGCCAGCAGTGCAACTCCACTCCTAGTAGACTAATTGATAATCATATCTTGAATTCCCGGTGTCAGATACAGACTCTAAAAACTGATCAACGGTTGGACAGAGTATATGAGCTGAGGCTGGGAGGTGGAACAGAAGGTAAATAACATTTAAATATCCAATTCAGCTTCCCCTTATCTCGTCCATCTGTTCTTCACTGCCATAGCACCTTTTGCCCCTAGCCCTGCTTCTGCTGAGTGAACTTCTCCATCACCTGGCCTCTCCCTTACACTATTGATTCTGCATGGCACTGTCAGCATGCAGCCTACTGCAGGGTAGCCTCTTGCTGTCACTCTTGACCTTATGGTGACATTGTACTGGATGAAAGATAGTAGTAGCAGAAGAAGAGGACTCAGCATGCTTCCTTATTCCCTTCCCACCTCCACAACTATTGGGCATAGCTCAGATATTTTAAAGGATAGAAAGGGGGAGGGGAGGAAAAAAGAAAAGCCTGCTTGTGATTCACATATGCAGTGCTCCCTGGGTGCAGATGCAAAAGGCCACAGAAGCACAAATTATTGCTATTTGAAAACGCCTACCTGTCCCCTTCAGCGCAGAACCCCAAAGGTGGCGACAGAAAAATGAATATTTCTCAAAGTCTTGAGTGTGGGAAGCAAACATGAAATCTTTGTGCTCTTGATTCATTTGTGTATGTGTCTTTCCACCCAGGCAACTGCTTTGTCGATCGACCCCTTTATGCATCACAGTCAATTCAAGAGCCTGCCAGGGATGGGGGTGGGGAATCACATGGACAGCTTTACGTGGGTGACCCAGAAAGGGAGGGGGGAGTCATAATTGTTGCGTTATGGGAATTGCTGGTTAAACTCTGCTCAGAAGCAGATGGGGTAATCAAAATTTACACTGCAAGCACATGCTTTGGACAGTTTGCTTTTATAAATGATGAACAATCTAAAGCAATGGCAGAGTTCTTTCTTGCTCACCGCCTTCCCAACTATAAACTATTAAAACTTAATAGTTTAAGGCTCTGAAGTATATTTAAGCCATTTTCTTATGGGTCATTACTCTATGTGTTCTCATGAACTAAATGGAAAGAGACCACCCTACTTCAATTTTCACAATGTGCATCTCATGTTAGAATTCACAATCTCACCCAGGTTTACTGAAAAGTAAGCCTCATTTAGTTTGATAGGGTGACTTTCAAATAGGTGCACAGAGGTGCAATGCACTTAAAGTACAATGCACCTTTTTTTTGGAAAGCAAGAGGAAGTATTTCTGTTCTGACTTTAGTATGCTACAAACACACAGGACAGTAGCCTACCAACTGCATGACTAGGGGAAAACTTATTTACTCTAAGCCAAACAACCAGGAGCTTTAAATTTTAAAAATCAAGTTATTTTTATCAAATAAAATACTATCACTTTCAATTGCTCTAAAACTACACAAAGAGAGAGAAAAGCAAGGAGGAAACGAACAGGAAGAAAGGAAGGAACTCTGATGATTTGGAACTGAGTTGCCAACCTGTGGCTTACAGATACCCACGAATCAGTCAAAGCCAAAATATCAGGATGCTTCACGAAACTGAGGAATACTTGATTCATTTCAACAAGTGATGCTGAACCGGATCATAGTTATATCTTTTTTTTTGGGGGGGGGAGTCCAAACTACTCAAACAGATTTACCCCCATATTGCTAAATAACTTCTAAATGATCAGTTATTTTGTTCTACACATAAAATGGGATGTTACTGTCACTGAAAAGTCGCCCTCAAGTTTGTAATCTCAACTTTTGTCCCTTAAGCAAGGGGGGGTGGGAACCCTATTACAATATTTCCTACAGTCCATAGTCCCCAAAATCTCAATGAGTTACTAAGCAGAATCATTTATTTTATATCTCAAGTAATTCTGAACAGCTTTGTGCACATGAACACTAAGGTAGTCTGTGGACAGGAGCCATTGGCTGCCAATGCCCGGTGACTTCACCACAGCCCAGGATGGGTGTGACGCTTCAGAGACCAAACATGGTACAAGGCCCTAGCACATTGGGGGTGGGTGATTGCCGCTCCATCACATCAGATACCTGCACTGGTCACCATGCTGCAGGGGGCACCACAATAATGCTGTAGAACAAAGTGTGAGAGATGGGAGGTCAGCCTCAACAAGCTTTGTAGCCAAGATGGGTTGACAAAAGAGCAAGAGAAAGATATCTGCATGCTTGGTGAATCTTGAGGAATATAGAAACACAAAAAATTGGGGTAGGGGTGGGGGTGGGGTTGAGAAACAAACACAGATGGGGCACTTCTCTCCCCCCCCCCCGGTTTTGAATACAACTGCACAAGCATGCAGTATATGTTAATCTTGCTGTGCTCTTTGGCTGTCTCATAATCTGTAGGGTCAGGGTTTGCATGGCAAGCTTTCAAAAACCATCACACAGGCTCCTGACAGAAGAAGGACAACAGAAGCAAGAAGCAGAAGGAGAAACTGAGTGGAGAAAAGAAGAAACCCAAAGGATGACAGCGAGGAGGGGGCAATAAGGAGAAAGCAGGAGGTAGGAGGTAGTGAAAGACAATTTATGACAGAGTGAGTGAGAGAAGGCAACAGAGGAGTTGGGTGAGAGTAGAGTCAGCAAAGAGGAGTAAGAAGAAGGTAGGATGAAAATGACCAAGAACAAGAGATGGTGAGGGTGGGGCTGGGGGCAGAGGAGAACAGAGTGATCAAGTGAGAGAGAATGGACAGGAGCAGAGGTGGAGGGAGGGGAAATGGCAGCATAAACAGTGGAACACAAAGGGGAGAAAGGAGAGAAGTATAAAATGAAAGACACAGTAGGGATTGCAGAAGTGGAAGTTAGAAACAGGGTGACAGGTAGGGGAAGGGAAGGGAGAATCAGGAGTGAGGTGTTGTATAGGGCACTAAGCTTTTTAATCCAAGCAACATTTTGCTGTGGGTTCTCATTATGGCATTCCTCCCACCCTGGCTGGGTCTTTTGTGCTGTAACTGAGTTAATCTGCAGAACCAATCTGGTGATCTTGCTGCCCTACCTTAGCAGGGGAAATAGCTCCGTGGGAAGAAACAGACACCATTCTCTCTATTTCCTGCCCTTTGTCAACCTTTTCATTTCCATGATTAATTGTTTATTTCTTCCACAGCAATTCCATGTAGGCAGTTACCTATTTCAGAGTCCTACCTAAGACAGAACAACTCTTTAAAATAATAATAATAATCCCAGCAGTACTGGAAATTATCCAGGAAAGAAAGCAATAATGTATGTGTCACCATTGATTACATACGCACACAAATTCAGGCATTGAAGTCTCCAGAAGAGACGTCAGTGACACCACCCACAAAATGCTGTGCGTAGATAACCATCTGCCACCATGAGTGATGCAAATGCATTGGAAGTGCAGGGCATCAGATTTTCAATAAACAAATGAATAAATAACATGATTTTTCACTGTTTATTTTTCATTATTTTTCATTGTGAGTCATGCACCCTAACCTTTTGAAATTACTAATTAATAACAACCGGATGTCTCACATTAGTACCTGTGTGATCAGCATTTATTGGGGTAGGTCAATGAAGAGTTCTCAGAACTTGATTGCTTTAACCTCTTACTTGGGCTTTGGTGGGAAACTGCTGTTTCTGCCAGAAAATTGCATTTTAGTCCAGTCTTTGTTTCTCTATTGCTAGGGAGGGGTGGGGAGGGTGTGCATTCAGAATCTCAACCTGTGCCTGCTCTTATAATTCCCATTTACTGAATTGGCTCCCAGGGACGCGGACTTATAAAAAATATTGGGGGGGCCGGGAAAGCTCATGAATAATAAATAAGCTCATGAATATGCAAATAAAGTGGCGCCGCCTCCTCGTGAGCGAATAGGGGAGAGCGTGCTGCGCCTATTAATCAGCTCCAAAGGAAATTGGGTGGAGCTTTTGCTCGGGAGGGAGGGCAGGAGGCATGCAGCCCGCCCCTCCCTGTGCATTTTGGGCTGGGGGAGGGGCGGCGATGGCGCTCTGCTGGAGGGGCGCCGGAGATTATTGGGGGGGCGGAGCCCCCCCAAACGAATTTTTGAGGGGGCTCGGGCCCCCTCAAGCCCCATGGAGTCGGCGCCTATGTTGGCTCCACTTCCATATGTGTGTTGGGGGGGGGAGATTTGAGGATACATGTTGCAGGAATGTACACCTGCTCTACGGTGGCATTCTCTTTACTATCTGATAGATAAGACTTGATTCCTGTATACAGTGCTTGTTTGTAGAAAAACAGGTGCCAGTACTCACCATGAAGCTGTTACAGTAAGTGTCACATTTTTTTAACAAAAAAAGAGAGGTGTACCAGTACCGTGTACCCTTGAGTAACCCCTGAAAAAAAGCACTGCCTTTATATAAAACCCTAACCACATAGCGTTTTGTTCTGTTGTTGTTTGATTCTTACACTTGAAACAGTTATGACCACTAGAATAAAAAGAGTTTTCTATTTGGGGAGAGGGAGCTACATCAATACAGCATAAAGACTCTTGGCAGCATATTTGATAGCAGCACATTTGAAGGTAAAAAGGGCATTGTCTATTCCTCTGCAGATAATCTATATGGGAAAGTTATCATAAGTGGATTCTGAGTTGTATTGTCAAAGGGAGACTTCATGCTCACCAAAGAAACATTTAACTTTAAAAAATAGTTAAATGCCACTGGAGGTGCCAACACTTCCTCCTCCATGTTCCAGCAGCCAATCAGGATCCACAATGATGCAAGCCAAACAGGACATCAAGCAACACAGAGCTGCTTGCCCACCCTCCCACTACAGCTCCCCAGTGGCATCGCAGGAAGACACATGCTCAAAAATAATACAAGCCAGACTAGAACTCTAAAAGGCAAAGTGACAATCATATTCTGCCCCCCTCCCTATCATGGAGAAAATTTGAAATAAGTTACCAAAATACAAGTCAAACAGAAGGGAGTCTCCATACCATACATTACAATATGAAAATATAACATAAGCATGGACTTCAGATGAGAGCCCCATGGGCCCCTGGCTCCTGACTGTGGTAGATGGGACTTGATGAATTTTAGCAGTTGCATAACTAAGGCACAAAGTAAGTAAGTAAGTAAGCAAGCAAGCAAGCAAGCTGCATATTGAGCCAAGCAAAATGAACACAGGCAGTAGAAGAGCAGGCAAATGGAAGGCAAGAGACAGGTAAATTCTGCCACCATATCAACCCAATGTGTTGAACTGTTCAGACACTATTTCTGATGGCATTAATACAGCCTGGATAATTTTTTCTTATTGTTCACAGCCTACAGGAATACACACACACACATATATATACAGTCGTACGTTCGCTTACATATCCCTCCGGTGACGTAAACTTCGGGATACGTAAGCAGCAAACCCGGAAGTATATTTCCAGGTTTTTGCCACATGCCTGTGCGCAGAAGCAGTCTCTCCAGTTGCAAAAACCTCAGGATCTGGCCAGACCTCTGGAACAGATCCCGTCCACAACCGGAGGTACCACTGTATATATATTTTCAGTGAGTGGTATATAAATTGGCTGAGTATGTTTTAGTATAAATGTGACCAGTTAGAAATCATTTTTTCCACCTGTAACATGCAGCCTTTGGATGTTTCCAAAAACCTGTATCACTCCCTGAGAAAGCAATGTGTGACATATGCACATAACAGGAAATCACTGAATGATTGGCCTTTGCTTCAGTTTTGCAGGGATGGGAACAGCTGGAGAGGCACTGCAGATGTGTTGCCATGGGAAATTTGCCTTAAATTCTCAGAAAATGCATAATCTTCTTTGAGGATGGGGATGTTGGTGGCCAGAGTGGTCAATAAGTGAGTAGATCTGCTGCCAGCTGCTAGGGTTTGCAATAGTCAGGATAAGGTGTACAGTCTAAATTCTGCCACAGTTTCCAAATTTTGAAATGAAAAAAAGAAAAAGATCTTTCAGACAAAATATTGCAGACTTCAAAATGTATTGCCAACAGACTTGGTTCCTTGCTTTAAGGTCACTTTTATTGTGAGCAAGATTATTGTGGTTTCTCAAGGGCTTTGATTATGTGCTTAATTGTAATATGTCATTCTTTACAAAAAAAAAAATTGAAATTCAGAGATTCAGACTGCCAAGAAAGTTAAGCAAGTGTACAACCATGATAACAAACTAGAGCTTGATCTCTAATCGCTTAAGCAAACCACATACAAAATTCGTCCTAAGAAAAGAAAAGAAAAGAAAAGGAAGAAGCATAGCTAACTTTTGTGCTGCTTTTGAACAATGTGTTTGGAACAGTGCATTTGCCCAGCCCTACTGACCTTTTAGACATCTGTGAAGGATCATATGACTGCCACTTTATTGGAAGGAAATTAAACCAATAACACCGGAATATGCCTTTAATGCAAACATAATTTGTATATCTTAGGACTCCTATAAAAGTTATTCATTTAAGATTTACTCCTGTTTCACAGGTTTGCTCTGCCAACAATGCTGCTTATGATATTTACCCTGCTTCTGGAAAGGACATATATTCGACCATGGAACAGACTCCCTCAGGTGGTTGTGGACTCTCCTTCATTGGAGGTTTCTAAGCAGAGGTTGGATGGCCATCAATGGTTTAGTTCAGATTCCTGCATTGCAGGGTTTTGGACTAAATGACCCTTCCAACTCTACACTTCTATAATTCTATGGCATGTACCATAACATTGTCCCAAATGTACCACAGACAATACTCTTCAGGCTTTTGTACCTGAACCAAACAGTGTTATTTCAAGACTCAATAGCAATCAGCAAACTACAGCTCAGTAATTGCTTCTGCATGATTCTAGATTCAGGTAGGTAGCTGTGTTGGTCTGACGCAGTCGAAATGAAATAAAAAAATTGTCCAGTAGCACCTTAGAGACCAACTAAGTTTGTTCTGGGTATAAGCTTTCGTGTGCATGCACACTTCTTCAGATACACTGAATCAGAAGTCTGCATTCTGAATTGTGTGCCTTGGGACTCTATATATCTATATGTCTGTCTGTCTATCTATCTATCTATCTATCTATCTATCTATCTATCTATCTATCTATCTATCTTCTATCTATCATCTGTCTATCTATCTATCTGTCACCGCTGAAAGATCAGGAAACAATACCAAGCAGATGCATTTCTGTTCTCAATCAAATTAATATGGCAACTGAATATCCAGATCTGAACAATGCATTCAATGAAAACAGAATCCAATCATCTTCAAGCATTCCACTATGTCAAAGAGAGAAAAGACAGAGACTATTCAACCCCACAAAATGACTCCTTACCAGGTTTTGCACCTTGGACACCACACTAAAGTCTTGTGCTGTTCTTGCTGAAGTGCGTTTGAGTTCCTGGACCTGGCAGCCCTCTTCATATGTGGTTTATCAATTCCTGACAGGGCCTCTTCTAACACCACCAATTTCCAGGGTCCAACAAGCTCACATTCCCCATCTGTCTATGCCTCCAACCAACTGTGCTGTACAATCTGAAATGTGTGCCTTAAAATTTCGAGGAAGCAAGCAGAGCCTCCCTCAATCCAGAAGTAGTACCCTGATGGCCACCAGAATATTGAAAGTGTTTCTGGGCTACAAATCACAAATCACACACTAATCTACTTACAACCTTAAAAACATTCCTTCCCCAAGTGACTACTTAGGTTGCTTATGCTATCAGGCTGGCCCTGCTAATCAGCCCTTGCCTCCTTGCCCATCCTTCCTCCTCCACCTGCTATTACAGAGCAGGAGTAACACATGGACATTACTTGGAAAGGAAAGTCTTTTCCATGTTATGGTGCCACAGACTTGAGTGCAACTCAGCTCTTTTACATTTGCATCACATAAATTCTTGGTGATAACTACTTAAGGATGATGTGCAATTCACAATGCTAATGTGCCAAGAAAGAAAGAAAAAATAACCCTGGATCCAGCCTGGCTGCTTTACTTTTCCAGGATGCTCACACTCACAAAGAATGAGTTGTATTCAATTGTGTCTCTTCAATGAGAGAAGGGCAATTTGATCCAATTGAAGCTTCTATGAGTAGAAAGGCAGAAACATTGAATCCCAAAGGTCATCTATTCCAACCATCTGCAATGCAGGAATCTCAGCTAAAGCATCCATGACAGATGGCCATCCAACCTCTGCTTAAAAACCTCCAAGGAAGGAGAATACACGACCTCCTAAGGGAGACTGTACAACCTCCTGAGGGAGGAGGTAATATTTTCTGTGCCCCTCAAATCTGCTCCAGAGGATGTTTTTGAATAGAATGGAAAGCGGCACAAGGGAAATTTGCAAAAATCATCTCCTGTCCCTTTCCACTCATGGAAACCTCCACAGGATCAAAGAGACTTCTGTCAGCTGAGGGACAAAGTTGGACATGACCTGATATGAACTCTATGCAGCCATGGAACGTAAACGGACAGTTGAAGCAGTTCCAAAAAGACAGAACACTTAATTTTTATCTCTGACAACAGTTTAATACTTCAGATTCTTCTACCTAGAATCAGCAGTGCTATATTTTCAAGAACAAATCCTACCTTGTCACTGTCCACTGTATTTTGAGAAGTTCTGGATGCAATTGAAATTGTGTCTGGCTGACTGCTCCCATCTCCTTGGCTGTCGGCATCTTCTCCTCCCTCTCTGCAGGGAAAGAACCAGAAAATTTCATCAATGGATTTGAAAACTGCTCTGCTAGTGTGTGAAAAGTCAGTTGCTCAGCCGATCACATTTGTGTTACAACTCAATCTGTAATTTAGAATGATGTCACCTCTACCATGAAGCTAGCACATAATAACCATGTTTGCTCTTGGAAATTGACTATCCTGGGCTTATATGGTGACAGCAATGTTTCTTAAAATAGCTCTGTAATGAGGGTGGCCTGCCCATAGCCCATTCTGCTTGGATTTCTCACATAACCAAACCAAGCTATCTAGATTATAGCTTTGCTGTTTTGGAAAACGGACGCCAATTGCCAAGGGTCATTTCTCAGTCTTTGCATTGTTAGTAGTTTGAATTAAGAAATCATAACAATCTTTAAGGAAAAACGTACAAAACATTAATGTACTGATACCCTTCCCCTCCATTTTATATATTTTCCACATTTTACAAGAGTTTGGAGTATTTCATACCTTTCCATTCAAATGTTCTCTCTGTAAGTCTTACTATTGTGGGGTTTCTTTGTATGTAGCAGGCGGCAGGTTGTATGCCTGAGTCCCTTCTAATTCCTGGATCCAACAAGGATTCAATTGCTGGAATAGCCAGGCAAGTTTTTTGGTAATGGCCGGCTAAGTATGGGTTGCTAAGGTAACAAAGAAAGTGGCTCCAAGCTAGAGGTAAAATGGGTCGGGGGGGGGGCTCCCACATATAATTGTT
This sequence comes from Podarcis erhardii, assembly GCF_964252035.2. Lineage (NCBI taxonomy): Eukaryota > Metazoa > Chordata > Lepidosauria > Squamata > Lacertidae > Podarcis > Podarcis erhardii. Next base: position 94,528,502 of record NC_138497.1, on the reverse strand, counting down.
AGTTATAAAGACAAAGGCCAGAGTTGAGGAGTGTGAACTAGAAGCAAGGAACCAGCTGGGCAGCTGAGAGACAGAGCCATGCCTGATTTCTGCTGGATCCAAGGCTATGGCTATGGGAGAAACTGATCCCTGTAGACAAAGTTTATTGTGCTGCTGATATTCACTGAAATAACTATTTATACAATTACTCTCACATTGACAAATCTTCACAAAGCCTTTGCATAGCAAACTAATTACCTTAAGCAGAGCATCAAGTGATTAAAAATCATAGCTATTCCAAGGAATTACTAAGATTACCTCTTACTGTTGTTTCTTTGCTTTGCTGGGGTTTTGGGGAGCTGTATTGGCTCTTTCAAGGCTCCCTTCAAGTGTATCATCCTTTCCTGAATCACTTCCCGAATATTTTTTATCCAGTCTTGTTTTGTTTCAATATTGGATGCCTAAAGAATTCAACAGAGAAAGCAGAAGTATGGCTTCATGTTCTAGTGCTTTGTTTCAGTTTCTTCCATTCCTTTGTTCTTCATTAGAGAACAATCTGCCTGGGTAAATCATAAGTAGTTCAAGTGTCAAAAGCACCTGACCAGCTGCTTTAGCAAAAACCAGATAAATGTGTGTAGTACATGAAATACAATACGCCTGACAGAGGGGGAAATAGGATGTTGTTCCATCACTAGGATTTCTGTATGCTACAAGGTCCTTGTTAAAACAAAATCAATCAGCAAAAATGACCAGCTTGTTCAGGTGGTGAAAAAATCATTAGAGTCAAAACAATCCAGAGAGACTGGGCAGTAGTTAAGGGGCGGGGGGGGGGGAATACTATAAAGGAATTTCAGTGAACTTGATTCTCTTCTGTTATAAGCAATGAATAGCAAATACATTCCTTACGTCACACCACGTCAACACCGCAGACCATTTCCCCCTTCCCCCTCTCTCCCCCCACAACTGCATGTCTATAACAATAGTGTCTCATACCGAACATAAACCAACTATGAAAAAGACTCTATGAATTGAAAATGGAGACGCTATGTGTCCTCTTCCTTATGTGTTTGTTTTTTAACATAAGAAAATCTTTAATAAAAACCAATTTTAAAAACCCCCCTGCAGACCTACTTCAGTCTCATGAATCTGATAATTTGTACCTGATCTGCATTCAATTGGACCACATGGACTTTTCCTAGCAATGCCTGGGCATGATTTAATTTCCTATCAACCTTCTAGACCTTACTTTTTTTTAAAAAAAATTAACTTGCTTGGTGCCTTGTTTTAGTTAGGAAAGTATGTTGTCTATCAAGGACAAGGGCCATCATTCTCTTTCAAGCCTTTGAAAGGTGTGTTGTTTGATTTGTAAATCAAATGAACTTTCAGGTTACAAGTACCCAGGAAATCCTTAGAGAGGCAGATCACTATTGCAAGATGGTCCTAAGTCTGTAGCCTTAAGGAATGTGACTAGAGAGTGTGTGGAATTTGTGTGTAAGCCTTCATGATTAATTTGTTGTTGTTTTTTGCTCCATTTGTGGGTTGAGTTTGTTTTTCTATAACCTTTCCACGTAAAACTCTTTTCTTAAGAAATTATTGTATCACTTTAGTACACTTTTATCTATGCTTCATTAAAACCTTGTTATCTCTGATTATTCACCATGCATGTCTTAAGCCAAGTTCTATGCAGGTGGCGCTGTGGGTTAAACCACAGAGCCTAGGGCTTGCCGATCAGAAGGTCGGCAGTTCGAATCCCTGCAACGGGGTGAGCGCTCGTTGCTCTGTCCCAGCTCTTGCCAACCTAGCAGTTCGAAAGCACGAAGTGCAAGTAGATAAATAGGTACCGCTCTGGCGGGAAGGTAAATGGCATTTCCATGCGCTGCTCTGGTTCTCCAGAAGCAGCTTAGTCATGCTGACCACATGACCCGGAAGTTGTACGCTGGCTCCCTTGGCCAATAAAGTGAGATGAACGCCGCAACCCCAGAGTCACCCATGACTGGACCTAACGGTCAGGGGTCCTTTAACTTTATGCTACTTTAAGTTGTTCTTGGGGAGACATGAGGGAAACTTTTAGGCCAATTGGTGATAAGTAGCTTGGCGGGGGGCGGGGGGTAACCCAATCACTTGCTGGTAGAAAGCCCTGAAATGGGGAGAGTGGGTGAACAGGAGCCATTGTGTTTGGCAGGATCTGCATCCCCATCACAGCACGGGACCCAAGGTGGCTAAATCATATGGGCATAGCATCCTAACTCCTACCTCAAGGCCAGTTCAGCTGCTACATCATTATGAATGCAACATCATCAGGTGGACTGTATAGGTATGCAGACTCCCAGCTGTGGAAGTAGAGAACTGCTAAGGAACTACAGTCTGAAGAACTGGACTCTATTCTACACCAAACTCAATATCAAACTGCCAGCTGTACCACAGAGCTAGGTTTATCTAACAACATATGGCTGCTGAGGTAGAACAATGAGATGAAGACACAGAAAATAAACTTGGAGACTCACTTTCAGCACTGTTTTGTTATCTGAGGAGGGAGTCCGTCCAGACCACAAGGCAAATTTGCAGGGATCTCCTTCCACATGCTCTGTCACTCCCAGCTCTGAGGTCTGTTAGGAAAGAGAGATGGTTGGGAAACACATTTTCTACAGATTTAGAACTGAGGCTAGGAAGAAACTCACATCTAGTATCATACTGCAATGGATGTAACTTTATTGAATAGTGTTAAGCCTTTTCGAGTATCCTCAGCACATTGCTTCTCAAGTAAAGTAGAATAAAGCTAATCCTCATGGGATGTGGCACCAAACTGCTAGCATCTTCCAAATTTGGTACAAAGGCATGCACACCTTATTTCCGCGCCCTTCATACTTAAAAAATAAGCCCATACAAACATTCATCCTAGTCTCAGCAAACATACCAGTAATTTGTTCTTGTAAACATATTTAGTGTGCCCTGCAGAATCTTTGATCTCTTTGCTGAAAACAAGAGAAATTTCAAAGAGAAACAAATGTCTCTCACGACCCTTCCGGATGAGAGATTTGGGGTCCCACACTTGAAAGGAATCTTGAAGGATCAGTTCTCCCTGAACATCCAGATTTTCATCAAATCCTACATATAAAAAAAATCAGATCAAATGAAAAACATAAAGATCATGAAATGAAGTTGGTTTTAGACAAACTGATAAGACAGAGACTGAGAAATGAAACTTGTTCTCTAAAGAATTACCAAAAATAAGGGAAGAGGACATATGTGCCATATCTATAAATGCCATGAAATTCTGTGCAAGTCCGAGATTGTGTCTGACCTCCTTGCCATATCAGTCTTGTGTTCCACCACCGAGACCCCCTTTTCCTTTCCAAAAGAGGGATTCCATAAATGGGGTGAGGAAGCAATGACCCTTTGAAACTCTGATGCAAATACACACTTGCTAAAGTTGTACAAAACTACTGTACAGAACAAAAAATCGATTATGCAACAAGAGGGAAAGGGATTGGTGAAGATGTGCCGAGAAAGGAATGGGGTACTAGTTAAACTTGGACAAAATGTGGCAACTTCAAGGAGATATGCTGTGTGTTGAAAACAAAAACTTTTAAGAATGTGTGGCACAAGTTATAGACAGTCTCAAGTTCTTTCTTTCATTCTTTCTTTGGGAGCAGGAATCTGCAAAGTTACTTAGTAAAGCCAAGTATCTGTAAATGCTGTTATCTATTTATCCATCCAAAAGAACACTCACTTCTGCACTTACCAGCATATTCATGTATGTATGTATGTATGTGGTAACATTCCTCTCCCTACTGTCAAAATCTGCTTACCTTCCAACATGCTAACATGCATGGCATCATTGGCTTTCTTGGGAACACTGAGCATCACTTCCAAACCATCCTTGAGTTCTCCCTTCCCTTCTTCACAGCATGTTAGAAGCTCCTGAAGAGAAACAGTAAACAAAACAAAACCCCATAAAAGATTGCTGCTTCCTTAATTTGCAGTCAGTAAGAACATTCAAATCAAGGTATTTGGCACCTGGATGAGTGTGTATCTTGTCAGATGTAGATAATGTTGATATAATATCAATAACAAACACTCATTCTCCACTTTACTGAATATTAAAGTTAAGTTCAGTACTGGGTATTATTATCACAATATTGCTTCAGCTCGTTTTCTCCTTTGTGACCCAACCATCTCTGAGCTCCACCCAGTGACTTTGCATGTGACCCATGCCATTTTGATAGTGACTTGCAGACAAGCAAACATGTGGGTTCCTGGAGAGATTATAGTGACTGCTATGCTCCTCCTCCAGTTCTGCTGCTGCCACATTACCTGGGGTAAAGCTATGGTTTGGCTTAGCAGTATATCCAAACCCAGGCTTGTGGTTTGTCTTACTACAGACAAACCATGAGCCACAACTATGGTTTGCTCTTGGTTTACAACTCATGCTTTGTTTAGAGGAAACAAACCACATGCTCAGGTTCAGATGTGATGCTAAGCCAAACCGTGGCTTAGCCCTGGGTAGCACAACAGAAGCAGGACCAGGAGAGGACAAGGAAGAAATGCAACATATATTATTATAACAATGAAAAATTTAATGATTCTCCAAGTCTGCTATCTAGTATCACAATGTACCTTGTAAGTGAAATCTAAGTTAGATTACTCAATCTGAGCTGGTGTGGGATTCACATTCCTCTCAGTTAGTGTAAAGGTAAAGGTAAAGGTACCCCTGACCATTAGGTCCAGTCATGACCGACTCTGAGGTTGCGGCGCTCATCTCGCTTTATTGGCCGAGGGAGCCGGCGTACAGCCTCCGGGTCATGTGGCCAGCATGACTAAGCCGCTTCTGGCGAACCAGAGCAGCACACGGAAATGCCATTTACCTTCCCGCCGGAGCGGTACCTATTTATCTACTTGCACTTTGACGTGCTTTCGAACTGCTAGGTGGGCAGGAGCTGGGACCGAACAACGGGAGCTCACCCCGTTGCAGGGATTCAAACTGCCGACCTTCTGATCAGCAAGTCCTAGGCTCTGTGGTTTAACCCACAGCGCAACCTACACTAACCTCTCAGTTAGTGTAACATCAGTTAAATAAAGGCATATGCAAATAAGTATCATAAGAGTAGAAACAAATCACTGATGTACCTTCAATAAAAGCTGGTATTTGGTAATCCTCTGGACAGGTTTGATTAAGTATGAGGAAATGGAGTTGGCCAGCCCATGCCTCTGCTGAATTTCCTTTAAAAAAGTCAAAACAAAACCACAGTTAAGTTAAACATATAAATAGAACACGATGAAAAAGTTCCTAGACTTAGTCAGTTTGAAAAGCAGCCACACATAATCAATTTTAGCTGCACAATACCTGGGCTGACCCGTTTTTTTTTAATAGATAATTATTATGTGGTTACCTGATGGATAACAGTATATCCACAGAGAAATTTTATAATGGTCATTGAGGGAGACCTTTCAATACAAATATGTCAGTTAAGGCTTTCCCAATAAAATAATAAATGGTTTGTTTTAAACAGATCTTTACTCCCATAAAAAGGCGACTTTTTCTTGATAATTAACATTAAAGCCTAGATTAATTTTAATATTTTGGCAGAGATGGTGGGGGAATCACTAAACCCCTTCTACATATGGAAATTTCGATTGCTTTTTAACTTGCAGGAACCCTTTGAGAATGGTTTACTAAATCTGAGTGAAATACAGCTCCAACAAAATTAATGGGGCATAATATGTATTGTTCCTTTTCTGTTCAGCAAACAAGAGAAAGCCAGTTAAGTCTTCCTGATTCTCATCACAATCCGTAGACATAGGAGAGTTCTCCCTGTCTTCTTCAAATTGCTCCTAAACTGAAGTGCTTTGTTTCTATGTAGTATATCTAAACAAAGATGTGCAGTGACACAATTTAAAATTTCCCAAAACAGAAGTGTTTGGCACTGCTCAAGTTATGACAGAGCAGGACAAGGGAGTTTGTTATGAAATCAATAAGGCCTAACTCCTGACTCCCCCTCTCCTATTTTAGCAAAACCATGTTCTTAAGGGGTGATTACAAAAGGTAACAAGGCCAGGCCCACTCTGGACCCCTACAATTTGAGCTACTGCAGTGCATGTAGCAAGAACAAGCAGCAGCTGTTCTCAGAGGAAGGTGCAACTTTGATATTGTATAGTTCCAATCTGGAGAAATCAGGAAGCAGCAAGAATCCACCTATGTGTTAAGAGAGTTGCTGAGTAAAGACAGTCAGCTCTGATTCATTTCCAAGGCACAACGTAACGCTTTAGTAAATGATGCTCTGTTTTGCCCCATGACTGATTCCCATTTCAACAGTCAATTACTGTAAGAATTACTATAAGGATATGTACAAAAACTAGTGTGTCGATCGTAACTTCTGATAAAAAGTTTCTCCTCACACTGAGAAAACTTAGTTGGCCGTGCCACCAGGTGACACGTTGGAAGATGGCCGATAATAACATCTCTCTGACCCATACGAGGTAATTAAGGGGCTGCTATGGGAAGTATGCAGCCTTCCTACCCCCCCCAGGAGGTGAGGGGCCCTGTCTTGCCAGCGGTGTTCACAATGCACCCCCTGATCCGAGAGATGGGGGTGCCGAACACTTGGCACGAGCCCTCGGTGAAGTCAGATCTTCCTGACGCCGATTCCAATTAGCGCGTGCTGGTTGCTTCAGCTCGGAATTATAATTGGAAACATACAATTGGAAATGAAGCTGAAGCACATACATCAAGTAAAGCTCAACAGATAAGACTGCTGATTAATGGATCTCTGTGACCGGGAGTGACGGGTGGATAAGTAAATCTTCTGATGAATCACCACTAGGAGACTGTATGTTTGGAACGAAGGGGGAGTGGAGGAAAAAAACCTCTTTTTTTCTTTGCACGATGTGATATTAATAACCCTTCACCCCAGAAAGAAATAAGATCGTCGCGTTTTTACTAATCATAAGCAGGATTTTAAGAACTGTGTGGGATGGATTACAACAGGAGAGAAGACTGGTGAACGGTGAGAAAGAGGAAATTTTTTATGACGCAGTTAAAAAATGGCGTCTCGCCAAGACAGGCTTGCCGGAGAAAGAAGGACAGGGGGAGGAGAATCAGGATCGTTCGAAAGAGGAGTGTGGAATGCAAGTTTGACCTGACAGAGCCCCCTGATTTATTTGATTTATTTGGCTAGCCTGAGAAAAAATAAAGGACAGACCGAAGATTAACTTTGTTTATGGAAGCGTTGAACAGAGGCTGTCCCTGAGCGATATGGTCTTTGAAGAGTACAAAACCCACACAGAGACGCCAGTTTTCAATCTGCTTGTGAGAATCATCAGAGATCGCAAAGAAAGGAATATATGATAACAACGAGATGAGAAAGTAATAAAGGACTATCCGGATCGAACTGGATAGAACTGTCTAATTAAAGCAGTAAAATAAGTGATGCCTGGAATTATCCAGAATTTTGGACTCGTGTGGAGTTTGATGTATGGGTACCCTCAACAAAATTTAAAATTTGGCTGTATAATTTGGAACTAATGTGATTTGAATAATGTGATGTGATTGACCTGTTAATAAAAATTATTTTTTTAAAAAAGAAGAGAAAACTTAGTTGGCCATGGCTTCTCAGAGCATGTGGCATGGATAATGAAAGACTTGCATGTAGTCACAAGTTACAATCTATACATGGGTTTCTTATTAATTTCAATTGCATATAGAGTTACATATAGCATACAGTGCATGTGCAGGAGAAAGCTTTCAGCTCAAGGGCCACATTCCCCATGGGTAAACATCTGGAGGCCACATGCCAGCAGGAGGGAATAAAGCAAAAGTAGGTGGGGGTGGAACCATATACACACCCTATTCACATCCCTTTCACACCCATCCTTCCACACAAATACACATTTGGGTGCATGCTTTTGTATAACATTCAGCTTTCCCTGTTCCAGATTCTCCAGATTCATCTTATCAGGCTACTCCTTCCTACAGTTCAGGGCGACAGGAGTTTTGCTCTGCTTCCCTTCCACCCTCTTCATCTCAGTCTCTGTGTCTCTCTGCCCCCCCCCCCATCTCTGTGTATTATCTCTCGCTTGTTCAAGTAGCCCTATGCTATTTGTCTTTTATATCAAGCTGGGCTCTCTGTCCCCAGTGGGACAATGACAACAGAAAGCTTTCTTTCAATCAATCTAACAACAACAGGGCGGTGTGTGAGAGAGAAATCTGAAGTCTGATTTTGCTTATGTTGGTTGTGACTGAGGGACATGAAACAACTCTGATTGGGATAATTATTGCTTTGGGATAAGTGGGAGGCAGCAATAATTGTCAAGTGCCTCTGAACATACCCAAGTGCTTTTGGAAGAAGTCGAGAGCTGCAGAAAACTCCCTGGAGCATCCAAGCACTTCTGAGTGCAGGCAAGAATGCCAGAGGAAGAATGGAAAGGCACAGACACTTCTTTGAATATACAAGTGCTTCCAAGCATGGAGGCTGTTGACTTACTTTGGCAGGCATTGGTATGAGGGTTTGGGCCTATGCTGATGAGGGAATAGGGCTTGAAGGAGAGGGTGCTAGGATTAATAGAAAGGCTGTGAGTGCTGGATGTGGCCCCTGGTTCTCCATCCTTAATATAGTGCTTCTTTTGTTTAGTTCAATAATCCTTTCAACTGTGCAAAGTAGACCCAAGTTATCATTCTCTGAGAGATCATGTTTTCTCATAGGCCACCCACTGAGCGCTTCCCTGTTTCGTTACACAAACTGTAAGTACCTTCCATACAGAAACTGTGTGCAACAAGTGAAGGGGCCCTAATTAGTCCAGTTTCCCTTATGCTTTTGAATCTAGTTGCACAGAATGAGATGGCACTATTCCTTATACCTGTGTAGGGAGTGCAGCTCTCACATGGATGGGCAAGGAAACATGCATGTGAAGCCACATTCAATCCCTGAATGAATTTTGGCTCATTGGGAACACAGCAGATGAATGCAGTCCTTATCACTGGTTTGTTTTTGTTTTATTATGTATTATGTATTCTCATTTTGTATTTTTGTGTTGTGAACTGTCCTGTGATGTTCCAATGAAGGGTGGTATACAAATTCAAATTCAAATTCAAATAATAATAATAATAATAATAATAATAATAATAATATGGTACCACCACCTGCTAAAATGAGCATCCAGGTGCCCTGTAGGCACAGGTGGGCTGGGTTGAAGAGGGATCCTGCTGAGCCCCTTGGCTTCCTGACCAGTGCCCAGTCTGTCTGACCACTCGCATCAGGCCTGGGCATCAGGCCTCACAGAGAGCAGCAGTACACTGACAGTGATCCCAGGACACACAGACATGGTTCCCAAACACACTGTTGTCCTACCCAATGCCGCCCCAAACTGTATCCCCCACCTTGCTGTGAAATACACACTCTCATCATGGCCCAGTCTCCTCAACTGCATCCTGATCAGGATTAACCTGCATCCTTGATATGGTCCCTACCTGGCCATTGGATGCTGTGTGGAGGCACACAGTATATGTGATCTTTATATGAGGAATGGTACATAAATTTACTAAATAAATAAGTCACAGGTAAGCTGTCTTCTGGTTCAGCCATGTTAAAGCAGGAGAAGCCACAATGCCCTGCAGGCTGGATTCAGATAATTTTAGTGGAAGGAGGCCTCCACAACACACTCTTTGTGCACTTTGCCTGGGTTATGCCCAGTATTGTTGGCTTTTAATCTATCTTGTGCCAGATTTTCAATGTTAGTTTAGACTGCTGTCAGCTCACACTAAAAAAAAATAAATCAGTTCTAAGTATAAGGCCAGAATTAGACAAGAAGATATCTGAAAATGTTCCCAGAGGACCTAATTTCCACCATAATGTTCCCCATCTCTGATTTTCTGCTGCCCTCCTTCTGAAAATGACACCTGAAGAGGTGCCAAATCAAGCAAGGAACATTTTGCAATCTTTTTGCATGATTGGATGACTATGTGAGCAGCTATGACAAAGTACAGTCAGGCTAACTCTCCAAAATGCACAAAAAGTCAGCTTCTTTTTCTTCCTGTTGCTTTTCAGGAAAAGGGATTTTCTAGCCTAGAAACTGAAAAAGAGAAAGGAAAAATCTACCACTCATTTGCAAAACATAAATGGGATGAAACATCAACCTTTTTTGGTATTAAGCATTATCAGAATATTTCCAACCAGCATAGCGCAGCTGGGCTAGAAAAGCTTAGCCAGGCAAATGCATTCTAATCTGTGTCAATACCCTGTTAAACATGTAAATCCGCTGAAATGTTACATCCCTTCCAGAAACCTTTGAGTAGGCAAGAATGCCACCTGCTGGTTCATATAGTTAACTATCACACATATTTTCATCAAAGGGACAGGGATAATTCTAAAAGAGACTCCTATGGGACGCTGCCCAATTAAAAAGAATAATACTCTCTCCACCTTTCTTTTTCCTTAACTCACTTGAAAATGTTCTAAACAATGAGCTAAAAAGAGAAAATGTAATCAAGGGCGTGTAATGAGGCGAGTCATATAAGACTTTAACAGCTGCATCTAGGTGGAAAGACTGCCAAGGAATGATATTTGTAATTTGAGATGTTCAATTTAGGACTAGATTAACCATTATGCTAAGTAGAGCAGGGACCCAGCCAAACTGGAGTCCTACCTATAGCGCAAGCTGAGAGTGGTTCTGTGCAGTAAAAAAGGCTATCCACTCTTAGTTTTTGGTTCCTGAAAAACTGCCTTGGCTCAGAGCAAAGAAAGCAGTGGTTGACAGGGGATTTTCATTGGGTAAACAGCATTTGGAAAAAGAGTTAACCTTCATCCCACAGTGCTGCTGTCCTAATCTGGAATGGGTTCCTTGTGGCTGTTATCTGCTGAAAAGAAGGCAGAACCAGTCACAGATCTCTAATGTTTCACCTAGTTGGCCCTAAAAATTATTTAAAATTAAACAATATTCATTTCTCCCCCCAGACTTTTAAATTTATATGTATTTTTAATACACACAGTCTCAAATATTAGGGGCAATTTTGAATCCTATTAGTAAAATGTAGGTAGCACAATCCAAATTTTAGCAAAAAGCCCCAAATCACTGCTATTAGAATTTGAAAATTTTCACTCAAATTTGAGTTGTCCATTGAATTTACACTTCTATTAATGGAATCAGACCAGGATACAAAGAGCTATATGGGAAAATTAAAATGTACCACTAGTGCATCAGGGCTTCGGAGACTTCAGGAGAGCAGATTTAATCTAAACTCCTGGCCAATAGCAATGGGTTTGATGAAGTGGCATAACCACCACCACTTGCACAGTCCTTCCACACAAACTGGCCAGGACAGAAGGTTTTGCTGCTGCAGCTCTCAGGCTGAAACACCAAAGAGGTCTGGATTGGGTCCACTGAGATAGATAAACCACAAGCCCAGGGTCAGACATACAGTAATGCTAAGCAACCCATGGCACAGCTCCAGGTAGTGCAGCAGTAGGAATGGGGAAGGCGCTAAACAGTCACAATGTTTACTACAAGTATGCACATACTTGCATGTTCATATTTAGCCATGGTTTGGCTTATTGCTGTGTGTGAACTGGGCCAGTGCAGTTCTAATTTCTCAGTGGCAGCCAGGAGAAAATGAGATGAGAGGGAAACCGAGGCAGCCATCAAGTCTCTGCTGCATGGTGTCTAATACCACAAGGCAAAAAACTCTCATATAACCAAGAAGCCTCCAAACTGGATGGCCATTGCAACAGCAAAAGAGCAGCACAGATTATTGTCTAATCTGACATAGAAAAACAATAAACACTTACATCGAAGAATGTTCCTGCATGTTCTAGGATTAGCTGGCTGGAGTCAGGCTTGTTTTTACAGTAGGTAACATACATCTGAAATTTATCTGCCTGTGAAAATAAACACCAAGAGGGGGGAAAGGCAAGATGATCAAGAGTTGTACTTGCACCATTTCCGATTCAACTTCCACAGAATAAATGATTACTTTATGCCTGTCCCCTCTAATTAGAAATGTGCTGCAAATGAAAGGAACAATAAAAAGTATAACAGAGTATGTTAGACTAGTAGAAAAAAATCTACAAGAAAATCATGATTGCCTTTCCTATTAATTAAATGTGTGTACTTTTGAAAATTTTAGCTATAGTGCCCACTGACATATCTCAGTGTCTATTTAAAAGTCCTTTTTTGCCACAGAAATATATCTTGCACAATATATAAGATGAGGTGCTTAGAAATAATTAAATTAGGAAGTGTGATTTTCTAAAAATTGAAATATAAATGTTGCTGTTACCTATGGTACTATACACCTTAAAAATTCTGGATCTGTCTTAAACTTGTACTTAGTACATAGAAGTTATTTGATCAAAACAAATCTATATTAGCAGATGAAGCCTGGAATTTCACAATTTTAAGTTGCATTTGTGTTATATTGATCTGATTGTCCATTGGCAGAAGTCTGGTGCCCTGTGATGATTTGCAACCTTTTGCAAATAGCGGACTTATTAGATGGCTGAAATTAATGTTTGAGGAAAACTTGCTATAAAGGTTCAATTACCATTCAGCAAAGTACTGCCTGAAGAACTGCACAGTCCACTACTTTGGCCTACTTAAAGCTACTCAGTCCCTGTTACAAATGATGAAGACATCCGTTAATAAATGGTGCTATGTTAAGACTCATTACCCAGGTGACAAAGCAATGACCCACATCTTCAGGGAGTTGTTCATATTTTTCCAGTTCTTTCAGAAAAATGCTGAAAAAGTAAGAGAGAGGACTCTGGTTATAATATGCTTGCCCTACCTGCACCCCAACCAACCTGATACAAGATATTAAAGAGTGTACACCCTCCAATGCTATTTGGTTGAGTGACTCAGGGGAACATCACAACCACCTAGTAGAAGCAGGTGCTAGATGATGGAAAATGCTTTCATATATTTCACAGAAAAAAGGACCCTCCAAATTCATCTCAAATGTTGCTGAGCGTAAAATCTGTCAGTAGATTACAGATGTGCAAACCTCAACCTCTGACATTTCAATCTTAAAGAAATTATTTCACTTCCCCTTGAAATTCCTACAAACTTGATTCAGTTCCCATAATCCCTGACCACTGTGTGTTCTGGGTGGGACTGATGGAAGTTGTGGAGACCAACAACTCATGTGTTCCCTATCCTTGCTATAGATGTTTCAGCTGAGCAGGACCTTTCAAATTCACTGTCATTTTTTCTTTATGAGACATTCAGTAGCAACTCTTCTTTTAGTACAGAATTAGTCTGTACAGAATTAGTGACATTTCATGGTAGGTGAATGGTTGGTTACCTTATCCACATAGCAGACCACACATACCTGGCTGTAATACTTAGCATAATTGCCATGCCAATTTCCTTATTATGTAGAGCGTGAGTTTCAAAGTTGGGACTAGATATTCCTGAACTGTCTTATTTCTGGTGTAGAAACGCTTGGCACAACTGGAAATATCCTCATGGGGAACCATGCTAGACATTGTAGGTCTGAGCCGATGAGTGGGGAGTGTCATCGCACAGAACATGTCTCCAGTCTGCATAAGCAGGTAGGCCAGGGCTGCCCAATATTTCTCATGTTAAAATCTATAGCACAGTTATTTTCCTCCTCCATAGCTCAGCACCTGTTTTTGCCACACATTAGCCCACTCCTGCAAATTGTTTGACACTTCATAATCAATTATATATGAAGCTATGAACGAGCATTGGGACTGAGCACTCCTCTCCGTGTCCCTCCTCTGCTCTCTCTCAGGGCACACTGGTTTCAGCATGAAGATCCTGGCTTGTTCTTGTTATGTCTGAACCAGGGAACTGTAGCTTACTGTTAAATAATAAGCCAGGGTCTACCCACCAGATCCAGTGTGTGATGCCGGAGGAGAGGAACACTTGGCCTCAATGCTGGTTCCTAGCTTTGCAAAATAGGGTAAGCTTCCAAAAGGGTACCTTTCTCAAAGTGTTGAAGAATACGTACTTATTATGAAAGTCATAAATCTCCTGGATGTTGCCAAAAATTATGTGCTCTTTGTTAAGAATCCCTGGGGGTATCTCCTCTACGCCACTTGTCATTTCCCAAAGATAGGTCTAGAAAACAACAGTAGTTCTTAAACACAGAGAAGAAGTGCACAACAAAAGAAAAGATCTTCTAGTTTTCTTGCCAAAGGCACAGAATATCTCAGAAAACATGGAGTTCTAAGCTAAAAGATAATAATAAAAACCAACACGACTAATAAACCAAAACAATTAATGTGGATGTTTAAGTGATAAGAAATATCTCAACAAATTTAAAGATAGATGCTTTGATGTTCAGACACACCTTCAGCTAGTTCAAAGGTTCAGTTACCATAACCTTTTCTTTCTTTCTTTCTTTCTTTTTTGCTATGCATACAAAACCTTTTTTTGAGGTCCAAACTGAACGTTAGCTTTTTGTCTTCACACACGAATTAATAATAATAATAATTACATTTCTTACCCACGCTTCACCACAAACAATTTAAAAATACAACATTAAAAGCTGTCTATTACTTATGGTGTTGCATGTCTACAGCAAGAGTAATATATCAGTTTTGAACACATACATTGCACCCACCTTCCATTCTACCTGTAGAAAATATCGAAGGCTTTTGCATTTTCAGATTGTTGAAACACAAACATCATGAACCAGCCTGCACAGTACAGCAAACCTCCACACAGGTCTCATCTACTATTACATCCAGGCAAGTTTATAATCCTTGAAAACCCTGCCGTAACTGAAGACCACAACACCACATCATGGTGCTAGTTATTATGACCACCAGCCATCAGAAACAGTACAGCATCTTTATAAACATACCTCTAAACATTCATGTAAATCCCTGACATAGGCCTTCTCAGTCTGAAGCAGTTCAGCCATGATGAATCTAGGAGCAGAAATGCATGGGAGTAAATCTGTATATTAAACACAAACTCTCTCTTTGTTATATTCTTCGTAAGAAAGAATGAAAAATACTTTCAATGTTACGTAGACCAATGCTATGGATATTTGCTGAAAGTAAGTGTACAGAATATTGTAGTCGTTATCTTTCTGGGCTGCCTAAATTACACATTGTAAATGAAAGAATAAAATATTGTTTATGTGACCATCTCATCATGTATTATAACATTTCAAGGTCATGGGTTCAAGCCCCACATTGGACAAAAGATTCCTGCATTGCAAGGGGTTGGACTAGATGACCCTTGTGGTCCCTTCCAACTTAACAATTCTATCATTTCCAAATTAGAAAAGCATTCATGTTAAGGGATGGAAGGATTACAAACTGGAAGTGTGGGGAATGCTTCATGCATGCAATAAGCAAGTGTGGACACTATTCTACTTTCTCCAGTTTTTTGTAATGTATGAAAAGAGAACTTAAGTATCTCCTCTATGTAGTAATCAGCCTGGGACTGGTGATATCCAGTCAAATCCACGCTAAGCCACAAAGCACACTGGGTGACATTGGATTGCGCCAGACACTATCTCAGTTTAAGTTATCTCACAGAATTGCTGCAGAGATAAAATTGGGGAAAGGAAATTGTGTATACTGCCTTGAGCTCTTTGGAGGAAAAGTGAGATATACTTTACGTTTCCTTGTATAAGACATCCCTATGTCTAAGACGCCGCCTACTTTTGGGGACCCCAAATTTAGAAAATAGGCATATGCACTATCTGTGTATAAGATGCCCCCAGATTTTTAACCTTATTTTAAAGTAAAAAAAACCAGTCTTATACACGTAAAAGTACGGCAAGTGTTAATAAGTAAATAAAATGTAATTCCTCAAGCCATTTCTCCCTTCCCATCAGTTTACATTAGTTCTTCGTCTCTAGCATATTTGTATTTTCTCCCTGATTATGGAAATACATTTAGAATGTATCATATCATGTTTGAAGATTTATGTATTGTAGCCATCTCTGCATTTTTATGTAATTTGCATAATACTTGCATAATTCAATAAATTTCTAGAATCAAATATAAATGTTGTTAATCTTGTTGTGGTTATTGTTGGAGGTATTGGTTGGTTGCTCGAGAGCAATCAAGCAATATGCCTCAATAGTCTGTTCTAAAGCTTTCTTATTGGTGGTAAAAACCTTTAGAATGCAGAGCACCTCTTTTCCATGTCTTGCTCATTCACTGGCAGAATCTGAGAGTGCGCAGTCCTTAAATCTTCTCCAGCAGAGTAGATTCTTGACCCCCAGTCTGTGCCTCCCCTCTCTGCACGAAAGCTTACTGCGCAAGGAAGGCTTGGGTAATGGGGGACCTCCCTTCTCCCCGCTTTGCCCAGGCAAGGTGTCCTGGCACCGCCTCGCCTCCTCCGAGCCCTGAAGCTCCTCCCCACTAGAGCCATGGCTGCCTTCCTCCGCTGAGGAAGTGCTGCTTCCCACAATCTTTGGGGGGCTCTCTGTAATCCATCCGCCTTTTACCCTCTTGCTCCTGAGCCGATGGCAGTTCCCTGACAGTTATATAAATATGAGTTTCTATCTTGATAAATAAGAATAAATTAGCATTTAGTTACACACATAGAGAGAAAAAACAATTACGTTTTTAATTTATCAGGCATGGACTTATCCCACATATCTTACTTCTCTCCAAACTCTGGTCTTTTGTTTGCATAACATTCCTGCAAGGATATCTCACCTGCCTCACAAATAGGTGGGCTTGGTGAATTGTTCACATGGAACTGCTGCTGTTTGTCATTCATGTGCTATGTTTTGTGAGGTGCCCATTTCCCACCACTTACTCTTTCTTTCTGGCTGACTTCCTTTTTTCTTCATTAGCTTCGTGATTAGCATCACGCAGCTTCACTTCGCGATCTGACAGACTTGCTGGAATGATGTCTAATTCCAGGTCCTTGTTATCCTGAAAAAGAGTAGTGTCTTGGATTTAAAACACATTTCTATACTTTGTAAAAGTAATCATATCTACAAAGTGAAAGAAAAGGCTATAGGGCTGGAAGAAAAGAAAAAGAAAAAGAAAAAGAAAAGGAAAAGGAAAAGGAAAAGGAAAAGGAAAAGGAAAAGGAAAAGGAAAAGGAAAAGGAAAAGGAAAAGGAAAAGGAAAAGGAAATGGAAATGGAAATGGAAATGGAAAAGGAAAAGGAAAAGGAAAAGGAAAAGGAAAAGGAAAAGGAAAAGGAAAAAGAAAAAACAAACAGCTGCACATACAGATCTACTAATGACTGGCTAAATGCATCACATATTTGGCAGGTGGTAGGAGGGTTTCAGTCCTTTTCCCCAACCAATTTGCTAGGCTTCGTCAGTAACCCTTCCTCTCATTTGACTTCAGGAAGGGGATGGCTTTCCTCATGGGAATCCTGGGACACATCAGTGGTGGCAGCAAGCAGACACATTTTGTCTGCTCTGCAATATTGCCTCTGAGGGTTGTACTCTACTTTCCCCAAATGACAGCATTTGCTCAAATTTCATAAATGATATTTATTTGGCACATCTTTATTGCATTATTCATTCAAATGAACCAGATCTGAATAAAAACACTGGCTTTGACCCCTGTGTGAGCAGAAGCACACTTTTGCTTGCACTAGGTAAGTGCCCAATTTTGCCAATCCCCCCTTTCTGCTGCAGTCAGCTTCATGGCATCCCATCCTACTCCAGAAGGCCTCCCAATCTTCAGGAGCAGATTTTTAGGAGCCAAAATGGCCATAGCAAGAAAGTGACTGTCAGAGGAACTCACATATGGAAATTAGGATCCAATCCCTCTTTCTCACTTGAATGGTTCTGAAGTGAATTTTTGAGGCAATAATTAAAAGTTAACATTGCCCTGGCTTATACATGGTAACCTAAATCCGCTCTTCACATGTCCTGCTGGCTGTAACAGAATGGGCGGCAAAACAGTAGATTTACCCAGAATACCATCCATTTAGCTCTGTGGGACTCAAGTCAAACATGTACATACACAAGGCTAGTGCCATCAACATGAAAAGCTATGTAACAGGCCATGTGCAGCCCAGTAAAGTCTGCAGCTTTTCACAAGTAGCACCAGCTAGGAATTAATTACAGATTAATCATTGATTTGCCCTATTTTGAATGAATTACAATTTTGTCTTATGTTGACTGATCATCATCTACATGAATTTAAACCTGGAAGTCTACTTGATTACTCCTTATAGCAACTTCCTGGGCACCCAACCAATCATTCCCCTGTCATCTTGTCTAGCCTTTGTGTCACAAAAGAACAAATTTGTGTCACAAAATCCACTCCTAGTGTGCTCTGTGTTATGCCACTGCAAGGTAAGGCTGCCTATGTAATGCATGAAAGCATTTTCACATAAGACAGTTCTAATTCCTCTTAGGTTTTTTCATTTGTTTAAAGTATGTCAGCAAAACATGTGACTTACAGTACCTCTGTATTGATTCCAAGAGCTTTTTCCAAAGAGTAGCGGTATTTCCCCATCCTCAGTGAAAAGTCCCGATAGCGTTTGTCGACGGTGGTAACCCATTTCCTAATTTCAGTGGCATGAGTATGCCCTTTCTCTACAAAGCTATCAGCCAGCTGAATGAGAAGCTTCACTTTCTCCTTGGTTTGCTGCCCAAAAGAGTTTTCCTTGGTTATCATATCTTCCATGGACATTTTGTTCAAATTTCATTCACATAATAACCATATGGACCTCATATTCTTCACAAGCATCACTAACACAAAATGTTCCTGAGATCTTTGGAGACATAGTGTAGGTGGAGTGCAATCTTTTCATTTATTATCTAAAATGGTTCTGAATTTCCCACTGCCACTCACTACTACTCAATGGAACTTAGTTGTTACAGGTTGCAATACTTTGCAGAATTGTTTGGGTCTGAAGCAATCTTTTGAAAGTTTTATTTTTTTTGGATCTCAGCCATAGAGTTCAGAATGGGGGGGTGCATTTATAACATTCAGAGCTATTAAATATATCATGTTATACATTTATTTAGTAATAAATGATGCATGTAGATAAGTAATAGTGTAACTGAGACTAAATCCTGTGAGTTGTATACATTTACTACATTTCCTTAACTGAAACTTCCAAAGGAAGCTCATGAAATTATAAAATCAATAGAAGGGTTTACCTTGGCAGGTACTTTGAATTCTCCATATTCTTTCAGAAGTTCCTGAGTTTCTTCTGCTGATTCCCCCGTAGAGTTGTGAGTAGAAAGATAATACTCTCCTGTTTCCTGAATCCAGTCTAAGGCCTACAAATGGGAGGGTGGGGGACCAAATGAACAAAAACAAGGTGACTTCCTTTCACCCATGCAACCAGTTCTCATTGGCACATTTCAAAATTAATTGTTCAAGTTCTATTGCAGTTGAAGAGCACCACTAGCCCTCAGAAAAGAAGAAGCCCGACAGGCAGGCCTCAAATTCAAGTCTAACAACACTTTACACAGTAAACAAGCAAGCAAAATGTAGCACAGTAGGGACTGATTGTCCACTGCCTTGAATTTTATGTGGTCACAGACACTTACACATTATATATTTTTCCTTGCATCTGGCAAAGCAGACTTGAGCTCACAATAGCTGAAGAGGTAATAAATTTGTTAGTCTTTAAGGTGCTATGAGACTCCTTGCTTGATCTTGATCGTAGTAGTCTTGCAAGACTTCAGATCAGAGATGACTGCAGTGCAGACACAGTGTGAGAGGTTGCCAATGTTAGGCTTCTCGTCACATCTGCTTCCCCACCATCACCCCGAATATAGGCTCACCCTTCTTCTCCATCTACTGAAACAAGGAGAACTTCTGTTTTGCCCTACGACAGATGAGGTCTGAGACCAACTGCTAAGAGACCCAGGAAAGAAACAGGTGGGAGCAGTTAACAATTTCTCCCACAGCATTCAGCATGTACAAGGCAAAATGTTTATTTCTGGTTTGCAGTCTGGCAGCCTTATACAGGCCAATGGCCTATCCAGCTCACACTGTCAGTTTCAACTAGTGTCAGGTTTGAAACTAACTCTCCAGGGTCATTACCAGTGTTGGCTGATGCAAAGGATTGAACATGGTAGCTCATAACAAAAAGTTTTCCAATCTTGATTGATGCAAAGGATTGAACATGGGGTCTCATAATGCAAAGTCTGCAGTCCCTGAGATACAACCCTTCCCACAACTAATCTATTACACAGTCCATTATTACCTGTCAGCTGTAACAACAGAACAAGAGGGGAAAGCAGAGTTTTATTAAGCTACCTGCTTAGCACTACGCTCAAAGACCACATACTGCTGGCACTGATCTAATCGCCGTTTCTTCAAGGTCCAGAAGTGAAGAACTCTGTTCTCTCTCTGCAGCAGCTCACTCAGAATGGCTGCGGAGAAAAGGAGGATGGTCGTTACCCTCAGTGGCTCAGTGAGTACATGCAGACGCAAGTCAATGCAAATTCAACTGGCTACTCCATCACAGTGATATAAACTCCCTAGTATGAAGCACTTCAGAGTCAACTGAAAAAAAACAAAATAGCAGAGAGTGGGCAGTCCTTAACACAAGGGGCTCACTAAGGGTGTGTGGACAAAAACCAACAGAAAAAATATTATATTCCCAACACATAGATACAGATACAGTGCAGAGCACTTCATTTTTTAAAAAATGATATTTATTAGAAGTTTCAAAAATTACAAAAAAAAGGCAAAGGAGAGAACAACAAAAAATTAACAAAACATACATAACAGTACATCAAAAAAGAAAAAAACACACATAAAAACCAATACACCAATAACAAAACACACACACACACACACATTCAATATTCCATATCTACATCCTTCATTTACTTGTTTCATCGACCTCCTCACACCTCCCTTTTTGTATTCTAGTTTAGTTATTTGTTTCAGCAAATTCTTTCCATCTTTCTCAATTTTTATTGAATAATTTGTCTTAACATTCTAACCTATTAGTTAACTCAACAAATCCTTTCCATCTTTCACTATATTCTGTCATTCAATTTACCTTAATTTATTTTAACCTTATCTTTCTATAAAATACCTTAAAGCTTAAAACTTAATATATATTTGTACATAATTCCTTATATCATTTCTACTAAAGCCAAATATTTTCATTCCAACATTTTCCTAATGCTCATTAATTTTACACTAATTCCCAATATAAGTAAAAAAAATTCTTCCAATCTTCCTCCATCGTCTCTTCTTCCTGGTCTCGGGTTATGTCAGTCCTTACTGTCCGTTCCATCTAGTCCATCAACCTGGTAATCTTATGTCCGAGGCTCTTAAGTCTTTTCCATGTCCCTTCTGCAGATCTTCTTCTTGTTTGTACTTGCACTTTACCTTATCTTTTGTTGATCTCTTTCTCAATTCCTTTCCTTTCTCATTGCGGAGTAGGTCTCAGGGATGTTCCAATTCAAAAATATCTCCGTCTCTCCTCAGCAGATTGGCCCATTCCCCACAGTCCCATTCCCCACAATCAACAGTGTAGTCCAGAAAATATTTAAAGGCATGTTTCAAAGTCCCTCCAAACTTAAGGGCCCCCACAACTCCAGGCCCCCCCTGGCCCACTCCAGATTCAACCTTCAACAACAACGGCTTATGCTCCTGTAGGGCCTCGGGCTTCTCCATTTGTATTACTTGAGGTTCAACAGCAGCCTCCTCCATTATCTTCTGCGTTTGCACTTGCTCTGTCAAAGCAGGTTCCTGAGTTGGCTCCTGGATGGTTTCTGTATAAGTATTCACTGTTTGTCCAAAATTTTTGATTACAACAGTCATCAAGTCCATCTTCTCATGCATCTGCTCCAACAAAGCGCTTGTCTTGCAAAAGGCAAGCACCAAAACTTCTTCCAAACACATTTTTATTCAAGGTCACAGTCTGATCCCACGATCCTTATCACCGCAGCTGTAGAGTCCCCAGATCAACTCCAGCAACAATTTAACAAGCTCCCTCTAGAGGAGACAATTTCTATTTCTTTTTTTTTTCTTTTTTCAATTTTTTTTTTACAAATATTTTATTAAGTTTCAGAAAAGACAACTAACATAAGAAAAAAACAAGAACAAATACACAAAAATACAAAATACATAAGAAAAAAAAGAAAAAATAGTTTCAAAAAAGAAAAGAAAAAACACATTTTAAGAAAAAAGAAGAAAAAACACAAAAATCCCTCTTTTTACTTCTCAACTTTGATTCACTTATTTTCTTGACTTCCTCACATCTCCCTTTTTTGTATCCCTGTTGAAAATTAATTAAGCAAATTCATATCCAATTTATTTGTCTAATTATCCATCCAATCTTAATTTTAACCTCGTTGCTAGAACCCCTTCAGTTCATTTCAATGCCATTAACTTTCAAAAATTTTACAATATTTCTGTAAATAAATTTTAAATTTCTTCCAATCTTCTTCCACCGACTCTTCTCCCTGGTCTCGGATTCTGCCAGTCATTTCCGCCATCTCCATATATTCTATTACTTGCATCTGCCATTCTTCCAGAGTGGGTAGGTCTTGTGTCTTCCAATGCTTTGCGATGAGTATTCTTGCTGCTGCGATTGCGTACATAAAAAAAATTCTATCCTTCTTTAACACCAATTGGCCGACTATGCCCAGGAGAAAGGCCTCTGGTTTCTTAGGGAAAGTGTACTTGAGTACCTTTTTTAGTTCATTATATATCGTCTCCCAAAAGGCCTTAATCCTAGGGCACGTCCACCAAAGGTGAAAGAATGTACCTTCTGTTTCCTTACATTTCCAACATTTGTTATCGGGCAAATGATATATTTTTGCAAGCTTGACTGGGGTCATGTACCACCTATACATCATTTTCATAATGTTCTCTCTTAAGGCATTACATGCCGTAAATTTAATCCCGGTGGTCCACAACTTCTCCCAGTCAGCAAACATAATGTTATATCCTATATCTTGTGCCCATTTTATCATAGCAGATTTTACCGTTTCTTCCTCAGTGTTCCATTTCAACAGCAAATTATACATTCTTGATAATATCTTAGCATTGGGTTCTAACAATTCTGTCTCTAACTTTGATTTTTTCACCTGGAAACCCACTTTTTTATCCTGGTTATAGGCCTCTCTTATTTGAAAATAATGTAACCAGTCTCGCACCTTATCTTTAAGCTTCTCATAACTCTGCAATTTCAATTTGTCACCTTCCTGTTCCAAAATTTCCCAATATTTTGGCCATTTAGTCTCCATATTAAGTTTTTTCAAAGCTTTCGCTTCCATAGGTGAGAGCCACCTTGGGGTTTTACTTTCCAGAAAATCTTTATATCTCGACCAAACATTAAACAATGCTTTCCTGACAATATGGTTTTTAAAGGCCTTGTGTACTTTAACCTTGCCATACCACAAATATGCATGCCACCCAAATACATTATCATAACCTTCAAGATCTAAGATGTCTGTGTTCTCAAGAAGTAGCCATTCCTTCAACCAGCAAAAAGCTGCTGATTCATAGTAAAGTTTCAAATCTGGCAGGGCAAACCCCCCTCTATCTTTAGCATCCGTAAGTATCTTAAATTTTATTCTGGGCTTTTTGCCCTGCCAGACAAATCTAGAAATATCTCTTTGCCACCTCTTGAAACAATCCATCTTGTCAAAAATTTGCAAAGATTGAAACAAAAACAGCATTCTCGGCAATACATTCATCTTAATAACAGCAATTCGACCTAGCAAGGAAAGCTTCAAATCCGACCAAATTTCTAGATCTTTTTTCACTTCTGACCAACATTTCTCATAGTTATCTTTAAATAAATTACCATTCTTAGAAGTCAAATTCACCCCCAGGTATTTTACCTTCTTTACCAATGTTAAATCTGTCTCCTTCTGAAACCTTTCTCTCTCAATCGACGTCAAATTTTTCTCCAAAACCTTAGTTTTTGACTTATTTAATTTAAAACCTGCCACTTGACCAAATTCCTGGATTAATTCTAGGGCCCTCTTAGTGCTAGCTATTGGCTCCTGTAGTGTCAATACAAGGTCATCTGCAAAGGCTTTAAGTTTATAATGTTTAACTCCGACCTGGATACCCTGTATCAAGTGGTCCCTTCTTATCATGTTTAGCAAAACTTCCAGGACCAAAATAAAAAGCAATGGGGAAATTGGGCATCCTTGTCATGTCCCTTTCTCAATCCTAAACTCTTCCGTCACCACATTATTAACTATCAGTTTAGCCTTTTGTTCAGAATAAATCGCACCTATACCGTTTTCATAATTTTGCCCTACCCCCATCCCCTGAAGATTTTTCTTCATAAAACTCCAAGAAATATTGTCAAAGGCTTTCTCCGCATCTACAAATATCAAAACTGCTTCTGTATTGATATTCACTTGTAACTTTTCCAGAATATTAATTACATTCCTCATGTTGTCAGATAAGTGTCTACCAGGGAGAAAGCCAGCCTGATCTTTATGTATCATTTCGGCTAATACTTTTTTCAATCTTTTAGCCAGAATATCTGTGAAAATTTTGTAATCCACATTAAGCAGGGATATGGGACAGTAGTTCTTAAGTTGTGTCTTCTCAGACTCAGTTTTCGGTATAAGTGTGATATAAGCTTCTTGCCACGACTCTGGCGCTTTCCCCCCCTCCATAATTTCATTGCAAACCTCCTTTAGTGGTTGAATTAAATAGTCTTTCAAAGTTCTGTAATATTTGGAGGTTAATCCATAAGGCCCTGGAGATTTGCCCAATTGCATATTCTGAATGGCACCTTCCACCTCTTGTTCTGATATTTTGTAGTTCAAAAGCAATTTATTTTCTTGAGAAATTTTTTGTAATCCATTAGTTTTCAAAAATTGGTCAATTTTAGTCTCAATCTGTGGCCCTTGTGTATAAGACAATTTCTATTTGTATCCATCTTTTGAAAGCAGATCCAACAAAAAAAAGTTACTTTCATTTTTCAGATTTCTTGTTTCTTTTAAATGCAAAAGGCAACATTGGAGACAATTTGTTTCTCTTCTTTAACTATCTGTCAATGGATGCTCCTTTCACAGTCAATGAACTTCACCAAAAATCTCTGTCTCTGACACCCCGTTGCCAGGTTTGAGACGGTGGAAATTTATCTTTCTTTACTCTCTCTCCTCAGGCTTAAACAGTCAAAATTCCCCCTCTTTACTCCTGCTTCCAAAAGGGGTTTAGATGGTTAAAACAGGAGGAATTTTAAACCTTTATGTACAACTTTCCAGACTTTAGCTTGCACAATTTTTGCTTCAGGCTATTTACAAAAGCGGAAGGCGGACTTCCTGTTTAGAACCTTCCCGCTCGAGTGCCAAATTAAAATGTTTCTTAGCCCAATTTTCCATTCTACTCACGGGTACTTGTTTAGAGTCCAATTGTCCACAGGAAAAAGTCAGCGCTCTCCAGCAACGGCTGTGCAGCTTCACTCCACAAAAATAGCGGTCGATTCAAAACACCGCGCCGCTCACCCCACGTCGCTTCGGATCCCCGAAAAAGGGGTTTCCTTGCATGTAGGGGGGGCGCTCCTGGTGTCAGCCGAATCCCACGTTCCCAGGCTTCCTCCGCCTGGGATTTTTAAAGGGTCTCCGCCTTCGCCGCAGCGGCAAGACCCGATTTTCGCGGAGCGGGTTCCACTGGATCAGAGGAATTCCGCCATTGCTGATGGCGCTAACCCGGAAGTCCCCAGTGCAGAGCACTTCAGACCACACTGTTCAAAGCCCAAGCAACGGGAGTGGGGGAACAATTACAAGTCATGCAGCTGACAACAGTTTAGATACCCAGTCATTAAATGTATCCTCGTAAAAGCAGAAGGAACAAGCACCATGCCTTGGCACCAATAGTGGCCAGACTCACAAATGTCTACCTTGTACTTCCCACACTCATCTGCTCACTTATACAACATTTATTTGGAGCACAGTCAGTGATGTCTTAGGCCTGGTGTGGACATACTATACTAAAACAAAACATATTTGACGATTCTGCCATACAGTTCTATTTCAGAGAGGCAACTTTATTCTTTGTTCAATGGTATTACAATTTTAGGTCACCAAAGCCTCCCCTAAAATCAGTCCTATGAATTTTTCAGAATGCTCAGCTCACATTATTGATTTCTTAGAATTGAAACTCCGAAAGGTGGGCTGCAAGAGGCTCTTGTGATACATACATATCCTTCAGCTGCCTCTAGACTCACAAATTAAACATTCCAACGTGATTCTTTTGAGGTACAAGCAAGGACCAGTCCAGGACATTTTGGTGGCTAAGGGGGCAAATTCAACTCATATTCTGGTTCACTAATTAATAGGGGGGATTACCAACAGATTCTTCTGTGCAAACTTCAGTTAAATAAAATTCTGTGGGGCGAGTGAAAGAGAATGTCCCAGCTTTTTCTGTCTGTCACAGCCAAGCTTACTAATTAAAGCAACTAAGCGTATATCCCCTACAATGGTCTATTGATATTGGTTTTTTGTTTTAATCCTGAATCACAGAATCATAAGCATTGGAAGGGACCCTAGGGTCATTTAGTCCAACCTTATGCAATGCAGGAATCTCAACTGCAGTCCCCATTTGAAACCATACTGGACCCTGCTTAGTTTTGTAAATGTGCTAGTATTTTTACTTTTATGATGTTATTGGTTGGTTTTTATATTGTTGTAAACTGCTGTGTTATATTTTTATGATACAGTGGTATAGAAATATATTTATAAAAATAATAAGAGGACCTATGTCCACTGTGTAAAGTAGCCTACTCTCCTTGCTTGCCTCCTCATAGGAAATATCTTATGTCTTAAAATGACAATGTGAGAGGCTGCCTAAAGTTTATGTCTGTTGCTTAACATGTATAAACAGTTCCATATATTTTAGTAAGCCTTCTCCCTAAAACTGTATCTTAAGAACCCAGCTTAATTGTGTGTGCATTTTTTTTAAAAAAGATACTCATGTATATGAGTGCAGACTCTTTTTTTGAGTTCTTGAGCAATATTAACCAAAGAAATATATATTTTTAAAGTACATATTTTATGTTAGGCTGCAGCATTTTCAACCCCTTTAGTGATAGCAACTGTATGGCATACTCAGTATCAAACTACATAATTATTATTGCCCTACACTGTCATTGATCTGTTCTTTTCTACAGCTCTAAAAGTAATCCAATCAGAGATGAAAAATGGCTTAGTTCTGCAGATTTACTTTAGTTCATTTTTATCAGCTCCTCACAGAATCAAGGAACAGATTAGCAACTGGTGGATTACAGCTACAAAAGAAAGCAGGGGATGCATCACCCCAGACTCCTCCAAGAATGTATCATCACCACAGCAGCCCATGTTCATTTGAACTTATGAAAGAGGCAAGCATAAGAAGGTCATTCTATTGGTCACTGTAGCTAAATAGCTAAGAAAGAGAAGCAGACATTGAACTCTGAGAAAAGTGATCACGTTATGAATTTCAATTTTGGCTTGTCTTGTCTTAGTATGGAAGCCTGATTAATACTCTGCAATAGCTCCAAATGCCAAAAAACAAACAAACCCAGTATAATAACCTGTTCTGTCCTTGAATGTAGTATGAGACAGATACTTTCTGCTCACTGTTTCCTGAAGTGGAAGGAGTTAAGGGATAGTCCTTTCAACAGAAGGAAATACTATTTACTGCAGCTCTTTGTAGCTAAACTGCCCACATTTTCAGTCTTTCTCTCCCGCTCCCCACCGCCCCAAATTAGATTAGTAATTAATTGCTTTCAGATTCCATAACTAAGCTCTGAATCAGATGGGATGGTTTCTCTTTTATACCTGTAGGCAGTCTGGAAATAAGAAGGAATCTGTATATGCACAGTAACCTTCCCCTTCCTACAAATCCATCACTGCTCTCCTCTTACCTCTTTTGCTTTAAAAAAAATAAATATCAAATGACTACCAGGGCGTCACTTAGATCATGAGTAGTAAAATGAGATAGCTTAAAGAAACTTGACCCTGCTATGATTTTAGTACCCACACCCTGACACATTTTGAAGTGGAGGTTTAAAGTATGGATTGATATGAAAAAAGCACGTGATAGGGGTAATAGAGAAAGGATCTGAATGACTACTACTTTAAAAAATACTCTAAACATACTAATATGAGAAGCATTGCCTATAGATTTCATGGAATTTCTATTGTTCTAATGACAGATGATGGCACACTGGTAAATTTATATGCAAAACACTTCACTAGATCCACTCCTAAGATTTCTGAGCCGGCACAGAAATGAAAAAGACACTGCAATTTTCATACCATCTGCTTGTATTCTAATCTTATTCTGTCCAGCAGAAAAGGTGCACCTGTAATTATTATGTGGCAAATTTAATCCGGTGTAAGGAAGCATCAGTGGTGAACACAAGGGTAATCCATGGGTGTGTGGTATATTTCTAAAGCCAAGCTGCCATTCCGTTAACGCATCTCCCAAACAAACACACTGACCTTTGACTTGTTGCTCAGGTCCCCTCGTGTGGCTCACTCCCCCTGGCATGCTGACGTTGTTTCGGTGAATGTACTTGAGAAACACTTCTGCATTCCTTCGTGCTAGTGTGCAGGCCTGTGGGCAGTAAACAACACCCCCCACCCCCAAGCACAACAGTTACCCTTTTGACAAGTGAATCAGAAGAATAAAACAGAGAGGAACCACTGAACTGTGACATGAGCTTCTTTTCTCATTTGACCTCCGAAGGATGTTGACGTGCATGAGAAAACACTGAGAAACTCAGACTGCAGTCACACACATCCATCATCTTGGGAATGGGTATGATATGAGAGAAAATACTATGTGGAAAAAAATTGGCTGATTCCAGTAGAAAAGCAAAAGCATAACACTGCTAGTGGGAGATTGTACATCTTGATCTTTATTCCAGAAGGTGACAGTTGATTTATTCTGGAATGCAGTCTTTCAAAAACATACCATTACATTATCTGTATGCAACTTTGAAAAGCAAAGGTATTAAGAATTATTTAACATTTATATACAAGCTATGGCTTGCTGAGGTGAGGATCTAGGGATACATGGAAGAAAGGCCAGTCACTTCTTGCCATTGCATTCGTGCAACAGAATATACAACGGTCAGGAACTTGTCCTTATCCTTGCCATATCCTAGTCAGAACTTGTTAATATTGTTAATATACCATAGAACCATGTATTCCAGAGACAGCCAATGCAGTGTCTTCCAGATGACAGTGGACACTCCCAACAGTCCCAGCCAGCATGGCCAGCGATCAGAGATGGTGTGAGTTCTAATTCAGCAACATCTGGAGGGTACCACATTGTCTGTTCCCCTGGTCAACCCTGCCTAGCATCAGTTTTCATAAGTCAAAAGGTAGTGATCTTTTCCAGCTCTGAATTCCTTTTAACTAGCAGTTCCTGGAATTGAATCATACTACTGTCAACATGTAAATCATGTGCTTCACTACTGAGCTTTGAACTTTTCCTCCTACTGCAGCTACTCTGAGCCAGATAAATGAGATCTGGGAGAAAGGGAAACAATAAGGGCAGGAACAAAAGATGCACCTTGAGTTCTTTACCCTTTCAATGTGAACGCTGCTTAGAAGCTCAAGAGCAGAAGAAAACAGTTGTTCCTGTCCTCGCTGGCAGTTTAATCACTCCAATTCTTACACACATTCTTCAGAAATTATGCAACCAAACACACATCTACCCAGAAACAAAACCAACTACTGATATCTGCTCAAAGCCACATTCTCTCATGCTTGGTTAGTAGGCCTCTACTCCTTTTAATGCCAAAGAGCAATGAAACATTACGAACCCTTGTCTCTCCATCTGCTAATTGTACCTGGCCTTTTGCAACACTAAAGAGTTGGCTCAAATGAGGCACTGGAATCCAATGCACAAGGCACTGTCCACATGAGCAGGCTATTCATGTGAAGGATGTAATATTAGCACAGCAGATTAATATAAGCTCCTCTGTTCCCTTCCATGAATTGAAAAAAAAAAATCACAAGTTGTAATTCTTTCAGGCCATGAAAGGGAAGGAGCAAGTTGATTGGTCCCACATTACACTGCCTGTGGAAGCAGCCACTTGTATGGGCAGAATATCCATTTTTGTAATGTTGGAGCTGACTGTCAAAATGAGGATGGGGGGGGGGAGGAATTGGGAAATCTCTATCCTGGAGAAAGATTGTGCAAGTTGTCCAGTCATAAAACATTTAGAGATAATCTACAGTATGACTGCATGCAAAAACTGTGTTGTTCTTATGATTCCCATAGAATTATATTCAGGTATGTTCTATATGGAAATGACAGTGCACAGAACATCATCTGCATGCTCTGCTGACAGGTTTCCACCACAGCTATTTTCAGTTACCAAAAAATAAAAACAACTACAGAAAAGAGGAAGGCTACAACAGACCTTGAGAAAGGCTTCTTTTTGTTCCAGATGTTTGCTGATTAAGGGGATGACATGGTCTATTTCAGATGCTGGTCCAAGCTTATCCCGACCTCCACACCAGTCTTCATCTCTTCGATATTCCTGTTCCAAACTCTCTAGCACACTGCAAACCTGAGGCATAAGGACACAGTACTTCAGCTATAAAAGCTACATCCAGAAACATAGAAAAACTACTACAAGTCCATTAACCTAGACAGCTAACAGAAGACAAGAAAAGGAGAGATTCACAGACAAATGTTATATGGGCTTCCTAACTCAGAACATATTAGTTTGGGAAATATTAATTGACCTTTTAAAGAGAAAATTCCAACCTAATTTGCAGGCCCTGTAGCTGATGAAGCCTATTTCCTAATGTGGATTTTTAATGATGCAGAACTTTAGGATTCCAAGTCGTGCTAAAACTACAGAAGAAAAAGAATATATTGATT